>NC_138773.1:144994506-145732502 GCF_965119305.1 Pelophylax lessonae | reverse complement strand
TCTCGTCCACTCTTCTATTCCTTGCTGACCTTATGCATCCCACGCTGAAATTATACTCCCTTAACGTTCGTGGTCTCAATATCCCGGAAAAGCGCTCACAGCTAGCCCTTGCCTTACGCAAAACCAAGGCCGACATTGTATTTCTCCAGGAAACCCACTATAGATCAGACAGCATACAAAAGATCCCGTCCTCACAATATCATGCCACTTCTCCAGTCTCAAAATCTAAAGGGGTGACCATACTCCTCTCGAAACATTGTCCATTCCAAGTCGTGGAGTCTATGGCCGATGACCAGGGCAGGTTTATCTTCCTTAAGGGACAGCTGCACGGCCGTCCGTGTACTCTTGCCAACCTTTACGCCCCCAACAAACACTTGGTCACATTCTTTAGGAGTACCCTCCAACGCCTGACGGATTTCTGTTCTGGGCAGCTCATTTTAGGAGGGGACTTCAATGTTGCCCTGTCCCCCCTAGTGGATACTTCAGCGGGTTCCTCCTCCGTGCCGTACGCCGCTCTGCGCGCAATAAAAACCCTCCTGACGACACTTCTCTTGCATGATTTGTGGCGTAACCTGCATCCAGTCACTAAGGACTTCACCTTCTACTCGACCCCCCACGATCGTTATTCCCGTATTGACTACCTTTTTGTCTCCCAAGATCTTCTGCCAAACCTCCGCTCTGCCTCCATCGACCCAATGTTTTTTTCGGATCATAACCCTATTAGCATCACTTTCTCTTTCCCCACTCGGTCACATGCTTCGCGGGCGTGGAGAATGGATGGTTCCATTCTCTCTGATGCGACATGTGTTTCCGCGCTCACGGAACGTCTTCAAAACTACTTTGCCGAGAACCAATCTCCGGATGTTGCCCCCATCACACTTTGGGCAGCCCATAAATGCGTGATCCGAGGGGAATTTATAGCATTCGCCTCGAAACGCAGGAAAGCACACTCGGCTCAAGTGGACCCTCTATTGCTGAAAATCAGTACTCTGGAAAAGCCCACAAGCGCTCCCTTGCGTCCGCCACCCTCGCGGAACTTAATCTGGCTCGTCAGGAGCTGTTGGAGACTCTTGGAAGATCTGTCCGCCGCAAATTCGTTCTGTCACGAGGTCTGTTCTATGAACATGCTAACAAATCGGGCAGGCTCCTAGCTAGGGCACTCCAACAAAAACGGGCTGCCAACACTATCCACTCCATTGTTGATCAGACAGGTAAAATGCTAAATTCAACCCCTGACATAGCAGCCCAGTTCGTGAGCTACTATTCCCACCTGTACAATTTGCCGCGGTCGAACTCTCAGGAGTCCCAATGCTCCAGACTCCAGGACATTAGACGATTTCTGGAACAATACTCTCCTTCTCCCCTGCCGGACGCCACTCTATCTGAGCTAGATGCCCCCATCACTTTGACGGAAATCATGGCGGCTTTGAAGCAATCTAAACCAGGCAAAGCACTGGGCCCAGATGGCCTTCCGGTGAGTTACTACAAGGCCTTCTCGGATCTCTTGCTACCACACATGGTGAATGCTTTTAACGCCTTTCCGGACGCTGACTCCCTTCACGCGGACTTCTTGGAGGCACATTTCGCGGTCCTCCCAAAACCGGGTAAAGATGCATCCCTGGTCCCTAACTATCGCCCCATATCGCTCCTTAATGTAGATGTCAAAACATATGCCAAGATACTAGCCAATCGCCTTCTCCCTTCTATTCCTGATGTGATCTCCCTTAACCAAGTCGGTTTCGTACCTGGCCGGGAAGCGAGGGATAACACTACCAAAGCCCTTCACCTACACCACTGGCTATCCACGTCTAACACCCCCGGTTTCTTTTTGTCCCTCGACGCGGAGAAGGCGTTCGATAGGGTGGACTGGACCTACATGACTGAGACACTCAGGGCCTTGGGCCTGACTGGCCGGTTCTTGCGGTTTGTCTCGGTTCTGTACTCCGGTCCCTCGGCGCGGGTCTGGGTCAATGGTGCTCTTTCGGACGCCTTCTTCGTGTTGAATGGTACGAGACAGGGCTGCCCTTTGTCCCCCCTGATATACATCCTCACCTTGGAACCCCTTCTCCGCCAAATCCATAGCGACCCGAATATCAAGGGTGTTTCCATAAAGGACAAAACTTACAAACTAGCTGCCTACGCGGATGACGTTCTCCTTTTCCTTAGAACAAAAAAAGGTTCCCCTTGGGTGGGACTTTAAAGGCACCAAAATTAGACAACAAATGAAATGGATAAAATATAAAAAACTTTATTGACTTATACAGAAAGATAAAACAATGGGCAAGCAGTAAAATACTCCACATGAATCAGTGCAACTTGGACCACTAATCCCCCGGGTTTGACCCGACGCGTTTCGGAGTGTGGATTAAACTCCTTCCTCAGGGGTGCCCTTGGAGGGTGGTCTGTAGGCAGTTAACATATAACAATTAATTGTCACATATTGCAAAAAACATACAATGCATTAAGAGTTAACATGTGTAATCTACTTACATAGTTCACTAGAGTGGGAAGTATGGATAGCCTGCCTAAGGGTTAAAAGCAAAGGGTATGCATGCCAACGTTGTCCACTAGGGGTGCCATCTGGTTATCCTAGAGAGTCTAGGGGTCTTGAATGAACTCCTGGATCCAAGTGGTCAGCAACTGCCCGCTAACTAGTCTCGGTCAGAGGCTAGGTGGGAGCAGCTGAAACCTATTCACAGCAGTTCTGCTGAACAAAAATTCGAGCAATTAATCAAAAAATATATTCAAACAAACATTAAAGCACATATCAAAAAGTGCCCAAAAATAGCTCAAAAAACAACCATGGAATCAGACAGCCACCAGTATCAAAGGGTACATAAAAAATAATGTAGGGGAATGAGTGCTGGACTCTAATGTCAAACGTATGGAAAGAATCCCATATAGTCAAAAAGTCTGCAACATTGTCAGAATGGAGCAGAGTGTCTAGTTTGTAAAGGCATTATAATGTCTCTACAGATAACTGGAGGCTGTCATCATGGATAGAGCTGGGTAAAGTAATGTTGGAGGGCAGGCTGGATTGCTTACCTATAGCCAAAGCAGTTCAAGTATCCCCAATGGGTGTTGGAGCATGAGAAATCATGCGTGTCCGGCGAGGGAGCAAGCAGCTCTCATGCCGGACAGGCAGGGCTTAAAAGGCAGCGCCATCAGCCGAGACAATCATCAGCTGGGTGACGCCGCTTGCTCAGCTGATTGCCAGTGAGGTTCCCTGGAGTGCAGCAGCCGCACACGCCCCCGACCGGAAGTGAACCGGCGGAAGTGTGGGCGGCCGATGCGTTCCACCGACACGGAGTACACTCTGTTTGTGTGGAAAGCAAACAGAGTGTAATGGGCATGCGTCATCGATCTCAACCAGAGATCGGGATGGAAATGGTGCATGCAACACAAGCGGGCGCCACAAGGTGGCGTCCGCTGTTACCGTGCCGGGCTGCTACCAAAGCGATTCTAGAGAGCAAGAATTCTCTCTAGGAGGCAGCTGCTGATCGTGTCCAGAAGTATCCAAGAAAGGAAAAAAGGGGCATATCTTTGTGTTGGTAATATAGAGCAAGGGAAATTACAATCCACTGGACCTAAAATTGTCCAGGGTTGAATAGTCTTCTCATAAATGTACATGGATATCGATTATGTAAATACATGAATGTAACCAGAACATATTAGAGGGACTTATCCTCTCATGTGGCACAGTAAAGCATGCTATACCATTTGTTTACAAATGTAGGAATATCAAGGCAGAATGCAGATAATACATCATATACATATAACATAAAAAATAAACAAAGGATGATAATAGGGATAATGTGGATAAAAGGTTGGAAAAGAAGGGACAAATGGGGAAGAGGGGAAGGCAGAGAAAAAAGAGAATGAGGAAGGGAAAAAAAAAAAGGGGAAGGACAAGGAAGGAGCCCACTAATTAAGCCTGTTGAGGTCAATCTGGAATGTACCAGCCTATTTTTCCATGCCTCCAGAGGCAAATCCCTCAAGGAATGGTCTAAAGGATATTTGATCGTTGAGTCCTGGTGGTTCAGTCGCTCTCAAGCGGTATATCCATTGTAACTCCATTTGGAGGAGGGTCTTGTTCCAGTCCCCTCCTCTGGGGTTAGGATGTATTCTGTCTAAGATCAAAAATTTGATCTTGGGGGTTCTATCTGGGTGAATCAGGGCAGCATGGCGTCCTAATGGTAAATCAGGGTCACGTGTTGTAATGCTTCTTATGTGCCTACATTCACGTTTCGTGAATTCAAGTTTGGTCTTGCCAACATAGAAACAGCCGCACCCACAGAGGAGTAAATATACCACTCCGTGGGTGCGGCAGTTGGCAAAGTGTTGTGGCCTAAAGATCTGTCCATTAGGTAATATTGGATTTTTGCTTGTGTCCATGTATCTACAGTACTTGCATGTTCCGCACATAAAGGTCCCTTTGAATTTGCAGTGATCTTTGCCTCTGTTGGCTGTAAATTTGCTTTGTACGAGTTGGTCTCTCAGGGCGGGCATTTTTTTATAGGTAAGTTGAGGATATGCCGCCACATGTTTGCCCACGATAGGATCGAGGGAAAGCATGTGCCAATATCTCGTCAGAATTTTCTTAATTTCAGGGTGTTGTTCTGAATATTTTGTGATAATTCTCAAGCTGTTATCGATAGAGGCTTAGGGGTCTTAGGAGTCAACAGTTGTGCTCTATCACTAGCCAGTGCTTTTATATATGCTTTTTTCAAAGTAGATTTTGTGTAGCCTCTAGATAGGAGTCTACATCGCAGATCGTCCGCCGCTTTTTGAAAGCTGGCAGAGTCGGTGCAATTTCGTCTAGCACGAAGATATTGGCCATAGGGGATTGAGCGAACCAGATTGTGTGGGTGGAAGCTCGAGGCGTGGAGTCGGGTCGCGTCGGGTCAAACCCGGGGGTTTAGTGGTCTAAGTTGCACTGATTCATGTGGAGTATTTTACTGCTTGCCCATTGTTTTATCTTTCTGTATGTCAATAAAGTTTTTTATATTTTATCTATTTCATTTGTTGTCTAATTTTGGTGCCTTTAAAGTCCCACCCAAGGGGAACCTTTTTTTGTTGTGATTTCCATTTTTGGGGATGTGGCACCTTGGGGATTATACAGCATGAGCAACATTTTCTTGTACTCCTTTTCCTTACTGACCCTTTGACCTCCGTCCCTAATCTTCTTTCGACCCTGAAATCTTTTCAAGCTCTTTCCAATCTCAAAATCAACTATTCCAAGTCCCGCGCCCTCAACCTCTCCCTTCCAACTTCGCTCTTCCAGTGGGATCCCCATGCCATCACATATCTCGGGGTCCAGCTACCATGCCAACTTTCAGACTTATATGCCAAGAACCACTTGACAATCCTACAATCTGTTAAATCGGACCTCCAATCGTGGTCTAAGGGACCCTTCTCTTGGTTTGGCAGGGTCGCAATAGTGAAGATGAATATTCTTCCCCGCCTACTTTACATCCTCCATGCTCTCCCCATTCATGTTCCTCTGTCCTTCTTCAAGTCCTACCAACGTATATGTTCGTACTTTGTATTGCGATCCCAAAGGTCGAGACTCCGGTGGGACACGCTCACTCGCCCCAAAGCAGAAGGGGGGGTCGGCTTGCCACACCTGCTTAAGTATCACTGGGCCTGTCATCTTACCCGGATAATTGACTGGCACGCGCATGCAGGTTCTAAGGATTGGGTGTCCTTGGAGTCTGCAGTGTCTGCCGTCCCTGCGCATCATCTCCCTTGGGTGACGCCGTCCAAGACTCCACGCTCCATCCTGACTCACCCCGTTACAGGTGCAACCCTGCGCCTCTTCCATACGATACGCCGCAAGTTGGACCTTTCTCCGAAACGTAGTCCACTGCTACCTCTATACGCCTCCCCAGAATTCCCGCCCGATCTCCCTTTCGTCCCGCCTACGGGGCCATCCGCAGAAATGCCCTTTCAAGTGCGTCACTTCTTTGCCGACTCTCACCCTCTCACACACCAAGCCCTTCGCCTTAAATACCCATCTGCTGACATTCCGTTCTACAGCTTTCTACAGATTAGACATTTTTTACACAGCACACAGCCGGTAGCAGACTGGACTCGCCCTCTTACTTCCTTCGAAAGACTCTGTGAGGCGACGGGGCCACATCACCATCTGATATCAATACTCTACACAATGCTTTTTCTGACCGCCCACGCACACACGGAGGCGCTTCGGTCTAGGTGGGAGAGAGACCTTGGCAGGGACATTTCTGAGGATGACTGGACGAGAATTTACTATCACATGCGTAAGGGATCACTGAACATTCTTGCGCAAGAAACCGGCTATAAACTCTATGCTAAGTGGTACAGAACCCCAGAATTATTGCACAGGTTCTCAGCAGCTAACTCTCCTACATGTTGGAGGTGTGGCCTACACCCAGGCTCCCTCTTGCATGTCTGGTGGGAATGTCCTGTCGTCCAGCCATTCAGGAGGGAGGTACACTCCCTGATTCCCCGGATCACCACCTATACTCCCGACTTTACTCCGGCACAATATCTGCTGCATCTCACGTCTTTGCCCTACTCTAGTTACAAAAAGTCCCTCACGCTGCACCTTATCAATGCAGCAAGGATGTGTGTGCCTTGTCACTGGCGTTCTACCTCCCCCCCCACAGTTGCGGAGTGGCTGAAGAGGGTTCAGAGGGTGGCAGAAATGGAGGACACTATTGCGCAGGCTAAAGATACCCACCACAAATATTACACGACCTGGGCTTCCTGGATACATTTTATGACTCTCCCTGACTTTCAAACACTGACCACTGCATCTTAGATGCTAATAAGTCCTGCCAGTCGTGGGATGCTTCGGACGTCTTTTCCCATCTACCGCTGCTTACTTCTTTGGTTGAGACCCCTAGCCGGCACCACGGCCATCAAACCCACCTTCGGAGTACTTTTCCTCACGCTGTCCCTTTCTTCTCTCTTTCTTCCTATCTAATATCCTCTCCTCATGTTTTTTCCCTACACCTCCCTCTGTTCTCCCCCTCCTTTCCCCCCTTACCCTGATGCTCCCCTGCTCCCCCCAAGCTGCAGACCCGATCCCGCCCGCGGGCTGGAACACTTCCCTTCACTAGTTCCTCGTGCGGGTTTCTTCGGAATTACCCACCCCAAGACGGCCTACACGCGTTTGCCGGTTGCCCCCTATGCCCGGATACAGTGTGTTCCCCCATGGGGGTGTCCGGACATGTGGGGGGAACCGCATGTGCCCTTGAAGAAGCCTTGTCCGTATCATACGCAATCGTGATAAACGTTGCAACGGTTTCTTATTTACGTGTTCCCCCCACGGCCCTGAACTATGAATATGGGGACCAAGATTGTCATCTCCTTACTAAACGGTTTACAACGCCTGCCTTGTGATGATCTTGTTTATTCCTATACTCCACTGTCTGATTGTGTCGTGGTTTGTTCATACAACCCTATTCACAGGATGTAATGTTGTTGTTTCCCTTGTTTTTTTGTTTTTTTTTTTCATTTGATGCACTTCGTATGCCTACAAGTGTTGTTTACTTTTTTTACTTGTTATGTCATTCCATTTTAACTCAATAAAATGTCTTTAAAAAAAAAAAAAAAGATAAAAACAAAGGTAAAGGTGGACTGCCTATGGATGCCTGCCATATAAACTTTGCATCCTATAAAGATGACACATGTAGTATAGTAAATAGTCTCCAAACCTCCTGCCCAAACAATGTGTACCGAGTAGGTCCGTACCCGAAGCCTCAGCCCTAAGAAGTGGTTGTCACCCCGCCCAAAATCCTGTTCATAACTAATTGGAGAGGAGCAAGCCCAGTAACATCAAGCCATGGGGCCCAATTGCGTTCAAATTTCAATATGTTGCCCCTGTGTTTATAGGCAAGACACTCCCTACCCAGTATCATGTTCACCTCAGTCACCCATTCAGCATGCGTTGGAGCCACTGGCGATATCCACTTCCTCGCCAGTAGCTTCCTGGCAAGGAACAGCATCCTGAGTACGGCAGTGTGTACACCAGGGGTATATTGTTCCTCATCTAACCATCTCAAAAGGCACATCTTTGGATCCGTAGGTAGAGCAAGATTCCAAATGGAGTTAATTTAGGACAATTCCAAAGCATATGCAATAAGGGTCCCCGTGTGGATTTTACAACGAGGGCACAGAGGAGAATCCTTCCTGTGCCAACTATGCAGTCTCTGTGGGGTACAATATGTGCAGTGCAAAATAAACAGTTGCGTGAGCTTCTGTGACGAGGACAGGGGTACCTTGTGAACATTATCAAGGATGCCCGCCCACTCCTCAGAAGAAATAGCACCCAAGTCCTCCGTCCATCTGTCCCTACACTTAAAGGTCCTAGCCCGTGATATCTGAGTCATAATGCTGGAGTATAATGAAGAGATCTGTCCCTTTCTAGTCTCTGACTCCACCACGCAAGTCAGGAGAATGGGGTTGCAGAGTCCCCAGGTGGGGTCCCTGACCTGTCTCGCCAGGGCATGCCACAGTTGTAAGTACTGGTAGAAGAGGGAGTTAGGGAGTCCAAACTCCACTCGAAGTGTCTGAAAGTCATATATCTGTGAAATAAGTCTCACCCCACACCTGTCCCACTCTATAAAATGCTGCAATTTAGCCAGTTCAGAACAGTTAGTGTTCAGAATGCGGGAGTGCCCAGAGAACCCTCTATAACCAAAATGTTGCTTGGTTCTATGCCATATCCTGTCCAGCAGCATCAGCGTGGGATATTGAGAAAAACTTCTCAAGTCTCCCGCCTCTAAGGATACTAGGAGATTACTATTTGGCAGTAGTGAGGTAATGATGGCCCAAATGGGTTCAGAGTCATCTCTCCTAAGCCAACCCGTGACATGTTGCAGCTGAGCCGCCAGATAGTAGTAATAGGGGTTTGGAACCGCCAGGCCACCAGAGTCTTTGGCCTCCTGGAGTGTTTCCAACCTAATCCGGGGGGATTGGTGCTTCCATATCAAAGAACGGAAGACAGTGTTAAATTGTTTGAATACATGAATGGGTATCCAGATGGGAGCATTGTGTAAGGCATAGAGTAACTGTGGGTTCCATATCATTTTGATCAAATGGCATCTCCCTACAACAGATAGGGGTAGTTTAATCCAACTGGCCATTTTATCATTACATTTCTGCAGCAACGGGGAGACATTAAGCTTAACATAATTAGCCAGGTTAGGGTGTACTATTATGCCTAAACAGCAATAGTAGTACCGACTTGTTCCAGTTGATTTGGCAGCCCAAGTAAGATCTGTCCTGGCGAATCAGTGCCCGTGAGGGAAGCATCAGTGTCACCCAAAAAGAGCAGGGCATTGTTTGCATAAAGAGCGATCTTCTCTCATGTGTCCCTCTTGAACCCGTGAATCGTGGGATCTTTCCTGATAGCTGCCGCAAGGGGCTCCACCACCAGGGCAAACAAAAGGGGGGACAGGGGACATCCGTGCCCCTACAGAGAGAAAATGACAGAGACAGCATATTGTTTATGTGAACACATGCAGTAGGGGCCCCATACAGCAGCTTAATCCAGGAGATAAACGTGGCCTCCAGACCAAATTTCTCAAGTACTGCCCACAAATACCGCCACTCCACGCTATCAAATGCCTTAGCGTCATCAAGGGATAGCACTGCCCTGCGGCCACATTTATCCAGGGGTATTTGCATGTTAAGAAACAACTGGCGTAGATTAATAGCGGTAGATCGGTTCGGTATAAACCCTGACTGGTCTCTCTGGATTATTTTAGCTATCACCTTAGAGAGGCGCAGCACAAGAACCTTAGCAAGTATTTTTATTTTTTTTTTTTTTTTAATTCTTTTTATTGAAATATTTTCAAGAAACATACAGATAATAAACAGGAAGTGACAACCAAAAATGTATTCCGTCAATAATAACAAAACATCAATAACAGATACACAGAGTATCATTGCTATAAAATAGAACTGAAAGAAGGCCTCAAGTGTGGAAATACATAGAGGCGGAGGAGCTGCACAACCTCCCCCAGCACTTCCACTAGGAACAACCTGTGCCCGGGGAGGCAACAGCCCCACAACCCCGTTACAGCGTGCAAGAGGATGTTGTAGGCCGACAAAGATTAAGTGGTAAGTCTGGAGGCATGTAAGATATACATACAAGTCGACCTAAGGGAGGAGTGTAGGGTCGTGGCTCCTATGCTTAGAATGGCTAACGTTGGATCAGGTTTCAAAAGATGACCTGTAACATTGGAGATCAGGCGGAATACTGCCACCCAGAAGCTACGAAGGTGGAGACAAGACCAGACCATGTGGAGCAAGGTGCCAACATGGCTACAGCCTCTCCAACATCGGTCCAATGTCGTTCCATTCGGATTTGGGAATTTGGCCAGCAAGTAAGGGGTATAATACCATCTCTGGTGGCGTTTTAGGGCAATTTCCCCATGGGTAATGCATTTAGTGTATTTGAAATTACAATAAATAGCTTTGGTCCATTGCTCATCCGTGAAGGATGTGCCCAAGTCTCTTTCCCATTTTAACATGTAGGTAACTTTGGTGAAAGTCGACTTGGACTGCAGTAAGTCATAAATCAAGGAAATACCTTTAAATCCGGGCTTGTCAGCGGTCAAAAAGGTCCAAACTCGGGAGGGAACAACCAAAGTGGTAGGATGATAATGTTGGACTAGATAACCAAGTCTTAGATATGTAAACTTCTCATTCTGCAAGGAGCAGAAGCCCTGCAATATGGACCGGTAGCTACGTGGGCCGTGGGGAGGGACAGTCTATGTACAATTGACGAGGCTCGCTGTGCCCGAGATATAACAGAAAGCATATGACCAGTTTTTTCCACCTCTTCAAAATATGCTTGAGAAGTAAAAAACCTCTTGTGGTCTGCCTGCTGTTGCTGAATCGAGCGATATAAGCGATGCGCCTCCAACCAATGGTTCTGAACGTTCGTCGTAGGCGAGTTCAGCTATGCCTGCTCCGCCCTCAGCCCTGCTTCACTATCATCCTGTGCCCATTGCCTGCTCCTCCTCTTAATGCCAGACACCTCTCTGATACACAAACCCCTTATAAAGGCCTTCAGAGCATCCCACACAATGCCAGGAGATGCAGAGTGTCTGTTGTCGGTTATGAAATGTTCAATTTGATCATGCATAAAATCAGTGTTCGTAAACAGCGGGAGCCAAAAGGGATTCAGCCTCCAGTGTATGGGTAGCCTAGAGCCCGGTAGTGTCAATTGAACCTGTACCGGGGAGTGATCCGAGAGGCCTCTAGCCATGTATGAAACTATGGGTGAGAGGGAGCAGAGCAGGTCAGAACCCAGAGCCAGGTCTATGCGTGATAAAGCAGAAAGTGACACTGAATGGCAAGAGAAACAGGCCTCCAGTGGGTGTTTAATCCGCCATAAATCCGTGAGACCCAGTTCCCCCACAAACCTGGCAAAGGGAGTGAGTGCCCTAGGTTCCTGAGGACAGAATTTATTGTACACATCAGGGACATATCCAGTACAGCATTACAATCCCCAAGTGCTAGAACTGGGACCTGCAGGTGTTGAATAAGAAACCAAGACAGACACCAGCACCTCGAAGGCAGAGTTGGTATATTAATATTAACAATTATGCATTTATGAGTGTCCAGCAAACCCATCAGGAAAATGAACCTCCCCTGGGCATCTATCTGAGAGTCCAGGGTTTCAAATTTAGCAGAAGCAGAGATCAAAACTGAGACCCCTCTAGAATACTGGGTATGCAGAGAGTGAAATTGGACCTGGTATTTCGGAGAGCAGAGTAAGTTCACCGCGTCTTTGGTCAGGTGCGTTTCCTGCAAGCAAGTGAAGGTTGGACTATGGTGCGAGAGGTCAAAACTGCAGTGCATTTCCGGGCATCTTGCAGGCCCGTACATTCCAGGAGATGAAAGATCTGTTGTTGTTAGCCATTGGGGAGCGCAAAAGAGTGATGGGACCACCCCCAGCCAGGGGCACCCATGGGGCCTCTAGAGGGCAATCTGGTAGTCAAATAGCGAAAACAGGGCAAGGTTGAAGATGATGAGCAACAAGGCAGTGCACTTGAATAGTTGAAATATGAGTCCACTGTGACGTAGGTAACCATGTACAATGGGGTCCAGATAGGAAAGACCCTCAGAAAAACAGGTAAGAAAATAAATAAACAAAAACCAACAGTGCAAAAATTGTGAGTGGGAAGCCTAACGGGTGTATCCCATCTATGCTCCGCAGGGAACAGTTTACATATCCTGAGGTGGGGGTAGAGAAGATGGCTCGAACAGTATAGCCCCTGCTTTGGCAGAAACTGCACAGGGTACAAAAAAAAACAAGAAAAAGAAAAGACATTTCTCTTACGTCCTCTGACAGTCGCCGCCCACTCATACAGTCTTTACTTATGGGTATTGACCTCTTATCCACAGGAGTAAGCTAGGCAGAAGAATTTGTTAGAAACATTCACAAAAGGCTTTGCATAGACACACCTATAGGGGGCTGTCCCTCTGGTCCAATACCCCCCTGCTAGCCGCATTCCAAATTTAGTTTGTCTTTTGCCTAGTTAGGAGTAGGCAGGCTTCCCTTAGCTGGGGCTGCAGTCCCAGCCTTTTTCTTCTGTTTTCTTCATTTTTTATTTCTGCTAAGTGTGTTTTCTTTACACTGATAGCTTTTTATTTGTTACTGCGCTTAGTTAGTCAGACTTCGGAAGACTACAGCGTTTGCGGAGCTGGTTATCCTAGAGCCTTACGGAATCCCAGCCCGCCATTGAGCGCTTAGCAGGCTATGCGTACGCCCAGGCCTCACAAACGACCTGTCCCTGTCCTCAGGGACAAAGCCCGCAGAGTGGGTACTTCGCGAGGATGTCTCAACTGCAGTATGCCGCGTGTTGCTAGAGTCCTGTCCGGCTGACGGCACCCCCACCCGAGGTAGAAGGCTTCCCGTCCCACAGCGGCACCCACGCTTTTCCTGGATCGGCCAGTACCACATCATAGGTTGAACTGGATGGACTGATGTCTTTTTTCAACCTCACTTGCTATGTAACTATGCTGCCCCTCTGTCTATATTTGTCGGGGGGTTTATGTGAGGCCTCTGTATGGGGATGGGAGTCTGTTTGGAGTCTGTGGTATCCCCCTCATGTCTGTATGTATGGTTCCCGTGTGTCCCTCATGGTCCCTGTGGGGCGCTATTGTCCTCATGCCGCAGTGTGGGGGGTATGCGGGGGTCCCTGAGCCCTCGGTAGTGCTTGTGCAACATGTGGGGGCCGCAGCGGTGTAAAAACCGTGGTGCCGCCATTTTGGGTGTGGGCAGGCTGTTCGGCTTCATGTAAGGGCAGCAACTTTTTTCCCTGTAGGGAATTGGCGCCCTTTCGGGCGCCATCTTTAGTGTGGGCAATGCAGTTTCCCATGTGCTCGGCGGCAATTTTCCCATTTTTGTAGTGCCTAAGCGGTTTCAGTACCGTTATCCTTTTGCGTCTGCGACTGATTTGCGCTGGACTGTGGCCCCTAAGGTGGACCACATGGTTTCCAGGTTAAATAAGGCCACGTTGATGCCCACGGAGGATTCTCTGGTGTTTAGGGACCCGACGGGTAGACAGGTGGAATCACTTACCACCACTCCTATATGGTGGCGGGTTCCTTGATGAAACCTGTGTTCGCCTCAGTTATAGTCTCTCAGGCTGTGGTGGAGTGGACTAAGGTGCTCAGACGCACTCTTGTGGCTGATTCCGCCCCTCCTGCTACTCTGGAGATGGTGGACCAAATTATTCAGGCTGTTTTATACCTGTGTGACGCGGCCTTGGATGAGGCCCCTTTAGTCTCACGCTTATCTGCAGTCGCAGTGATAATCCGCCACATTGTGCGGTTGAAAAGCTGGTCGGCTGACCAGACTTCCAGGAAGACGGTATCTGACATCCCTTATGCAGGGAATCGCCGTTTTGGATACTCCCTGGACGAGTTGGTTAAGGGGGTCACTGGGGGGTAAAAGCACACTGCTGCCCCAGGTGTCCAAGGGTAAGTTTTTCCGCGGTAAGCGGAACCCTTCCTTTAAACCTAACCAGGGGTCCTTTCGTGCCTTAAAGGCAGAAGACAAGGGCAAATCCTTCAAGGCCTCTGGTGGCCAGAAGAAGCCTTGGGCGGGCAAGTCAAAAGCCACCCACTCTAACATGGCGACCCAGTCCGCCTCAACCCGAGGGGGCGCCCTCACCCGTTTCAGGGGTGGGGGGACGTCTGCGCTGTTTTCCCGAACCTTGGCTGGCCAAAATTTAGGACAAGTGGGTTCAGGAACTCATTTGGTCGGGGTACAAGATCAAATTTCGATCACGCCCAGCAGACAGATTATTTCCCTCAAATCTTCATTTGACCCCAGATTGTTTCCAAGATCTCCAACGGGCGGTTCAGGAGCTCCTCGCCCAGGGGGTGATCGTCCCGGTGCCACATCAGGACAGATTTCGGGGCTTTTACTCAAATCTGTTTACAGTGCCCAGAAAAGAGGGCAAGGTGCGTTCAATCCTGGACTTGAAGTTTCTCAACCGATTTGTACGGGTTCAAAAGTTCTGCATGGAATCCCTTTGATCGGTGGTGGCCTCCCTGAGCCCAGGAGATTTCCTGGCTTCCATCGACCTCAAGGATGCATATTTACACATCACCATTTACGAAGGTCATCAGAGGTACCTCCGATTCGCAATAATGGAGGAGCACTATCAGTTCATGGCCTTTTGCCTTTCGGTCTCGCTTCGGCTCCAAGGGTTTTTACCAAAGTATTGGCTCCTGTCCTGGCCCTGTTGCGGGTGCAGGGGATTGCGATCCTTGGATATCTGGACGATCTCCTGTTAAGGTCGAGCTCCAGTGCCACTCTGTTGCACGATCTGTCAACCACAGTTCAGATGCTCTAGATCGGGTGGACCATCAATTTTCAGAAGTCGACATTGTCTCCTTCTGTTCGCCAACCTTACCTGGGGATGGTCTGGACTTCGCCCAGGCGAAAGTCTTCCTGCCGGGGGACAAACTCCGGATTCTACAGTGCGAGGTCAGGTCCCTTAGGGACAACAATTCCTCCTCGCTCAGGACCTGCATGTGGTCCCTGGGGTTGATGGTGTCAGCCTTCGAGGCGATACCGTTTGCACAGTTCCACACACGATCTCTGCAAGCAGAGATTCTGGCCAGGTGGGACAGGCATCCTCAGCCCTTGGACAGGAGGATATCCTTGAGTCACCATGTCAGAGCGAATCTTCTGTGGTGGCTCCAGTCTCCGGCTTTGACGGAAGGGAAATCCTCCTGGCCGTTATGGACGGTGATCACCACGGACACCAGCCTGTCGGGCTGGGGTGGGGTTCTGGGCAATTTGTCTGCCCAGGGCACTTGGGCAGAGCAGGAATCCTCTCTGCCGATAAATGTGTTGGAACTGAGAGCGATCAAAATATGTTTGCTACGTTGGTCGGATCGTCTTCAGGGCCGCCCTGTGCGAGTGCAGACAGACAATGCAACTGTGGTGGTGTACATCAATCACCAAGGGGGCACCAGGAGTGCCCGGGAGGCCAAGAAAGTAGCCGAAATTCTGTCTTGGGCCGAGGTGCGGGTCTTGGCACTTTCGGCAGTTCACATTCCGGGTGTGGAAAACTGGCAGGCCAACTATCTGAGTCGCCAGACCCTGGACCAGGGGGAATGGTCCCTTCACCCGGAGGTGTTTCAGATTCTGTGTGCGCGATGGGGATCCCTGGACATGGATCTGTTTGCGTCTCATCTAAACAACAATGTGGGAAGGTTTGTGGCAAGAACACGCGACCCTCTTGCAGATGCCTCGGATGCGTTGGTAGTGCCTTGGAATCTGTATCACCTGATGTATCTGCCGAAATACACCAAGTGTTTGGAAAATGGGTTATTTTTCCATATAAAGGAACCTTCCCAATACCCCATAGTCAGGTTTGCATACAAAGGGGCAAAGTTAGCTCCCATCGCTGTGCCATTAGTTTGGAGATAGTATTCTCCATCAAACTGAAAATAATTGTGTGTCAAACAAAATAAAGTGGAGTCAACAATGAACGAAGTTTGTGAAGGGTGAAGTGACATGTTCTGGAGTAGAAAATACTGAATGGCGGCTATACCTACCTCATGGGGTATAGATGTATACAAATAATTCACATCGAGTGACACCCAGATGTAACTGTCCTTTCATGCATATGGTTCAAGTAATTCTAACAAATGTATAGAATCTCTGATATAAGAATGTAGGCCTTGAGCAAGCTGTTGAAGGAAGGAATCAATGTAGAGGGAGAAGCCACTGGAAATGCTATCCATGGACGTAATAATGGGTCGGCCAGGGGGATTCAAAAGATTTTTGTGCACTTTTGGTAAATGATAAATTTGATTGTCAGATGCCCAACGTTTTTCCAGACTTTGCCAGCGGGAGACTTTTTGGATCTATACCCTGAATACGCTAAAGCCACATGGCCTAAACGAGGAACTTGATATTAGTACCATCTTATAAATATATTTTTTATATAATATCCTTTTATCAGGTTCATTTTATATACATATATAACTTTTTACAAAATTTAAAAATAATTATTTTACAATAATTGTTTTTAGTGTTTGATACAATTTATGGTAATTTATGGTGTATTAAATGTTTTTAACATTCCAGATTTTGGTATATTTTTGTATTTTCCTAGCATTATTGTGTGTCTTCACCTCATGAATGTGTATATCCGCTGCTCACTGCTTCTATCCCTTAACCTTTTTATTCCTCTTCTTTTTTATAAGTTTATGGAGAGATTTGTACTGTAGCACATATATATATATATATATATACAATAGTATTTTGTCCCTTTATAATAGTCCGAGTTTAGTTCATGTTTGTTTCATTATAGTTACAGATATTATTGCAGTTCATATTAGCTTGTCCCTTTTTCCAACATGGCCGCCATCTATTTCCATTGGTTATTTCTTTCCCGTACACTCCCACCTATGGATCACGCTCATATAAATTCTTGGCTCCGAGCGGTCTCTGTATACACACTTGAAAAAAGAGCGCGCATGCTCCCCACGAGCTTGGTGCATGCTCTGAAACGCGTCGTGTACCCTCCTGACCCTGGTGACGTTGCGCGGCAGACGCTGCGCTCCAGCCCGGTACGAGGAGATTAGCCGGTTCCGGAAGACAGCAGCCGGCTTATCCTGTCCTCCACTTCCATCTACCGGCATAGGTCATCTCTTCTCCCGGACTTGGGATTTGGACTGCACGTTCACCGACTGACTCCAGATTGAGCCTATTTTCATTTACTATGTTGTGAGTTGCCACAACTTGTGTGCCTTTAGTTTAATAAACGTACTGCACTTAGAGGCGCTTCACCTGTTTCTTTTTTGCATTGTCCACAGAACTGTTCTTCCTGTGTGGTGGAGCTGGCCCTTTGTTTGCAGATCAAGACTCATCTTTCAGTCTAATTATCTTCAGTGTTCCCTCACCTGATGGACTTATATATGCCCATTTGCTATGCATTTTAGGTAATCTGTTTTTATCTTGTTTATTCCCAGTATTCTTATTTTGTTACACCCTCACATAGAGCTGCACGATTCTGGCCAAAATGAGAATCACAATTTTTTAGCTTGGAATAAAGATCACGATTCTCTGTGTAACAAAAAAAAATTGGGATAACTTTACTGTTACATTTTTTTTTTTATTCATTAAAGTCTATTAATTTGCGTTTGAAAGACTGCTGCGCAAATACAGTGTGACATAAAATATTACAACAATCACCATTTTATTCTGTAGGGTCTCTGCTAAAAAAAATATATAAAATGTTTGGGGATTCTAAGTACTTTTCTAGCAAAAAAAACTGATTTTAACTTGCAAGCAACAAATGTCAGAAAAAGATCCAGTCTTTAAGAGGTTAAACTTCCTTTCTCCCTGGCAGAGGGAAGGAAAAGATACAATGTAATCATTTTTGTTTATAGTTACTGGGAGACTTTGCTGATAGCCGTTTGCCGGGAGGCTTTTTTTTTTTTTCCCACAGCTGTTCTCTCTGCTATGCAGCTATGCAAAGAATCGAGCATATTTCAGGGTTAGATCGTCAGGAGGGGTGAATCGAGATCACGATTTTCATACGATTAATCGTGCAGCTCTACCCTCACATCAACTCTACCACATCAGACCAGAGTGCTAGCTAATCATCCATTTCTTCTGTAGGTCCAGGAAAGAGATCCTGAGAGTTTTGTTGCTCATGTCAGCCAGCATCCCAGCAGTGGTTTGAGCGCTTTTACACTCAAGAGACCTTTAATTCTCCATCTTTCCTCCTGGGACAAAACAGTTGGGTCCCTGTACAAAAGTGTGATCCTCACCCCTCAGGTAAAAGCCTCCCTGAAGTGGTGGTCAATACCATGCAGTTTGGAGAAGGGCAGACCTTGGGGTCAGTGGAGCCCTCTGAAAGTGACCACAGACGCAAGCACCTAGGGGTGGGGGGCTTATCTAGAGAAAGGCCAAAGCCCAGGGCACCTGGGGCAAGAAAGTAGCACATTCCTCTTCCAATTTCAGAGAACTCAGAGCAGTGGGCGAAGCTCTAAGAGCCTTCAAGTGTTCCATTTTGGGCATGGAAAATAAGGTCTGCTCCAACAATGCTACAACAACAGTAGCTTACCTGAATCACCAAGGAGGTGCCAAGTCTAGACCCCTGTTGGTACTAGCCCAGGAAATCCTAGGCTGGGCCGAAGGAAGGGTAATCTCCCTGTTGGCAATTCCCATAAAAGGGAAAAGCAACTGGGAAGCAGATTTCCTCAGCCACCATCCAATAAGACAGGGGGAGTGGGAGCTGAATCTGAAGGTATTTCAGACACTAGTCCAGAAATTTGGCTGCCCAGACCTAATTGCCAGCCTACAAAACAGAAAGGTAAGGAGAATATTCTCCCTTTCATGGGAAAGAGGGATGGTTGGCCTGGATGCTCTGGTCCAGATATGGCAGTTCGAGTTAGCCTATGCCTTCCCCCCTCTAACTCGAATCCCTCGAGTTCTACAGAAGCTCAGTCATTCCCAGGGCCTCCACCACCTCCTGATTGCGCCATGGTGGCCAAGGAGGGCCTGATGGCGCTATCAGTGGCTGAAAGCTTTCAAACCTCCCAGACCTACTATTACTGGGTCCAGTTTTGCACCCCAGGCCGGAGTTCTTCCAGTTGACAGCTTGGTTAGTGAGCGCCAGATCCTTAAATTAAAGGGCTGCTCAGACAGAGTGAAAGACACACTCCTCCTGAGCAGGAAACCACTAACGAGGAAAATATATTTAGAAGTTTGGAAAACATTGTGTACCTGGCATAGGCAGAAGCAAATTTCTTCTGCCTCTGTCCCCATAATCTTGGATTTCATAAAACATGGGGTAGAGAAGGGTGTGGTGGTTAACACCCTTTGGGTACAAATAGCAGCTCTCTCAGTTTTTCTAGACGCAAGACTTGCAAAAGAACCTTTAAATAAAAGATTTTTGAAGGCTAGAGATAGAGCTACCCCCTGTCGATAGAGATGGGTTCCCTCCTTGGGACCTGACTAGGGTTCTGGAGGTGTTATCTAGAAACCCTTTTGAACCTATAGAAAAGGTTCCCTTTACGTTTTTGACCCCAAAACTAGCCTTCCTTTTAGCTGTCACAACAGCTAGAAGGCTGTGGGACTTTTAAGGTCTTTCTATTAAAGATCTGTTTGTTGATCTTCCCAGATAAGATTATACTCAGGCCAGATTCTTTATATCTGCACAAAGTAGCATTTTCCTTTCACAGGACGCAAGAGATAACCTTACCATCCTTTTGTGATAGTCCTAAAAATGAAGGTGATATTAGCTTTTATTGTTTAGATGTGAGGAGATGCCTCCTGACCTATTTACAGAGGACCAGGGAGTTTAAGAGATCTTATCACCTTTGGATCCTCTACTCTGGACCAAGGAAGGGACTGCAAGCTTCTAAACCTCCAATCTCTAGGTGGATCAGACAAGCCACTACTATGTCTTACAAGTTTGCAGTTATTCCTGCACCAGCAAATCTGAAAGCACACTCAACCAGAGCACTGGCAACCTCCTGGGCCGAGAAAGCGGGAGCTTCCTGGAAACAGATTCGCAGTGCAGCCACCTGGTCCAGCCATTACACCTTCCTGAATCTCTATCGAGTGGAGGTACTGTCTCAGCAAGACCTAGCCTTTGGCGGAAATGTACTACAGGCGGTGGTCCCACCCTAAGGTAGGCCTGTGGTTACTTTATTATCCTCTCATGTGTTGCTGTCCTGGAAGGTGAGAGGAGAAACCCACCTGTTAGATTTACTGGTAACAGTGTTTCTACGAACCTTGCAGGACGGCAGGCCTACTTCCCACCCTGTTAAAAGGGTGGAGAAAGAATGTAAACAATAGGTGTTAAGTACCTAAGTGATTGTATATCCCTTATGAATCGGTTGGAGAACTACTTTTTTTTATAACTGAGGGACAAGGGGAAGGGTGGATTGTGTTTCCTGTAGGGTGGAGCCTCTCAGCTCTCATGTGTTGCCGTCTTGGAAGGTTACCGGTAAGTCTAACGGTCGGTTATTTAAATGCATGCTTAGTTAATAAACTTTTGGATCGTTTTATAATGGTTTTAATCAATGTTAATATAGTCTGTGGGCAGAATGTTATTGTAAACAGCAAGTGATGCTGTTTGGACAAAGGAAGTAGAGCAAGCACTATGATGTTTTTTTATTGGCTAAACCCAAGAGGGAGGTATTATCCTCATGCATATAAGTTAGCCCATTGATGAGCCGGACATTATGTCCTTTGATGATGCCCTGGAGGAGGGGTGAAACACATTGATGTATTGCCGGTTCCACTAAACCATGATGTCACTTCCGTCCTCCAAATAACGCATGCTACCAGCGGCGAAGCCGGGAAGAGCCTCCCAATCTGTCTATGCCCACTTTTACCTACATTTCTGTAAGGTACTTTCCACTTTGGGCAATAAATACTTATTTACAGTACTTCACTATGCAGACCATTTGTTTTATTGAGCCTGAAGGTTATTAAAGCCGCCCCAAGATTAATATTGGTGGGACCCTGTGGGACCCTTTTTCCAAATGCAAAGAGGCCCTTGATCCACAATACCAGATTTAAGCTTGATTTGACCCCCAGACTCAAAAGCTGTGGATCCATTCCTTCTGGTGAGTGGGGATACAAGAGGGGAGCGTGGCACACAGCACGGCATGTTTAAATGAAGCACTTGAGCACCTTACGGAGTTTTTAGACCACTTTACACATTAACTTTTGCTAGAATTTATATATTTTTTCACTGTGTTTTACATGTTTTTGAGCACATTATATTGTTATATTATATGGGCAAGCGCTGTATTATAATAAATATATTATTTAAGGTGTAACAACACTAGGGGGACAGCAGCTGCACATATCTTTTTTTATTTATATACACATAGCGCAAATAATTATATGGTTTGATTCCATTTATATTATGGCTCTCAAAAAGGCCTTAGGGTCCATTAGGAGCTCTCTGTCAGATATTGCTGTCCATTTTGACCAATTATTATACACATCTTTACTCAGTGGATCCAATTGATCTGACTAAAGCACCTTAAAGAGACCCTCACCAGACCATTCATTTTAACCAATATTTTACCATAAGATTATATGTGCAGTTCATGTATTATTTTAGGCATGTTATTTTTACCTATAAAAGACATTCTTGTGTAGACATCTGAAAGTCCTGAAACTGCTACTGGGTGCCACCATTTTGGATATGATCACTGCAGCCCCATCAGAGATAGAGCTGTCACTCAAGTGATTCTGTAAAATTGCTCTTTGCTCCCTCTTACCCACCCAATAGCTACATATAATTATGTAGGAAGATAAATGGAGAAGCAGAGGAGCTGGGTCAACATAACGAGTAATTAGACAATCCTAGAAGAGGAGAGGCTATGCTAAGGAATTGATTTTCATACATAGTCAATCTTTCTAGCAAGTTTAGAGGCACATTGCAAGTGCATATAAAATAATTGATTGAAAAAAAAATGATGCAAGTAGGTGTTTAGAAAAAAAAAATGTGTTTTTTCCCTTTTTTACCTGTAATTTTTTAAGTTGATGTCAGGGTTTTTTAAACTGGTACATTCTTGGCTCCCTGTTTATCAGTATTGTCTCAGTTTCCACTGCCTTTTTTTTCTTATTTGCAGGAATAAATCCCTCTAAACTTAAGAAAATCCAGCTGTGTTTGCAGCCAGCAAAGGAGGACCACACCTACAACCAAGTCTTAGTTGAGAGACTTATCAGAATAATGAATAATGCAGCAAATCCAGGTACAGAACACTTCCTAGCACAACCTGTGCTGAACAAAAAAAAAATGTAGTTCTTTTCCTTTAGACCTTGCATGCACAAGTGTAAGAGTTGATATATCTCAGTCACTCCTGCAGGAAAAATAATGTTGCCTAATATACCTGAATATCTGTATTGTTCGCATACTGGGCCAGTTATTTATACCCCATAAACCTTTAATGGTCAGGTGTCAATAACAATTTCATATAATCCACCACACTTAATCATTTCATCAGGCACGTTTCTTCTCTCAGTGGATTTTTTTTCTAGTTAACTAGTTTTCGTTGCCGAAACCGATATTTTGGCCATTGCATATCGGTATCGGCCGATATTTTCATACATTTAAAACTTTTTTTTTTTTTTTTTTTTTATACTTGACAGGTACTCTTGTGGAGGGGTCTAAAAGACCCCAAACCCCTCCTCTGCACCTAAAGCATTCAAAACGCCAAGTTTGGCTGTTTTGAATGCTGTAATTTTTTAGAAACTGGTGCCAGTACCCGGAAGTGATGTCATGACATCACTTCATTGCTTAAATCTTTAATTTGTACATATGTGCGTGGCATATTCAATAACGTTTGTAAATGGAATTATGCTATGTGACATCCTTTTACCCATACATGAGCAATATTTGAAATAGCGGAAATATTGGCCAGTTCCGGGGCCGATACAGATAAATCGGCAAAAGTCAATATCGGCCCTCAATATATTGGCCTTGCCAATAATCGGTTGATCCCTACTTCCAACACATCCATTGTATAATGTGTGTGTGTATATGTGAATGTATGTTTTTCTTGTCACTAAACCCACATCCTAAAAAGCTATCAAATGTTGTATTACATGCTGCTCATAGTCATTCATTCCCTAGTGTATGCTACAAAATAACAGGTTGATCCTGCTGCTCTCTATCACCACCTTCTGTTCATGTTCCCAATTCATCTAGTTTTTTTTTTTTGCAGCTGAGGTGGCAACTCTGTGCATGCTCGGTTTTCTATGCTGAACATTTCCTCCCTATCACACCTGAGCAGCCCATGTGACTGTAGAGTCACATGTGGGTATATACAGAGTGGTAAATGCCTTTTCCCTCTTTCCTCCCAAATGCCCACTAACCAGATAAACACAATGAGAGATTGAGATCAATGGAGGCTTCACCTCCCTCTTATTCTAAGAGACAGGCTGGAGGGGGATGACCCAGCCTGTTATTGCCAAAATATAATAAAGATTTAATTCCAAATATATATTTGTACAACGTTTAAAACCGTTTATTGATATTAGTTTAGTTATTTTTACTCTGTATTCCAAAGGCTCTTGTTTTTTTTTTTTTTTAATATAATTATTGAAATGTATATATCAACATACACCAGGGGTATCTTACATATCTTCAGGAATTGTTGCAAAGTACAAAATATTTGTATAACCTAAAACAGGTGATGAGGGTTTACAATATGAAAAATACAAAGAGGAGAGTTATGTAATAGTTGTGTGGAGATGCACCTAAATTGCAGGGTAAAGCCAAGCATCCCATATGTTAGGAAACTTCAGTAGTTTATTTGTTTGTACTGCTATACATTCTTCATATTTCTGAATCAGAGATATCTGGTGTTTTACTTCTGTTATGCTAGGTTCCAGGTTTTTTCTCCATTTACTTGCAGTCATTAGTCTAGCTGCGAATAAGATTTGCATAACCAGGGGTCTAGATTTAGTTTGAAATGATTCTTTACCTGCACTAAGGATAGCTAAAGAGGGGGGTAGGGCTGTTAATTGGCCAGTGACTTCTGATATTACTGTAAATACCTTGTTCCAATAACTTCTTAGGCTTGGGCAATCCCATAAGATGTGAAAGAGGGATCTTATCTGTGAGCATCCTCACCAGCATTTATTATCATCTATGTTGGAGAATTTGGCTAGTTGAATGGGGATCAGGTACCATCTATGGTGGAATTATTGGGATAATTCCTAGTAATTAGCACATTTCGACGAAGCGTGATTATAATAGATGGCTTTTTGCCATTGCGAGTCGGATATTAGTTCAACTCTTTTTTTTTTTTTTTTATTATTGGTTTATTGTATATCATAACAAAACAAACAACAACACCGCACACACTGAGCACAACATACAACAATGTAAGCTCACATTGTTACATTTGGGCATGGTTACTCATAGGATATGACTGATATGGAAAAGGTGAACAGCAGTTTACATAATATGTCTCATTCAAACTAGCACCCAGACAACTACATTGCAGGAACTAAAAAAAAAAAAATACTTAGCCATACTTCATGAGAGTAGCAACACTCAAGTAGCACCAGCCAAGAGATGTAAATAAAGTTCCTAGGAGCTTGTGGGAGTGTCCAAGGCTGTGGAAGACTCAGCCAACCACCTAGACCAAACCCTATCGTATTTACGGGGGCATCCCCTCTTGGCGTAAGTGTCCCTATACTATGTCAGGCTGGTATTAATCAGTTGTTTCCAGAATTAAAGTGATGGGGGCGTATATTTTTTCCAATGGAGAGCAATTGCTTTCCTAGCATAAAATAATGCAACATTCCCCAACTAAGTTCCTCCGGTCCCTGCAGATATACAGACATTGAAGTCTGCAAGGGAGAGGAGACAAAGGAGTTCAAAAAGTTTACTACCTTGGGGGGGGGGGGGGATGGCGACCACTCGTCAAGATGGCCGCGATCTGAGGCAGCTCCGCTTTGTGCCCAGGGACAAACGCCGCTAGCACGACACCCAGCCTTCCTTTGCGATCACAGACACCTGCCTCCTCTCTGTGAACCATTGCTCCACCGCCAGCTATGCGGAGGAACCGTCCGGACCCGCATCCAATACGGAAACTCCAGATGTACTTCCCCACATTACCACCGCAAGGTCTACAACAAAATGCCGGTGGGAGACGTACTTCCCCACATTACCGCTGCACGGTCTACAACAAAATGGCGGCGGGAGACCTCCCACGCCACCGCCTCCTCTCTCTTTAGCGCCCGGCTGGACTCAGACAGAGACAACATCAGGAGAGGACACAGGCGCTGCTGCAGAGTATTACTCTTCCTCATCTCCCTCAAACTCTGGATCGAGCACCCCATCTACCAGGAGCCTTCTCAAATCCAAACCCCGCACAGAAGAAGTCTGCAAGCAAGGCACAATGGCAACTGAGCTGCAGGATGACAATATGCAGGTACAAGCTTCACCTAATGCCCCACAGAATGACCCCTTTGCCCATTTCCCGATCACTGGCCAGCCTTTATCGGATACAATGATGAAGGAAATGATGCACACATTAAGAGCTACACTGCATGCAGATTTATTCAGTGCAGTCCATCAATGCAGAGCTGAGGTGCACCATTTGGGACAAAGGGTTCATGCCTTTGAAACAAAAATCACAGAAGTGGCAGTATCTTATAATGCACTAGTGGACTCCCACAATTCACACAAAGACAACCTACTGGCGATCAAAAACAAACTTGCAGATCTGAAAGATAGATTGCGTAGGAACAACATTAAAATTAGAGGTGTACCCGAATCAGTTTCCCCGCAACAACTGCCACACTCTGTGCACTCCCTATTCAAGGACTTGGTCCCTTCCTTTACATCTGCCGACCTCACAGTGGATAGAGTACATTGGATCCCTAAACAGTCTTTCCTACCCCAGGAAGTCCCCAGGGATGTCCTACTTCGTGTCCACTTCTACCAGGCCAAAGAGCGTATTCTAGAAGCCTTCCGAAAAGGTGACACAACTCCGCTACATGCGCGGTCACTCCAGTTACTGCCGGACTATTCCAAACATACCCTCCAGCAGCGCAGAGAGCTCTCCACAATCACCAAAGCCCCCCGCAATCACAAAGTGATGTACAAGTGGAAATATCCAGCCAAGCTGACTATCACCTACAATGGCTTCTCTTATCTGATCACTTCAATGGATGACAGCATACGTCTCTTGAGGGAATGGGGGATAGTTCCATCTGATGCTCTGCAATTCCCGACCCCAGAACACCCACCTCCCACAGGTCTCCCCTGACTGGCAAGTTGTCCGCCCTAGGCGTTCTAACAAGAAACTTCTGTGAACTTGGGATGTCGCTTACACTCTACTGCTCCAATAGTCTCCCTGGGCACCTTTTCAGGTACATGTTATCGTACCTAAGTAACTGATTAAATCCGCGCTAAGGAATCCAAGGATAAATTTATGTGCACTGATAAGCTGCAGCCTCACTTGAACTATAGCCGAAAGGCTATATAAGTATATAGGAATGAAGGTGATGGCGCTGCTTACTCTATAAAGTGCAAATAGGTGCTAAAATATAGAAATATTGTGTGTTAAGCTCAGATGTGATAGAAGAATAAATATGTAAATATGTATTATGAGGGTAAAACTCAATAATTGAAGTGGAAAAATATAAAAAATATATAATGATTAAAAATATGAAAAATGGCCACCAGAGGGCGTAGTGCAAAAGGTGCTACAATTAATAAATATGCCTTCGTATATGTGTACAATAATAAGGCTTCTTTCACACGGTCCGCCTCCGCAGGCGGATCCGTGTTGCTCAACGGGGATCGATCCGCGATCCCAGCTGAGCCGGGCGGATTACAGCTCCGTCTCCGCTTGCAGAGCGGAGAGGGAGGTGTCTCAGCACCCGCTGCCCTCTATGGGGGATCGGAGGAGAGCGGACCACTTGTCCGCTCTCATCAGATCCACTCCACTCCGATTACTGAACGGATGGAAAAATAGGGTTTCCATCCGTCCAGATTTCAGCACAGGATCGGATGCGGATGGCAGCGGGTGTCAGCGGAGGTGACCTCCGCTGACACCCGCTGCCCCATAGAGCTGCATGGAGGATCCGATCAGATCCGCCTATAAAACTGACAGGCGGATCTGATCGGACCGCCCGTGTGAAAGAGCCCTTAATGACAATTTGGATAAATAATCCACAAAATTAATACAGAATAAACAGCCTTAAATAAATAAATGAGTGAATAAGTGAATAAATATGATAAAATGAGACAACAAATAGTGCTGAGTGAATCCAATATCTAAATGGTAAAAAGGTGCGGGAAAATATATATATATATATATATAAAATAAATAAATGTGCAAATATGCAGGAGAGTTTTATGCAAAGTGCAGCAAAAGGTGGTATTTTTTTAGTTCATATAAAAAATGAGTCCGTGAATGGGGAATGTGCAAAAAGTAAAATGTGCGGGAAACTATTATACAAAGTGCAACAACAGGTGATAATCAATCAGTTCATATGTTGGGATAAGTCCATGAATTGGTGAATGTGCCCAGTGAAATAAGTGAGCGGTATCTTACGGTGACCCCCAAGGTGGGTGACTGGTGAGTTGCGGGATGGCTCCTATTAAAAAACCTACTCACCAGATGTACCCACCCCACACAGGGGTATAGAGCGGGTACTGCTGGTCCATGCTCTGTGTGGTGATTCCCTTCCTGGGGGAGATGTGATGTGGGGTCCGCGGGATTTCCCAGGTATCCTAACTTGGGGTCCAGGAGTAGGGTCCTATCCCAATGGTACAGTATCCAATGTTCCGTGGGGGGATCGAGTATGGCCACTCAAGGGTATGTAGATGGGAGGGTCCTAGGAAGTGAAAAAAAGCTCGATAGTGTGATATCGTTAAAGCTATTTTTTTTATTTAGCAGCAAAAAAATGGGTACTCACAATCAACTTTTCAATATTCAGCGTGGTATTGGCGTCCCTAGTGGATAGAGATATATATGATATTTGCTAGTTGTATGGAAGATATATGTTATTGCAATCATTGATAAAAAAACGTGTATAATTGGAAGCGATATCAGAAATTGAGGATATTGTTGATGTTAGATATGGCATAAAATTATATATTAATATGTGTTGAGAAACAATGTGAATAAAAACGGTGTGAATAAAAGCAGTGAAAAATTAAATAAAAATAAAAAAGGAGGACATCTAGTGGGTATTATGTGTACTACACTGAAAATATATATATATATATATATATATATATATATATATATATATATATATATATATATATATATATATATATATTTAAAATATATTATAGATATGTGGGATAAGAAGGATAATATTTAAGTAGTTAAATAGTATATTTGTCAAATGGATGAGATCTAATGTTGGTAAAAACATTAAACAAAATATGAATTGATAATGGATAAAAGAAGATGGAGATAATATAAAAAATATATATATTATAGTGATGGAATGGATATTAGTATTAATAAAAGACAAAAGATGTAGAATCTATAAAAAGTATGTAGAAAAGGGAAGTGGAAGGAATTAAAAATTGGAAATAAAACAGTTGAGGTCTATGTCCAGATTTAACCCCTTGGGCTGGAGAGTATTGTAAGTCCCCTTGGATCCTTGTTATGTACCTCTGCGAAGTGTCTCGGGAGGCTATGTTTTGGAAATCCCTTTCTTATATTCTTGATATGTTCTCTGATTCGTACAAAAAGAGGTCTAGTGGTCCTACCGACATATTGGAGCCGGCAGGGGCACTCTATCAAATAAGTTACAGGGGTGGTCTGACACGTAATCAATTTGTTAATTTTGAACTCTTCTCCACTCCATCTAGATTTAAAATGTAATGTCTTCCTAGGTTGTTTATTCGTTGTTTTACAAGGTAAACACCTATTGCATCGAATAAACCCTTTTAGATCAGGGAACATTTTCACTGGTTTGGGGGGATCAATTGCATTATGAACCAGTTGGTTTCATAGGTTAGGGGCTTTCCGAAATATAAATTTCGGTTGTCTGGGTAGCAATCTGGACAAAGTTTTATCGGACTTCAATATAGGCCAGTATTTTTTCACGATCTTCTCTGTCTGTCTGAAGTTTTGATGGAATCCCGTGATAAATGCTATCTCGTTGGGTTTTTTGGGCGCGTTTTTCTTGTGTAAATATTCTTCTCTGCCTGTATTCAATATTTTGTTTCTGGCCGTAATTAACTTCTGTCTATCATATCCCTTTTCCTCAAATCTCGTTATTAAAATGTCTGTTTGTAGTATGTAATCTTCCGGGTTGTCACAGTTTCTTCTGATCCTAACGAATTTACTTTTTGGAATTCCTTTTTTCCATATAGGATGGTGGCAACTGTTGGTAGGTATGTATCCATTCCTGTCTGTAGGTTTAAAATAAGTCCTACTTTTGAGTGTGTTGTTTTCTTTAAAAATATAAAGGTCCAAATAATTTATCTGATTAAAACTCCAATCTCCTGTAAACTTAATGCCGTATGTGTTTAAAAATAAATTATTTAAAGATTCTTCTGTCCCCTCCCATAAAATGATATCATCTATATATCGTCGGTAGAATTTTAATTCTGGTATATTTTGGGTATAGATGGTCTTTTCCTCTAAGAGATCCAATGACGAAGAACTTCAGCTTTTAGACCTTGGCCTCAAATTCGCTCCCACCAAAGATGCTGACCCTTTTGAAATTTTTATTGACCTTCACAAATTTTTAAGAAAATTGAATATTAAAAAATTTTTTAAGCTAAAAGGGCATGCATCTTCCACCCAATTTTATACACTCGGGTCTCAGGAACAACTCGGTTTTTAACCCACAAGTACCCGGAGGAGAGTGTATTAGCGCCTTCAAGAAAATGGTAGAAGAAGATCTGAGGAAGATTAAGAAACCACATAAAAAATACAATAAGGTAAAATCAGCAATCAAACAATTAGAGGACAGAAAAGGAATCATAATCCGACCTGCAGACAAAGGAGGGGGACTAGTGATTCTAAATAAGACTGATCTATTAAGAGTGGAAGATACCTACGAAAAACTGAGAAATAATCCAACCAAGACATATAGGAAGAAACTTAAAGATTTCATTAATAAAGGTAAAGAATTAGGAATATTGGATAAGAAGGAATCACAATACCTATTACCCGATTCAAGTAAGATCCCAGTACTGTACTATTTGCCTAAAATACATAAAGATCCTGTCAAGCCTCCAGGGAGACCCATCGTGAGCGGTGTGGACTCGCTGTTCTCCAGACTGGGTGAATATCTGGACAGATATTTACAACCAGCTGTAAAAATGGGAAAATCTTATCTCAAAGACAGCTCAGAGTTGATAAAAGCGCTTAAAGAAGTACAGTTACCAAAGGAATGTATCCTGGCTACAATAGACGCCAACTCCCTCTATACCAGCATCAAACAAACGGATGGACTGAAAGCGGTAGATGTTGCCTTACATGAACGCACCTAGTTAAAACAAACACAAATCAAATATATCCTGGATGGTTTAACCACTTTACCACCGGAGTATTTTGCTGTCTTACGTCCAGGCCACTTTTTGCGATTCGGCGCTGTGCGACTTTAACTGACAATTGCGCGGTCGTGCGACGCCATACCCAAACGAAATTTGCGTCCTTTTTTTCCCACAAACAGAGCTTTCTTTTGGTGGTATTTGATCACCTGTGCAATTTTTACTTTTTGCGCTATAAGCAAAAAAAGAGCGTTTATTTTGAAAAAATAACAATATTTTTAACATTTTTTATATGAAATTCCCCCCAAAAAAGATGTAAAAACCAATTTTTTTTTACATTTTTGGCTAATTTGTTTTCTGCTACCCATGTTTGGTAAAAAAAAATCACAATAAGCGTATTTTGATTGGTTTGCTCAAAAGTTATTGTGTTTACTAACAAAGGGAAAGATTTCTGTCATTTTTGGTGTTTTTTTTTAACGCGTAATGGCGGCAATCTGCGATTTTTTTTGCGGTACTGCGACATTGCGGCGGACAGATCGGACCCTTGACTGCCATTTTTGACACTTTTGGGGGTACCAGTGACATTACTGCAGTAATCAGTGCTATAAATATGCACTATTACTGTAAAAATGACACTGGCAGGGAAGGGGTTAATTTTATTGGAGAGGGAGGGGTTAATGTATGCCTGGTGCTTACTGACGTGTGGGGGGGGGGAGGTGACTATGTGACAGAAGGACAGATTGGATGTCCAGCTATGCTGAACACTCCGATCTGTCACTCCCTGTCACTTGGGAGATCCGCCCGCTTGTGTTTACACAGGCGGGCGGATCTCCACTCTAGATCCCCGACGATCGGGGATGAGCGGCGGCGATCGCTGCTGCTCTTCCCCTGGCCCGACTCCCGCTGTGACCGAAAACAGTGGGAGCGAGCCTCCGGCGGCGCGCAAGCGCCGCCCAGAAGGGGGAGTGTCTGACGACGTAGTACTACGTCGTCAGACGATAACGAGCCACTCTGTCGCAGTAATATTACTGTGGGCGGAGGTAAAGTGGTTAAAACTCACCATTAGTAGCAACTTCTTTTGGCATAAAAATAAATATTACCTCCAAACAAAGGGAGTTGCAGTGGGAGCTCGCTACGCACCTAGCGTAGCAAATTTGTTTATGGATCTCTTAGAGGAAAAGACCATCTATACCCAAAATATACCAGAATTAAAATTCTACCGACGATATATAGATGATATCATCATTTTATGGGAGGGGACAGAAGAATCTTTAAATAATTTATTTTTAAAAATGAATGAGAACACATACGGAATTAAGTTTACAGGAGATTGGAGTTTTAATCAGATAAATTATTTGGACCTTAATATTTTTAAAGAAAACACACTCAAAAGTAGGACTTATTTTAAACCTACAGACAGGAATGGATACATACCTACCAACAGTTGCCACCATCCTATATGGAAAGAAGGAATTCCAAAATGTCAATTTGTTAGGATCAGAAGAAACTGTGACAACCCGGAAGATTACATACTACAAACAGACATTTTAATAACGAGATTTGAGGAAAAGGGATATGATAGACAGAAGTTAATTACGGCCAGAAACAAAATATTGAATACAGACAGAGAAGAATATTTACACAAGAAAAACGCGCCCAAAAAACCCAACGAGATAGCATTTATCACGGGATTCCATCAAAACTTCAGACAGACAGAGAAGATCGTGAAAAAATACTGGCCTATATTGAAGTCCGATAAAACTTTGTCCAGATTGCTACCCAGACAACCAAAATTTATATATCGGAAAGCCCCTAACCTACGAAACCAACTGGTTCATAATGCAATTGATCCCCCCAAACCAGTGAAAATGTTCCCTGATCTAAAAGGGTTTAATCGATGCAATAGGTGTTTACCTTGTAAAACAACAAATAAACAACCTAGGAAGACATTACATTTTAAATCTAGATGGAGTGGAGAAGAGTTCATAATTAACAAATTGATTACGTGTCAGAACACCCATGTAACTTATTTGATAGAGTGCCCCTGCCGGCTCCAATATGTCGGTAGGACCACTAGACCTCTTTTTGTACGAATCAGAGAACATATCAAGAATATAAGAAAGGGATTTCCAAAACATAGCCTCCCGAGACACTTCGCAGAGGTACATAACAAGGATCCAAGGGGACTTACATTTGTTGGCATAGACTCCATTGCAGGACATTGGAGAGGCGAAAATAAAAAAAAAATAAAATTTCTAAAAATGAAACCAGCTGGATATACCGGCTTAATACTCTCCAGCCCAAGGGGTTAAATCTGGACATAGACCCCAACTGTTTTATTTCCAATTTTTAATTCCTTCCACTTCCCTTTTCTACATACTTTTTATAGATTCTACATCTTTTGTCTTTTATTAATACTTATATCCATTCCATCACTATAATATATATTTTTTTATATTATTATCTCCATCTTCTTTTATCCATTATCAATTCATATTTTGTTTAATATTTTTACCAACATTAGATCTCATCCATTTGCCAAATATACTATTTAACTACTTATATTATCCTTCTTATCCCACATATCTATAATATATTTTAAATATATGTGTATATATATATATATATATATATATATATATATATATATATATATATATATATATATATATATATATATTCAGTGTAGTAGACATAATACCCACTAGATGTCCTCCTTTTTTATTTTTATTTTATTTTTCACTGCTTTTATTCACACCGTTTTTATTCACATTGCTTCTCAACACATATTAATATATAATTTTATGCCATATCTAACATCAACAATATCCTCAATTTCTGATATCGCTTCCAATTATACACGTTTTTTTATCAATGATTGCAATAACATATATCTTCCATACAACTAGCAAATACCATATATATCTCTATCCACTAGATGGCACACTATATGTGATTTTATTCTTCGGAATAAGACTTCTAGTTTTATTTTTATTTTTATTTCTCTATTTTTTTTTATTTTTAATATATGTCTAATAAATATTGTGTATCATGGTTTTAAATATATAGTATTCTCCCCCTGAATGTATATACGGTGGTTCATACTATTTTTTTGGCACGGGGTATATACTTATTTTATATTTATTATATCCATTTATTAATTGTACATGATATAAATGTACCCGTTTTTTCCTTACTGGATCGCAAAAGTTTTGTTCCATACGCTAACTTATATACATTCTAATACGATCCACTGCATCAACTTATACCTAACACTCGTTATGTTTCATAACGAGTCCCGTAGCCTAGCAACCACCGTATACAAAAGGGCTTGCTCTGGAAATGATGTGACGCTGCAGAAGACGTCACATGACGAAACGCGTACAGCGCTGTCACGTCATTTCCGGTTCCGGTCTCCAGTTGGAACGCATTGCGTTCCGGGACGCCAATACCACGCTGAATATTGAAAAGTTGATTGTGAGTACCCATTTTTTTGCTGCTAAATAAAAAAAATAGCTTTAACGATATCACACTATCGAGCTTTTTTTCACTTCCTATGACCCTCCCATCTACATACCCTTGAGTGGCCATACTCGATCCCCCCACGGAACATTGGATACTGTACCATTGGGATAGGACCCTACTCCTGGACCCCAAGTTAGGATACCTGGGAAATCCCGCGGACCCCACATCACATCTCCCCCAGGAAGGGAATCACCACACAGAGCATGGACCAGCAAGACATATCCACAGTACCCGCTCTATACCCCTGTGTGGGGTGGGTACATCTGGTGAGTAGGTTTTTTAATAGGAGCCATCCCGCAACTCACCAGTCACCCACCTTGGGGGTCACCGTAAGATACCGCTCACTTATTTCACTGGGCACATTCACCAATTCATGGACTTATCCCAACATATGAACTGATTGGTTATCACCTGTTGTTGCACTTTGTATAATAGTTTCCCGCACATTTTACTTTTTGCACATTCCCCATTCACGGACTCATTTTTTATATGAACTAAAAAATACCACCTTTTGCTGCACTTTGCATAAAACTCTCCTGCATATTTGCACATTTATTTATTTTATATATATATTTTCCCGCACCTTTTTACCATTTAGATATTGGATTCACTCAGCACTACTTGTTGTCTCATTTTATCATATTTATTCACTTATTCAGTCATTTATTTATTTAAGGCTGTTTATTCTGTATTAATTTTGTGGATTATTTATCTAAATTGTCATTTATTATTGTACACATGTACGAAGGCATATTTATTCATTGTAGCACCTTTTGCACTTTGCACTACGCCCTCTGGTGGCCATTTTTCATATTTTTTATCATTATATATTTTTTATATTTTTCCACTTCAATTGTTGAGTTTTACCCTCATAATACATATTTACATATTTATTCTTCTATCACATCTTAGCTTAACACACAATATTTCTATATTTTAGCACCTATTTGCACTTTATAGAGTAAGCAGCGCCATCACCTTCATTCCTATGTCATCGTACCTGTCCCCTGCTAGACAAGGCAGCACACGCTGCACGGGCCATATTAGGTCCGTCTTTTTTACCCTGTCCCTGTTTTCTATTTACCTTTTTTTGCTTTTGTTTTGCTTTTTCTCTGGATCAGCCTCGCAATTGACACCTTCTCGATGCTCGCTCACCTCTTCCTTCTGGCAAAGTGCTCATCTCAGGAATCTAACCCTATCTATGGGAATCACACTCACTGACCCAACCGCATCGGCCCACCCCAGTAACTCACTCCTGTCCACGAGCCCCAGACTGCCAATCAATGGAATGTCCACTCCTGCTTGCCTATTGGGTTCTCTTGACCATCCCTTTCCCTGCTGCTAACGTCCACCGTTTTCTGACAACCCGGGACTCTGATGCTCCACCTTACTCTTCTTGTACCACCATCAGCTACATCTGCAGCCCTCTTCTACTTACAAGTATCAGGGGGGACCGGGTGTACCACTTTCTCCCATGCCTTGGGATCTCCTAGGAACTGGCATGTCAATTACATTCTTCTCGATAAACACCCAGGGCCTTATACACCCCGCCAAACGGAGATCACTATGGAAGGACGCTAAAACCCACTCAGCAGATGTGGTGGCAGCGCAAGAGACTCACTTCCACAAGACGAAAACACCACCTTGCTCCCACAAAGACTTTCTGCACCTCTTCTTGGCGTCCCAGGAGAAGAAGAAAGGAGGAGTTCTCCTCGTCATTAGCCAAAACCTCAACTTCGAGGTAATTTATCCCATCTTAAAAGACAACGGACAGTATATTATAGTAGTGTGTAAGCTGAATAACGTTCTTCATACTTTGGTTAACTTGCACCAGTTGAGATTTCTGAAGCGTCTATTTCTATTTCGGGTGTGACAGGGAAATGTTGTACTGTGTGGGGACTTAAACACCGTACTAGATCCAACTCTGGACTGGTCGTCCTCCGGTAGGCTGAGACCAGCTCCGTTGAGCCGGTCCCTGCTTGTCGAGGGGATGCACGATGCTTGGAGATGTCAACATGCAGAGGAACGTTCATATATGTTCTATTCAACTAGACACAACTCATACTCTAGACTTGACTATATCCTGGTGGACAGATTGTCACTACAGCGGGTCACTAATTCCAAGATACACGACATCTCTTGGTCAGACCACACAGCAGTTACACTAACACTAGCAAACGGTCCACAAGTTGGACGTACCCGAATCTGGAGGTGCGATAATTCATCCAGGATATAAGATGTAGAGACTTCTTATCGCAAGAACTTGGGCAGTTCTTTGAACACAACAAATCGTCCGATACCAATTCCTTTGTCAATTGGAACGCCCACAAAACCTTCGTGAGAGGCTTACTCATCCAAGCCTCCGCTCGCAAACTGAGATTGAACTCCCTTCTCTCAAATATTCGAGATCTAGACAGAGCCAACCAGGCCCAACTTCCCCCGGTTTTAGCTTCCCAGATATCTAAACTTCGGTGCCAACTCAGGGAACTCTTCTGCCACGAACATGACATGTACATGAAACGTCTTAAACTTAATTACTATGCCAATCATAACAAGGCCGGGAAATTCCTAGCTAGAAAACTTAAGATCCAGCGGATAAAATCTACCATCTCCCACCTTTTCCATCACACCACTAAGAAAAAAGTAGAAAACCCACAATCTATAGCCGATACCTTCGCAGAGTAATCTGGCTCTCTCTATAATCTACACGAAGACACTACCACACCACAACCCACGGAACCTCTCATACGAGGCTTCCTGGATTCCCTTAAACTCCCAAAACTGTCAGACCACCAACTGAATTATCTCAATGCTGACTTCACCCCTGCGGAGATACAAAAAAATATCCTATCCTTACCAGCAGATAAATCACCAGGACATGATGGTCTAACCAACGAGTATTACAAAGCTTTTCATTCCATCCTAAATCCCCATTTAACCTCGCTATTCTCCTCGGCAGCCTCCACTGGATAATTTCCATTGGAAATGCTCTCTGCCCACATTGTTACCTTAACCAAACCAGGCAAATCACCTGATTTCCCCCCCCCCCCTCCATTTCCGTCCTATATTACTGTTAAATTCCGATATAAAAATGTATGCCAAACTCTTAGCAAAACGTATCTATGAAGTCATCCCAAGCTTAGTGAAACCAGATCAGACGGGATTTACCAAAGGTTGACAGGCTCCAGACGCTACAAGGCGCATCCTCAACGTAATTCACCACGTACGTAGACACAAAACCCAAACCCTCTTGCTCTCTATCGACGCTGAAAAAGCGTTTCAATAGAATTCATTGGGGCTATATGAACGCTACCCTCGACAAATTCGGATTTCGGGGTCCCATATTGTCAGCCATACTTGCATTGTATTCTGGTCCTTTGGCGAGGGTCTACACGTCTGGCTTCCTATCGAAAGAGTTCCTGATCAGAAATGGCACAAGACAGGGATGCCCCTCCCAGCCATCTTTAATCTGATGATGGAGCCCCTCGCCGAAACGATCAGAAACCACCCCTTGATCACTGGTATCACTGCCAACGGCATGCCCCACGTAATAAATCTTTTTGCAGGCGACGTGGTACTGATTGTTACCAATCCTATCATCGCTCTGCCATGTATCCACAACATCCTAACCCGGTTCATTAACCTATCCTACTACAAGGTGAACTTCCACAAGTCACTAATATTAGACTTAGGGGTAAACAACCATACAAAATCCCACTTGCAACAACAGTTTCCCAACACATGGGCTGAGGAATCAATCCCATACGTAGGCATCCGATTAGCTGCCGACATGTCTAAAATCATAGACCTGAATTTTAAAACTCTCATTGCCAAGATTGCCAGAATCTACAACGCACGGCTAAAATAGAACTCTCATGGATAGGCAGGATTGCGTCATTTAAAATGATGGAATTGCCTAAAATATTATACTCATTTAGAACTACCCCCCTCCCTATCCACAATAAATACTTGACGGAACTCACATCCATTCTAAAACAATTCATTTGGTTGGGGAAATAACCCAGATGCTCCATGTCCCACTTGGTGAAGAACAAAAAAGTTGGAGGCACCTGCTTGCCAGTGATAGCAGACTACTATACAGCATCACTCCTATCACAAGCAGAGAAGTGGTTCCTCGAGTCCCCAGAGGCACTTTGGGTACATCTCGAGGCAGCTATGTCTCAATCTCCCTCCTTGCACCTTCTGCTTCTGGTAGACTCGCGGAGACCACTGACTATCAACTCACTCCCTCCTATAACTCAAGCTAAGATTTTAGCTTGGAGGAAGATAGCCAGGTCCTTGTCTAGTTTTCCCAAACCGGGTATCCTACGTATACCCATACAAACTCTTGAAATTCTAATCCCATATCGAAATTCTAATCCCATGACTGACCATGGCATCAGTTGGGTAGATGAACTGATGTCCAGCAATACGGTGAAGCCTTGGGCAGATCTAGCCGACAAATACGCATTACCCCCTTCCTCACTCTACTCATACCTTCAGATCCACACTTTTTTAAATAAGAATCCTCCTGCCTCGCTTACAGTGGACGACAGTGTTCGGAATGTCTTCCTCTCCCCGGTTAAGGCAAAAAAGGGTATCTCTTTGTTCTACAACCTACTAGGAGCTAAATCCACATTTACAAAAACACCCCCCATGGTACGTTGGGAACATGACCTGGGTATGCAATTTTCGCCACAACACTGGACACAGGCGTTCCGAGCGGTTGCTTCTGCGACTCACTGTACAAATCACTGGGACCTATCCCAAAAAATAGTGATTAGATGTTATAAAACCCCAGTTATTCTAGCAAAATTTATACTGGGTTACTCACCCCTTTGCTGGCGTGGCTGTGGCCAAGCGGCAAACATCCGCCATGTTTTCTGGTCTTGTGTAGGTATTTCCAGCTATTGGAAAAAGATCTTCCAAGTCATAGCAGAAATCTCTGGAATTCTTAAACAACCTGATCCTGCTCTCTGACTTCTCCATATAGGGATTCAGGAATACCCGAGAGAATACCGAACCATACTGACCCATATTCTCCTTGCAGCGAAATTGATTATTGCTAGACATTGGAAAGACAGCTCATCCCCTAATCATGGTGAGGTATTAACCCAGGTAAACCTTAATTACCAATACGAATGCTTGTTGGCAGCTAGGACTTTGCCTTCTATTGCCCCCTTTGAAAAGCAATGGGCAGAGTGGGTATCATGGTTTCCTCAAAACCCGACTTAATGGAACACGATATACCCAATTAAACCATACTTAGATTCCGTGTTATGTAACTTTGATACTGAAACTTGTTGTATGACAATCCATTGTTCATTGTTCCTTTGAATCTTCTTGTGTTTGATGCGAGCGAGCGACTGTTAACGCTCATTGTATGCTTGTATTTTGTTTTGATAAAACTTTCAATAAAAAAATATTTTGAAAACAAAAAGGTTACTACCTCCTCCCAAAATGCAGCAACCTGTGGACACGTCCAACAAAACTTGTGAGAAATCCCCTGGGGGTCCCACCACACCTCCAGCACTCAGAAGGGAGTGCAGAGTTAATTTTGTGAAGTCTATATGGTATGAAATATGCATGGTGCACCACTTTAAATTGAATTAAATGGCCCCTCAAGGAGACCTGGGATTGGAAGGGAAAGTCCCACACATTGTCCCATGTGTCATTGTCCAGATCTGGTATGTCTCGCTGCCAACTAGCCCTAAGCCTCCCCAAAGCTGGGAGAGAAACTGAAACAAGATGGAAATATAATCTGAACGTGGGTTTCTTCGAGTAGTCAGACCGCAGAGTTGTCTCCAATAGTGATTGCTCGATCAGCGGACCTGCACGCGAGAACTGGGCATGGAAGGCATGGGAAAGCTGATAGTACCGATAAAGATATGAAGTAGGTAGTTTAAAAGTCAGGGCCAGTGATGACAGAGGTGACAGTTCCTGGCCATTGACAATCTGCAAAACCAATTTAATAAATTATTCCATATAACTGGATCCGGAAGTTTATAGAACTGAGGGAGGGTGGGATTCAACCACAAAGGTTCTCCTGAAGAAATTGCCGCATTGGGGTAGTGCTCACATTTCAAACCATCACCCCAGGCACGAATGGTGGTTAGCATAGAGGGAGTTAAACTATAAGGTACCCTGGGATCCCTAAATATGAGAAACTTGAGCGCTTCTAGGGGGTTCACTATTGCAGCTTCCAGCCGGGTGGAGGGATTACTTAAGTCGGGATTCGACCACCATGCAGCTGTAACCAGTTGGGTGGCCAAATAATACTTGTAAAGGTCTGGAAAGGCTAGACCGCCCTGGCTACAGCGGTGCATCAGGCTAGCCATTTTGTATCTGGGGTTTTTAGGCCCCCATAAGGAGGAAAATATTTGGTTAAGCTTTACAAAAGATGATTTTGGGATCCAATGTGGAGAATGTCTGAGCAAATATATAATTTTTGGGAGAATTTTCCCCAGGTTTATGCTCCCCAATAGCGATAATGGTAAGTCCTCCCATGCCTTCAGGTTCAGCCGCACACCCCCCAGGACTGGGGTCAAATTCCATGGAAGAAAGTCCAAGGCCTGACGAGAAATCACCACTCCCAGATATTTAAAGCTTTCAACCCACAGCAATGGGACATCAGGGGAGGCTGTGTTACGAGCCTCAGAATCAATTGGAAACAATAGGGATTTAGCCCAGTTGACCCTAAGGCCAGTGACAGAAGAGAAGGGCCCCCTGCAGGGAAGGTCCAGCATCATTCAGAAACAGAAGAAAATCATCCGCGTACAGGACCACCCTTTCCTCCAGCCAGCCAATCTGCAACTCCTTGATGTTTGGGGAAGTGCAAAGCGCCTCAGCCACCGGCTCCATGGCAACGTCAAAGGGTGCCGGAAAGAGGGGGCAGCCCCACCGGGTACCACTAGATAGGGAGAAATAAATGGATAGCCCCCCCATTTAACCGCCGCTGAAGACTGTCTGCATAGAGTCTGCAACCACCCAGTGCAGACCAGCGGGAAGCCCATTCTACAGAGCACCTCCCACAAGAAGGGCCACTTGACAGTGTTGAAGTCCTTTTCTATGTCTAATGAGGCCACCACCTGAGAGACCTCATTTATATGCTGGTTATGGATATTAGTGTAAAGTCTATGCAGGTTCACATCTGTGGCCCTGCCAGCCATGAACCCCGTTTGTTCAGAGTCAACAATTGAGGGTAGCATGGGCTGCAGATGTCTAGTAATGAGTTTCGTCAAAATCTTAAAGTCGGCGTTCAAAAGGGCAATGGGTCGGTAAGAGGCACAAGAGGATGGATCTTTTGGTGACTTATAGATTAAGACCACATGGACTTGACCCATGGAGTCCGGCAGGGCCCCCTCAGAGAGACAGTGGGAGTACAATGAGACCAAAAGTGGAGCCAGGAGGTTCCCGGGGGCTTTGTAAAATTTGATGGGAATACCATCAGGACCCAGCGCCTTCCTGGTAGCGAAGGAATTAATAACTATGAGAACCTGCTCAAGAGATATGGGGCGTACCAAGGCCTCCTGCTCCCAGTCTGATAGCCAACCAAGGGCTAAGGGGTCCAACCAGGCCCCAGGTCAGTAGGCTGAAAATCAGTGGATAGTTGGGGAGGAGTTGGTTTAAATAAATGATTGTCCCATTGCCAGTACAGCTATACTGAGTGCGAGTTATAGCTAGGGAATGGCGCCGTACATTGCGGCATCTTTGCCAATAGTCGGGCGGGCAATCCATAGCAATGCACTATATAGGACTGATGGTTCCTTCAGGCTCCATCCCGCTGACAAAGTCATCTGACGTAACGCATACGGGGGGAGGAGCCTACTCGCAGCACGTCGGTCCTTGGTAGGTTCTGAGACTGTGTATTGCCTGCTGTTGGAAGCCCGCACTGCTCAAGTGCTGGGACATGTAAGTGGATTTTTTTTGCATTTGATCTAATAAACTAGTTTAAACAGAGAGCACTAGATCCCTTCTCCCATTTATTTTATGCTGAGTTCCTGGCACACTGGAAGGGTCAGCTGGAGCAGAAGGAGAGGAGAGAACAGGCTGTGTATCCATAATCTTTAAGGGTGTATGACTCCTTGGAGTCTATCCCTAATGTGAGCTGCTAATCTTGCACCAATCACCGGGAGCACCTGAGTGAAGTGTGGAGCACTTTTTGCACTGTTTGATCACAGATGAAGATTAAGTGTTATTTGAACTTATTATATATTTTGCACCATTGGGACCTTTTATCAATCATCTGGTTATAAGCACTTGGATTGTTGAATGGTTTAAATTTTTTAGCAATTGGTATAAGCATTGATTTGCTTTCATATTATAATTTATATATGCATTTTTACCCATTATTTTGATTGATTCACTTGGCGCAGCAATATTTATTTATTTTAGTTGGGGAGGAGCTGCCGCTCGTGCGAGATGGCCACGTGAAGCCCGAGCTCCACACACAGCCTCGGGGACAAACACATCCACGCCGACAGAAGATTCCTTTTTTACTGCCGCTGTCTCTTATCTACTCCCTGACACCCCTGACCATGTCGAGGCGGAGGAGGGAAGAACGACAGTTTGCAGAAACTATCGGGTTTTTTCCTGCTCGTGAGACGCGGCCTGCACCGTGATGGCGGGGGAGGTCTCTCGGATACAGCAGCATCAAGCTCTACACCTATGGAGCGTACAGACCCGGCAGCAGAAAAGGGGACAGCTGCAGAGGACGATGAGACACAGGACACAACACCCCAATCCCCTGGGATAATGAGCCCGGCTAAGCCCAAGGCCAGAAAGGGGCCATATCACCCACAGGAGACAGAACCAAATATGGAGGTATGTTACGTCTCTCTCCTTACTCTGCCTGCAAACCCCTCACAGGATCCCATAGCCTCCTTTCCAACCACAGACAGACCCATATCTGACACCATGTTAAAAGACATGCTCTTGTCATTACGCTCCTCACTGCAAGCTGACATGTTAGCTAGCTTTAATAAACACTCCGCAGAAGTTCAACATCTGGGAGAACGAGTCGATCATTTAGAAGAGGCTTTGAGCGCATGCACTACATCTTACAACACTATGGTAGATGCTCATGAGTCGCACGAGGATGAAATTGCATGGCTAAAAGCAAAGGTTGCTGACTTGAAAGACCGCTCACGTCGCAATAATCTGAAAATAACTGGTATCCCCGGAGACAGGTCCCTCTGCCCAACTCCCACACTATGTTCGAGAACTGTTTCTTGTGGCGGTACCCTCTCTCCAACCCAATCTCACGATTGATAGCATCCACAAAATTACCAACCCTCCTTCCTACCACAAGACATTCCCAGAGACTTGTTATTGAAAATCCACTTCTACCAAGCCAAAGAAGCGATTCTCACAGCTTTCCGTCAAAAGGACACGCTGCCTGAGCAGGCGCCCTCCCTGCAAATTCTGCCCGACCTTTCTGCCTATACCCTTCAAGGGAGGAAAAACATGATTTCCATCACAAAGGCCCTCAGGAATCATCAAATACCATACCAATGGAAGTACCCCGCCACACTAAAAATCATGCATGGGGGTTCTGCTTCCTTTGTCGACAAGCTGGACGAAGGTATCTGTTTATTGAAAGAATGGAAGATTGTCCCAGTAGACCTGCCAACACCTTCTCCAACTTCATCTCGCCCATTCCTCAAAACTTATGGTAAATGGAAGAAAGTGTCACATAAATAGTCTGCAAAGAAGAAACCCTGTTGGACTCTGGTGTTTAACACCTTCCTTCACTAATACTTCTTCCCGATAGCTGTGTGCGGACCCCTGTTTCCTTGTATTACCACTTACCTCTTACCATACCCTTTTCCCCCTATTTGTTCTCAGCTTTTGAGCTGCACTTGGTTTGTTTCAAACCCTTTTAAGCCTTTTTGGGTCTTTTTTGTGTTTTTTTTTTTTTTTTTTATTCCTTTCTCTTTTTTGTCCCACTGCCTTCCTTTTTGGGCGATGCCTACCATAACCTCATCTCTAGTCATGTGGTGCACTATAGTACTGTCATTACAATTTTGGCCTCAATTCTACCCTGTTTGCAGCCAAGCTAAGCTTTGTTCTCAACCATGGACAAAACCTGCTTCCACTATTCTGAACCCAGTTTTAGTGGCTGGCTACCTCACATCATCATCTTTTTATCTTGACTATGACCCTGAAAATCCTGTCACTTAATACCCGAGGACTGAACCACCCAGCCAAGTGTCACTCCCTATAGCAGGGATCCTCAAACTACGGCCCTCCAGCTGTTGCGGAACTACACATCCCATGAGGCATTGTAAAACTCTGACATTCACAGACATGACTAGGCATGATGGGAATTGTAGTTCCTGAACATCTGGAGGGCCATAGTTTGAAGACCCCTGCCCTATAGTGTGAAGCGATTGCAGCTAAGGCTGATTTCCTGATAGCACAAGAAACTAATTTCCAGTGCTCAGCTGCTCCTAAGTTCTGCCATGCAAACATTCCGCTCATTTTTTCATCAAACTTTCCCTTTAAAAAACGGGGGGTTGTCATAGCCCTAAGAGCTATGACCTTCTCTCTCCACTCTTCTACCATTGATGAACATGGGTGGTATGTTATACTGATATGTACTATTAATAACAACCTGTACACCATAGCAGGAATATATGCACCTAATGTGCACCAGAAAAGGTTTTTTCGGAAACCGTTCAAATTGATCTCCTCTATTAGAAAAGGAAGTCTAATAGTAGGTGGAGATCTCAACTCGGTTGCTGATCCTCAACTAGACTCGTCCTCCCCAAAACACAAACGCCCGTCATCCCTGCAATCTTTGTTGGTGTTTGGCATTGCCATCACTCATCCGAGAGACTTCACCTACTATTCTTCCAGACACAATTCATACTCATGAATTTATATGCTCCTGGATGGCAAGTGGCTCCTACAGAAAGTGTCCTCCTCTGAGATCAAAGATATTACTTGGTCGGACCATGCAGCAATCACCATGACGACCACAGAGAATGACACTTTCCCCTCTACTCCTGTATCCCCTGTATGAAGATGTAACACAAAAATACTTAAAAACCCATAATTACGTAAAATTATTGCACAGCATCTTGAAAAAAATGCTTAAAATTCACCCTAAAGTCTGGATAATCCTCTCCAATCCCACACATATCCTCAAGGGTATTTCTACCATTTATAACCCACTTCACAACAAGAAAAGCTTTACAAAATCCTCTCCCATGCTTAAATGGGAAACAGAACTTCAATTCTCATTCTTCTGACTCTTAATGGCTAAAATCTATTAGATTGAACCAGTCTGTCTCACACTCCATAAACTACTGGAAATTAGCCCTTAAAATCAACACTAGATGGTACCTAACCCCTTATAGATTAGCCAAAATGTTTCCCAATTCCTCTGCTCTATGTTGGCGGGGATGTGGATCAACAGGTACTTTATTACATACCCTTATGGTCCTGTAACAATATTTGCAGCTTCTTGTGAAAAATCTTCCAGTTCTCGACTCGGTTACAGGAGTCATATTCTCCCCAAATCAAGCACTGGCCACCTTAGTCTTGGGGGTTAAATGCTTCCCCATAGACTCCCAAAAAGTCACTATACTCCTCTTATTAACTGCTAAACTCACGATTACCAGACACTGGAAGCTGGATCTAGCCCCTAACTCCTCAGAAACTGTCGATATTTTACATCAAACCTACCTATACGAAAAAAGCTTTGGCAATGCAATCAGACCCCTTTAAATCCTTTGAACGTATTTGGAAACCTTGGATTGATTTGCATAAAATGTCCCCCTAATACAACCGGGGGGCGTGGTCTGGACGTGCTGGTGAATGGCCGCTTGAGAGACGAGCTCCCGCCTCCACGAGCCTTTACAAGCAGTGCACAGAGACATCTGCCCGCACACAGCTCCGGTAAGGATGGCATCGTCAGCGAGATCGTCCTCTGCCACCCGCTCGCGTTCCCCGAGGGACACGACCGGCAAGATCAGCCCCAGTATCCCGGAGCTCTTCCGCTCCCAGGCCGCCAGCATGGCGCAGACCGGACTGTCCTCCCCCCCTGCCACTCATCCTTCCTCCTCAGCTCGGTCATATGCAGCGATCACCTCGGGAATCTCAGATCCTGACCCTCCTCCTCCAGCTTCTTCCAAGCAGCTTTGCATGGATGACCTCAAGCTCATAGCAGCTGATATCAAAAACACTCTGGGGGCAGCCATTTCTGATTTGAGGGCGGACATACACACTTTAACAGGCCGGGTGCAGGAGGTGGAAAATGTCACAGCTCATCAGGATGTGGCCATTAGGGATCTTTATCACAAGTCGGGCTCCCAACTTTTGCAGATGAGGGATATGCAACGCCACTTAGAGGACTTGGACAACAGGGGCAGGCACCATAATCTTAGGCTCAGGGGCCCCATCTAACCCCTACCATAATCGCTCTGTTTAACTCCCTTCTGGATCGGCCTCCCCAGTCACCCATAGACTTGGAGAGAATTCACAGAGCTTTACGGCTTAGGGGGAGGGAGGGTGACCCCCCCCTCGGAATGTGGTGTGCTGTTTGGTGGACTACCGCCTAAAAGAAGATATTCTTCGGAAAGCTAGAAACGGGCCGCACCTGGAATGGGAAGGCTCCCCTGTGCAGCTTTACCAGGATTTGTCTGGTATTACTTTGCAACGCAGACGTGAGCTCCGGCCTTTGCTGGATGTCCTGAGATCGAGGAATATTGCCTATAAATGGAAGTTCCCGTTTTGCCTATCTGCATCACTGCGGCCCTCCTTAGGGTCCCGGAGGATCTCCCTCACTTTTGCTCCACATTGGGGATCCCATACATGGCACTCCCCAATTGGTACGCTGAGTTTAGAAGCACTGCCGACCGTGGGGATTCTCTGGAAGGTGAACCTATGGATGCCCAGGATGTGAGAAACAGAAGAAACTGCTCACCCTCAGGGAACAGAATGGCAATGGGTGCAGTTGGCCCCAACGACGTCCACAGCCCAACTAAGCCACCCCAACAATGCAGGGCCAGGAGAGGCAATTAGTCTCCTTCATTTCTGGGCTGCCCTACCTTTTGTCGGTCTGCGGTCTGCTGACAGCTGCTACAGTATACCTATTTCTACCTGTTTGTCTCCTTATTGACTGAACTGTTCATGTTTTTTTTTTTTTTTTCTTATTGCCGATGTTATCCCTCACCTAGTTCTGCCCGGAGGTCTCTCGGAGATGGTGTCATGCCTTGTCGACTCCGCAACGATCCTCTGGACTGGCCCTACTGCCCTATCCTTTCACTGCAATAAGGATTGGTAATGTACTCTCTACCCATCCATAGTTCTCGGTTTTATTAGTGACCCTAACATTCCTCTATGTGTTGGTCTTTATGGCTTTACGCTCCCTCCTTCTTAGGTTTTTTGCGGTCACCAGCCCTACTTCCTGTAGCAGCATATCTATTTTTCTCATTTGGTGGATTGTGTGGGATTGTGCAGTTCTTTACCCCTCTCTGTCCCCTGGATGCCTGGGGGGGCTCTGGCATGGGTATCCGGCTCAGGTGGGTGGCCGTGGCGGGGCAGCCGCAGGGGACCGGTTGGACAGACAGGGGTACCCTGCCTTCCCCCTTATACTGTTTATAATGTTTATATTTGTGTGGCCTGGGGGGGGGGGGGGGAGGCCTGGTCGCCTGGATACGGGAGGGGTTAACTTTGTCTGTATTGAGGGCTGATCTACGTCTTCTCAATAGCTGGGCTCCATATTTTCGTTGGCTGCGTCTGTGCCCAGTAATGTGGCGACATATGTACCCCTCCTGGCGACCAGGCTTTGGGGGATATAGGGTAATTAATGTGGCACACACACGCCTTCGGGGAGTCATTTTCTCGGGGTCATGTTTATGTTTAAGCTTTCCCTCGATGTTTATTGTAATCCTTGTTCATTTAAGGTTATGTGCATACTTGTTATGATGATTGTTGCTCTGTGCATTGCTCCTGCTCTCCTATGCTCCCTGGTGACGATGCTCGGACTTCCTGCTGCTTGGGACTGGGCCCAGATGCCCTCACTACTCGTACTATAGCATATCTCTACTGTCCCTCTAACTTGTAGCCCCCTTTTTTGGCGGGATGGCCTTGGAGATGTTGCATACAGCCTAATGGTACATATTGTGATTGTGGTCCTGTTATGCGTGTCAGTATTATCTTTACTTGAGTCCCACGTTGCTCCCCTTGCCTTTTCCCCTATCCTCCCCAATTTCAAGCAATGTTCAGATGATACAATTATGCTGGCGGGACTAGTTACCCGCTGACAGGTCATTTCCTAAGGTTGGTATACGCCTCCTCTCGGGCTCTCATAGTACTCGATAGTCTCCAATTTTTGTTTTGTTTTTTTAGGCTCGTGGTCGGGCTCTCTAGTTGGGTGTTCGGTTCTCATCCCATTTTCTGGTTAGGCCTACTCCAACCCCACCTAGTGGTTCCCTTAACCTCAAGTTTTTATATACATTCTATTTCACCTTGCAACACCACTACTTCTCCGGATACATTTCGTACCACTTCCCCCAGTCTCGGCTGGCCGAGCTTGGTAGTGGTCCCCTCCTAACCCGTACCGCTTCTCGTTCTCCCTCCCCCTCCCTACCCCCCCTACCCCCACTTTCCTCTCCGCCTCCTCCCTCCTATTCTGCCTCTCCCGCCCCTTCCCCATCCATTGGTGTGTCTGTTTTTTTTACTTTTTCTAACGCATTAGATTCATTTCATTCATGCGTAATACGCTCCAACTCTACTCTCTCAATGTGGGAGGCCTGAACATCCCTGAAAAGCGTTCCAAGCTCCTCCTCACCCTTCGTAAGACGGAGGCCGATGCCATCTTTCTCCAGGAGACACATTTCCGCACGGACAGTATCCAAAAACTCCACACGAAACAATATCCTACGGCTTATCATGCGACATCTTCGGATTCTAAATCCAAAGGGGATTCTATCCTTCTATCCAACCACTGCCCTTTCGTCGTGTCTGAGTCCTTGGCTGACGAACACGGCCGATTCCTCTTCCTTAAGGGCTCGCTCTACGGACGCACCCTCACATTGGCCAACATATACGCTCCCAATAAGTCACTCGTCCCCTTTTTTCGCTCTACTCTCCAACAGCTGATGGAGTTTTTTCTCCGGACAGCTTATCATGGGCGGGGACTTTAACGTGGCTTTGTCACCCCTTTTGGACACGTCGGCAGGTTCTTCTTCTCTACCGTATGCCGCTTTGCGCTCTATACTCAATACTTTGCTGAAGACTCTGCTCTTGCACGATTTGTGGCACACACTCTACCCAGACGCTAAGGATTTCACCTTTTACTCGCTCCCCCGTGATCGCTACTCCCGTATCGATTATTTCTTTGTCTCCCAAGATTTACTGCCGGCGCTCTCGTCCGTGACCATAGACCCAATGTACTTATCGGATCACCACCCTATTAGTGCCACCCTTTCCTTCTCGGAAAATTTGCGGGTCTCACGCGCCTGGCGCATGGATAGCTCTCTCCTATCTGATTATGCATGTGTTGCTGCTCTTTCCGATCGCCTAGCACATTATTTCTCAGAGAATACGTCCCCGGATACTGGCCCTGTCACTCTGTGGGCGGCGCACAAATGCGTGATTCATGGTGCTTGCTTCTAAACGCAAAAAGGAACGGGTGGCTCATATGGAGGCACTTCGGTCGAAAATAAGTCTCTTGGAACGTACCCATAAACGATCCCTGACGTCTAGTACCTTGGATGAACTTACTGGGGCACATCGGGAGTTGCTTGAGGTCCTAAGGAGACCTGCTCGCCGCAAGTTTGCTCTTTCTCACGGCTTTTTTTATGAACACGCCAATAAATCTGGTAAATTGCTTGCGAGAGCTCTTCAGAAGAAAAGGGCAGCCAACACTATTCACTCCGTATCCGATTCCTCGGGTAAAGCATTTGTCTCCACGCCTGATATAGCTGCCCAGTTCGTTAGATATTACACGGAATTGTACAACTTGCCGAGGGCGGACCCCCCGGAGCTTCTCCAACCCAGATTGCTCAAGATAAGACAGTTTTTGTCTAAATACTCACCTCCCCCGCTATCAGAGTAAACCTTAAAGGGCCTGAACGAACCCATTTCCAACATGGAAATCCTAACAGCCCTTAAGCAGTCTAAACCGGGTAAATCACTGGGTCCGGTGGGCTATTACAAAGCCTTCTCGGAACAGTTGGTACTGCATATGGTCAACACCTTTAATGCATTCCCCAAAATTCCTTCCCTGGGTCCAGACTTCTTGGAAGCCCATATCGCTGTCCTTCCCAAACCGGGTAAAGATGCCACTCTGGTCCCCAATTACCGCCCTAAATCCCTGCTCAACGTGGATATTAAACTATACGCTAAAGTGTTGGCAAACCGCCTCCTTCCCTCTATTCCTGACATAGTTTCCCTTGATCAGGTTGGCTTTGTTCCTGGCCGTGAGGCCAGGGATAACACCACCAAAGCGATCCATCTGCATCACTGGCTCTCCAGGTCCCAGACACCTGTCTTCTTCCTGTCTCTCGACACGGAGAAGGTGTTCAATAGAATTGCCTGGGATTTTATGGCAGAGACACTCAGGGCCCTCGGTCTGACGGATCGATTCTTACAATATGTCTCTATCCTGTATTCTACTCCTACGGGGAGGGTGCGGGTCAATGGCTCTCTCTCGGACGCCTTCTCCGTGTTGAATGGCACTAGGCAGGGTTGCCCATTGCCCGCTTTAATCTACATCCTCACTCTGGAACCCCTGCTGCGTCAAATTCAAGATAACCCAGACATTAAGGGGATATCTCTAAAGGGTAAGACGTACAAATTGGCCGCATATGCAGATGACATCCTGCTTTTCCTCACTGACCCCCTGCTTTCCGTCCCCAACCTTCTTTTGGTCCTCAAACAGTTCCAGGATCTCTCCAACTTGAAAATCAATTATTCCAAGTCCCGTGCCATCAACATCTCCCTCCCCCCTTCGCTCTTGCAACTCTGCCAAACCAACTTTCCATTTCAATGGGACCCCCACTCCATTACCTATCTTGGGGTTCAACTGCCGAGTAATCTGGCGGACCTTTATTCCAAAAACCACCTGGCCATCCTACACATGGTCGAAACGGATTTGCACTCCTGGTCCCAGGGCCCCTTTTCCTGGTTTGGCAGAGTTGCCATTGTGAAAATGAATATCCTTCCCCGCTTGCTTTATGTCCTACAGGCTCTACCGATCCACGTTCCCCCAACATTCTTTAAATCGTACTGGCACATGTGTTCCAAGTTCCTTTGGTCATCTAAGAGGCCTAGGCTTAGTTGGGATATGCTTACTCACCCCAAAACGGAGGGCGGCCTGGGATTCCCACACTTGCTAAAATATTATTGGGCGTGTCACCTTTCCAGGATAGTGGACTGGCATGCCCATGCAGCATCTAAAGATTGGGTAACTCTGGAAGGTGCCATTTCTGTGTTCCCTGCCCATCATCTTCCTTGGATGGTACTGTCCATGATGCCGCGTCCCACACTTACACATCCCCTGACAGGGGCTACCCTACGGGTATTTCGCACGATTTGTAAGCAACTGGATATCTCTCCGAAACGTAGCCCTCTCACGCCCTTGAACTCTTCCCCTGACTTCCTCTCGGGCCTCTCGTTTATGCCCCCCGAGGGCCCTTCGCCGGACGTACCCTCTAAGGCTCACCACTTTTTTGATGGCCCTCATTTACTCTCTTACCAGGATCTTCTTCGAAAATATCCCAAGGTTTCTATACCCTTCTACTGCTTTCTCCAAACACGTCACTTTTTGACCCATACCCAGCCATTGGCGGATAGGACTCGGCCCCTTACATCGTTTGAACGACTTTGCAATGCCCCTGGCCCGCACCGCCACATGGTTTCAATTCTCTACTCGATGTTGTTCCCCGTCACACACGCACCTACGGATGCACTTCAGTCGCGCTGGGCAAGGGAACTGGGCCTGGACCTCTCGGGCGATGACTGGTCGGACATCCTTTATCACATTCATAACGGATCCTTGAATGTGCTAGCACAGGAAACTGGTTTCAAGATATATTCCAAATTGTACAGGACCTCCAAGTTGTTGCACAAATTCTCCGACACCAATTCTCCCTTGTGCTGGAGATGTGGGCAACACAGGGGTTCTCTGCTGCATATCTGGTGGGATTGCCCTATCCTCCAACCGTTCTGGCGAGAGGTCCATGCCCTAATTCCCTGCGTCACTACTTATACACCGGACTACACTCCGGCACAATACCTCCTACACCACACATCCTTATCTCATGCCAGCTATAAAAAATCTCTTACATTGCACCTAATTAATGCGGCCAAAATGTGTGTACCGTGCCACTGGCTGTCCACCTCCCCACCCACGGTTGCAGAGTAGTTACGGAGGGTACAGCGAGTGGCTGAGATGGAGGACATAGTTGCTCAAGCCAAGGACTCTCACCGCAAATACTATACAACCTGGGCGCCCTGGCTACACTTCCAATCCCTACCTGATTTTCAGCGATTGAGCGCTTAGTCGAAAATATTTGCTTCGCCCATACATGGCACTTTCATGGAGGCCGCTCTACACCCTTTGGGTGCCCTTTCGGATGTTCAGGCCTCACTGCCTTTTTCCCTCATTGCTCTCTTACGCTCTCATTCTCACTCTTTTTTTGTGTCCCTACCTATATCCCTCCTCCTGCCCTCCCCTTTTTCCCCTCTTGTGTTTTCCCTTCTCCCTCCTCTGTTCCTCTACCCCTTTTTCTTCCTTTCCTCGTCCCCCTCCCTTCCTTCCCCCCCCCTCCTCACATAGGGTCTTCCGAATGCAGTCCGGTGGTCACCTTTCCTCCACTGACCAATACTGAGGGGTTCGCAATATGAGCTACCTTCGCCGGGTCACTCCCCTCCATGGCGTGGGCCCCTTGGCACAGCAAGCTCCCCTTTGGGGGTGTCTGGGTCCGGGGGTCCACGCGGATATACAGTTTTTTGCCTTATCACCCCGGCTCTCACCGTTTAGGCGGTCACTGCCAGTGTCTGACCCTTCATCTTGGATTCCATTCATCTACATGCTCCATGGTTTTTCTTTTCTTTATTTTCCATAATATTCTGTGTCATAGATACACCTGGGTTTCTGTGTCATCTAATGCTGACTTTTGAATTTCTGAATGTATACCATGACTGTATTTTGCTTCTTTTCAGGTGTTTTCCTGTATGCCTGTCATGTTTTGGTTTCCTGTATGATGTTCTATTTCAATAAAATGTTTTTGAAAAAAAAATGCCCCCCTAATGATTGGCCTTACCTTTGATACCCACTCACCGAACTATGAAGATTGTACAATGTTGTCTTTCTAGCACTTGCAAATAGTCACTATAACTACTTTATTGTAATGTGTATCACAGCGTTTTAATGCTTAAATGTTGCGGCTGCGCACACTATTATTTTTTTTTGTTTTTTTTTTTTTATTATTTGACACAAAACCAATAAAAATCTTATTGAAAAAAGAAAAAAAAATCAGGGGGATAGTTGGGATGTATAAAGAGTTTGATAAAATTGATAGAAGGCTTCTAGAATATTAGGCTGTGAAGAGACTAAATCGCCCGACGCGGTACATATCTCAGAAATCAAAGTTAGGGGCTCCTCAAATTGGGCCATCATAGCTGGCAGGCGGCCATTACGGTCCCCTTGCTCAAAAAATCTTTGTTTATTTTTATAGAGATTCATCCTCTGGACCTCAGATACGTGAAGGTGTATGGCATGTTTTGCATGCAGTAGGGTGTCAAAGTTAGTTTCTGAAGGATCGCCCACATTATTGTCAGCACGCCTTTATGACAGAGATGTATTGGCCACAAGTAAATGCCTTAAAGGCGTCCCAGGTAATCGTCTGTGATGAGGACCCCCCATTAGTCTCCCAGTACCGTTAGGAGGGGCGGAATCTGGCCTATGACCTCCGGGTGGGAAATCCAGTGGGGTCCGGTAAGTTCAACTCTAGTTCCCATTTTGTATGATTTGGGGTTTTTGCAAAAGTGAGTTTAGATTGTATGATGTTGTAGAATAGTGTGATTCCTTTTGCTTTGGGCATGGGGTTTGACTAGAAAGAATATGCTTCCCTAGGGAGAGAAAGAGTTGGTAAGAGGTTTATCAAGAAGTAGAAAGATAGTTGGTTATGGATGAAGAGGCAATGCGCTGGGATGTTAATACTGTTTAGATAATGATGCAAAACCTATGTGTTTTCCTTTGTGAACTAGTTGTTGTAAAGAGGTAAAGCTTAGTGGAGTCCAGTTGTTAATATAAATATTTGGTATTAAAAAGTTTACTATTTCAAAGGGGATAGTAACCTTGGTGGTGCAAAGGCTGTCAGTGGATGAGGAGAGGAAATCTTTCCATATTGACATTGCTACCGTAATGGTTGGGTGTGTAGTTTTGTATGAATAGTTTAGTAAGTGTTGTGCATAAAGAAAGGTGTTTAATTTTTCTTGGGATATGAAGGATTGTTCTATGTGGTACTATTGTTTCGTAGAGGTGGGAAGAAGCCAATGCTTCAGTTGGTCAAGTACTGTGGCTGCATAGTAGTCCTGTATATCCGGGTAGCCCATCCCTCCTGCTCTTTTGTGGCATATGAGTACTGCATATTTACATCTACATGGATAAGTATAACCGCTAAGTGTTAGGGATTACCTAGAGCACTTGCTAATTGTGAATGATATAGTACTTTGAAAAACTTTTAAAAAATGCAGCAGCTAAGGGTATAGGAAATATGTGAATGGAATGACCTCTGGATAGAGAAGTCAAACTCTGCACTTTGGTGTTTAAATTGCAAATGTGAATCAAGATAATATAAATATGTACATGTCGATATTGTGCAAATAAAGGTGCTATCTGTACACCAAGTGAAAAAGTGCTATTATGCGTATAAACAAAATTAATAATATTCAATTAATAGTTTGCAAAATTGACAATACATATTATACACTGATTGTTGAGTATTCTAAATTAATGTGAAACCATACATATTTCAAGTAAAATAAGTAAAATCTATAAATGTGAAATTAGATATTACTTATTTTATTTGAAATATTTATATTATAATCCCTCTGTCCTCCCACCAAGGTCTCCACATCTTATCTAATTTCTTTAGTGCCCCTTGTTTTATGTAAACCAATTTCTCTCTCAGAATAAACCACATTCATAATATTTATCCATTCCTCACTGGAGGGGGGTGAAGCCGCTTGCCATCGCAAGGCAATCAACTTCCTTGCTTGGAACATACACCTCAGAACGGGGATTTGAATATCAACTGGTGTTCCTCTCACTTCCTCCAATCTCAATAGGCAGTATTTAGCCTCCAACAAAATGGAGGTCCCAAACACTCGGTCAATAATCCGTTTCACCCCCTCCCAGTATCGGAACAGCTTTGGGCATCTCCAAAACATATGAATTATATCCCCTTTCGGGTTTCCACATCTAGGACACTTAGGATCTGATCGACCAAACTGAAAAAGTCTATATGGTGTATAATAAGTTCTGTATATTAAAAATATGTGGGACATTCTCTGAGATGGAGAGAGAGAGACCAATGGGGCGACCTCCATCACTTTACTCCATTGTGCCTCTGAAATTTCACCCACGTCCTTCTCCCATTTTTTTCTACAATTAATTGTTTCTATATCTCTCCTTATACCCTTGTCAATTTGTTGATATAATTTCGAAACTAAACCTTTCCGTATTTCTACATTAATAATTTTTTTAAGTACTGGGATTGAGCTCCATTCTGGGGTCTTCCCTTTAAACTGTTTCTCTAAGGCGTGTCTAACCTGTAAGTATCTAAAAAAAAAAAAAGATGTGGTCGATAAGGCATATTGTTCTTTCAGTTCCTGAAAGGATAATAGTGTATCATTTTGATATAATTGGGTGATATAAATTATGCCATGTTCTTTCCATTCTCTTATTACCCCAATCTTCTGCAATCTAATGCAATTCGGCTAATTTATTATTTTTCCATAAGGGGGAAAGTAATTGTGGCATCCAGATCATTTTTGTTAAGTTACAACGTCCTGCAGATGTTTCCACAATTTTACTTTATCCCTAAATTTAGTCAGTAGCGGCACTAAATTATCTGCGATGTAGAGTTGAGGGTTTCTAGAAATGTGTATACCCAAATATTATTTTTTTCCATTACTTAAATCAGGGCCACTTCCCTGGGGAGGAGTTTTTCCAAGGGAGACAACGGTAATAGACTTGATTTCGCCCAATTTATCTGGGGGCCCCAAATTTGCCCAAAGCTATTAATAATGTCCAGAGCATTCTGTGCATCACCTAGGAATAGGTTGTCTGCGTATAGTGCGACTTTTTCCTCTGTGGCCCCTCTTTTAAACCCCATCACCTTATCTGAGGTTCTCAAAGCTATTGCTAGTGGCTCTATTGCAATGGCGAAGAGGAGGGGTGACAGGGGACAACCCTGTCTCATTCCCCTCCCTAAGCCAAATTTTTCAGAAGTTTCATTGTTTACCCTGACTCTAGCTTCAGGTGTCTTATATAGCATTTTAACCCATTTGATAAAAACCGGCCCTAATTGTATCCTTCCCATTATTTTCCAAAGATACTGCCACTCTTGGCTGTCGAAGGCCTTGGCGGCGTCCAATGAATCACCCCCAGCCTCTGTTGGTATCTGGGGATTCAAAAATACCCGTCTAATGTTTGTACTTGTGGTTCTACTGGGTATAAATCCCGATTGATCAGGGTGAACAAGCCTCACTATAACTTTATTCAGGTGGGCCGCCAAGACCTTCGACAGAATTTTCATATCAACATTTAGAAGTGCAATGGGCCGATATGAAGTAACATCCAGTGGGTCCTTACCCTCTTTATATATGTTGATTATAATTGAGTCTGACATTGACGGTGGGAGCACTCCACCTACCAATGACCCATTCAGTACCCTCAACAGTTCAGGTAACAGAACCTTCCCGTAGTTTGGTATATCTCCGCTGGAAGCCCATCTGGGCCTGGAGATTTCTGCTTGGCCATTTCACTTGTGACCTGTTGTATTTCTTCCAGTGCTATAGGGGAATCTAACTCGGTTCTATCTTTCTCAGAACGGAAAGGAAGGCTCAAATCTTTGAGAAAGTTTTTCAGTCTATCTCCCATGCTATCCTGTCGAGAACTATACAGCTCTTCATAAAATTCTTTAAACCTGTCCGCTATTTCTGGGGTTTATGAGGAAATTCTTCCATCCCTCATAGTGATTGCAGGTACTGTGGAATTGGGGGAGCTTGCCCTGACCAGCTGTGCCAACAATCTACCCACACTCTCTCCCTCTCCAAAGCTGGTTTGTTTCCGGAAGAGGGATTTATTCTCCACCCTCCGGAGAGTCACCAACTTATAGTCCTGCTGTTCTTCTCTCCAAATCTTAAGTCTGTCAGGTGTCGGTTCATTTATATATTTTTCTTCCGCTGTTGTAACCCTCTGCCCAATTAGTCTCTCCCAATCTTTTGTCTGTTTTTTAATTTTTGAAATTTGTTGTATCATTATTCCTCTTAAAGCGGAGTTCCGGGCACAAAATCGACCTAATCGATTTTGTCCATCCGCTTGCTCTTCAGCTGAAAAGGAATTGGATAGTTGCGATTATTATTTTTTTTTTACTTACCTTGTAATTGTAGAAAGAAATACTCCCCTATTTTCCACTTCCTCCCTCTGTGGCCGCGGCCCGTGCCGTCACTTCCGGTTTGCAATGATTCCTGGGAGCTGAACGTCATCGCTCCCAGGAATCAATGCGACGGCACCGGCCCCGTTCGTCACTTATGGTGCGACGCCGCATTCGCTGCTAAACAGCTTCTGGGAATGCCCAGAAGCTGTGTAGGAATGCGGCGCCGCACTGGAAGTGACGAGAGGGGCCGGTGCAGGCGCATTCTGGGAGAAGAAGACACGGAAGAGGACGCAGAAGAGGATCGCGCTGGCTTCAGCTGCCCACAACAGAGATGGCAATGCTGGAGAAGAAATTTTGTGAGTATTTCTTCTTGCAGGTAAGTGCGAACCGGGACAGATCAGAGGCTAGCCATTGTGGAATGTCCTAGCCCTGACTGTCCCGGGAGTATGTTCATTGAAAAAATGTTTTTGTGCCCGGAATTCCGCTTTAAGAATGCTTTTAGGGTGTCCCATACTATTCCTGGTGGGGCAGTGCCCCTGTTCAGGTCAATAAACTCTCCCAGGGACGTCAATACCTCCAGTAGGTGCCATCCTCCAGTGCACCTACACTCTCCTAGGTCCAGCACTACTGTCACAGGGGAGTGGTCCGACAGACCCCTAGGTCTGTAACTCACATTTGCAATCATAGGCGCCATCTCCTCACTCCCCAGGACCAAATCAATCCTGGAGAGTGTGGAGTGCGTTGCGGAAAAGCATGAGTACTGACACACCCCCGGGTTCCATGCTCTCCAAATATCGCTCAGCCCAAGATCTCCAAAAAGATCTGCCATCCAGTTACCGTTAGCACTGCTTGTAGTCAGCCGAGGGTTATCTATCCAATTTATGATCTATTACTATATTAAAATTCCCCAATGCTATCACTGGTATCCCTGGCTTATCCAGCAAAAACTCAGCAAGGCACACAAAGTGTGTGTGTGGGGGGGGATGGCAGATACACATTTGCCAGCACACAGACTTTGTTTTCAATTTTACAAAACAAGAAAACATATTGTCCTAGATCGTCCACCTTAGTCTGGATACAGTCAAAGACTACCCCTGATTTAATAAAAATGCTCACCCCCTCTAGAGTTAGAAGTGTAGACTGAGTGAAATTGTGTACTATAATTCCACCATCTCAGTTGGGAGATAAAAGCAGTTGTAAGGTGTGTCTCCTGTAAACAGAGAACATCTACTTCATATGTTTTAGCAATCAAAAAAAAAAGCTGCCCTTTTCTCAGGAGCTCCCATCCCCCCGCACATTCCAGGAACATAGAGTTATTTTCTTTTAATTAGTGCTATTACCATTAAATTAAGAATTTACAGTGAAAATATAAACTATACTTTTTCCCATTAGTGAAAAAAATTATGTTTCAATTTTGTGATCCTACCTTGTTTAATCTCCTTATTGTTTTTTATTGCAATCAATCTTTGATACGACAAATACCTCCCAACCCATCTCATGCATCCAACAGCCATTCTTCTCCACCACAAACACCTAATAAACCATCTTGTGTTCCCAAACTTTCCTTTCACTTGCCCACTGGGCCTACTTAGGGGCATACTGTAGTGACCGTTACACACTCCAAACTTTTTCTGATTTATAATCTTCTTTAAACTTATATTGTTACACTCTTCCGCCCCTCCCACCCTCCCCCCCCCTCCCGCCCTCCTCCAACCATCCTAAGAAAAGCAATAAATGAAACCAAAAATAATCTAAAAAAGAAAAAAACAAAAATTATTTGAGGGAACCCTTCACCATACCCCTCAGTAACCTGGGGTGAATAGCTCATCATTCACTCCAACTTATACTCCACCAACTCCCACCCCCCTCACCCCCCTGTGCCGCCACCGCTTTGTGATCTGTAAAAATGAATTGTGTTATATTAATTGTGTTATTCTCAGATAATAACGCCCAATAACTCTACGGTTTCTTCTTATAGGTAGTGATCCAATCTTCTGCTTTCTCTGGGGCCTTCTAGTGTTTTTATACGCAGTCTTGCTGGGTACAGTACAGCATAGTTTAATTTTAGTTGTTGTAGTTGGCGCTTAATGTCCCCGAACTTAGCCCTCCTCTTTTGTAGGTCTGGCGAAAAATCTGGGAATAACGATTTCCTTTTACCATTATAAAGGATGTTACCCATTTCTCTAGCTTTATTTAATAGTGTCACTTTGTCTTTATAATACAGGACTTTTGTCATGAGCACTCTTGGGGGAGCCCCAGATGGAGACGGTCAATTAACTTCTGAGAAAATAGCGAATGCTTCTAGGGATTTAAGCCTACCAGACTTACCGGGGGAGGGGAAGGAGGACGCCCAAAACCAACTAGATCTATCATTTAAAAAGTCCACCCAAGGAGAACCAGAACCATCATTGAAGGCTGTATTATCAGCTATTAACTCCTGTAAAATCTCAATAAATGAAATGTCTGACCAGCTTAAACTGACCTGGGAAGATTTATCTTTGCTCAGACATGATATGCAAAAGATGGGTGAAAGAACTACAGCCCTTGAAGGGAGGGTCTCCCAAATAGAGGATGAACTTAACCCTCTTAAACAGGAAATGCAAATTATAAAGGAACAGATGATTAAAGCCCAGCTTAAACTGGATGAAATGGAGAATAGGATGCGTAGGAAGAATGTGAGGATAGTAGGATTCCCAGAACGCAGTGAGGATACAGAGCCTATGGTGTTTCTAGAAAAATGGTTTAAGGACTTGTTTGGAGAACAGTCATTCTCGCCTTTTTTTGCATTCGAGAGAGCCCACAGGGACTCCCAAAATATTTGATTTAGTTGTGTTTACTTTGTAGTGTAGTGATATATTATTTGTATTAGTGTAATGTAGTGATGTATTCGTAGTGGTAGTATTATTAATTAATTACTATAATGTGAGTTATTCTTGTAACGACCCAGTTCTTCCAGAGAGATGCATTTATTGAGACTTCACAAAAGAATAAAGATATTTGCAACAGATGACAAAATCCAACAGAGTAAATAGCCTTCAGAGTCCCATTCCTAAGCATGTGCTCTCATTCTCATGTATGAATGTGTGTGTATGTGTGTGTGTGTGAAAAGAATGACTGGCTGCCAGCTCCTGAAATACCAGTCTGACACGGGGGGGGGTTCTGCTAGGTCAACCCAAAATACTCTTTGATCTCCCTGTGAAAAAACTCCACTTGCAATGTTTACCAGGTAAACAATCCACCATTTCCCCTCAAGTTACCATCAATAAATATGTTTTGTCAGGTCAAAGGCCAGTCTACATTTTACGGCCCCCTGCGAGTAACTCCTCAGGTCTTCTGATATGTAAAGTGCAACTTGCCTACCAGCTGTGTTAGGCCATAATCCACAAACCTATGTTCACATTAAAAAAACTATGTGTATGTATATCTGTGTGTATATATATATATATATATATATATATTTATACACATACATATAAAGAATATCCTATATAAATAATGCAACATATACCCCCTCTTGGGTCGGTTCTAACTACTAGAACTGACCCATAAATCAGACAACATACATATTATTGTGATTTGAGGTACTGAATGCTTCACAATGGCTCATATAAAATATGGAATTGAAAACTGGTTACATCTTTCTTCACCAGCCTCTAGAATATCCCCATGAACCAGCTTTAGATAATATAAATTTAGGCCATGACTGAAAAAGTAATATCAGTGGCCCATATAGCAGTTGGGCCTTGTTTCATAGCTTGCAGTTTCTTCAGTGTATTACACCAAGTTCTTGAATATTATGCAAAGACTGATGTCATAATCCAATAGTCCAATCTCTGATTCGATTATCACATCTCGCACCATATCATTGGAAGTGATGCTTGGTGCATTGCTCTGGCAGCTCCAATCCACATAATCCAGGATTCTTTCATCTCCAGGCTCAGGGGTTTCATTTTTAAAGATGAATTATTCATTTGTAGTAATCTTCATCACAAGTCCAAAATTAAACTTCTGCCAGCCACAATTTGCTTTTTTTATAATCTGCTGTAGGCCGACCCCACATTGCCTTCAATAGAGCAGTTACTTGGATCATTCAGTCCATAAGTCCAGTGAATGGGACCACACAATGGTTTAGATAGTATCAGCTTGACATCAGTATTTATCAGATCATCTGTCCAGACAAAGCAGCAGTGGAAATTCTCGCCATGAAAGGTATAAAGTTCTTTACATCCACATATGTCATAGCCTTCAGCATATTATAAATAACTGATTCAAAAAATTCAAATCATGACTAGAGTGATCCAATTCACTCACCCCTCTTATAAATTTAGGGGAAACCACCCCATGTACTGTATCCTAAACTTATATTGCTCTACCCAGTCTAAGTATTGCTTTGCGAATACTCAGTTATTTATGCTATGATAAGCCATTGTGCAGCATCTCACCTTAGATGTCAAATATATTGAAATCAATGCATATTTTGTAATATGTACAGATGTCATGAAAATAATTGTAGGTTTAACTGCTTCTCTCTGGTTTTTTAAGATAAAGATCAAGAAATAAAACATGGTGAAAATAAAATATTAAGGAAAAATAGATCAGGTAAAAGAAAAAAATCAGGGCGTTGGAAAAAAAAGAAGGTCCATTGCTTGATGAAAATTTGAGAGTCCATTGTTTTTTAAAAAGTCCTTGTAATGGTGATATCATCCCAAATTAACGTATGTGATTGGCTATCCAGAGTTTCTCCCCCACTGGCCAACAATGTCAAACTTCTGTGCTTCTGTAATTCGCTTGTAAATGAGCATCTCCAGCAGGATCTGAAAGAGAAAAAACTCTCCGAAATGTATTAGTAAGGTAAACAAAGTACCATTTACATTTTTACAGTGTGAAGTTTATTTACCACCACTGCCAGAGCACTCACAAACAGATCTAGAGAATTTACACCTAGTGTCATATCTACATTTATAATACCTGGTAACCTCTTCAACTGTGAAGATAACTCTTTAAAAAGGTCTATTCTAATTTATCCCCACTGCCATAGAGGTGTAATTTGCATTCTGATCTGAAGGTCTTTCATCTCATGTTGTCTCTGTACCTCTGGTATTCTGAAATATCCTTAATTGTTCCAATAATATGTCACGGTTCAATTTCATCTTATCATACTCAATTTTCGGATGGTCATATTCCTGTTTTAACTGAGAAAATGGTATCCAGGTCTTGGACTTTTTCTTATTATTATTTTGATCAGCTCTGTTTTGCACATTAGGATCACACGTTTTTGACCTGGTGTCTCCCCTCTGGCTGTTATCATTAGATACTATAGTATTTGTCCTAAACAATGTGTCTACATATAGTATGCTCATGTGGAATAGGCATTGCTCGTCTGTCTGGAGGAGAACGCTGACCACACTCTCTAACAAGCCTTACTCCAACTTGGTTCTAAGATTATCCACCTATTGTGGGTTCCAGCTGTCTCCAATCAGCTTCTTGCTGAGGGATACACAAATATCAGAATGAAACAAGAATGATTTCCATTCAAACTTCACTATGACTTCCTCTGTTCGATACCTCCTGATACAGTGATCTGAGCAATACAGTCACATGTTTTTATCTCCATTGGCAAGCTGTTACTAACTTTATCCACATAACCAAGTATACCGTCTTTAAAAGGTTGCCCCCTGAAGAAGGAGCTTTTTACCTATGCCTCTGAAACGCGTTGGGTTTACACCTTATATCAAAGCGGTAGCCACTTGTTATGTGATCTAATATACTGTACACGACTTGCCATTATTTTTTTAAATTGATATGTAATTTGTTATTTCAATAAAACACAATTGTTTTCTAATAATGCTTCTGTATTTATAAATTTGTCAATATATTAGTGCCTATAAAGTCCCACCTCTAGGGGAATCCTTTTCTTAGATTCTAAACAATGTGTCTACATCAACTTTTACAGCCTGCACATTTACATTTCTCCATAAATGATCTGCTCTCAACAATATGTCATTTAAATCATGAGGATTTGGGGTAACTAATAAAATATTTTGTTTGATATGCTCATGCAAAGCACCTAGGACCATACTCGTATGTACCAAGCCTCCACGCTCAAATGCAAGAATATTACCAACCAAAAATTCCATAATGGTAGCTATCCTGTGTGACAATTCATAGGGAGACTCATTCTGCATTTGTTTGATCTTCCCATAAATGGTAACATCAGAACGTACACCATACAACACACATAATAATTCCAGTAATATGTCCCTTGTCCTAAGAGGCTGAATACAGATCTGTTTAATTCTCATCCAAAGACCATTTCCTATAGAATGTTGCAAGACTCTTTCTAAATCAGATGGGTTTAGATGATACATATCTCTGACATGATGCAAGTCACAAAACCATTTTAAAAATGTTTAAATCATGGCAGGGAACCATTCCTATTTCTTTAAGAATTGTGTCTAATTCTTTTGATTTCAAAGGTTTCATTATAAGCTGAACTTCACCTGTATTATTATTATTGTTGTAAACTGTTGTAGTCACAGTGGGTGCTGCTGGTTATGAATTATCATATTTAATATGAGACTCTGTTACATTTGATAGAACATTTGAATTTGTATTTTGCTGCAGATTGCTGAATTCAAAATTTGATGTGCATCTGCATTCCCGTGATCTCTTCTCTAATTCCATAATTCTTAATTTCAATCTCTCATTTTCCTCTGATAATTCATCACAACATTTAGATTTCTCAATCAAAGCTTCCCCAATGGTAACTGCATGCAATTTTAAATTTACAGTCTCAGTTTCTGATTGGTTACGTAACATTTCATAGACATTGTTGCTATCATCAACTGAATTCTCTAACTGGTCAATTTCCTAAATCTTACCCCTCAAACTATTTTCCATATTTAAACAGCAAGATAACAAACCCTGTACAATACAACCTTTTCTTTTACTTTCTGAAATTGTGTTATCAAAAACATTTTTCTCTAAAAATTCCTTCATCAAAGTCCACGTCTGCTTACATTTTTCTGGAATTTCATAAGGACCACCATGACGCTTAATACATTTTAACACCCATCTGTTTACTTTATCCGAACTGACACTAGCTTCACCCTGCGTAAGCATTTTCACTATATTACTAGTAATTTAAAAAAAAATATATATATATATTTTACTCACCGCATTTGAGGCTCCACCTTGAAGTTAGTTCTTCAGCTTCCCGTTCCGGTCTCCTGGTACACAGCACAGTCTTTTTGCTCAATTTTTTCGAGTCTTCAGAGAACAATTCTGGGGTTTCAAACTTGTTAAATTTTGTAGATCAGACTCTTAAGTCACCACCAGACTTTGGAGTCACGGCGCAGCTCTTGGGTCTCTCCACCAGACTAATGTCCACCTCACAGGACTGTAGTCACCACCGACTTCTGTTACGAAGTCCGAAATGTGGGGGTATATGTTGCCTCTAGGAATACCCAAACCAGTTGCATTGCAATCCCTGGTATGGGGAAATTGTACCAGCTGCTCCTGACATGAGGATGCAGACAACGATTTACATTTATTCTCTGCCTCTGTCTATGTGCTAGCTGGACACTCTGACTTTTTACCCCTAAAAGCTCACACCTTTGTTGTACATTGGTTGCATGTGAAATAATGTGTTCATTAGATTTCATTTTACCAATGAAATCAGCCACACTCATGAGGGTTTTTACAGCTTGTGTAGGATATGCATTAGAACTTACCTCCTTCCCTTCACTATCAAATCCCAAAAATGTTTGATTTCCTTCAGGGGAGGAGAAGACCTGGGTCCTACTTATGATGGGGAACTTGTATTGATCCTCATTTGTGGATCTTTGTTCCACAAATTCTGAAGGATCTGTGCCCCTGGTGTCTTCTCAATTTTCCTGTGGCTCTGCGATTTCTCCCATTGCCACGGGAAAAGGAGAATTTGTATCTATAAATTCCTCACCCCAATACTTCTCATAGTCCTCACTGTCCCCAATTTCATAGGCACAGGTAGGTGCAGTAGCTTTACCATGTCCAAGCCGGTTAGCTACCGCAGCCTGTCCTTTAAGTATTGAAATTATTTATAACAGCTGTGACTCTCTTTGCTGGCATTGCATGTGGTCTATACTTTTTCCTTTCTTAGTTTCATTCAACTGATCTTGGACCACTTTGTATGCACTAATTATGTGGTCCCGTTCAGTCTCAACTTTTGTTAATATGTCTTTATATTGTACTACTTCTTTTTGAGCCAATCTGTAATTGTTAACATTTTCCTCCTGGGAGGCTTTAATCATTTGATTAAGGGTAGTTAATGTTTGTACCTGGTTGTGTAAAGCTGTGTTCTCTTTTCCCTTCTCTGAATTTTTACTATTGTTATTATCAGCTGATTTTTCCAATTGTTGTATTTTAGCATTCATAGCCATGCAAGCAGCATACATGCCTGCTATGGCTAGACTTTTGAGCTTTTTATTCTTTTTGGTGGTGTTTACTTGTTCTTCAAATAACTCCTGGACATAGGCCCAAGGAGATTCTTTAATTTTAGCATCACAGGCAAATTCATTGATCTTATGTTTAAGAGTATAAGTTGCTACAAAACTTTCTAAACTGGACCTGGCCGCCATCACCAACAGAAAGTATGCACAATTGGTAGGCTAAAAATAAAGTTCACCTTTCCCCTGTACTATACAGTCACTTAGCGTAAAAGCAAGTAGGAGAAAGAAGAAGAAAGAGAGAGAGAAGGAAAACAATATTAGAAAGAAGAGAGAAAAACAAAAAATAAATAGATAGAAACCCAAACAGAGAAAAAAAAAACAAGTTTGAAAATCTTAAAATGTAGTCAAATAGACTTTAAGTACTTCATAAAACTTTTAGGTTCTTGGAGACATACAGATAATTATCACAATAGTCTCTAGCCTCCCTAGTCTGAGTCTCCACCCGGAACACAATAGATCATGAAGACAAAAGAAACAATAGTGCTGGGATACCTTGCATACAGTAAGCACACCAGGAATCATAGAGTGGGCACCAATAGTAGGGATAAACAAAGCAGGGTTAGATCAAAACAACTACACCCAATTCAGTTGGCAAAACGTAAACAAACTTAAATCTACAACTGAAGTTTATCTAGTTCTAGGCTGTTGAATTTGATCACTGTATAGAAGAGTATGCTGGATGCAACCTATTTTACACTTTCTAATTATTAAAAAAAAAACCTTTTCCTGATATTGGCTTCAATAACCAACTTTCCACAGTTTGGTATTTTAACGTGGTTTAACTCGGATCAGACTTACTATACCAAGATTCTGCTAGATAGTTTTCAGTCTGACCACAACGATAATATTACCAAAACACACTAACAACAAAAAAACAATATAGAGAACACCTTATCTATCTTGTAGCTCATTTTGCCTGTCCTACACAAATACCATGTTTTTATAGGGCACAAAACCTACATATAATCCAAAACGTGTTGAACTTTTTCATCAACATAACCATACACAAGAAAAGACCAGCATGTCAAAATTTTTGTTATTAAAACACAAACAAACAACAAAAAAAATAATAATAATAAAAAGATTAAAAAAAAAATACAAATTAAAACCAGCTAAGACTTGTTGAAACTTGTCAACAAAGAACACAAGAGAGGACAAGAATCAAGTAATTCCTTTGCGTCTTTAAAAACGAAAACAAAATAGTAAAAAAAAAACAAATAACAAAAAAAAAACAAATTATTAAAAAAATTGAAGAAAAAACTATTAAAACCAAGAACACAGATTTGTTGAACCTTCTTCAACAAAAGAACACAAGAGGAACCCGGAATCAAGTTAGTCCTTTGTGTCTTTAAAACAAAAAAAAATAAAAATAAAACTAGAAATTGTGAGATTTTTCAAACCCAACAATAAAACCGACACCCTTTCAGTGGTTTTCAAATAACAACTTCATCAATGAAGCCACCGCAAGAAATGATGCTTGGTAAGCTTTCACAAAACAAAACAAAAAATAAAAACAAAATTTTCCCGCTAAAAGATATATCTTCCCAATTACAGTGACCGGTTTGTAAAAGTTTTTCTGATATATTTAACCATAATTACAGGATATCTTTTTAATAAAAAAAACTCTGTGGTGTATCCTCCCTCTTCTTTTTTTTTTTTTTTTTTAGATTTCTTCTAATACCCACTAAAACAATTTTTTTATTGTTTTTACTAGATTAAATTGCTGTGGCTTTCAAACTACCGGGAAACTCACTCAGTTTAAACCCAGCCCAATAACCTTACTTTGTATAACACAAATTTCGGTATTGCTGTATTAAATACTCTCAGACTGTTCAATGCTTCGTGGTCGCCAATTATGTTACCCAAAATAAATGAGATTTAATTTACCTCAGACAATATTTGGGTTAAAAATGAGAGTTCTTTGACTATGAATGAAAGCTTTAAAACCGCAATTATTTTATTGGTATATAGTTTGAAAAGCCTAAATTAATTTACAACAATCTAACTATTGTACATACTACAAAATGTAAAATATTATTAGTTTAACTGAACAAATATAGAGTATATACTCATATACAAACCCACTATGACCGACACAAAGAGGACAAACAATGTAAACTTTAAACCTTCATAGTTACCCTTCACTTGAGTGTTTCCTCCTGGTCTGCCATGCCAAACAGGAAGTCCCTCTATTTCCACCTTTGCTAATATAGAACTATATTGCATTGCCTTGTATAGGGCTATTCTGATTGGTTCAGCTATCCTGTTCTGTTCCTCCCTCTGGGCGTATCTGGTTCAGGATAGGACAACTTCCCCCTCCCCTAGGTTCTCTGTTGGGGGGAGAACCTGTTCATCTCCCGGGCCTATTGTCCAACCCTTCAACCGATAGTCAATCTCCATTGCATATCTTAATGAGAGTTCTTTGATATGGAGCCTTAACTAAGAGCGGACATGACCTGATCTATTCATCCTATAGTATAGGCCCCAGGATGTCTGGCTCTCCGTAAATTAAATTACAGGGTGATACTATCAGTATGTGTTTAAATGTAAATAGCAGTTGCCCCCTGGTAGCTCAAGCATGCATTTTAAATGGACTTGTTAATCAAGTTCCTACTACTGACTGCAGATTGAAGTCACACAACTTCATATAATTGATAATCATATCTCAACTAAATGTAAAATCAAAACTCAATATCTCGTACATATTTATATTTACATTAATATTACAATTACTGATGGAGATTTATACATAACTCCTCCTCATCACAACACGGTAAGGGAGATTACACATAAACTCATAAGGCAACAGATGCCCGCTTGGGGCCTGCAGAAAGCAAAGCCCCCACATAAAATAATGGTTTAGGTGTAATCTCCTTTTGAGCTTTTGTAACTCTATCTGAAATAAAACTAGTTAGAGAGAAAAAAAAAAAAAAAACTCTATAAACTCTCCGTCTCTACAGACCCACATTCCTGGATCTCAGTGTCAGCAGTTCATTACTTGTTTTGGATGTAATAACTCCATAATGATGAAAAAAAAATAAAAATACTAAGAGACCAAACTACAGAGAGGAAAAAAAAAGGCGGATCTTGGTTCTCAATAGTCCAATAATAATAGTATGAAAGTCCATAATGCCAATCTGGTCCTGTTGCTCTTGCTTCTGGGACGGCCTTCCGTGGGGATTCCAAATGGATAACGCGTATTTCGTATAAGGCTATGGACCAGCTTTCCTGGCTTTCTGTGATTATACTTTATTAATGTGGACATAGGTAGGGAAAGAAACACGTGTACTTTTTAAGACATATGCATTCAAATGACTGCTTATCTTGTAATTCTGAGTAGTAAGGACCTTTGTTTAGCATTGCTATAGATTTACTGTGACATAATAGTGAGACCCTCTTACATTGAAATGTTTAACAATTTGAATAGTTACCCCCTTCAGCCAGGTGCTTCTAGATTTTCATCACCCACTTTATTTATCCATTGTCATATTCCTGCAGATAACTCTGCCCTGCCTTCTGCTGGTTACCACTGTGTGGTGTGTGACCCTTCAAGTCTCCAGAAGGGTGCTGTTGCTACCCGCAACTCACCACTGACTCTGTTTACTGAAACTGTGTACAGTTATCCAAACCCTGATGGGCTCTTGGCTGGTGCCACACAATTGTGCACGTAGTTTCGTCCTTTCCTACCGTATGTAGCTACTGTAGGAGTCATGCCTTTTAGCAGGCTTTGAGACAGAGGTCATTCCTTTAGCAGACTCCGAACAGAGTAGGCAGTGTCAACCAAGCAGACAAAATAACATGTCATAATGCGGATAAGTGTGATGTCACTAGTTACTCGTGGCTTCAGGAATAGCTAAACTAAATTACTTTTAAGTACAATTGTACTACACCAGGCCAGCTATCTGCCAATCACTATGAGTCTCACAAGTCCCAGTATATCTATATGATATTCAAGCGATGCTCTTTGAACTTAATCATTGCACCCAAAAAAAATTGACCAATGATTTTAACTTGGAGAGAGAAAAAAACTGATTACATGTGATGACTGCCTCATATTTGAGCTGTAGAGCGGACTTTATGCAACATGTACAAAACAATTGTTGAATGACTGTTGCCCAAAACTTGGTGTTATTGTTACTATTGCCATAGTTGGTAATAGCTAAATGACCAGAGGGAGCTTTAATAAATGTATATAACACAACCATTCAATGGTGGAAGGGATACAAAACTGTTGGGAACCGACCCATAAACACTCTCACTACAATGCTCCCCACTACTCCCCTTTCTTTTTTTTTTTTTTTTTTTTTTTTTTTTCATAGCAAAAACCAAAATATGGAATCACCCCACAAATTAAGGTGATAAAGGAAAGAAAGAGAAATAGTTACCAAAAAAATTTGAAAAATTAAAAAAATAAAATCAATAATAAACAAAAAAAATACAAAAATAATAAAAAACAAATATATAAAAAATAAAAAATATAAAAAGGGAAATAAAGATTAAAAATTTAAAAAAGTTAAAAAAACTTAAAATTAAAAAAATAAATAAAATAAAAGTACAGATTTGGTGCTGGCTCAACACTACCTTTGCCCTACACATTTCTCTTTTTAAAGAGAAATGAAGCTGTACGTGCAAAACAAAAAAAAAAAAAAAAATCAAAATGCTTGCAAACTTTGCAGCTGTCCAAAAGACACTCCCTGTATTGTGGGGAATTAACATATCAATTGGTCCTCTTTTAACATGACTGTGTACGTCAGACTTTGAAAAAAAAAAAAAAAAAACAACTGGCTAAGTCAGGCTTTGAACAAAAAACAAAACGTACAGAGAGAAACTCTGGTTAATGAAAGAGACAACAAAAAAAAAAATATTTTAGAATTTATGTAGGCCTGACTGTAATTACTCCAATTCAGAGACTTCTCCTTAAAGCATGCATAAAAAAAAAAAAACATGCTATACGGTCCTCTGTGTTATTTTTATTCCTAAAGAATATTGTCATGTCTGGGACCTATCTGCCTTGTGCACCGATGTTTGTTTGTGTATTGTTCCTAAAATACAAGACTAAGAAATGATTAATAACACCTCACTCAACCTCTCTGAGAGGTTCCTAATAACAGACTTCCAGCAGAGGTAATGAGTCAGTCTCGACAGTACATTCATAAAAAAAAAAAAAACATGTAAAGACACACCCACATATCTATACTCTGTTGGTAAAAGGAACAAAAAAAACAAAACACAAAATATACTGAATCCATAAGATGCCATAAGGTACAACCTAATGTGTTATGTAGTTCCTGAGTATCAGAGTGAATGAAACTTCACTCCAAGCCCCAGGAAAAGACAGTGAATGAAACTTCACTCCAAGCCCCAGGAAAAGACAAAGAGAAACAAAAAAAAAAAAAAAAAATTCCTACAGCTTCTGCATGTTATAATGATTGAGATCTCATATCTGTGCACAGGTTTTTGAAAATTTAGAAACTTTTTGGTACCAGTACTGAGCTCATTACAAAAGAAATTAAAAGCGAAAGCATGCGCGTTATTATGATCACAATTCTTATTAATGGCCCTTGATCCCTGGTATGTTCAGACCCCTGGGAAAAAAAAATGTTGGTTTACTCATAGACAGTTCATACATATCCATTACATCACACAGACACGCCCATTCATTGAGATACGTTATGGATAGGGAAAGCGCAAGAGAGTAGAGAAAAGAACCATAAATTAGGAAATGAACATGGAAAAACCTAAATGTAATTTAACTATGGCATAAAAGAAAACAGACACAGCTAGTCTGTTGTTTTGCCAAATTTTAACTTTTCTGAAAGAAAGAGAAACATATAAAAAAAAAATAACAATGAACCCCTAGTACCTAGCCTAGAATACATTTTCTTTGTTAGGTGTGTGTTTTTAGGTATATATATATATATACACATCTATATATACACACCTGCTTTATATGTAAGTATTTTTTTATGAGTTCACTGAACCTGTAAAATATAAACTTATAGATAAAAGTTAGTAATCTAGCCATTTCCATAAAACATACTGAAATCAAACCATACCACATTCTAGACCACCGAAATAGACGTTATATTGTCTGTTTCCCCATTCCTGTTTGGGATCTTTCCACTGTGCAAATTCCTCCTTCCTTATCTTTCAAATTCAAGGATTCAATAAACGTTTTTTTAAAGGTGTGGAATTCTCTGACCAAATAAATTTCCACTTTTAGCTGTTGAATTTCATACCGTAAAAATTAATTCTCTGCGTGAATAGTTGAGGAAGGAATGCCTGATCTGATCTTTTCATATTTAGTACTTCTAGGCCAGGTTCCCCAGCGTGGTGAATACACTTCAACGTCCCGCCTCTGGGTCCTATATTGATTGGGTGTCCCTATCTTTTCACCAAGAGACAAACAAAATTTGGCAATGCGGCCAAATAATCCACATGTGTAGCATTTTATCTTTTGTAAAGTTGTAAATGGTCTCTTAACCACTGGTGTAGTTATAGACTGTGAATATTCAATGGCTACAACTGGATTAGCAACTCTTTCTGTCAGTGTACCAGATAGTGGGGCACTTTCATTAGAGCTCCCCCCTTCCACTGAGTTGCTCAGCCTAGCACAAGTTTCAGATGGGGATAATTTTCTGTTGCCTCTAGGAATAGTCTGACACTGGGGGGGGGGGGTCTGCTAGGTCAACCCAAAATACTCTTTGATCTCCCTGTGAAAAAACTCCACTTGTAATGTTTACGAGGTAAACAATCCACCATTTCCCCTTAAGTTACCATCAATAAATACCTTTTGTCAGGCCAAAGGCCAATCTACATTTTACGGCCCCCCCCCCCCCCCCCCGCGAGTAACTCCTCAGGTCTTCTGATATGTAAAGTGCAACTTGCCTACCAGCTGTGTTAGGCCATAATCCACAAACTTATGTTCACATTAAAAAGACTATGTGTATATCTGTGTATACCTATATATATATATATATATATATATATATATATATATATATATATATATATATATATATATATATATATATATATATATATATACACACACACACACATACAATATCCTATATAAATAATGCAACATGTAGTAGGAACATTGATTAAATGTTGTGAGAACTTCATATAGTGTTTTAAGGGAATGAGCAGAGTTTGTCAGGGTTAGTATTATATCTTCTGCGAATAGGGTTACTTTGTAAAAAGAACAAAGCTGATATGCTCAGTTACACTCCTAAGTAGACAGTAATGCTGTGGCATCCATCCCCATTAACAGTAAAGAGAAAAACCTGGAAACACCACCAAAAGGTTGGTGTTCAAAACAAAGCGGGGGAAGGGGGATGTTGTGATGCTAGAGTAAAGGAAATGTGACGCAAAAGATACGGATGTGTAGATAAAAATATCAAAATTTATTACATAGTTACATAGGTGAGGTTGAATAAAGACAATAGTCCATCCAGTTCAACCTGTGTAGGTGTGTGTGGCTGTAATCATCTCACATACCCCTGAATGTTCTGATCCTTGAGATGTACGTCTAAGAGTCTTTTGAAAGCCACCATACTTCCCGCAAAAACCACCTCTTGTGGTAGAGAATTCCACAATCTTGTAGCCCTAACAGTAAAGAACCCTCCCCACGTTGCCTGAGGTTAAAACGCTACATTTCATGTTAAAAAGATTTGCATAACAAAAAAGGTTCACAAAATTACAATGAATATGTTCACATAGATAACACAGGAAATACCAATTAGTGAAGAGAACACTAATAGGGTAAATAAATCTGAGAAACCTTCAACACATCAGAAAGCATTGAGCATATAAGGTGGGTTCCACACACTGGGGAATGCAGCTGGAAAAAACGAAAAGTGGGGTGACCAATAGACTCCAACGTGTTTCAACTTGATATAAGCCTTCTTCAGGGGCATATATATTGGTCCACACTTCTTTGGGAGAAGAGATCTGTGTACATATTGCATAGAGTAAGTCATTATACCAAACAACATAACCTCAAGAATATATATCTGGAGAGGACTTTAAACAGGCAAGCAAGATAACTTACACGCATGTGTAGCCCATCCACAGGTGACTTAGATAAGAAAAAATAGAGCCAAAAAATCAAATGAAAGAAAGGGGGACATGGAAAGGTAGGGAGCCATGTTAAAAAATCCTATTGGGAAAACCCAAATTAGGACCAAAAAACAAAAGCCAAAAAATAAATGGACCTGGTATGAATTACACATATATGTAAATAATATATATAAAAAAAATATATATATATATATATATATATATATATATATATATATAAACATATGTATGTGTAGACATATATTGTTATCATTTACCCAGATCCTATATAGTCCTGGTCCAGGCTCGAAAAATAATAAAGGTAAAATTCAAAAATTAGGTCAAGCAAACCCATAAATGTGGGTATGGCTAAAAAAAAAAAAAAGAAAGGGAGGGTAAATAGAGAGATGGCACAAAGAGGGAAAATGATCGTTAGAAAACCAAGGATTGGGCAAACAATGGGGTTGAGAAAAAAGGATATGGTGCCTGGATGCAGAAGAAAAGACTCACCTCTTGTTGACCTGATCAAAGTATACCTCCCCACACAAGATGGGGAATGAGGGAGTGGGACAAGTGCACCAGTATATAAAGGAATTGGCATGGCCCTCCGCTCTGAAATCTCCAATCCCCACTCACACCAGGGCAAGACCCCCCTAGTCCATATGCACACTGATGGGGGTGGGTGGACCCAACCCCATCTGTCCCCCGCAGCCCGATTCTCCCATAGGAAGCCCCACTCAGAGGCAGCGCCGTGGATGCCAGATGGAGAGGCAAAGTATGGGGAACTTCTTCCAAACAAAGGAGAGGAAGGAAGTCCCACAAACCACAACATCTGGTCACATGACCGGAAGTCAATCAGCGGCCATCTTGAGTGTGGGCAAAACACTGGGGAGAACATGGGGAATGCGCCAACACATGTATCCAGCCGAGGCCGGACAGTGATGAGCAAAAGACCCCGAAGGGAATGCAAATCATCAAGCCCCCAACCTCCGAAGGAGAGAAGGGGGCTACATGTGCCGGATGGGACCCAAATAGGAACTCTGCGCAGTGACACCCCCGGGCTGGATCATAGTACACAATCAAGAACACATGCAAAACATGAAAACACATATCTGGATATACATAAACATGATGAACAAACACAATTTTCTGTACACAAATACAGTTTGATAATTAGGCATATTGATACATAGACAGGAAATTTCAAACAATTTTGTTTATAAATTAAAAAGTGAAGCAAAAAATATGTAAATAATGTATAAAATATTTTTTTTTTCCTTTTATACATTATTTACATATATGTGTAATTCATATCAGGTCCTTTTGTTTTTTGTTCCTAATTTGGGTTTTCCCAATAGGATTTTTTTTTTACATGGCTCCCTACCTTTCCATGCCCCCTTTCTTTCATTTGATTTTTTTTTTATTTATATATATATATATATATATATATATATATATATATATATATTTTTTTTTTTTTTTTGCTTCACTTTTTAATTTATAAACAAAATTGTTTGATGTTTCTTGTCTATGTATCAATATGCGTAATTATCAAACTGTATTTGTGTACAGAAAATTGTGTTTGTTCATCATGTTTATGTATATCCATATATGCGTTTTCATGTTTTGTATGTGTTCTTGCACTATGATTCAGCCCGGGGGTGTCACTGCGCGGAGTTCCTATTTGGGTCCCATCCGGCACATGTAGCCCCCTTCTCTCCTTTGGAGGTTGGGGGCTTGATGATTTGCATTCTCTTCGGAGTCTTTTGCTCATCACTGTCCGGCCTCGGCCGGATACATGTGTCGGCGCATTCCCCATGTTCTCCCCAGTGTTTTGCCCACACTCAAGATGGCCGCTGATGGACTTCCGGTCATGTGACCGGATGATGTGGTTTGTGGGACTTCCTTCCTCTCCTTTGGTGGAAGTTCCCCATACTTTGCCTCTCCATCTGGCATCCACGGCGCAGCCTCTGAGTGGGGCTTCCTATGGGAGAATCGGGCTTCGGGGGACAGATGGGGTTGAGTCCACCCACCCCCATCAGTGTGCATATGGACTAGGCGGGTCTTGCCTTGGGGTGAGTAGGGATTGGAGATTTCAGAGCGGAGGGCGGTGCCAATTCCTTTATATACTGGTACACTTGTCCCACTCCCTCATTCCCCACCTTGTGTGGGGAGGTATACTTTGATCAGGTCAACAAGAGTCTTTTCTTCTGCATCCAGGCACCATATCCTTTTTTCTCAACCCCATTGTTTGCCCAATCCTTGGTTTTCTAACGATCATTTTCCTTCTTTGGGCCATCTCTCTATTTACCCTCCCTTTCTTTTTTTTTTCAGCCATACCCACATTCATGGGTTTGCTTGACCTAATTTTTGAATTTTACCTTTATTATTTTTCGAGCCTGGACCAGGACCATATAGGATCTGGGTAAATGATAATATATGTCTACACATGCATACATTTTTTTATATATATATATATATATATATATATATATATATATATATATATATATATATATATATATATTTTTTTTTTTTTTTTTTTTTTTCTTTTATGCATTATTTGCATATATGTGCAATTCATACCAGGTCCTTTTTTTATTTTTTGGCTTTTGTTTTTTGTTCCCAATTTGATTTTTCCCAATAGGAATTTTTTACATGGCTCCCTACCTTTCCATGTCCCCCTTTCTTTCATTTGATTTTTTGGATATATTTTTTCTTATCTTTTTTCCCTTATTTATTTTTCCTTTTTCATTGCCTCCTCTCCATTTCCCGCCTCTCCTCTCCCTCTCCCCTCTTTCCCCAGATTGGATTTGCTGTGTTCCATTGAGGCTCCTGTCCTTTTGGTCCTCAGAAGGGGGCTCCCGCTCTGACCTGCTCCCGGGCTTGTTCATATGTGGATTGGATACATGTTAAAAACCACAATACATCAGTGCTAAGTCACCTGTGGATGGGCTACACATGCGTGTAAGTTATCTTGCTTGCCTGTTTAAATTCCTCTCCAGATATATATCCTCGATGTTATGTTGTTTGGTATAATGACTTACTCTATGCAATATGTACACAGATATATATATATATATATATATATATATATATATATATATGCCCCCCGAAGAAGGCTTATATCAAGTTTAAACGTGTTGGGGTCTATTGGTCATCCCACTTTTCGTTTTTTCCAGCTGCATTCCCCAGTGTGTGGAACCCACCTTATATGCTCAATGCTTTCTGATGTGTTGAAGGTTTTTCAGATTTATTTACCCTATTAGTGTTCTCTCCACTAATTGGTACTTCCTGTGTTATCCATGTGAAGATATTCATTGTAATTTTGTGAACCTTTTTTGTTATGCAAATCTTTTTAACATGAAATGTATTAATACATTTTGATATTTTTATCTACACATCCATATCTTTTGCTTCACATTTCCTTTACTCTAGCATCACAACATTCCCCCTTCCCCCGCTTTGTTTGGAACATCAACCTTTTGGTGGTGTTTCCAGGTTTTTCTCTAGGGTTACTTTGTATTGTTTGTCTAGAACTGGGATGCCAGAGATGGATTTGTGGTCTCTTATTTTTTGAGCTAGAGGTTCGATCAACAGTGTGAAAATGAATGGGAAAAGGGGGGCAGCCATGTCTTGTGCCATTGAAAATTTTAAATTAGTCAGAAAGGACTCCTTCCACAAAAACCCTTGCCGATGGGGATGTATAAAGAGCATTGATGGAAGTAAATATGCTTTCATTAAAGCCACATTTTTGGAGTATTTGGTTGAGATATCCCCAGTGTATCCTGTCAAACACTTTTTAACATTGAGAGCCAGGAAAAGGGATGGGGTTTTGATGGATTCAGAGTGGAACAGTAAATTCGTGATTTTACGTGTAGCGGCCTAAGGTGAAACAAGTCTGGTCTTCGTGTATTATGTGGGGTAATATGGGGGTTAATCTTTGGGCAATAATTTTGGCATAGATTTTAATGTCCGTATTCAACAGTGAGATTGGGTGGAAATTAGATGGTGTCACTGGTTCTTTCCCTGGTTTTGGAAGTGTGATAATATTGGCTGAAAGCATTTGGGGGGGGGGGGCGGTGCCAGAGGACACAACAGCAGCATTCATTAATTCATTAATTCAGGTGTGGGACTAATTTTTTGAAAAAAAGTTTGTAATATTCAGCCGAGAGGCCATCTGGGCCAGGACCTTTACCATTGGGGAGCAAAATGATGTTTTTTTTCTATTTCTTTCTCCATAATTTGGGCATTAAAGCTTTCAAGTTGGCTTTGTGATAGTGTAAGGAGTTTTTAGTATTTTAGGAAGTTGGCTATGCTTTCATGTGCAGGTTGTACTGTAGTGTTCTCTTTATGCAAATTATACAGGTTCTCATAGTACGTACAGAAAGCATTAGCGATGTCTTTAGGATTGTATTGTTTCCCCCCTGAGGTTGGGTGGAGAATGTATGGGATTTTTTGTTTGAATCTTCGGTATTATAATTGTGAAGCTAAAAGTTTCCCTGCCTTATTGTCCAATACGTAGAAAGAAGAGTGGAGTTTGTGTAAATTGTTGGACTGTAGGTGGGAGAAAAAGGATTTAAGATTGTTTCTCGCATTAAAGAGTAGATCACTAAGTAGTGGTGTGGGATTTTATTTTCCATCTCAAGTTTGTTGATGTTATCGAGTAGCTGGTTAAGCTGCTGTGTTTTTTGGCATTTTGCCTGGGCACTTAGCTTAAGCAAAATACCTTGTATATATGCTTTAGGGGTTCCCCATAGCTGGGAGGGTTCCACTTCTGGAGAGTCATTTACTTCAAAAAAGTCCATTAGGTGTTGGCTGATCAGCTTAGAGTTTTTTGGGGTCGATATCAAGCGAGTGTCATTGTGCCACAAGGATATGGGGGGGAGTGGGCGATTTTTCACCTATTTGAAGAGAAATTGGGGCGTCATCTGAACGCGTTATTGTGTGGATTTCTGATGAGATTGTCTCTTGAAGTAGTTGTTTGTCCACTATGAAAAGGTCAATCCTGGAGTAGGTGCAGTGGGGTTTGGAGAAGAAGGCATGGTCCTTTTCCGATGAGTGATGACATCTCCATATGTCGTACAGTTCATTGGAGAGCAAGATGCTAGACAGGGAGGAAGATTGTGGTGTTTTGGGACCTTTGACATTGATTCCTGGATCAGGAACTGTATTAAAATCCCCACACAGGGGGGCGTTGCCAAGAGCGGCATGTGAGCAGACGTGTCTCACAGAGCTCCCGCCGGTATCTGTCCAAACTGATCATTTTCGCGGCCCCACAGCCAGCTTACCCTGCGACCACTGATACCCGATAGCCTCGCAGACCCCCGGCACTTATAGCTGCCTGTACACCGGGTGATGTGGCGCCGCAATACCAGGAATACAAGAAGCCGCCACACCAAGCCATCACAGAAATCCATTAAGGGAGACAATCCTGCGAGTTCCAGCAAAGTCAGTAAGCTGCCTAAATCTACTTCTAAGGAAGTGCAGTGTGACATGCGTTTTTTTACACAGAAATCCCCCATTCCAGCGGGGAAGGAGGTGAGTGCGGGGGCGATGCATGGTGTGGGCCTAGTGGTAGTAATGTTGATCACCCTAGGTGATATATTTTGGGAAATTCAAAAATGCAATGCTTCTGTGGATCATTTACAGGCCCAATTTGGTAACTTGACTGAAGCAGTCTCTGCAGAAGGTCAGCGAACACACAACTGCAGCTGAATGCAGGATAAGTGACTTAGAAGTTCAGTTGCATCGTTTGACCAAGGATTTTCAGGACACTGCTCGGCTGACCAGGGCTCTGGAAGCAAGGGCTGAAGACATAGTTACATAGTTAGTGAGGTTGAAAAAAGACATCAGTCCATCCAGTTCAGACATAGAGAAACGCCTTAAGCGAAATAATGTCAGGATTGTGGGTCTCCCAGAAAAGGTGGAGGGCAGGGACCCTACGGGTTTCATTGAACTTTGGTTGACTGACATTTTTGGAAAAAATGTTTTTTCCCCTCTCTATGCAGTTGAGAGGGCTCACAGGGTCCCCCCCCCGCAACCCCCCCCCCCGCGTACTATGCTTGCACGTCTTCTTAATTACATTGATAAAGAGACTGTACTGCTTCTTGCAAGAGAACGCCGCGATGTGCATTATAATGGAGTAAGAGTTTCATTTTATCCAGACTTCTCAGCAGAGGTCCAAAGGAGTAGAGCAAAGTTCTCGGCAGTTAAACAACACTTGAGGCAAATGCGGGTGATATATACCATGCTATATGCAGCTAAACTGAGGATTAATGTAGGGGGCCAGAGTCATTTTTTTGAAAATCATACGGAGGCCTCTACCTGGATTGACCACAATGATCATCTCCTGCGCCCTCGCCCACCTCCACCTGAGGGTGACAGTTGAAATGGGCATATCTACAACTGTGGACTAACGGACGGGCCGAAGTGGTGTATTCTTATTTATTTTTATTTTATTTTTTTTATTACATGTATCGCTGTGGAACCATGATGGGAACTTTTACTTCTTTTTTCTATTTTTTGAGCTCAGGGGATCTGACCATTCCGCGGACCTTTGGTTCAATTAATAATTATTACCATTTTTCACACAGACTGTTGTTTAACATCTTGTCTTTGATATGCAACTGCTGGGTATGGTAGTTTTGGAAAAATGAGGTGCAGCTTGTGCTGGAGAGTTCTCCAGTCTTGATTGTTTTTGTGCTTGGTGGACTGGGCCCTGTGATTAAGGGCTTGCTTTGCAGCCCGGGGCACATCCCCCCTAGCACTTTTGAAGACATTTGTTTTATGTTATGTTTATTGGCCTTGATGGCCATTACAGTTGTGAGTCCGACCGAGGCCCGCCTCGGATATCTTCCATGCATAGATGGATATGCTCCCTTTTATATACTTTGTAATTTGATGGTGACAGGAAGGGACCTGTATTTCAGGCCCCATCATTACCAGCGGTATCATGGAATGTGGGAGGTTTGAACGACTCGCTTAAACGCACAATGGTCTCTTCTGTGCTCCGGAGGCATTTACCGGCCATTTGTTAACTACAAGAGACTCATCTAACTGTGAATTCTCAGTCTTGCTTACACTTTGCTTGGGTAGGGTGGGAATATCATTCTACACACACCTCCTATTCTAGGGGGGTCAGTGTGTTGATCCAAAGTTCCCTGGGTTATCAGGAACACCACTCTAAAATAGATGGGGAAGGGAGATATGTTGTTTTATATTGTAAACTATACACTGTGCATTGTATATTGGCTTTCATTTATGTGCCACCTCCCTTTCATAGTGGAATCCTTCGGGAGCTGGTGGCATATTTGATGAAACAACCTGAAGTCCCGTTGTATATCATCGGGTACTTTAACTGTGTATGTGACAACAATTTAGACAGACATTCGGGGCGGGGGCACGGGCCGTGCGATCTTGGCTAAAATTGCTGAGGAGATGGGTTGGGTAGATCCTTGGCGACTTTGATATCCGGCCGAAAAAGTGTTTCATGCTTTTGCAAAACGCATATGTCGCTTTCACGCCTTTGCTCCACGGATGCGCTCAGATATGTCTCCAATATTACGGTGATGATCGAAAGTTTGGGCACCCCAGGTAAAAATTTGTATTAATGTGCATAAAGAAGCCAAGGAAAGATGGAAACATCTCCAAAAGGCATCAAATTGCAGATTAGACATTCTTATAATATGTCAACAAAAGTTTGATTTTATTTCTATCATTGACACTTTCAAAATTACAGAAAACAAAAAAATGTGTCTGCAAAAGTTTGGGCACCCTGCAGAATTCATAGCATGCACTGCCCCCTTTGCAAGGCTGAGACCTGCCAGTGTCATGGATTGTTCTCATCATTGTCTGGGAAGACCAGGTGATGTCAATCTCAAAGATTTTAAATGCCCAGACTCATCTGATCTTGCCCCAACAATCAGCACCATCGGATCTTCTAAGCAGTTGTCTAAAAACTGAAACTGAAAATAGTTGACACTCACAAAGCTGGAGAAGGCTATAAGAAGATAGCAAAGCGTTTTCAGATGTCAATATCCTCTGTTCGGAATGTAATTAAGAAATGGCAGTCATCAGGAACAGTGGAAGTTAAAGCAAGATCTGGAAGACCAAGAAAAATATCAGACAGAATAGCTCGCAGGATTGTGAGAAAAACAATTCAAAACCCACGTTTGACTGCACGATCCCTCCAGAAAGATCTGGCAGACACTGGAGTTGTGGTACACTATTCCACTATAAAGAGATACTTGTACAAATATGGCCTTTATGGAAGAGTCATCAGAAGAAAACCTCTTCTACGTCCTCACCACAAAAATCAGCGTTTGAACTTTGCAAATAAACATATAGACAAGCCTGATGCATTTTGGAAACAAGTTCTGTGGACCGATGAGGTTAAAATTGAACTTTTTGGCCGGAATGAGCAAGGTAAGTTTGGAGAAGAAGGGGCACAGAATTTAATGAAAATAACTTCTGTCCAACTGTCAAGCATGGGGGTGGATCAATCATGCTTCGGGGTGAATTGCAACCAGTGGCACAGGGAACATCTCACGAGTAGAAGGAAAAATTGATTCAATAAAATTTCAGCAAATTTTGGATGGTAACTTGATGCCATCTGTGAAAAAGCTGAAGTTTAAGAGAGGATGGCTTCTACAAATGGATAATGATCCTAAACACACCTTGGAATCCATGGGGGATTACATCAAGAGGCGTAAACTGAAGGTTTTGCCATGGCCTTCACAATCTCCTGACCTCAACATAATTGAAAATCTATGGATAGACCTTAAAAGAGCAGTGCGTGACAGACAGCCTAGAAATCTCAAAGAATTGGAAGACTTTTGTAAGGAAGAATGGGCAAAGATACCTCAAACAAGAATTGAAAGACTCTTGGCTGGCTAAAGGGGGCAGTACAAGATATTAACTCTGCAGGGTGCCCAAACTTTTGCAGACACCATTTTTTTGTTTTCTGTTATTTTGAAAGTGTAAATGATGGAAATAAAATCTAACTTTTGTTGACATTACAAGAATGTCTAATCTGTAATGTGATGTCTTTTTGGAGATTTTTCCATCTTTCCTTGGCTTCTTTATGCACATTAATACAATTTTTTTTTTACCTGGGGTGCCCAAACTTTCGATCACCACTGTAGATATGGACTGAGGAGTGTGTCAGATCACTCCCCACTCATCTTGTACTTAGAGGTGTGACCTAGTGCCACTTTGTGGAGGGCCTCATGGAAGCTGAATGCTCTTTGGCTAAACCTGTTCTCGTCCCATGATAAAGTGAGAACTAAGCTTCAGCAGTACTGGCATGTGAATATAGGAGAAGGAGATTTGGGTGGGAGGCTTTAAGGCGTACATGATGGGCTTATTCATAACTGAGTTTCAGTCCATTAAACGAAGTACAGCCGCACAGTGGGTTCAGGACCAGCAATTAGTTGGTCGCCTGGAGGCTCGGTTTATTGTTGACCCCTCGGAGACGAATCACGATAGCTGGGTAGCGGGCAGCAGGCCCTCCTGCGTATTAACACCGCTGGGGCTGAAAGGAATCTATTTTTTAATCGGCAGGAGGGGGAGTGTACAGGCCACCTTTTAGCTAAGATTGCCCACTCTAATCAGTCATCTCCCCTATAGGTGCTCTAAGGGGGAGTGGGGGGAATGTGGTCAGCACCCCGGACGCCGTTATGGAAGTTTTAGTACCATACTATTCTACTCTGTATCAGTCTAGACAGGCCCACTCGGAGATGGACCTGCTGGAATATGTGGAGGCTATTCCATCGGTGTCTCTCTCTGAGTTGAAGAGGGAACTTTTAGATGCCCCCTTGACTCTAGAGCAACATGCCACCTCTTTATTCCCTAATACTAAGGCCCCGGGTGAGGATGGAGTCCCGATTGAAGTTTATAAAACATATTCCGAGGAGACGTTACCACATCTCCTGGAGGTTTTTCAGGAGGCGAAACAGACCATGTGACTTCCTCCCTCAATGCATAAAGCTAATATTATCCTTCTTTTAAAACCAGGTAAGGATAATCTGGATCCGGGATCATACAGACCTATATCACTGTTGCAAAGTGACATCAAAATATTAGCGAAAGTGCTGGTGTTACGTTTGAATAAGGTGATTGCCTCCATTGTCCACTCGGATCAGGAAGGGTTTATGCCCCAGAAGTCTACCTCGATTAATCTGCGCAGACTTTATTTGAACCTGCAATCTCCGTTGGAAAATGGCGGTGATTGTGCATTGCTGTCTTTAGATACACAAAAAGCATTTGACAGTGTGGAGTGGGATTACCTGTGGGTTGTCATGCGTAGATTTGGGTTTGGGGAAGAATATATCTCCTGGGTTTAACTTCTGTATTATTTACCGGAGGCAGCTATTAGGGAAAATGGGTGTGTGTCCTCTCCATTCTCACTATATAGGGGCACTAGGCAGGGATGCCCCCTATCCCTGCTATTATTTGCGGTGGCTATAGAGCCTCTTGCCGCCCTTATTAGAACTAACCAGAAGATAGTGGGTTTTAGGTATGGTACAGTGGAGGAAAAGATCCTGCTCTATGCAGATGATACCATGCTGTTATTAGGAGACACGTCCCAGTCCTTGGTTGAGGCGATATCTGTTATTACTGACTTTGGCTCTTACTCTGGCCTTTTGATTAATTGGACAAAGTCCTCATTGATGTTTATCGAGTCACCTGTTGGTAGGTCCTCCCCCGATACGGGTATTCCCGTGTCGTAGGAGTTCCGGTATTTGGGTATACAGATTACTCCTAAATTGCTAGATTTTGTAGGCCTTAATGTGACCCCTTTGTTGGTTAAATTTAGGGAAAAAGTTAGGGTTTGGTCCCGGCTTCGCATGTCGTTAGCAGGCTGGGCCAACCTAATTAAAATGATCCTTATGCCACAGTTGTTATATGTTTTTCATAATTCCCCGGTGGTTATACCTCTGAGAGTATTTTGTATTATTTATTCTATTTTTAGGTCCCTTATATGGTTGTCTAAGAACCCTAGGATCAAGCTGGAGTATCTCCAGCGACCGAAAGATCTAGGGGGGCTGGCACTCCCAAATCCATGGCTTTATTATTTGACATCTCAGTTGCAGCATATAGCCAGGTCCATGGGATGTGGGAGGAGGGAGTCCGCTGCCCTACTTATGACCCATACAGTGGGCCCAGGTGGGTTGGCTGTTCTTCTGGAATCCCAAATTTATAGAAAAATGAATAAACTCTTTCCCACGTATGCTCTTATCCAGAAAATGTGGAACAAAGCTCGGCAGCTTCAGCAGGTGGTAGGGTTTACTAGTTTCAGCCCAATTTGGAACAATCCCAGGTATTCTGAACTGGCCAAGGTGCCCCATCGGGCTAGGTGGTTTTACATGGTCGCATGGTTTTACCCTCCTGAAACAGATCATTTGCAATGGCACCCTCAGGTCCTTTGATGACCTGAGGGAATCATATGACCTACCAATATATATGAAATGTTATTATTTGCAGCTTAGGCACACAGTTAGAGCCCAGGGAGGGGTGGATATATGGGTGCAGTCCCCCACCTCCTGTCTTTCATTTTATGTCAGAAGTGGCCTCTCTCAAAGGGTTTATATCACACTGCTACTCATTGTTACTGGGTTCCTTTCTAGATCAACACCCTTTGCGTATGATTGCCGCTTGTGAGCGGGATGTTGGATCTTTTGAGGAAGAGCAGTGGGAGGAAGCTTTGCAGGCGGTACAGGCGAGTTCCTTGAATGTGGCACAAAGGCTGTCTCAGCTGTATATACTTCACAAAGCTCACTATACTCCTGCACGATTGCATAGAATGGGTAGACGTGACAATGCCCTGTGCACTAGATGTCTGAGGGACCATGGAGATTTGATACATCTATTGTGGAGGAGCCAAAGCTTTATATATATTTGAGGGAGGTGCTTTGTACATTGTCGAGGGTGTTTGGAATTACATTGCAGCAGGATCCTAAACGCCATTTTGCGGACACTGTTTCAAGCCTGGAAGTTGATCTTGAGACACTGGATCTCTCCAAACCCTCCGATGGTCAAGGAATGGATCACTCAGGTGGGGGAAACAATAAGGCTGGAGAAGTATATCCATTAACATAGGAAAAATTTGGGCAAATTTGACAAGCTGTGGGCCCCCTGGCTAGCTGTGCTGGGGTTGGCACCGATGGACTTGGTATTAGATAGGCTGTGGGTGGGTAGTGGGTAAATTTAGGAGAAAACCTAATTGAAAGAGTTTGCTGATGACCAGTATGGTAGATGAGGACTGGTAGGTCTCGGCACTGCGGGTTGTTATTTGATGAGGCAAAAAGGGGAGGTGTTGATTATTGTCACTATGTATAATTATTGATGGGTGTTGAAGGGAATTGATATTTGTAATATTTGTAAGTAATGAGGGGGTGAATCGGTCTTGGACTCTGTTACTGTTATGTTATATTTTCTATGTGAATGAGAAAAAGTTCTTCTTGATAAAAAAAAAAATATCCCCACACAGAAGCAAGTGACCCTGTTGGTGTTTCTTTTTTTTTTTCCATAATTTGTGAAGAAAGGAGATTTGCTTACTGTTTGGGGCATATACATTGACAATGGTGTATGTTACATTTTTGATTTGGCATATAAGGATGAGGTAGCACCCCTTTTTGTCCTTGATGACCGTAATTGGCTTATATGAAATTGTATCTCTGATAGCTATGAGCACCCCTTTAGTTTTTGTGTGGGTGTTCGCAAATTATGTGTGTGGAAAGTTTATGTGTGACACAGAGGGCGCTTTGTCATGGCATAAGTGAGTCTCTTGTATATGTAGGATATCACACTGGAGTTTGCGTGGAGTTTCCCTCTGACAACAGGGATTAACGCTTACTAGGATGATTTAGGCCCTTACCATTGAGGGATACGATTTTAAATGGCTTGGCTGGAGTAATTTGTGCAAAGACAATTAATTGTAGAAGGAAATTCATGCAGGATGTCAGGAAAAAGTATAAACTATTCCTATGGGCAAGGAAATGAACTAACATTTCTGGAGTAGATGTGTGTCTTCTCTTGGGGAGCGGGTTGTCTTGATGCGTAGCTTGAAGCAGAGAATAGATAAGGAGATACATTTTAAGTGTAGTCTATAAAAGAGAGTTGCAGTTGAGTGTGATGAAACAGTAATTTGTAAGTGATGTATGTTAACTAGAGCTGGTTAGTTATGATGTGTAAACAAAAGGGATCACAGAGTGAGACTTATAACAAGTGGTTGAACTCCGCAACTTATAAGGTAGGGTAAAACAGCATACAGAGCCGTGATTCAGCATCACGGACAGGGCTGTGTTCGCTGTGTTGGACACTGCATTTGACCATCAGGTGGTCATTTCTTTATGCTGATCATTATCTTCTCATGTGTCTGCTGCATGGTGGTGGCTGGGCTTGTGTTGGGGTGGAGACATTTGAGGGCTGAGGATTTTCCAAAGCTTTCAAAGGGCAAGGCCTTCTTCCATGGAGCGGATGATGTAAGATCTTTCATCTTTGGTTATAGTAAGCTTCACAGGGTGTCCCTATTTGTAGGGAATTTGGTGGTTTTGTAAGGGTTTGTTGATTGTGGCTAGGTTTTTTCGTTTTGACATTGTATATTGGGATAAATCGGCATAGAATGATACATTTGCGTACATTTAAGGATACTTTGTGGGGGTCTCTTGTTGCTTTCATAGGCTTTTCATTAATGTGGAAAAAATGAATGTGAACAATTGTGTCTCTTGGGACTTCATTTGGTAAATGAGTCAGTTTGGGAAGGTGGTGTATGCAATCTATGATCAACTCTGCTGTGGGTGCGCCAGGCAGGAATGTGGATAAAAGTTGAGAAGGGGCGTGGCTTGGCGCTGATCGGGTATGGCCGCTTAGTCTCTCTGCTCCCGGCCAGCTATAGAGGAAAGCTCCACTGTTAAGCGACATCTCCCCATCAAAGCTCCCCAAAGAGGATGGGGAAGTTGAGCGCTCACTCCTCTCCCTCCAGATCCCGATCCCCGTGAGATCCGCCACTCGGCGGCGGCCGTCGCATCCCGGAACTCTTCCGCCAGCTGCAACAAGTATGCGAGGCCCCGGCTTCATCCATGGCCTATGCGGAGGTAGTTCGGGGTCCGCCGCTCCGCACTCTGCAGGCAACCAACACCTAATGGTAGATCAAGGGGACACTCATCCAGCCATGGACACGCTGACACCCCCTTCCCCAGTAACCCCTCAACCGTTCCCTGTAACCCTTCCAGACCTGAGATCCATCACAGATTAACTGAAGGCCTCACTGGCTATGGCAGTAGCTGAACTTAAAAGGGAAATTAACTCTATAAACCTGAGGGTGAGTGAAGTGGAGGAAAAGGCCACCATACATGATGAATCTATTCAATCTCTGACAAACACCGCGAAATTGCATGATGCTCAATTCAGGGATATCCAGAGGCACCTCAAAGACCTCGACAACAGAGGACGTCGCCACAACCTCCGGGTAAGGGGTCGGTGGACCACACGCAAATCATGAATGCCACCATTTCTATTTTTAATGATGCATTAGGAAGACCCCCTGAGACTCCGATTGAATTTGAATGTCTCCACAGAGCCTTAAGACCCAAGGCAAGAGACAAGGACCCAACCAGGGACATCACCTGTGGCGTGGTGAACTTTAGATTAAAGGAGGACATTTAAAGAAGAACAAGAGACCACCACTCACTGCTTTATCAGGGATCAGAAATTAAAATCTTCCAAGATTTATCCCCGATTACTCTCCAGCGAAAACGTGATCTCCGGCCATTATTGAAAACCCTAAGATCCAGAAATATCCAATACCTTTCCGTTTTGCTTAACTGTGTCTGCTAACAGACGCACTGCCAACCTGCGGTTCCCGGGAAAATTTGCCATCCTTCTGTAACATTCTTAACATCACGTATATAGAGTTGCCAGGCTGGTATAGACCCCTCCACACACAAAGCCTAAGGAGAGCAACGTTGATGAATGTGATCCCAGACAGAGATGACTTCCACATCAGACGACGCAGATCAGTTTCACCCAGAGCCTACTCCGCCACCCACCACAGGATGCAGATCATTCAAAGTCCCACAGCCTCCCCTGTTCACCGTCGACCAAGACAGGACTGAATTGTATAGAGCCCGGCATTCAAGATCTACAGTCCTTTTCTGCATTCCCTCCCGCCTTTCTCTTACTTTTCCGCTTTCTTACCTTTTCCCCCATCCATCCACACTTGTTTTGTTCCCACCTGCTTTGCTCTATAGACCCTGGAACCCGCAGAACCATTGATCCAGGTTCACACATGCTGAAATTTCCCAAAGAATGACCTTCCCGACACATGTACCAACACGGCTCGACCTTCCTCACTGCAAGTTCCAGACCAGCTGAAGATGAAGTAAGTCACCCGAATCTGCTAGAACACTTCTGCCTTGAAATCTCTTACCACTGAACTCTTAACTCACAGGACTGGTAAAGTAAAATACACCGTACAAATCTTCTTAGTTTTTTTTTTTTGTCAAAACATTTTATTATTAAAGTATAACATCATACATGAAGCAAAAACATGACAGGCATACAAAAAAAAAGCCTGGAAATAAACAAAATACAGTCACCATACATAGGTAAAAACATTGGAAACATAGGAATCAGCAGAGGATTACACATAAACCCAGGTGCATCTATAACACCGAATGTCGCGGCCAGCATGAAAACACCGTGGGGATATTATGTAAATGGAAGCCACACTGAAGGGTCAGGAAGTTGAGGTGGCCGCCCAAATGGTGAGAACCGGAACGGGAAGGCTAAACACTAAACATCAGAGGGGCCCTCCAAACAATGACACCCCCAAAGGGGAACTTGCTGTGTCAGGAGGCGGGGGGCCCAAACCATGGAAGTGTGGGATCCGGCAGAGGTATCTCTTAACACAGGCACCACAGTTGTAGTTAGCGGAGGAAACGCTGCCACCAGGTGGCAGACAGACCCTATGTAGGGAGTGTAGGAAGGGAATGCGGGGATCAAGAAGGAGAAAAGGGTGGAGGGAAGGAGGGTGGGAGAGGAAAGCACAAGAGGGGGAGAGGGGAAGAACATGAGGAAAGGGTAACGTAAGAGTACAGAAGAGCAGTGTGGAGAAAGAGGGTGGAGCCTGAACATCCGAGGAAGGATCCCAGGGCAGCTGGATCTTCACAATGGGAGTACCATGTGCAGGCGGAATAGCCATCATGCACTAAGCGCTCAGCCTCTGAAAATCTGGTAAGGATTGGAAGTGTATCCAGGGAGCCCAGGTCGTATAATACTTGTGGTGAGAGTCCTTGGCTTGAGCAACAATGTCCTCCACCTCGGCCACCCGCCGAACCCTCCGCAACCACTCGGCAACTGTGGGAGGGGAGGTGGACAGCCAGTGACATGGTACAAACATCCGTGCTGCATTAATAAGGTGCAATGTTAGAGATTTTTTATAGCTGGTATATGACAAGGATGTGTGGTGGAGGAGGTATTGTGCCGGAGTGTAGTCTGGTGTATATGTGGTAATACGGGAGGATCAAGGCATGGACCTCTCTCCAGAACGGCTGGATGATGGGACAATCCCACCAGATATGCTTAAGGGTCCCCCTGTGCTGCTGACACCTCCAACATAGGGGGGAGTTTGTTGCGGAAAACTTATGTAATAAGTCGGGAGTTCTGTACCATTTCGAATAGAGCTTGTAACCAGTTTCCTGTGCTAGCACATTCAAGGACCCCTTATGCATGTGATAGAGGACGCACGACCAGTCATCACCTGAGAGGTCCAGGCCCAGTTCCCTTTCCCAGCGCGACCGAAGCGCGTCCGCGGGCGCGTGCGCGACGGGGAATAGCTTAGAATATAGAATGGAAATCATGTGTCGGTGCAGGCCAGGGGCATCACAAAGACATTCAAATGATGTAAGGGGCCGGATCCAGTCCGTCAACGGCTGAGTGTGGGTCAAAAAATGGCGTATTTGGAGAAAGCAATAAAAAGGAATAGAAACCTTGGGGTACTTACGAAGAAGATCCGGATAGGAGAGTAAGCGAGATCCATCAAAGAAGTGGCGAACCTGAAAGGGAATATCCGAGGAAGGACCCTCGGTAGGCACGAACGGGAGGCCAGGGAGGAAGTCGGGGGAAGAGTGCAAGAACGCAAGAGGGCTGCGTTTCGGGGAGAGATCTAGCTGCTTACAAATCGTGCAAAATACCCGTAAGGTAGCCCCAGTCAAGGGATTCGCGAGGATGGGACGGGGAATCGTGGACTGAGCCATCCGGGGGGGGGGGGGGGGGGGTGATGGGCAGGGAACGCAGAAATTACACCTTCAAGGCGCACCCAGTCTTTAGACGCTGCATGGGCATGCCAGTCCACAATCCTAGAGAGGTGACACGCCCAATAATATTTTAGCAGGTGTAGGAATCCCAGGCTGCCTTCTTGCTTGGGACGAGTGAGCATGTCCCAACCAAGCCTAGGCTTCTTAGAGGACCAGAGGAACTTGGAGCACATAAGCCGATATGATTTGAAGAAAGCTTGAGGGACGTGTATCGGTAGAGCCTGAAGGACATAACGCAGACGGGGAAGGATATTCATCTTTACAATGGCAACTCTGCCAAACCAAGAGAAGGGGCCCTGTGACCAAGAATGCAGGTCCTTATCAACCGTGTTTAAGATCGCCAAGTGATTTTTGGAATAAAGGTTCCGACAGATTGCTCGGCAGTTGAACCCCAAGATACGTAATTGAGTGAGGATCCCATTGAAACGGGAAGGTGGTTTGGCAGAGTTGCAGGAGCGAGGGGGGGAGGGAAATATTAAGAGCACGCGACTTGGAACAGTTGACTTTCAAATTGGAGAGATCCTGGAACTGTTTAAGGACTGAAAGAAGGTTAAGGACGGAAAGCAGAGGGTCAGTGAGGAAAAGCAGAATGTCATTGGCGTAGGCAGCCAGTTTGTATGTCTTGCCCTTCAGAGATATCCCCTTGATATCTGGATTACCTTGGATCTGACGTAGAAGGGGTTCCAATGTGAGGATGTAGATCAGAGGGGATAACGGGCAACCTTGCCTAGTACCGTTCGACACGGAGAAGGCGTCTGACAGAGAGCCATTAACCCTAACTCTTGCCGTGGGATTAGAGTACAAGATAGAGACATAGTGTAAAAACCGGTCCGTCAAGCCGAGGGCTTTGAGCGTCTCAGATATGTAATCCCACGCAACTCTATCAAACGCCTTCTCCACGTCGAAAGACAAGAAGAAGCCAGGGGTACGTGTCGTGGATAGCCAATGATGTAAATGGACCGCTTTGGTGGTGTTGTCCCGGGCCTCCCGGCTGGGGATGAAACCAACCTGGTCAAGGGAGATAACGTCCAGGATAGAGGGAAGAAGGCGGTTTGCCAACACTTTAGCAAATAATTTAACGTCCACGTTGAGCAGGGAAATGGGGCGGTAGTTGGGTACCAAGACAGCATCCTTACCCGGTTTGGGAAGGACAGCAATGTGGGCTTCCAAGAAGTCTGAACCCAAGGAGGGCGTGTCGGGGAACGCATTAAAGGCATTAACCATATGCGTAACTAGTTGGTCCGTGAGGGTTTTGTAATAGCCTACCATTAGACCATCCATACCTGGGGATTTCCCTGGTTTGGACTGCTTAAGGGGCCGTCAGGACTTCCATAGTGGAAATGGGCGCGTTGAGATCCTTCAGAGTTTCCTCCGAGAGCGGTGGAGGGGAGTATTGGGACAGAAATTTCTTTATCCTGTGCACTCTGGATTGTGAAAGCTCCGGTGAGTCCGCTCGCGGCAAGTTATACAATTCAGAATAGTATTGAACGAATTGGGCAGCTATATCGGGGGTAGAAACAAATGACTGACCTGAGGAGTCAGATATGGAGTGAATAGTGTTGGCTGCCCTCTTCTATTGAAGAGCTCTAGCCAGTAGTTTACCAGATTTATTGGAGTGCTCATAAAAGAAGCCGTGAGAGAGAGCAAAGTTACGGCAAGCAGACCTCCCCAGAGCCTCCAGCAACTCCTGGCGTGCCCTAGTAAGTTCCTCAAGGGTACTAGACGCCAGGGACAATTTATGGGTATGTTCCAAACGACATATTTTCGACAGAAGTGCCTCCGTATGAGCCATACGTTCTTTTTTGTGCTTAGAAGCCAGTGCTAGGAGTTCACCGCGAATCACACATTTATGAGCGGCCCACAGGGTGACAGGGTTGAGATCTGGGGATACATTCTCTGAAAAGTAGTGTGTCAGGCGATCTGAAAGAGCCTTAACACATGTAGAGTCAGATAAAAGGGAGCCATCCAATCGCCAAGTCCGTGAGCACTTCTGACAGTCCGGGAAGGAGAGGGTAGCACTGATAGGGTGGTGATCGGACAGGAACATTGGCTATATGGCCCAGACGAGAGAACCGGCAATAAATCTTGGGACACAAAAAGGTAATCGATACGAGAGTATCAGTCGTGGCGGGCGAATAAAAGGTGAAATCCTTGGCATCCGGGTAAAGGGTGTGCCAAGAGTCGTGTAGGAGCAAAGTCGTAAGCAGGCTTTTGATAGAGCGCAAGGCAGCATACTGTAAAGAAGAAGAGCCCGCAGATGTGTCCAGAAGGGGAGATAAGGCTACATTGAAGTCCCCGCCCAGGATAAGCTGTCCGGAGAAAAACTCTGTCAACTGTTGGAGAGTAGAGCGAAAGAAGGGGACAATTTTCTTGTTGGGAGTGTAAAAGTTAGCCAACATGAGGGCACGACCATGGAGGGAACCTGTAAGGAAAAGGAATCGGTCATGCTCATCAGCCAAGGACTCAGACACGACAAAGGGGCAATGTTTAGACAGGAGGATGGAGACCCCCTTGGACTCAGACTCCTTAGAGGTCGCATGATATGCTGTAGGATATTGTTTCGTGTAGAGTTTTTGGATGCTGTCAGTGCATGGGCAAGGAGAAGCTCGGAACGCCTCTCAGGGATGTTCAGGCCTCTCACATAGAGTAAATTTTAAGCGTATTGCACATGAAGAGGGAAGAAGTGTTTTTTCAGAAATAAGAAGGAAAGCAAACACAACAGAAGATGGGAAAGGGGGGGGGAGGAGCAGGACAGGACGGAGCAAGGGGATAGGGGGGGAGAGGGAGGGAGAGAAGAGGTGTAGATGTAGGATGGGACCACTACCAAACTCGGCCAGCCGAGACAGGGGGAAGTGGTAAGGTGTGTAGTCGGAGAAGTAGTGGTGTATTGAGTGCTACAGAGGTTGTACAGAGAGATAGATTGAAAGGACCACTAAGTGGGGTTGGAGTAGGGCAAACCAGAAGATGGGGTGAGAACCAGGAACCCAACCAGAGAGCCCGGCCACGAGCCTGGAAATTGCTAGCCTATGCTTGGAGACTGTCAGGAGTGATGAGACCGGAAGGAGGAGCATGGGACCTAACCCGACTAAGCGGTGTGGCAGTGCATAATAATGCCTACCAGCGGAAACATGGCAGCTGGGCGGGCATGGGTATGCCAAGGGAAAGCAAGGGGGAAAGCCTATGTCCTAATCTAAGGAGGCTAACTGCCAAACCCCCCCCCCCCCGGTATAACAGGGTGACGTGCCATCCCATAACCTAAACGGAATAGAAGCATGGAAAGAAGGGGCCTGGGACCTCTCCATCGAACATATCATAGGCATAGAATGGGGGGGACAAGGGAAGAGGCAAGGGGGACAACTGGGAATCCATGGTATAACACAGATGGCAATGGTAAGTGTGAGGGATTAGCTCGGTGGTAGGCGTAGATGACCCCTTGGGGGGTGCGTTTTCACAGAGAGATAGCCAAAAAGTGCTTGCAAACAACAGTTTGGTTTATTAATGGTGTTTTCTTCACCAGACTGCATGCAGCAAAAACATCCAAAATAAAATAAAACAGAAAATAAATCCTTGCCTCTGTGGGCGGCTACCTTCTCACTCTGGAACCTACCTAAGAGTCTGTCTCCAACCTACTGTTGGGCAGACTTTCTTGTCCTACAGCGGACACTCAATAGTCCATTTATAATATCTTCACAGGGCAAAACAGTCCTTTATTTCTTTCACACAGAAACAGTTCGTCTTCTCACCTTTGAGACGTCTTCACACTTGGTTACCCTCCCTGGTACACATTACTCCGGGGGGGGGGGGGGTCTTCTCCCAGGCCCACACATCCTGTCGGAAGGCACACGTCTGACTGTCCTCCTTCTCCCAGCCCACATGGCTTCAGGAGACAGCTTCCGGAGGCAGCAATCCTCAGACTTCCTTTGGACAATTATAGAAGCCTTAACTCCCTCATTCTGAACAGCTGAAGGCCTTTCAACTTCTTTACACCTTCCTGCTGCCTTCTGCAGCCGACACCCTATAGTAACTGGTGAATTGTATCTCCGATCTGTGACAACACTCACAGATTTAGCTGACTTCCTGTCACATTTACTTGATGTCCTGTTACATATCCCCCCCTTTTGTCTCAAACCTGGGGTTGGGACACAGTTTTCCAGGCACGCATGTGTCTGGCATTGCTCTTGACTCTCAATGATAAGCCTCTCAGTATCTTCCCAAGTAATGTTCAGTCCATTCAATTCTCTGTCTGCTTCAGCTGCCAGAGATACATCCTTCTGAGCAATCTGCTCGGCTCTCTCCATCAGCCATTGTCCTCCATGCCGACATGAATTTACAACTGCCAACCTCTGTTGAAAGGCCTGCAGGGGTGGCTCTCTCTCCAAGTCCGTCAGCTTGTCCACATACACTTGTTTTGGCTGATCCTCTCCATCTTCATATAGCCAACTCTCTGTATTTTCAAGCTTCAGGATGAAACTGTTTCTGTCATCTTCACTGACAGATTTCTCATATACATATTTCTCAACTGCATTTTTGGCATCATTTAGCTCCTTCTCAAGTTTGTCCTGCATACAAGTTTGTCCTATCCGCCATGGGGGACCGTGATCCATAGGCAACTCAATTGTGCTAGTCTTAATGTCTTCAACATTCTTGAGCCGCCTCTCTCTGCAATTCATAAAGGTTTTCCACAAAACTTTGAGAACCTTTGCTTCACTAAGCTTTGTTCCAAGTAGGGACTCTTGACGTCCCTCTGTGACTGGAGTTGCCTCTCCATACAGCTGTACACAATCATTGACTCTTTGTGTCTTGAGCTTAGCTTGCTCTAAGATGCTGTGCAGAGGATTTTCCATTTCTGACAACAGGCTGCCACACATTTCTTCAAAGTGACCCCTGTTCCTTTTTCCAGAGACATCAATATCATTCACCAAACATTTCATATTCAGAGGCAGATCTGAAGCATTTGCACTCATCCACTTCTTAAACTTTTCGCCCTCCTGAGCGAGTCGCAGTAAAGGCCTACTATTTGATTTGATATCCAGTTTATATTTCTTGCCCAACTCTCCACAGAAGTAGCCAACCAGAACATCATCAACTTTCCTTCCACCAACATAGGGGTCAAAGGCAACAACACAGTCTATTACAGGTTTCTTCAATGCACTTTCTGCTGAACTATTTGACCACTCAAGGTCACCTGGTTCCTTTTCTTTATCTGAACTCCACATGGAATGTATTTCAAGATCACGATCAAACTTCTGCCACTTATCTTTCACCAGTTCCATTTTGGAAATATTCCCTGAAAGGTACTTATTCATTTGCTTCACGTTTTCACCAACAGCCTTAGTTTTCTCCACTAGGTGGTGTTTGCTTTTTTCTCCCAGCTTTATATCACTTGCTTTAGTTTTCTCCGCTTTAGTTTTCTCCACTAGGTTTTCAGCTTGAACTGAGAAATCATCACATTTCTTACCCAGCTCCTTTGTTTGCTGAAGTTCTAATGATATATTTTCCAATGCTTGAAGTTTTTGAAGGAACTGTTTATTCCAGAGGGGTGATTCAAACAACATGTCATCACATATCTGATGCTCACTCAGGACATACCCCAAAACACTGATCCTTTTAAAACTTGCATCAGGCACACTATCCCGTCTTTGGGAAAGATCCTTTGTCGCCTGTAATTCCTCTTCAAGTTCTTCCAACTGAGTCTTCATCTCTTCTACTTGCTGTTCTAAGGCTCGCTTAGACTTTTCTAGCTCCTGAATGTTTTTCTCAACATCATCCTTGGAGCTGACCAACTCTTCCATCTCTGCACACAGCTGTTTGTTAACTCTTTCTAGTTCAACCTTACACTCTAGAGCTTCCTCCAAGGAGCGAGCCAAGAACAGGGCTTTGCTCTCTTTCTCCCGAGCCTCTGCTTTTGCACAGTCACGTTCTTCTGCATATTTTGCAGACACAGTCTTCTCCTCACCAAGCATCTGATCCAACTTATTTTGCTTCTTCTCCAGGTTGGACACAATCTGATTCTGGTGATCCAGATTCACACTCAGTTCATCCAATTCCTGCTGAAGTCTTGTCTTGGTCTTCTCAAGCTTGTCATAAGCAGCTGTTTTTTTCTCATAGCGTTGATTAGCAACTTCAAGGTCTTTCTGCAGTTTCTTTTTCACAACTTCAACACTCTCTAATGAATAAACGCTTTCTTCCATGCGTTTTTTCATATCCACTATCTGAGCTTGCAATGTTGCGACTTGCTCTGATAGCTTTTTCTTTGCTTCCTCCTCCTCTTTAAATTGTTCCAGCAAGCCATTTTTCTCATCTTCCCTTTGTTTGAGCTTTGTGCTAAAACTCAGCCTTTGACACCTCTCTTCCTGTAAGAGTTCCTGTGTGTCTTGCAGCTGCGATTCCAAGATAGAGAAATCCTTGGCAATTTTTCTAGATTTGCTGTCTGCTTGAGAAAGCTGATTTGTAACATTGTCCAGCTCAACCTGCAGTCGGTTTGCCTTCTCTGACAGCTTAGCACACACTCGGTCACCTTCTGACACCTTGACTTGTGATTCCTGCAGCTGTGCCTCTACTTTTTTTCTCTTGTGTTCCGAATCTCCTTTTCCCTGCATAAGAGCTTGCACCTCATTGGCTAGCTTCTGGGAATGAGACTGTAATTCTGCCACACAGGCTTCTTTCTCCTTTAACTGCTGCTGGACACGTTGGACTTCATCTTTCCAACTTTCACAGTCCATACGCAATTCATCTACCACACTTCTCAAAGTGGTAAGCTCACACATAGTACTCAGTAATTTAGCCTCTCTTTCACTTTTCTCCTTGTCGCTGAGCGACAATGTCGTTTTCAGAGCGACATTCTGTTCCTGCGCCCCCTGCAGGTCTATTTTGGTAGCTTCAAAAGACTGAAGACTTTTTTCCAGCTGATTACGCAACTCCAACATATCAGCCATACTTTGCTTCTGCAAAGTCTGAATTTCACTTTCCTTTTCCATGAGGATGGTATCTTTCTCCATTATAGTCTCTCTGCGTTTGTGCAACTCGGAAAAAAGAAGAGCAGTGGATTCCACTGGAACACCTGAGCCTGCACGTTTCTATGCTCCATCCTAAGCAACTCCAAGGCTTGTTCCTTTTCTTCCATTTCCCGTTGCAAGGCCTCCAACTCAGTCCTGCACACATACTCGGTTTTCTCCAAACCGATTTCCTCCATTGGCTGCTGGCGTCTCTGTTTCCAGCCTGCCATGCTCTCTTGGTGAGCCTTTTGTTGAGCTGCAATGCTCTGCTGGTTCAGCATCTCCCCCATTTTGGGTTTACTTTTCATCTAAGAACACTGCGTCTTCATAGCAGTTTCATTTGCCCCAGTGTTGCTAGGGACAACAACCTTTCTCTTTAGCCGATTCTTTTCAGGCATGGATGGGGCTGGTTCAGACGGTAACATCCCCTCCATCCATAGAATCTGGTCCCTCATTTCAGCGATCCTTGCATCTTTCAGGCGTTTCGATCGCCCCATCTTTAGTCACTCCACAAAAAAAATGTTTCAAAGTCCAGAAAAACTTTTAAGACCACTGTCTCTTTAATAACTTAGTAGTTTTTCTCTCTCTTGCAAGATTTCCTTTCCTGTACACACAGTTTGTGCAGTCCCTTGCACCAGACACAGTTCATCAAAAATTTTGAGACCGCTGTCTCTTAAAAACACTTTTTTTCTCTTTCAGGATCTTCTCTCCTGCACACATAGATTGTGTAATCTCGTGCACCAGACAAAGTTCATCAAACATATGCACTTCCTTGAAGAGATCTCTGCTTCTGCCCACTGCCTACCTCCACCATATGTGAGGGATTAGCTCGGTGGTAGGCGTAGATGACCCCTTGGGGGGTGCGTTTTCACAGAGAGAAAGCCAAAAAGTGCTTGCAAACAACAGTTTGGTTTATTAATGGTGTTTTCTTCACCAGACTGCATGCAGCAAAAACATCCAAAATAAAATAAAACCGAAAATAAATCCTTGCCTCTGTGGGCGGCTACCTTCTCACTCTGGAACCTACCTAATAGTCTGTCTCCAACTTACTGTTGGGCAGACTTTCTTGTCCTACAGCGGACACTCAATAGTCCATTTATAATATCTTCACAGGGCAAAACAGTCCTTTATTTCTTTCACACAGAAACAGTTCATCTTCTCACCTTTGAGACGTCTTCACACTTGATTACCCTCCCTGGTACACATTACTCCGGGGGGGTCTTTTCCCAGCCCACATGGCTTCAGGAGACAGCTTCCCGAGGCAGCAATCCTCAGACTTCCTTTGGACAATTATAGAAGCCTTAACTCCCTCATTCTGAACAGCTGAAGGCCTTTCAACTTCTTTACACCTTCCTGCTGCCTTCTGCAGCCGACACTCTATAGTAACTGGTGAATTGTATCTCCGATCTGTGACAACACTCACAGATTTAGCTGACTTCCTGTCACATTTACTTGACGTCCTGTTACATAAGATTAACAGATACAACAGAATTGCTACCAAAACAGAAACCTGTACAACAGCCATGCTCCCCGTGACACCTTCCAGGGTACCCTGCCCTAGAGGAACCATAGGCCAGAGGGCTAGGTGGAGGGGGGCGGGGGTGATAGAAGGCAGAATGGTGATTCCAAAAAAAAAGGGGGGGAATGCGATAACGTGGACTATGAGTGTAGGAGAGCTTATCACCAAACTATAAGGATGGGCACCATAGATCCGAGGAACGTCATCGGGGATCATGAGAGTATACGTGCAAGGCATAGAGTGGCACGAAGCATAAAAATCATACAATTTCCTGTATAGGGAAACATCCTAAATACGGATGGCAGGTATACACATCTCCGCGGTGATGCGGACAAGCGCAGCTAGCGGTAACGTGGAGCCCGGCCAGCGAGGAAATATAAAACGGCCTACAAACATATACAGATGAGACCCATCTCCCCACCCATTGAACCAGGCCTCCCCCCCTAGTCACACAGCTATGAAAATTGTAAAGGGGAAGTCAAGGTATCCCTATTTGACCGACCTGTCCCAGTGGCGGTCTCGGCACAGTCGCTCAGTATCACCGAGCTTCCATGTCAAAGCCCCCCCAGGCCTCCAGGGGTCAGAGAGGTATACAGAACTGCGGAAACCCACACACTGTACCATATCCGAAAACAAGGTATGCCGGCCCAAATGGCCGGGCTGACGACCCTATGATGTTGAAGAGGGAGGGTGCGTAAAGCAATAAAGTCCAAGTCATTGGAGAGCCATATGGTGAGGGATAGAGAGTACATTACCAATCCACATGGCAGTCCAAGGATAGAGTAGTAAGGCCAGTCCAGGAGATCAATGCAGAGTCGGTAAGTCGTAACACCGTCCCGAGGTTCCAGCAGGCACTACTAGGTAATGAGTATCATTGGCAAAAGAAGATAGAAGAAAAAAAAAAAAAAAAAAACACGAACAGTTCAGTTAGTATGCAGAAGAACATGCAAAAAAGAGGAGCAGTGCAACAAAGATTGGCAAACAGCAAATCAACAGAAGGTACGGCAGCTCAGACATTGTGGAAGACTAGTGACCCCTCCTGGCCCTGCTCCGTTGAGGTGGTTTAGTGGGACTATGAACATCGTTGGGGCCAACTGCATCCATTGCCGATCTGTTCCGAGAGGGGGAGCGGTTTCTCCGAAATCGCACATCCTGGGCGTCCATAGGCTCACCATCCCGAGGTATCCTGTGGTCGGCCGCACTCCTAAACTTGGCGTACTAGTTGGGTAGCGCCATGAAAGGAATCCCCAGCGTGGAGCAAAAGTGAGGCAAATCTTCTGGGACCCTAAGGAGGGCCGTACGACCCTGCAACGATGCAGATAAGCAAAACGGGAACTTCCATTTGTATGCAATATTCCTCGCTCTCAGAACATCCAATAGAGGCCTGAGTTTGCGCCTGCGTTGCAAGGTAATCCCAGACAAATCCTGGTAGAGATGCACAGGGGAACCCTCGCACTCTTTGAGGCGGTAGTCCACCAAGCAGCACACAACATCCCGCGGGGGGTTGCCCTCCCGCCCTCTTGGCCGCAAGGCTCTGTGGATACGTTCCAAGTCAATGGGGGACTGAGGAGGCCGATCTAATAGAGAATTAAACAGTGCGGTCACAGTGGGGGTAAGGTGGTCCCCCTCTACCGTCTCTGGCAAGCCCCTGAGTCTCAGTTTGTGGCGCCTGCCCCGATTATCTAAATCCTATAAGTGGCGCTGCATATCCCTCATCTGCATAAGGTGGGAGCCAGATTTGTGATAGAGATCCCTGATAGCCACATCCTGCTGGGCCGTGATATGTTCTACCTCCTGCACCGGCCTGTGAGGGTTTGTATATCCGTTCTCAATTCCGATATGGCCGCTCACAGGGTATTGTTAATGTCAGCCGCTATAAACTTGAAATCGTCCATGCATAGCTGCTTCGAGGAGACCGGGGGAGGAGGGTCCTGTTCTGAGCCTTCAGAGGCGACGGCGGCATAGGACCGAGCGTAGGAAGAGGGGTGGGTGGCAGGTGTGGAGGAAAGCCCGGTCTGAGCCACGCTTGCGGCCTGGGAGTGGAAGAGCTCCAGGATGCTAGGGTTAATATTGCCTGCTGTGTCCCGCAGAGAACGAGAGCGGGTAGCGGAGGATGATCTGGCTGACGAAGCCATCCTTACCGGAGCTGTATTAGGGCAGATGTGTCCGTGCGCTACTTGTGAAGGCTCGTGGTGGCGGGAGCTCGTCTCTCAAGCGGCTATCTTCCAGCGTGTCCAGACCACACCCCAAATCTTCTCTTAGTTATCCAATGTTTCACTTTTCACACTCTTCAATTATCCCCTGATGACTCCCATGTTCTCGATCAGGCCCCATAAGCATTGTCTTCTCTCTCTCTCTCCCTTTGGAGGGATGGAGGAAAAGCGGTTCTTTTCTTTTAGGAATAATAGGACTCTAAATTTTATATATGATTGTGTCCTTTCAACAATGTTTCTATTGTTCCCCTCCCCCGATCCTCTGAGTGTTCTGTCTCCTTGGGGATGACACTTGCTCGTATGGATGGAGGGGCCGAGACCCCTTTAAATACCACCTTAGCCCAGCCTAGCGAGGAGTCTTACAACAGTACTTGTGATCCTACAATCCCAAATCTTTATTCCTATCCAAATAATTTATCAGATTCTCAAATTCTAACCTGAACCACTCAAGTGACCAACAATACTTCACTCGCATATTAGAATGGTTCAAGCATGGGGTCTTGGGTGCTCGATCGGCACAAATAATGTTGTACTTATGCTTATTGTCTAGATCCCCCCCCCCCCCCAGAGGTATTCCCTATTAATAGCCATTGAGGTCCTCTTGGCATACCCCACTCATTCACGTAATGTCATGACCCGGTTAAACAGCTCCCATCCATCTGATTATACACCACACAGAGAACTCCATACTCTTGATACCACTCCTTTTAATGGGATACCCATCCCTCTCCGTGAACCTGTCTATTACTAATTATTTTTCTTCGATCTCCTGCAACTGTGTATTTCAGCACTCCTTTTACCCTCATCCTCTATACCTTTCTCTCCACATATTGGAAGATCATATCTTTAGCCACTACTCATTACTCCTCCGCTGGCTGGTAACATTCTTGTAAAACCTTATAACCCGATTAGGTTACCACCATCTACCCCGCAAGACAGGTTGAATTTTTTTTATATTTCCCCTGTCGAACCTCCCGACACTTGTACATACAGTTAGGGTGAGATACCGACTTTCACCCTATTCTTCGGCTCTCTTTTTCCACTTCCCTTCTTCCCCCAAAACTTCACCCAACCCTCCTACACCTTGCCCAACCACTCCCTTAAACCTCCCCTTTCCCTGTCCCATTCCTCGGTCTCTGCCTCTCGACCCTACCCCATTTCGTTTAAGCGGCTACTCTCTTAGCGTATCTCACTCTTTGAAACCGTAGATCTGTGCTGTTACGCACACAGCCACATCCAATCACAGTAAAAATCACGCCCCTAGGGACACACTTAACCCCTCCTTCTCAAATAAAGTTAACCCCTTCCCTGCCAGTGTCATTTTTACAGTAACCGTGCATATGTATAGCACTGATTACGGTAGTAATGTCACTGGTAACCCAAAAAGTGTCAAAAATGTCAGTCAAGGGTCCGATCTGTCCGTCGCAATGTTGCAGTCCCGCAAAAAAAAATCGCAGATCGCCGCCATTACTCGTTAAAAAAAAAGAAAAAAAATGACAAAAATCTTTCCCTTAGTTAGTAAACGCAATAATTTGTGCGCAGACCATTCAAAATACGCTTTTTGCTATTTTTTTTTTTTTACCAAACATATGTAGCAGAAAAAAAATATCCAATATACTCAATTTATGTCATTTTTTTGGCCAAAATATATATATATATATATATATATATATATATATATATAGATATATACATATATATATCTATATATATATATATATATATATATATATATATATATATATCTATATATATATATATATATCTATATATATATATATATATATATAGATATATATATATATATATATATTTTTTTTTTTTACACAAAGTTGTCAGTAAATGATATATTGCTCACACATGCCATGGGTATATGTGAAATGACACCCCAAAATACATTCTGCTGCTTCTCCTGAGTACAGAGATACCCCATGTGTGAGACTTTTTTGCAGTCTAGCCGAGTACAGGACCCCGAAAACCAACCCCCACTTTCAGGCTTTCCAAGGGCATAAATTGTTGATTTCACTCCTGACTACCTATCACAGTTTCGGAGGCCATGAAATGCCAAGACAGCACAACCCCCCAACCCCCCTCCCCCCAAATGACCCTTTTTCTGAAAGTAGACACCCTAAGCTATTTGCAGAGAGGCATGTTGAGTGTTTTGCAGATCTCACTTTTTGTCACAAAGTTTTGGAAATTGAAAAAAGAGGAAAAAAATTAATTTTCCTGTATTTTCTTCATTTTCCCCAAAAAATTAGAGCTGCAAAATACTCACCATGCCTCTCAGCAAATAGATTGGAGTGTCTACTTTGCAAAATGGGGTCATTTGGGGGGGGGGGGGTTGTGCCATCTTGGCTTTTTATGGACTTCAAAAGTGTGATAGGTAGTAAGGAGTGAGATCAACAATTTACGCCCTTAGAAAGCCAGAAGGTGCGGATTGGTTTTCCGGGTCCTGTACGCGGCTAGACTGCCACAAAGTCTCACACATGGGGTATCCCTGTACTTGGGAGAAGCAGCAGAATGTATTTTGGGGTGTCATTTCACATATACCCATGGCATGTGTGAGCGTTATATCATTTACTGACAACTTTGTGTAAAAAAAAAAAATAATAATAATTTTCCCGAAACTTGTGGCAAAATATAAACTATTCCATTGACTCGCCATGCTTCTCAGCCAATAGCTTGGAGTGTCTACTTTGCAAAATGGGGTCATTTGGGGGGGTTTTGTGTTATCTTGAAATTTCAGGGCCTCTGAAACTGTGACAGGTAGTCAGGGGTAAAATCAGCAATTTACGCCAGTAGAAAACTTGAAGATGTGGATTGGTTTTTGGGGTCGCGTACACAGCTAGGCTGCCAAAAAGTCTCACACATGTGGTATCCCTGTACTCAGGAGAAGCAACAGAATGTATTTTGGGGTGTCATTTCACATATTCCCATGGCATGCGTGAGCAATATATCATTTAGTGACAACTTTCTGTAAAAAAACAAAAAAAAAGAAATAATAATTTTCCCGACACTTGTGGCAAAATATAAAATATTCCATGGACTCACCATGCCTCTCAGCAAATAGCTTTGGGTGTCTACTTTTCAAAAAGGGGTCATTTGGGGGGTGTTTGAACTGTCCCGGCATTTTATGCTCAATCTTATCCACACATCACCCACTCTTCTAACCACTTGAAAACCAAGCCTTTTCTGTGACTTTTTGTTTACATGAAAAAATATATTTTTTTTTACTAGAAAATTACTTTGAACCCCCAAAACATTATGTATTTCTTTAAAGCAGAGACCCTATAGAATAAAATGGTGGATGTTGCAAATTTTTTTTGTCACACGGTATTTGCGCACAGATTTTCCGAACGCAATTTCTGCGAAAAAAATACATTTTGTTTTTTAATTTATTGCACAAATACACTATATGATTCCAATTTGTTTGGTAAAATTTAAAAGATGATCTTATGCCGAGTACATAAATACCAAACATGACATGCTTTAAAAATTGTGCACGCCTCTGCAGCGGCAACAAAGTACGTACATTTTTAAAAACCTTTAAAAGTCTTTACAGGTTACCACTTTAGACTTACAGAGGAGGTCTACTGCAAGAATGACTGCGCTTGCATGCTGCAATTGCGGTTTACATATGTCACTAGACCAACGCTTGCGTGCGCCATTGCGCGCAAGCACGGGGGGGGCTTGATTTTTTTTTTTTTTTGCTTTTTTATGTTATTTTGACACCTTTCCTTTCATTTTTTTTTTTTAAATCATTTGTGTTGTTATCACAGGGAATTTAAATATCCCATATGATAGCAATCTGTAGTGACAGGTACTCTTTTTAAAAGAAATTGGGGTCTTTTAGACTTTAGATCTCTCCTCTGACCTTAACGCATCTGACCACACCAAAATTGGTGTGATAAAATACTTTCCCAATTTCCTAATGGCCCTGTTTATTTCTGGCGAAACAGAAGTCATGAAATGCTCGTAGCTTTCGGTATCTTAGGCCATAGAGATGATTGGAGCCATTCTCATCTCCAATTAGCTCTATGGTTAGATAATTGAACCACTGGCTGCACTCTCGGGTTAACTGGTGGGACAGGAGAGCCCGAGAAAAACCACGGGAGGCTGCAGAAGGCGGCGGCGGTGGGGGGGGGAGTCCCCTCCCACTGCATGTAAAAGCAGTCTAGCGGCCAATTACCTGCTAGGATTGCTTTTACATATAAGCCGACCGCTGTCTGTAAAAACGATACCAAGATGATGCCTAAATCTGCAGGCATCATCCTGGTATAACCACTCAAAGTCCAGCAACGTACCAGTACATTGCTGGTCCTTGTTTGGCATATAGTGTAGGTTTGTTTTTTTTTTTTTGTTTTTTTTTCATGCAGCCTGTGGGCTGAACGAAAAAAAAGAGAACCTATCAGAAATCAGCACAGGAATAATGTGTAGTATTACTCATCATTAACCGTCCAAACAACCACCCACTGAATTTATTGATGGGTATACACGACACTATCCACGTATACCAAAATAGGATTTTAACTGCAGTGCTGAAATCAGAAAATCACCACAGCTGCTGCCAGCAAAGGTATCCATATATGCTGAGCGCAAACGCTGTTTGTGTCACAATATATAAAATCAATGTTGTGGCAGTCGACGAGTACCTGCAAGAGAAACAGGTCACAAAAGAATGAAAAAACAAAGTACATTAAAAGTACAGTAAGAAGAGTAGAAGAATATTTAAAATGACTGACACAACAACAGTTTTTGGATCCCTTTATTTTTCTTTCTAACTGTTGTTCCTTGATTTGGGACTGCGATCTTCCAGCTTGGGCCTCTCAAAATGTCGATGGACATCCAACATCTTTCGAGACCCTGTGTTTATGTTCCCTACACTGTGTTGTGCTGTACCCTACACTAAAGCTCCACTAGTGTATGGCAGCGCTCGAAACATTCCCCGATGCAGAGACCAGGTTGGTCAGGACATTTGGGACAATAATAACCGGTGTCACACCTACATCCGCACCTGCTACAGACACGACATCATCTTTGGGGTCGTCTTTGGGTAGGGGTACTCGGGAGGACATAAGTGTATAATAAACACTTAAATAAATGTCTCTCATGCAGCCGGCTCACTGCATCTGGAAGGGGAAGTTGGGCAGGCATGCCTCCTGGGTACAGGTAGGCAAGGATGATCGCTTCCTGGAATTCCCGGAAGGATCTAGTTCGTCCTGACACCCTGTATAGGACAATGGCGTTCAGCATAGCCAATTGGTAAAGGTAAACAGACACTTTTTTGTACCAGCGTCTGGCTTTACGGGCAACTAAATATGGCGCCAAAAGCTGGCCGTTAAGGTCCACCCCTCCCTTATTAAGGTTATATTTGTGGACACAGAGGGGTTTCTCCATAACGCCAGTTGCCGTAGGGATTTGGATCGTCGTGTCTGCGTGAAGGGAGGACAGAACATAAACATCCCGTGTATCCTTCCACTTCACCGCAAGCAATTTGTCAGTTTTCAAGCAGGCTCTCGCCCCCCGACTAAGACGGGAATTTACAAGCCGTTGGGGGAAGCCCCGGCAATTAGGTTGCACGGTGCCACATGCGCCAATTTGTAATTCAGAAAGATGACTAAATAGTGGCACGCTTGTGTAAAAGTTGTCCACGTACAAATGGTACCCCTTTCCAGATAAGGGTGACACCAAGTCCCAAACAATCTTGCCGCTGCTCCCTATGTAGTCTGGGCATTTCGGGGGCTCCGCACAGCTATCTTTTCCTTCATAGACCCGAAAACTAACTGTATAACCTGTGGCCCTGTCACACAATTTATACAGCTTGACCCCGTACTTGGCACGCTTGCTGGGGAGGTACTGTTTCATAGCAAGGAGGCCTGTACTTTTATCAGGGGCTCGTCAACGCAGACAACTTGTTCGGGGGTAAACAAGGCTGATTGAAGTGGTCTATGAGGGGCCAAATTTTGTGGAACCAATCATATTCAGGGTCTCCCCGAGGATGACAGATTTCATTGTCACTGAAATGCATAAATTGCAGAATTTGCTCGTATCTCGCCCTGGACATGGAGGCAGAGTACATGAGCATATGGTGAACTGGGCTAGTGGACCAATATAGCCGCACTTCACTCTGTTTAGTTATGCCCATGTGGAGGGAAAGGCCCAGAAAGATTTTAAAATCGGAAACCGTTATAGGTTTCCAGCCGAATGGTCTGGCAAGGGGCGAATTTGGGTTGGCGGTGATGAATTGTTGTGCATATAAATTTGATTGATCCACAATAGATCGGTAAAGATCTTCCGTGAAGAACAGCTCAAAAAAGTTCAGGGGCGTAAAACCAGCTGTCTCCATGTGGATTCCAGGTTGGGCAGTGAATGGGGGAAGTACTGGTGCTGTAGAATCAGTGGGTTGCCAATTGGGATATGCCAGCGCATCAGGGAGGGCACTATGGGCTCTACGGGCCGAATATGCGGTGGCTGCGGGCCACTACTTGTGCTAGCCACCGCACCAGCTTGAACTGCACTTAGGGGACTTGCCACGTCACCAGGTGATACTGCAGTGCTGGTTGTACTAGGTCCAGGGTGTACTAGGCCGCTGGCGCTTGCCAGGTCGCCAGAAGGATGAGCGGCACTAGTGCCCACACTCTGCTCCATACGAGCACCCTGCAATTCCTGCATCTCAACAACTCCAGAATGGGGTCGGGTACGCCTGGGTCTAACAGGGACCCAGCTGTCAGGGAGCCGCTGCTCTCATCTGGTTCGTATACTGACCCTGATTCTGCCAGTGTAGCTTCCCCATCGCTATCATCTGACCTCTTCACCACTGTACCAACGTTTGGTCATTTTGGTAACTAAATTTACCGGTACAGTAGTGCGACTCACAGGTAATAAAAGCACCTGGTTGTCAAGGAATATTTCAAGTGCTACCAAAAAAACTGCTAATGCTAGCAGGGATCAGGCCTGACTCTGCTAACACGGTTTTGTGTGTTGTGTTTTTTTGTAAGTGACAGTAATCTATTGATTACTACACTTGCCTGGGTGAAAGGGTTAAACGCAGGCGCTGGCAGGAATCAGTGCTGACCGTGCAAACACCGCGTTTTGGGAACCCTAAACTATTGGGGCGCTAGTATAGTTCTGATCAGATCAGATATTGATCTGTTCAAACACTATACTAGTAATGGAAGTGTATGTGTGCGTATGTGTGTGTGTGTGTGGTAATCAAGGGGTTATTTCTAACTATGCGCCGGGGATCTGCGCTTTTTTAGACTGCCACTAACACTAGCTAATGTCACCTGTGTCACTTATAATAGTGATCAGAAAAAAAAACTGTACACTATAAAAGTGACACTAACATGGCACGGAAGTGGTTAACTGGGGGTGATCAGGGGGGGGATCAGGGAGTGAAATATTTATTGGGGGGGTGGTGGGGACCCTAAACCTCTTTTGGGATAGAAACTAAGTTGCTAGTGCAAACTCAAGTCACAAGCACACTAATACAAAATACAGTAAAAACAGTATATTATATGTGTATTAGTGTGCAATGTGACAGGGGGGAAGGGGTTAACTGGATGTGATCAGGGGGGGGCAGGGGGTTAAATCTTGATTGGGAGGGGGTGGCGGGTATTCTACGGATAGAAGGAACGGTGGCAAGCGCTAAACCTGGTCACAAGTCACACTTATACGGGTATATAGAAAATGCTATATACTGTATAAAGTGTGTGTTGTGGCAGGGGGTGTAGGGGTGATCAGGGGGTTAAATCTTTATTGGGGGGGTGGCGGGGACCCTAAACCTCCTTGGGACAGAAACTTAGTCGCTAGCGCTAATTCAGATCACACTCACACTAATACAAAAACACAGTATATTACGTTTGTATTAGTGTTGAATGTGACGGGGGTACGGGTTAACTGGCGGTGATCAGGGGGTTAAATCTTTATTGGGGGGGGTGGCGGGTAATTTAAGTGGAAAAGGGAGGGCCGCAAGCGCTACACCTGTTAACAAATCACACTTATACGGGTATATAGGAAAATGATATATACTGTATACGGTGTGTGTTGTGACAGGGGGTCTAGGGGGGATCAGGGGGTTAAATCTTTATTGGGGGGGTGGCGGGGACCCTAAACCTTCTTGGGACAGAAACTTAGTCGCCTGCGCTAATTCTGATCACAATCACACTAATACAAAAATACAAAAACACCGTATATTACGTTTGTATTAGTGTTGAATGTGACAGGGGGTAGGGGTTAACTGGAGGTGATCAGGGGGTTAAATCTTTATTGGGGGGGGGTGGCGGGTATTTTTAGTGAGAAAGGGGGGGGGTCGCAAGCGCTACACCTGTTCACAAATCACACTTATACAGGTATATAGGAAAATGCTATATGCTGTATACAGTGTGTGTTGTGACAGGGGCTGTAGGGGTTAATTGGGGGGGGGGACCGGGGGTTAAATGTGCCTATCTACCTTTGTGTGGGTGTGCTTGTGCAGTTACTCACAGTTAGATGTGCTCTCCTCTCACGCTGGATCCAAAAAGGACGATGGGAGGGGAGGGCACATCTTTTCTGAGCCTGTGTTTACATTTCACAGGCTCAGAGTGTAATTTGATTGGGCAGGACCGATCAACAGGTCCAGGCCAAAAATGACTGGCCTGGACCTGATGACTGATCGGTTCTGAACCCAACCGTGTCATCGGCGGGAGCGCGTGCGCACACCAGAGCGGCGGAGGCTAGTGACATACTGGTACGTCACTTTGCCTGGCCGGGGCTGACCACCACAGTATATGTACTTGCGGCGGTCGGCAAGTGGTTAAAGCGCATGATCAAAAAATACCACCAAAAGAAAGCTCTGTTTGTGGGAAAAAAAGGACGTCAAATTTGTTTGGTTACAGCGTCACACGACCGCACAATTGTCCGTTAAAGTCATGCAGTGCCGAATCGCAAAATAGGCCCTGGTCAGGAAGGGGGTAAAATCTTCCGGGACTTAAGTGGTTAAAGATCTTCGCTATCCCCTGACTTATTTAGCTACCAACCCACTAGGGAAAACTAAAGGCGTAGCAATCCTTATCTCTAAAAACCTTGACTGGAAACTTAATGTTTCCATTATAGACCCAGACGGGAGGTATATTTTCTTAAAGGGACTTCTAGCACAAAAGCCAATTACTCTAGCTAACATTTATAGCCCTAATTCTACACAGGTCCCATTTTTTTTGGAAAATATCAGCCAAATTTCAACAAGGCATCACTGTCCTAGGGGGTGATCTTAATGTGGCGTTGTACCCAATTCTTGACTCGTCCTCAGGCACCTCCTCCCTCCCTTACAGAGCCCTCAAACAAATTAGAAAATCCCTCCAGGAGCTCCTCTTGCACGACACATGGCTGACCCTATATCCCTCATCTAAAGATTTTACCTTTTTCTCACCTCCCCACCAAAAATACTCGAGACTAGACTACATTTTCCTTTCCTAAAAGGAACCCCCACTAATGAAGAAAGCAACAATTGAAACAATGTTAATCTCCGACCACCACCCAGTATCTCTGACAATCGCAATACCCACAGAATCCCCACGTAACAAATTCTGGAGGATACACGCATCTCTCCTAACTCGTGAGCCCGACATTCAATATCCGCAATAAATTTCTGAATACTTTTCCGACAATAACACGTCAAACATTTCCCCGATCATGGTTTGGGAGGCACACAAGTGCTCTATGAGAGGTATACTTATCTCACTTAAGTCCTCCAAAAAGAAAGCCCACCAAGCATGAACCCAAGCGATTATTCTCAAAATCCAAGAGTTTGAAAGAGCACACAAAAGCACCAGAGCACACCACACATAGCAAGAACTTCTATATAACAGACAATTTTTACTAGACAAACTACACATTAAAGTCAAGCGCAAATTCATCCTCCAACAGAAATTATTTTACGAATTTGGAAATAAAGTAGTAAATTCTTAGCCAAAGCCCTCCAAGAAAAAAGAGCTAAAACATCCATTCATACTATTAAAGATGACCAGGGTAACACTTTAGCCAAGACACCCGATATTGTAGCTCAGTTCGAAAAATATTACTCCAACCTTTACAACTTGGATCCCATGGTCCCAGAATCGACCCGGAAAACCCTCATCCAGGACTTCCTTCAGAAATCTTGCCCTAAAGTTCTCACACACACACACACAATCACAAAATTTAGACAGCCCCCTTTCAGAAGATGAACTCAAATTGGCCATATCCCAACTCAAAGCAGGAAAAAGCCCAGGTGCTGACAAATTCACAGCCCCCTACTACAAGACTTTCACAGACCTTATCTCCACCCCACTACTCAATGCCTTCAACTCTTTAGCAACACCTTCCTATCCCCATCACAGACTCTTAGACGCCCATATATCAATGATCCCAAAGGAAGGCAAAGATCCAACTTCTGTTACAAATTACAGGCCCATTTCATTATTAAATGTAGACATCAAACTCTTTGCTAAAATAATCGCCAACAGACTCCTCCCCCTTGTCCTGCAGCTGATTGACAAGGATCAGGTTGGTTTTGTTCCTGGCCGAGAAGCTTGTGATAACACGATTAAGGCCATCAACATTCATCACTGGATGTCCTCCAACAAACTAAAGGGATTCATGCTCTCCCTTGATGCTGAGAAGGCGTTCGACAGGCTTGATTGGACTTATATGGAGAGTGTCCTACGGTGTATAGGCCTCCCTGACCGCCTGCTTACCCTCATCCTCTCTCTGTACGCCAACAGCGTGTGTTAGAGTTAACGAAAGCCAGTCGAGCACATTCTCCATCAGCAACGGGACGAGACAGGGATGCCCCCTGTCTCCCATTTTATTTGTCCTCACCCTGGAACCGGTTTTAAGATCACTAGCACAAAACCAGAACATTTCTGGCATAAACATACGCCACCATCCCTTCAAAATAGCGGCATTCACTGACGACATCCTATTATTCCTCAGTGATCCCTCGCTCTCCATTCCATCCCTTCTACAATAATTTAAACTTTTCCAGAAGATTTCCAATTTCAAGATAAACTTCTCAACATCAAATGCCCTTAATATCTCTCTCCCAGAAAAATTGGTAAACCAATGTAAATCTAACTTCCCGTTTCAATGGGCTCAAACCTCCATAAAATACCTGGGGATACATCTCACGAACAATCTCTCTGACCTTTTCACTACAAACTTTCTCCCTGTGTTACAAGCAATTTAAAGATGACATCAAGAAGTGGAACAAACCCCAGAGGGGCGGAGCGACCGTGGACGTGTATGGCCGCATGAGATAGGAGCTCCTGCACCGGACCAGGGAGATCATCTCACCGAAGCCTGTAATTCTCACCTGTCCACATCCACGATCGCTGTGGATAGTCCGAGCACCCGACGGAGATGTCCAGACGCCAGAGAGACCCACCGAAGCCAAGAAAACTGACACTATACTTCCTGCCTGTAGCAGGACGGTCTCACCAAAATGGCGCCCAGGCCCCTCTTCACAGAGATGCAACTAGTGCTCTGGCTGCGGCGGCCCTCCTGCGAGACTTCCTGGACTCGGCAGACGTTGACCCAGACCCGACATCAGGTCAGTCGACCCCTTCCACTCACAGCCCTGCTAAAAGCAGGCAAAGGAGATCCTCATTATCGCTCACGGATGATCCATCCTGCAGCGGGATCCCGGCGGGGGATACACCCGCCATGGACACCAATGCACCAGACCCCATAGCAGCCTTCCCAACTACTGGCCAGCTCATATCAGACACGGCACTTAAGGACATTATTATGCTGCTACGGTCCTCCCTACAAGCTGATCTATACTCAGGCTTGAAAGACTGTAGAAGTGTGCAGATGGTGGAGACTAGAGTACACCAGGTAGAAGAACAAATGACGGATTTTGCTGCTTCTTTTAATAATATGGTGGACTCTCACTCATCTCAAGCTGACGATATCTCCTGGATCAAATCTAAACTAGTGGACCTTGAAGACCGGTCACGCCGGAGCAATCTCAAGATTTGCGGCGTTCCAGAAACAGTTTCCCCTAACCAACTCCCGCACTTCGCAAGAGACTTGTTTCTGGCTGCGGTTCCCGGCTTCTCACCTACGGATGTAACCATAGACCGAATACACCGCATCCCTAAACCTCCCTACCTCCCTGCAGAAGTGCCAAGGGATGTATTACTAAAAATGCACTACTATCAGGCTAAAGAGGGCATCCTCCTTGCATTTAAACAGAAAGACCAGCTGCCTGAACAAGCGAGGAACCTACAGGTATTTCCAGACTTTTCCCGCTACACGATGCAACGCCGCAACAACTTGATGACCGTCACCAAGGCCTTGCGCAATTATGATATCCCTTATAAGTGGAAATATCCAGCGAGTTTAATTATAACCAAAGAGGGCTCCACCAAAACCGTGCACACCTTGGAAGCTGGATTGGAACTTTTGCGCACCTGGAATATTATACCCCCTCATTCTCAGGCGACTACGCCGCCTCGCAGAGCGAATACATCACTGGGGTGGTCTAAACCCACCGCGAACCACCGCAGCAAACCTTGAAGGCCTACATCAAACTCCTTCATAATCTACGGACTTCCCTGATTCGGTGCCTTGGTACACACTACCGTACCTTTCCCTGGTAAATGTTGCAGGTCCTCCTGCTCGAATCCCTCTCGAGGAATTCTATTTTTTATGCCCGGAAGTGGGCTCTTTTGTTGCTCCCATTGGGGCTTGAAGTTATGAATAAGCAGCGTTCATTTTTTGTTCTTTTGGATCCTCACAACAACTTGCACGATTCTCACACCCAGAACCCAGTGTTTCCTACCAGCTATGAACTTTCTGGCCTTTTTTACTCCATTTGCCAATTTCAGACTTCCTCCATCCTTGCCCTGGCACACCGCTATGACCTTATTCCATTTTCCAAATACAAGATCTACCGACAGATATCACCATCTCCTCTACTTCTTTCATCATGGGTCTGAAGATTCTTTCAATTAACTCCAATGGACTCAACCATCCAGCCAAAAGGAGGACCCTTTGGAAAGATGCAGTCTCACAGAATGTGGACATTCTGGTGGTCCAAGAAACACATTTCCAGATAGATGCGCCCCCATATTGCCAACACAGGAACTTTCCGTACACTTTCTTTGCCTCAGCACCTACCAAGAAGAATGGTATCCTAGTGGCCATTAGAGACTCAGTGGTGTTCTCCCTCAAGACGTCCCACCTAGATCCGGAGGGTAGATATGTGATATTGATATGTGTAACTGATAATGTACTAATGACGCTAGTTTCTGTATATGCCCCTAATACCAAGCAATTGCACTTTATCCGCAAAGTTCTCAAAAAGGCTAGGAAACTAAGAGAGGGTCACCTCATTTTATGCGGAGACTTTAATTTACCTCCTGACCCGGGCATCGATACCACCTCTGGGTGCGGCAGGTGCTCCGCTGCCTTGGGGAGCCTGCTTCACCGAGAGAAGCTATACGATGCTTGGCGATGCTTCCATGCGGAGGAGAGGGACTTCACCTTTTTTTCGGCCCGCCACAGATCATACTCACGTATTGATCTGTTTATTGTGGATACTTGGTTATTACACCGTACCTCAGAGGTCACAATCCACGATATTACGTGGTCGGATCACGCGGCCATTTCCATTGTACTCCATCTGGACAAGCCAGGGCCTGGCTTCTCCTCTTGGAGATGTGACAATAGGCTGATCCAATTCCCACAACACTCTGTCACTCTCCAAAACCACTTGAGGTCCTTTTTCCAGATAAATGATGACACTAACACTTCTCCCCAGGTATTGTGGAATGCCCATAAGGCAGTTATGAGGGGCATACTGATTCAACTCAAATCGAGAGACAGGAAATCCCACAAGACAGCCATAGACTCCTTACTGGCGGACATCCATAGGTTGGAAACCACTAATAAGGCCTCTCCCACTGACGCAAACTCGACCACTCTCACCCGACTTAGACATGACCTACGATTACTCCTGATCCGGGATCATGACAAAGCTATGCGCTCCCTCGAATTGATGTTTTATTCACAACATAATAAGGCAGGCAAATTCTTAGCGAACCGCCTGAAGGCCCGTAGAATTAAGAGTAAAATCCTGCATATTGTTCACCCCTTCACCAAACAAAAACTGCTAAAACCCCAGGAAATAGCGGATGCATTTTCAGATTACTATGGGGCACTATACAACCTAAAAGAGGATCCTTCCTGCCCTACCCCATCTGAGTCAAACATAAAAGCATTTCTCAACGACATTCGTCTTCCTGCTCTATCCGACGAGCAACTTCTGCTCCTGAACTCCCCCCATCTCACCAGAGGAATTAGCACTAACCATAGATAAACTTCCGAATGACAAGTCCCCGGGCCCAGACGGCTTTACCAATGAATATTTCAAACAATTCAAGACCATACGGTCCCCGTTCTTACTACGCCTATACCAAAACGTCTCCCACTCGGGTTCATTTCCTCCTGAGATGCTTAAAGCTCACATAGTAGCTCTCCCTAAACCAGGTAAATCCCCGGACACCCCAGCAAATTTTCGCCCAATATCCCTGTTGAATTCGGACGTTAAAATATATGCCAAAATCATTGCTACTCACCTCTCCGCCATCCTTCCCACCCTAATTAACAATGACCAGCTTGGCTTCATGACCAATAGACAGGCGTTGGATGCAACGCGTCGAGTCATAAACTTAAAACATTATGCTGAATTGACAAAAACCCCCTCTCTTCTCTTATCTATCGACGCAGAAAAAGCGTTCGATAGATTGTATTGGAAATACATGCAATTAGTGTTGGAGAAGTTTGGATTTCAGGGACAGATACTATCTGCCATTATGGCTTTATACTCTACTCCCTCTGCCCAGGTATATATCTCAGGTATGCTCTCCAGACCCTTCACCATCACTAATGGCACCCGTCAGGGCTGCCCACTCTCCCCGAGTATATTTAACCTGATGATGGAACCACTAGCTGAACACATAAGATCGCATCCCCACATCTCAGGATTTCGCATCAAGGGAGTCTCCCATAAGATAACTCTATTCGCGGATGACGTCATCCTGTCCATCACCAACCCCATAGTGTCTATGCCCTTTTTGCACCAACTACTAACGTCATTCTCATCCCTATCCTATTACAAGGTGAATTTCACCAAATCACTTATCCTTAACCTAGGAGTCCAAACACATGCCAGACAGAATCTAGAAACACAATTTCCATACGTATGGACGGACCGAGAATTCTCCTATTTGGGCCTAAAGTTTACCCCACTGGCCTCCTCACTGGCAGACGCCAACTACAAACCTCTCATTGCTGACATCCAACGAGATCTCAACATGAAACCCTACCAGGAACTATCCTGGCTAGGCAGACTGGCAGCTTTTAAAATGATGGCCCTCCCCAAAATTTTGTACATTTTCCGCACTCTCCCAATCCCGCTACCGACGACACTGCTCAAATCCCTGACCCGCGTACTTAAAAATTATATCTGGCAAGGAAAGCATCCCAGGTGCCCATGGACTCATCTTATTAAGCACAAAAAGGTAGGGGGAACGGGTATGGTGCAGCTATATGACTACTTCTTGGCATCTCAGCTGACACATCTACATAAGTGGTTTCCGATGAACCCAGACATACACTGGTCACAAATAGAAGCTGCGTACAGCAAAGTTGAACACTTGCACCATCTACTACTAGCGGACAACTGGTCCCCCCGCGCCATGTCAGACATGTTAGTTTCCACCAAAACATCTATAGTAGCCTGGAGAGAATTAAATAAGCATGCAAATGCGGAAGAAGCCCATTATAAACAACGACTACCTATTAGGCTCCTTGACATCCTGATCCCCTGTCTCTCCACTCTAAAATGGAGGGACAACGATAGATAGATGACCTCTTTAACAATAACCAACTGAAACCGTTCGCATCCCTCACTCAACAATACCATATCCCGCGCTCTGAACTGTACAGTTACACATGTATCTCATTGTTTTTGACCAAACACCCACCACCTTCCATCACTATTCCAAATTCAGTATACCAGTTCTTTACCAGCCCTGCTGGGCCAAAAAAAGGCATCACCTTTTTCTACAATAGATTCCATGCCAAGACCACTTTCCACGAATCCAATCCCATGATTAAATGGGAAGCTGATCTCCAAAGATCTTTCTCATCGCATTAGTGGACTCAAGCCTTCCGTCACGCATATGGGGTATCGAAATGTGTTAACCACTGGGAACTGTCACAGAAAATAATTTCCCGCTGGTACTTTACCCCATATAGGCTGTCTAGATTCTACCCAACACATTCCCCACTGTGCTGGAGGGAGTGTGGCCGGGTAGGTAATTTATACCACATACTGTGGACTTGCAAAAACCTCACTAGCTTTTGGAACCAGGTCTTTGGCCTTATTTCATCAGTAACACAGTCGCAAATTACACCGGACCCTGCTCTGGCGCTTCTCACCCTGGATATTGATGTGATGCCTAGTAAGGCAAGATGGGTAGTGTCACACATACTACTGGCAGCCAGAGCCACCATCACTAGGAGATGGAAAAACATGGAAGCTCCAAACCTATCAGAAGTGGTAGCCTCGGTGTCGCTTACATTTGAACATGAAAAGGCGCTAGCACTACGCTCACACTCCCTTACCACACACTCCAAACACTGGGAACCATGGATCATTTGAAATGATAAATGAATATTGTGTTTTCTTTGTTTACTTTGCTCACAATCTGAGATTTGATGTACCTCACCTTGCTTGTTGTTTATGCATCCCTTCCTATGTTATATCTGGACATGTTGAATGCATTTCTTGTATATGCTGTTTTAAAACCAATAAAAATCTATATGGAAAAAAAAAAGAAGTGGAACAAACCCCATTTCTCATGGTTTGGTCGAGCAGCTATCATTAAAATGAACATCCTTCCTCGACTCCTCTTCCTGCTCCAAACGATCCCCATCAAAATCCCCATTTCCTTTGTTGCGTCCTTTAAGACCCTATGCAACAAATTCCAATGGTTTTAGAAAAAACCTAGGCTCTCGTTTGCTTTATTATCCAAATCTAAATTGAAAGGAGGCATTGGTCTACCAAACCTCAAAAAATACTACTGGGCCTGCCATTTAACAAGAATCCTTGATTGGTTCTTACACGATACTGTGAGGGATTAGCTCGGTAGCGGGTGTGGATAACCCCTTTTGGGGGGGGTTCGTCACACAGGGAGATAGCCGAGGAGTGGTTGAAAACAACAGTTTATGGTTTATTCTTCCAATTTCTTCAAAACAGTGCATGCAGCAAAAACATCAAAATAAAATAAAACACAAAATAAATCCTGGCCACTGTGGGCGTCTACCTTCTCACACACCGGAACCTATCTAAGGAGTCTTCCCAACCTACTCTTTGGGCAGACCCTGCTGGTTCTACAGCAGACACTCAAATGTCCATTTGTGTTTTCTTTACACAGAAAAAAATTCAACACCTCACCTTTAGAAGTCTCTCATCTGACTGCTCTCCCCAGCTTACACAGCCTCAGGAGACAGCAATCAATAGACTCCCTTTGGACAAGTTATAGAGATCTTAATTGCCTCATTCTGAACAGCTGAAAGTGTTCTCAACTTCCGTACACCTTCCTGCCTACCTCTGCAGCCGACACCTGATAGCAATTAGTGAATTGTCTAAACCAAGCAGAAATATATCTCCCGTCAGTGACAACACCCATAGATTTTCCTGACTTCCTGTCACATACCCCCCCCTCTTGTTTCAACCCTAGGGTTGGGACACAGGTTGACAGGCACGCATGTGCACGGGACAAACCATCTGCATTCCCCATTTGAACACCGGGGCGATGCGTTACCACAAAACTAAATTCCTGAAGGGCCAGAAACCACCTATTTATTCTCCTATTGGTCTCCTTGTTCTGTGCCATCCACTTCAATGGGGCGTGATCCGTCACCAGTTCAAACTGTCTACCCAGGAGGTAGTATCGGAGAGAATCCAAGGCCCATTTCACCGCCAAACACTCTTTCTCAATGGTGGCATAATTCTCTTCATGGGCCTTCAACTTTCGGCTGAGGTACATAACAGGGTGTTCTTCCCCATTGATAATCTGGGACAGTACAGCTCCTAAACCCACATTTGATGCATCTGTCTGGACCACAAAGTCTCGTGAAAAATCAGGCGACTTTAAAACTGGCTGGCTACATAAGGCCTGTTTTAAAGCCTGAAAAGCTGTTTCTGCCTCGGGAGTCCATTTGATCATGACAGACTCCTTCCCTTTGGTCAGATTGGTCAGGGAAGCAGCCTGTGAGGCAAAATGGGGAATAAAACGGCGATAATAACCTGCAATCCCCAAAAATGCACGAACCTGTTTCTTGCTGGTGGGACGTGGCCAATCCTTAATAGCTTCAACTTTGTTTATTTGGGGCTTGATTAGACCTCTACCAATGGTATACCCCAGATACTTCGCCTCTTCTAGCCCAATGGTACATTTTTTTGGATTGGCTGTAAACCCAGCTTTCCAGATGGAATCCAACACAGCCTGAACTTTTGGTAAGTGTGAGTCCCAATCCTCACTGTGAATGACCACGTCATCGAGGTATGCAGCAGCATAGGCTAGATGAGGCCGAAGGGTCTTATCCATGGTGCGTTGGAATGTGGCAGGAGCATTCTGTAACCCAAAAGGCATCCTCCGATATTGGAAAGATCCGTCTGGAGTTACAAATGCTGTTTTTTCCCTGGCCGACCCCGAGAGAGGAATTTGCCAATAACCCTTGGTAAGGTCTAACGTGGTCATGTACCGGGCAGTGCCTAGGCGATCAATTAGTTCATCTATGCGGGGCATAGGATAGGTGTCAAACTTAGTGATTTTATTCAGGCGGCGAAAATCATTACAAAACCGCCAACTTCCATCTGGTTTGGGCACTAAGACAATGGGACTGGACCAATCACTATTTGACTCTTCTATCACCCCCAACTCAAGCATTTTTTTTACTTCCTGGCGAATGGCATCTCGCCGGGCTTCTGGAATTCTATAAGGCTTTAACTTGACCTTATCCCCTGGGGTGGTGATAATGTCATGTTTAACTCCCGAGACCCAACCTGGCAGGTCTGAAAACTTCTCCCTATTACGGAGCACAAATTCTTTAACCTCCTGTTTCTGAAGTTTGGACAGAGTCTCTGCTATCCCAACTTCAGGGACAGCCAGGTGAACTGGAGCAGAAACTCGGGTAGTCTCAGCGACCAAGGACTCTCTATCCTTCCATGGTTTTAACAAGTTCACGTGATAGAGCTGCTCAGGTTTTCGTCTTCCTGGTTGGCTAATTTTATAATTCACCATCCCTATTTTCTCCAATACTTCATAGGGCCCCTGCCATTTGGCTAGGAATTTACTTTCGACCGTGGGGACCAACACCAACACCCTATCACCAGGTGCAAAAGAACGGACCTGGGCCCCACGATTGTAAATCCTTTGTTGAGCCAACTGGGCTTGGGCTAAATGTGCCTTCACAATCGGCATCACTTGGGCAATTCTATCTTGCATTTGGGCAACATGCTCAATCACACTTCGATGAGGGGAACTCTCACTCTCCCATGTTTCCCTGGCAATGTCAAGTAGGCCCCGGGGGTGCCTCCCATACAGCAACTCAAACGGAGAGAACCCTGTGGATGATTGGGGAACCTCTCTTATGGCAAACATCAGATAAGGGAGCAGATAATCCCAATTCTTTCCGTCTTTATCCACCACCTTCCTCAACATTTGTTTTAACGTTTTATTAAACCTCTCCACTAACCCATCTGTTTGAGGGTGATATACTGAGGTACGTAACTGGGTCACTTTCAGGAGTTTACAAAGTTCTCTTGTCACCCTGGACATAAACGGGGTGCCCTGGTCAGTTAGGATTTCCTTAGGTAGACCCACCCGGGTGACAACTTGAAATAACTCCTTGGCTATGGTTTTAGCAGAGGTATTTCGGAGAGGAATCGCTTCTGGGTAACGGGTGGCATAATCCATTATCACCAAGATGTGCTGGTGCCCTCTTGTGGACTTCAGTAAGGGCCCAACCAAATCCATGGCGATCCTCTCAAAAGGAACCTCGATAATGGGCAGGGGTACCAAAGGACTACGGAAATGGGGCATGGGTGCATTAATCTGACACACTGGACAGGAAGAGCAGTACAATTCCACTTCCTTAGTGATCCCAGGCCAATAAAACCTCTGGGTGATTCTCTCCCGGGTTTTTTCTGCTCCCAAATGTCCCCCAAGAATGTGCCCATGGGCCAGTTCCAAAACCATCTTGCGGTACGGTTTAGGCACTACCAGTTGCTCAACAGTGTCCTCTATCCTCTGTGACACTCGATATAAGAGGTCCCTCTCAATAATGAAGTAAGGGAGGGCAATCCTCTCGTCAGGGTTAACTAGCTCCCCATCTATCTTCACTACATTCTCCCGGGCTCTTAGCAATGTGGGGTCCCTCAATTGCTCAGTGATAAAATTTTCTCGGTGCACTTTAAGGTCATCCAACCCTAACGGCCGCTGTTCCTCTTCTGAGGTAGCAGGCTCCTCCCTAGGGACTGGTGTTTCCCCGGCTAAGACTGAGCACGGAAACTCAGGATAATCCTCACAGTTAGAGGATTCTGGAGTAGATGGTTCAGGCTCAGAAGAACCACCTACTGGGGAATCTGGGCAATCCCAGAGTTCCCAGAATTTTGGGAAATCCCTTCCCACAATGGCGTCATGTGGCAGTTTGGGAACTAAACCCACTTGGTGACACAAGTTACCGAGGGAGGTTTCAAAGGAAACTGTAGTCACCGGATATTCTCGAGTGTCCCCATGTACACAAACTACCGCCATTTTCCTAGGATGTACGTTTTTTTTCACCACTAGATCACTTCTCACTAAGGTAACCAGGCTACCTGAATCCAACAATACCACAACATCTTTACCATCTAAACACATTCTATATAAAGGTTTCTCATTCCCCTTTACTGCAGTGTATGTGGTTGCAAAAAAGGACTGTCGTCTCTCTGTCAGAAAGTCACAATGCATGGGTTCATCATCCACTGGGCAAACCGCTGGGCAAACTGCTGCTACATGTCCCTCTTCCCGGCAACGGTAACAAATCAACCTTCCAGTCCTCTCCTGTGGGATGGGTCTTCCAGGTCGCTCTCGCCAAACATTAGTAGTAGTCCTACTAACACCTCGAGTTGCTCTTTGGATCCTCTCTCCACCCCCATCCCCTGACGCAGTCTTACTTATAGGTGGGGAGGGTCTGGTCTTGGGGTGAAAAGTCTGTGCATCTCTGGAAAAAGAGGTCAAATTCTCAGTTGTTAGGTACCTTTCGACCAGGTCTACTAATTTGTCTGCGGTTTCCGGACCACCATGGCTTACCCATTTCTGCAGGGTGTTAGGAAGAGACCTAAGAAATTTGTCCATGACTACTCGCTCCAAAATTTCTGGTCCGGACAGAATTTCTGGCTGCAGCCATTTCTTAGCCAAATGGATGAGGTCATACATCTGCGACCGGGGTGGTTTCTTCAGCTGATAACTCCAATTGTGGACCCGCTGAGCACGGACATCCAAGGTTACCCCAAAACGTGCCAATATTTCCACTTTTAATCGATCATAGTTTTTTGCATCTGCAAGTTCCAAGTCAAAATATGCCTTTTGGGCTTCTCCAGCTAATAGGGGGGCCACTAGTCCAGCCCACTGTTCTTTAGGCCAACTCTCTTTCTCCGCTGTTCTTTCAAACGTGGTCAGAAACATCTCAGGGTCCTCATCTGTAGTCATCTTTGGCAATAAGTGGTTTACCCGAAAAGTCGGTATGTTACTGGCCTGACTCCCAACCTCGGTCTGCTGTCTCTGAAGCTGTTTCACAATGGCCTCCATTTGCTGCTGGTGTCTCTGTTCCACGCCTTCAATGGCCTCTCGGTGAGCTTGTTGTTGAGCTGCAAAGCTCCGCTGAAAATCCGCATTTGCCTGCTGTTGAGCTGCATTTGCCTGCTGTTGGGCTGCATTCGATATAATCAGTTGTTTCAGTATTTCCTCCATTTTTTTGGTTTACTTTAACTGCCCGCATCCTCCACCATATGTGAGGGATTAGCTCGGTAGCGGGTGTGGATAACCCCTTTTGGGGGGGGTTCGTCACACAGGGAGATAGCCGAGGAGTGGTTGAAAACAACAGTTTATGGTTTATTCTTCCAATTTCTTCAAAACAGTGCATGCAGCAAAAACATCAAAATAAAATAAAACACAAAATAAATCCTGGCCACTGTGGGCGTCTACCTTCTCACACACCGGAACCTATCTAAGGAGTCTTCCCAACCTACTCTTTGGGCAGACCCTGCTGGTTCTACAGCAGACACTCAAATGTCCATTTGTGTTTTCTTTACACAGAAAAAAATTCAACACCTCACCTTTAGAAGTCTCTCATCTGACTGCTCTCCCCAGCTTACACAGCCTCAGGAGACAGCAATCAATAGACTCCCTTTGGACAAGTTATAGAGATCTTAATTGCCTCATTCTGAACAGCTGAAAGTGTTCTCAACTTCCGTACACCTTCCTGCCTACCTCTGCAGCCGACACCTGATAGCAATTAGTGAATTGTCTAAACCAAGCAGAAATATATCTCCCGTCAGTGACAACACCCATAGATTTTCCTGACTTCCTGTCACAATACTTATAAAGATTGGATCCCACTTGAAAAAGCTTCCAGCACCCTTCCATTCAAAACAATACTTTGGACATAAAACGAACATACCCCTCTATCTCTCAAAAAGCACCCACTCATAAGCGCCACCCTCACCTCCTTTAGAGATACTTGCAAACAATTATCTATCTCCTCCACACCAGGCCCAATGACCCCAATTAAATTCAATCCCGACTTTACTCCTGGAATGTCATCCTCCTCCTTACGTGAAATCTGGAACGTTGACACAATCGATGCCCACCGATTTCATAACAAAGGGTTCCCTCTTAGACCGCCTTCAAATTAAACCATCCACTTCCTCCTCCCCAATTGGACTTACTTCCAAATCAGACATTTCCTTAATTCTTTGAACCACAATGGTATACTCTCCAGAGATCTCACACCTTTTGAGAAACTGTGCACGAACACATCACCCAAACGACACCTTATCTCAATTACATACAACCTCCTAATAACAGACGCACAAGACCACGCTAATAAATTCGGATACTGGGACAAACAGCTGCAGGTTTGGTCAAACCGTTCCGGCCCCTATTCCCACATGTGGCCTTTGTCATGTCTATTGGTGGCTCGCAGAGTCATACTCAAGAATTGGATTTCTACCACATGCCCCTCCATCTCCAAAATCAAAAGGGATCGAATACATCTCTGTTGTGATCAGCTCAACACTGACTCTAATCACAAGTCGTCTGCGACCCGCTTTGCCACCAAATGGCAGATTTCCTCTGATTTTTATCGCGTACCGACCAGATCAACATTTTGCAGGACTCCTTTGTCTATTCAGATACTGGTCCATGAACAAAGAGTGTATTTCCCCCCTTCATCCTCCCCTCCCCTCCCCCCTCTTTGTGTTTACCATGCTTTGTGTTTACCGTGCTTCCCCATTACCCTACTACATCCGTTTAGTGAGCTCCCCAGGATCCCAGGTCATGATCTTTTCCCTCGACCCCTAGGGCCGACCAAGGACTGTCGAGTTATAAATCTTTTGGGCCCTCGCCCTGCTTAGCCAATTTCTGGCAAAGGATGACCCCTGTTTACTTATGTTTTCTGTATTCACAAGTTGTATTTTATGATGACTCATATTTGTATTCTTTGTTTATCTCAAAATTTGCAATAAAATGTATTTAAAAAAAAAAAAAAAAAAAAACCCTGGAATTGCTCTCCCTTGTCTCCCCCGATGTTAGATACACAAGGTGTATCTAACATCGAGCCTCCTTTGCAGCTCCCTGGGCTTCCTTTTTTTATCTTGGCTATCTCTGCCTTACAGAATCCACCCTTTGAAACCATCAGGGATATCCCCTTAGATGATCTCATCTCCAAAGATGCCTTTTTGGCCACTATCACATGTGTCAGATGTGTCTCTGATTTGGTGGCTATCTTGTAATGAGCTGTTCCTCATTCACAAAGTCAAAGTAGTCTTGCACCCAACACCATGCTTTCAATATGGTATTGTTCTTCACCCACAATGAAGGCAAATGCCTACATCCTTATGCCCTGCTAGAGCGCACCAAAAGGAAATATATCTTCATTGCCTGGGCATAGTCAGAGCCAGAACAGCATACCTCAAACCAACAGCTTTAATCAGGAAGACAAATTCACTATTTCTCTTACGTTCTCCGACAGTCCCAGCCTCTCATACAGACTTCACGAGTGGGTTATGGTGCCCTCTGCGGGAACAAGCTAGGCAGTTTAAAATGTTAATAAAAAATTTTCTACACTTAGGCACACCTCCAGGGGGCTGTCCCTCAGCCATAATCCTGATCCAGTTACCACTGTCCTTCAGTGTTTATGCTGCCTAGCGTCAGGGGTAGGCTAGGTTTTCCCTGCTGGGACCTAGTGTCTCAGTTTCTTTGTTTTTTCCTGAAAAGTGTTTTTTCTTATGAAAATAGCTTTTTTATTTCACTCAGTATCGCTAGTTAGTCGGGAATTCCTGGAGGACTATAAGTGACAGCAGAGCTGGGCCTCGTACTGGATAATATAGATCCTGATGGAGTCCCAGCCTGCCACCGAGCATTGCAGGTCACTGGTGTGCCCAGGCCTCTCAACGACAGTCCCCCTTGAGACGGGGACGAGCCTGCAGAGATCCATCTTCGCCGGGATGTCCCAACTCCAGAACGCCCGTGTGTTGCTAGCATCCTTCCTGGCTGACGGCACCCCCACTCAGGGTGAGAGGTATTCCAAATCAGAGCAGTGCACGCGTTCTTTGGACTGGTGAGTACTACTACCCCCTTGTCCCTGGGACTATGTTCTGTGTGGTTGTTCTGTGGGCTCACTCTTAGGGGATGGCAGTACTAGGTGGCTTCTGTGATATCCCCCTCCTGGCCATTTGGTACGGTTCCCTTCTTCACTGCCTCTGCTGGTTGCACTCTTCGGGGGAAACTGCTGTGACTGGGGAATGTGGGGGCCTAATATATCCAGGGGGTGCTCTCTGGGGTTTCCTGTGGTGGCCAGCTCATGTGTATTGTGCTTTATTTGGCGCAGTTTGCACGGCCGCCAACTTGGGTGAGGGCAGGCAGTTTGGGCCTCACTGTGTGGGCAGCAGCCACTTTAGCTCATCGTTTTGGCGCCAATCAGGCACCATCTTTGGTATGGGCAACCGCCTAGTAAGGGCGGCAACAATTGTGCCTGTGCTTCTTTCCATAGACTTTTATCTGGCACCATTTGCTCAGGGCAGGCACAGGCCTCTATGTGTGTGAGGTCACTTCCTCCTTTCTCTCATCTTCACTGCAGCAGCGTGGGGCAAGTACAGACACTCTGGGGTGATTTTAACTGTTTTCGCTGGCATTTTCCTGTAAAAACTGTTTCTTTTTGTGTTTATTGCTGTTTCTGAAGGGTCTCCACAGGTGGTGCAATTTGCGGTGGGGGTCCGCGGGAACCGCTATTTTAAAGGGCCAGCGTCCAAAAAAAAAATGTTATTACTAATATGGAGTCCCAGGATAGCAAATTCCCCACAGACCTGGTTGGTGCTTCAGGAACTCCTGAATCCTCTTCCATGGCCTCATGTGCTGCTTTTGCGACTTTGGAGTCCAATGTGGAACTGCTGATGTCAGAACGCACTTCTCAAAAACAGCCTATGCCCCCTCAGTCTTCTGACTTAGTGCCTGATTTGGTTGCCACAGACAGCGTCCCCCCTGAGGGGTCCCAGTGCTCACATTCAGATATGGAGGAGGAAGAGCGGAGAAAAATGTGTGCGATGTCCCTTATGTGGGTAGTCGTCTTTTTGGGGACACTCTGGATGAGTTGATCAAGGTGCTTACGGGGGGCAAAAGTACTCTTTTGCCCCGAGCCTCTAAGGGGAAACCACCACACGCTGGGCAGGGCCCTTCTTTTAAGGTTCATTGTGGGTCCTTTTGTGCCTTTGGGGTGCAGGATAAAGGGAAATCCTTCAAGACCTCAGGTGGTCACAAGAAGCCATGGTCAGGGAAGCCCAAGGCCGGTCAGGCGGGTTCAGCAGCCCAGTCCACCTCTTCCTGAAGGGACGCCCTCACCCGTTTCAGGGGTGGGGGAGTCTGCATTGTTTTCAGGGACTCTGGTTGTCCCGAATTTAGGACAGGTAAGTTCACAAACTGATTTGTTCAGGGTACAAGATCGAGTTTCGATCTCACCCCGCAGACAGGTTCTTTCCATCAAATCTCCATCTGACTCCCGATCGTTTCAGAGATCTCAAGGGGGCGGTTTGAGATCTTCTCGCCCAAGGAGTCATTGTGCCAGTCCCTTCACGGGACAGGTTTTATGGTTTTTACTCCAATCTGTTTACGGTGCCCAGAAAAGAGGGCAAAGTGCTTCCGATTCTGGACCTAAAGTCTCTGAACCATTTTGTGAGAAGTTCCGGATGGAATCCACCCGGTCGGTGGTGGCATCATTGAGTCCAGGGGACTTCCTGGCCTCCATCAACTTGAAGGATGCGTATCTGCACATCCCTGTACACTAGGGTCATCAGTGATATCTCCGCTTCGTGTTGGCAGAGAAGCATTATCAGTTTGTGGCATTGCCCTTTGGTCTCGCTTCGGCTCCCAGGGTATTCACCAAGGTTTTGGCTCCGGTGTTGGCTTTACTGCGTTTAAAGGGGATTGCGGTCCTCGGTTATCTGGACGACCTCCTGTTAAGGTCCAGCTGGTGCGCCACCTTGACGAGCGATCTGTCGATCATGGTTCAGACTCTCCAGGAATTTGGGTGTACCATCAGCTTCCAGAAGTCGGCTCTGACTCCTTTGGTTCGCCTCCCGTACCTGGGGATGGTCCTGGACTCTGCTCAGGCGAAAGTCTTTCTCCCGTAGGACAAACTCCGGACCATGCAGGGTGAGATCAGGACCCTCAGGGACAATGATCTCTCCTCTCTACGGGCCTGCATGCTTTCCCTGGGCCTGATGGTTTCGGCTTTCGAAGCTATCCCATATGCTCAATTTTACACGAGAACTCTGCAAGCAGAGATGCTTGCCAGGTGGGACAGAACGCCTCAGTCGTTGGACAGGTGGATTTCTCTGAGCCACCTCGCAAGATCGGATCTTTTGTGGTGGCTCCTGTCATTGACTCTGACACAAGGCAAGTCCTTTCCGGCCTCTGCTGTGGACGGTGATCACCACGGATGCCAGCCTGTCGGGCTGGGGTGGAGTTCTGGGCATGCTTTGTGCCCAGGGGACATGGTCGGCGGAGGAGGTCTCCTTACCAATAAACGCCTTGGAGCTCTGAGCAATCAAGCTCTGCTTGTTCCGTTGGTCAACCCTGTTTCAGGGTTGCCAGGTTTGGGTACAGCGGCACAAAGCCACGTGTTCTGTTTTGCGCTATTGAATTGTTGTATAACACTAGTCAGACAGCTTAACAATAATTAAGAAGTCAAGAAATGGGAGACATCAGATCTGTATGTATTCTTTTTTTCTGTACAACTTTGTAAAACTACAACATAAGCATAAACAAAACATGCGTGTCAGTACATTAAACATTATACAGCAGCTTCACTCTATCAGTGAAAGTACTCACAGACAATTCAATCATTAGTCCAGGAATAGATCAAGAGTTCCTCTGCATGCAGTTTGCTAGATCCAGGAGCAGTTAGGAAATGGAGGAAATACAGTTCCAGGTTAAAGGTTACTGCCTCTCACTCTGAGGAAAATACCTCTTCTTGTCACGCTCTGGCAAATAATAACTAACTCTGACCATTAGATGGCAGCAACGTCAAACAACATTGTATAATGTTAACAGTATAATCTGTAACAACGCATTGCACACCTTTACTATGAACAATATGGGCAGAACACCACGGCAGTGGCTTACATCAATCACCAAGGGGGCATCAAGAGTGCCCGGGGGCGGCCAAGGAAGTGGCTGAGATCCTCTCTTGGGCCAAGAGTAGAGGGTAATAATGTCCGACAGGATTGGGGATGCCACTCAGTGCACTTCTTGCGGCATGTATGCGTTCCTTGATGATCCAATCGAGGACGAATACTGCTGTGCAGGATGTGAGCGACTTGTTGCTCTGGAAGCCCACATCGTGGATCTAAAGAACACAGTGACAAGACTGCGTGGCATCTACAACCTGGAAAGGAGCTTGGACTTTACCCATCAGGCGCTGGCAGGGGTCAGCATAGAGGAGGGAGGAGAAGAGGAGACGCAAGCAGCAGAGGTACGCAGCTGGGTGACTGTTAGGAATGTTAGGGGGAGGAGTGTCAGGGAGGCCAGTCCTGAGTTGATAGACCCCAACATGTTTGCCGAGTTGCAGGTTGAGGGGGATATCAACTCAGGGGTGGCAGTGCTGGAGCATGCGCCCTCCCCCAGCTGCCAGGGGGGGGGTCGGCTCCAGGAAGAAGGGGGGCCGTAACTCAGGAAAGGTTAGAAAGGTTGTGGTAGTGGGGGACTCAATTATCAAGAGGACAGAGAGGGCAATCTGTAAAAAAGATCTCGTGAACCGAACAGTATGTTGTTTACCGGGCGCCCGCGTTCGGCATATCGCAGATCTGGCAGACAGATTGTTGTGTGGGGCTGGGGATGACCCAGCGGTCATGGTGCATGTGGGCACTAATGACAAAGTTAAAGGTAGGTGGAGGATCCTTAAGAACGATTTCAGGGACTTAGGTAATAGATTGAGGAAAAGGACCTCCAAGGTGGTTTTCTCTGAAATACTGCCTGTACCTCGAGCCACACAGGAGAGGCAGAAGGAGATTAGGGAACTTAACAAGTGGCTGAGGAACTGGTGTAGGAAGGAGGGGTTTGGGTTCCTGGAGAACTGGGCTGACTTCTCAGTCGGCTACCGGCTCTTTAGTAAGGATGGGCTGCACCTTAATGGGGGCGGTACAGCTCTTTTGGGGAGAAAGATGGCCACCAAGTTGGAGGAGCTTTTAAACTAGGAGACGGGGGGGAGGGCGCAGAAGTAGAATCAGTCAGGAGGGAGCAAAGGACTGAAGGCAGTTGTAGGGTCAGCAGCGACAGTAGGTCCACAACGTCAATCGGTAGGTCTGTGTGGGAGAACCGCAGACCAAACAGGAATAAACATAACCAATCACGTTTAACTTCCGTAAAACTAAGAGGGGTATATGCTAATGCCAGGAGCCTAGCTAATAAAATGGATGAGTTGGAAATGTTAGTACATGAGGAGGACATAGACCTAGTGGGAATAACGGAGACTTGGTTGGACCCCTCACATGACTGGCTGGCAAATATCCAAGGGTATTCAGTGTACCGGAAGGACAGGGTAGAAAAAAGAGGGGGAGGGGTATACTCTCTCTACGTCAAGAATAATGTAAGGGTGATAGAGAGGAGTGACATTACGGAAGGGATGAGTATGGAGTTAGAATCCGTGTGGGTAGAACTCCATAGGGAAGGAGAAAAGGGAAAAGTAATTGTGGGGGTTTGCTATAGGCCACCTAAACAAGGGGAGGAGGTAGAGCTGGAATTTTTAGCACTTTTGGGTAAAGTGGCAAAGCTAGGATCAGTCATCATATTGGGGGACTTCAATTATCCCGACATTGACTGGGGAGAGGGGACTACACACTCACATAAGGGCCGTCAATTCACGGAAACCTTACAGGATAATTACATGTCACAGTTGGTGGATTCCCCTACCAGAGAAAACACAATCCTGGATCTATTGATCACTAATGACCCAGACCTAATCTCGGAGGTAGGAGTCCAGGACAACCTGGGCTCTAGCGATCACAGGATGATCACATTTAGCGTAAATAACAATATAGCAAGGCAAGTGGGGAACATAAAAACCCTTAACTTCAGAAGGGCAAACTTTCCAAAATTGTACTTGTTGATGGAAAGGGTAAACTGGGACCGAACCCTGGGATCCCTGACCACAGAGGAAAAATGGGAATGCTTTAGGAACATATTAAGCAAAGGCATCTTGCAGTGCATTCCTATGGGAAATAAATTTAGAAGGGACAAAGCCAAACCTGGCTGGCTAAACCGGAGCGTTAAAAAACTTATTAGGGGAAAAAAATTGGCCTTCAGGAAATATAAATCAGAGGGCACAGTATTGGCTTTCGACCAATACAAGGAGGCAAATAGGAAGTGTAAACACAAAATCAAGATGGCTAAAATAGACTTTGAGAGACAAATAGCGGAGGATAGCAAAAAAAACCCAAAGAAATTCTTTAAGTATATCAACAGCAAAAAAACTAGGGCAGAGCATATTGCACACATAATTAGCGATGATGGGGGGATGGTTACAGAGGACACTGAAAAAGCAACCGTGCTGAATGCTTTTTTCTCATCAGTCTTTACACAGGAATCGGAGGGGTACACTGACCATGACTGTATGGTTAGTAGTAGTACACAGGACTTGCCACTATGGCTAACAGAGGGTGAAATCAGGGAAAGGCTGGATAAACTCAACACAAACAAATCACCAGGCCCGGATGGCGTACATCCGAGAGTACTCAAGGAACTCAGTAAGGTTATATCCAGACCCCTGTTCCTGATCTTTGCGGACAGTATTAGGACAGGAGATGTACCAGGGGAGTGGAGGAAAGCTAATGTGATTCCGATATTCAAAAAGGGTCAGAGGCATATACCGGGAAATTATAGGCCTGTCAGTCTGACATCAGTAGTATGTAAACTTCTGGAGGGGATGATAAGGGACTATATCGTAGAGTTTGCTAAGGACAACAGCATCATCAGTAGTAACCAGCATGGGTTTACAAATGGGCGTTCTTGCCAAACCAATCTCTTAACATTCTACGAGGAGGTGAGCTGTGAGCTAGATAGGGGCAGACCAGTGGATGTGGTGTACCTAGATTTTGCTAAGGCGTTTGATACAGTTCCCCATAAGCGCTTAATTTATAAAATAAGGTCTGCAGGTATCGACAGCAGGGTTTGCTCTTGGATACGGAACTGGCTAAAAGGGCGTGTCCAAAGGGTAGTAATAAACAGCGCGTACTCAGACTGGTCTGAGGTAGTAAGCGGGGTGCCCCAGGGCTCAGTCCTAGGACCAACCTTGTTCAATTTATTCATAAACAGCATTGAGGACGGGATCAGTAGTTCAATATCAGTTTTTGCAGATGACACAAAATTAGGCAGGGCAATAACAGCACAGCATGAAGCAGATATCCTACAGAATGACCTGGACAAAATAACGGAGTGGGCAAAGACATGGCAAATGAGGTTTAACGTGGAGAAATGTAAGGTTTTACACTTGGGGACTAGAAACATAAAAGCACAATACACGTTAGGAGGGGAACCCTTGGGAGAATCAAAAATGGAGAAGGATCTGGGAGTCTTGGTTGATGATAGACTAGGCAACAGCATGCAATGTCAAGCGGCAGCTGCCAAGGCTAGCAGAATATTAGCATGCATAAAGAAAGGGATGTATTCCAGAGATAAGACTATAATCCTTCCACTTTATAAAACTCTGGTCCGACCTCATCTGGAGTATTCTGTCCAGTTCTGGTCACCAGTCCTCAGAAGGGATGTGTTGGAGCTGGAGAGAGTCCAGAGAAGGGCAACTAAACTAATTAGGGGATTGGAGGACCTTGATTATGAGGAGCGTCTGCAATCGCTTGATTTATTCTCCCTGGAGAAGAGACGCCTGAGGGGGGACATGATAGCAATTTTTAAATATCTAAATGGGGATCTAGGCTTAGAAAAAAAGCTGTTCAGTCGAAGGGATTGCATGAGAACTCGGGGGCATACAATGCGATTAGAGGAGAAGCGTTTTAACCTCAGGCAACGTGGGGGGTTCTTTACTGTTAGGGCTACAAGATTGTGGAATTCTCTACCACATGAGGTGGTTTCTGCGGGTAGTATGGTGGCTTTCAAAAGACTCTTAGACGTACATCTCAAGGATCAGAACATTCAGGGGTATGCAAGATGATTACAGCCACACACATCTACACAGGTTGAACTGGATGGACTTTTGTCTTTATTCAACCTCACCAACTATGTAACTATGTAAGACGCAAGTGCCGGAGATTTCGGCCATTCACATTCCGGGTGTGGAGAACTGGCGGGCGTACTATTTGAGTCGCCAGACCCTAGACAAGGGAGAATGGTCCCTGCATCAGGAGGTGTTTCACCTCCTGTGTGCCCGGTTGGGGATTCCGTGGATCTATTCACGCCCTGTCTCAATAAAAAGGTGGGAAGGTTTGTGGCTAGAACCCGTAATCCTCTGGCGGACACCACAGACGCATTGTTGGTGCCTTGGCACCGGTATCGGCTGATTTATGCCTTCCCTCCGATTCAACTGTTATCCAGGTTCCTCCGCAGGTTGGCGTCGGAATGGGTGCAGGTCATTCTGGTGGCCCCAGACTGGTTGCGTCGGTCTTGGTACACAGACATCATGCAGATGGTTGTCGAGGCTCCCTGGCGGCTTCGGCTGAGAGAAGATCTTCTGTCTCAAGGGGTGATCTTCCATCCTGCTTTACAGTCTCTGGCTTTGACGGTGTGGCTGTTGAAAGCCAAGTCTTGAGAGACAAGGGTCTCCTGAATGCTGTCATTCATACCTTATTGAAGGCTCGGAAAGCTACCTCTAGGAAAATTTATCCTCACACCTGGAAGGCGCATATTGCCTGGTGCGAGTCGCAAGGGTTTCATCCCCGCTCCTATTAGGTGGTGAAGGTTTTGGCACTCCTACAGGAAAGTGTGGATCAGCGTTTGGCGCTGACCACGATAAAAGGTCAGTTGTCGGCCTTAGCCATTCTTTTCCAGCATCCCTTGGCGACTTATTCCTTGATTTGCACCTTTATTCAGGGGGTGCGGCATCTGGCTCCCCTCGAGGAAGGCTCCCTTGCCTCCCTGGGACCTGAATTTGGTTTTATCTGTTTTGCAACAGCCTCCCTTTGAGAACATCAGAGGAATACCTCTGCCTGTGTTGTCCCAGAAAGTTGCCTTTCTGGTAGCTATCACATCTGCTGGCAGAGTGTCTGAGTTGGCGTCTCTGTCTTGCCATTCGCCTTATCTGGTTGTTCATTGGGATAAAGTGGTCCTGCGACCCAATCAGTCTTTTCCCCCTAAGGTGGTGTCGGCTTTCCACCTCAATGAAGATATTCTGTTGCCTTCGCTTTGTGCGAAGCCCAAGCATCCCAAGGAATTTGCCTTGCATTCCTTGGATGTGGTCTAGGTTTACCTGTCTGTAACGGAGTCTTTTCGGATGTCTGATTCCCTGTTTGTTCTTTCTGAGGGACCTCGGAAGGGTTTCTGCTGCATCCGCGGCGACCATTTCTACATGGATCAGACAGACGATTGTTCAGGCCTATTCAATAAAGGGGCAGGTTCCTCCTTTCCCTGTGAAGGCACATTCTACTAGAGCCATCAGTGCCTGTGGCTCAGGTGTGCAAGGCGGCGAGCTGGTCGTCTGTGCACACTTTCACCAAATTTCACAAACTTGATGTGATGGCATCCTTGGATTCTTCCTTTGGCCGCAGAGTTCTGAGTGCGGCGGTTGTTTGAAGAGATGTGTTTTTTCTTGTCTCTTCCTAGTGAAGTTCTTTATTATTCTGGGCTAGCTCCTGTTGAGCTTTTGTTGCCCTGTTGGCTCAGTTTTTCTCTGGCCTGGTTGACATGTTGCCTGTTCAGTAGGTTGCGTCTTCCCACCTCTCACTCCTGCACTGCTTTGGGACGTCCCACTCGTGAAGGCTGTATGAGAGGCTGCGACTGTTGGATGATGTAAGAGAAAATAGAGTTTTTGTAAGAACTTACCGTAAAACTCTTTTCTCTGAGTCCTCCGACAGTCGCAGCCCCGCCCCTCTGGTTTTTTGGATCTTGGGGTTGTTGCCTTCCGGTACTGCTTGCTACAAAACTGAAGGACAGTGGTAACTGGATCAGGATAATGGCTGAGAGACGACCCCCTGGAGGTGTGCCTAAGTGTAGAAAGTTTATTAACATTTCAAACTGCCTAGCTTGCTCCTGCAGAGGGCGCCATTACCCACTCTTGAAGGCTGTATGAGAGGCTGCGAATGTCGGAGGACTCAGAGAAAAGAGTTGTACGGTAAGTTCTTACAAAAACTCTATTTTGTCCTTTCTTCAGGACCTCACAGGGGACATCCTGCTTCCAAGTCCACATTGGTCGATGGATAAGAAGTCTGATCGCTAGACCTTATACTCTCAAGGACATATCTCCTCCTACACTTTCAGTTCATTGGAGGACCCGGCTCTCTGCCCTCTGATGGGGAGCTCCTTTGCCCCAATGTCAAAAAAGAGAAAGTTCTTCCTCCCACAAAGCTCCATTTGTGGTAAAAAATAAAAAAGACATACTGTACGTTTTATTTGAGTACAGCGTTGCATGATCTCGGAATTGTCAGTTGAAGTAACACAGTGCTGTATCACAAAAAATGGCCTAGTCATGAAGGTGGATAAACCTTCTGAAGCTGAAGCAGATAATGAATAGCCACATAATTTATTATTATATTTAATAATTTATTTTATTTTATTCCGTTTTATTAGGAATTCCTCCATGTCTATAGAACTTGATGATCAGGAATAGGTTTGGACATTTTTTTCCCCTTTTTTTCGTCATATTTATACGGCATGCCATTATTGTACATTAATATTTATTACATTTTAATGCCCAACTGGTTTGAATAGGTCTTATGTTATAGTGTTTACATACATTTTTTTTTTAATTATTATTATTACCAATGACTTATTTGTTTTTTTAACTTGAAAATCTAGTGCTTTTTTTTTTTGTGTGTTTTTTTTTTTTGTTTTTTTTTTTTTTTGTGCTTACTGGTTTTTATCTTGTATAATTTAAAATTTAATGTGGTTATGCTTTCATTCTATATACCATTTGCAATATGATTCTAAAGACTAACTGTGGATTTTAATTTATCTTGAAATTATGTATAACTACACGTTTTTCTTTTGTATCCTATCGCCCAGCTATGGGTTTTTACTATGTATCTTTTTTTTTTTTTTAATACTATACCTAAAGAAGTGGGGGGGGGGGGTGTCATTTCCCCTGAAACACATCGGTTCTACTTGTTTAATTTTATTGCCAATAAATAACTATACAATTCATCAAGTGATACCTCTTTTTGGACATCCGGCACTGCTCTCCAATCTTCTAAAGTGTTCACTGCTTCCATTGTCTTTATCAGAAAGGTAGCAGCCCTAGACCCCAATGGAGTCTCTCACTTACCACCTACAATTGGGATACAACCCATTAGAAGCAATTCCCACTACACCTGCCACACAGTAACTTGCCGCTAGGCAGCCTCGAGCGGCACCAGTCCAGAGCTGTCTTCCACTCAATTTTGATACAAAATTATGTTTCAGCGGTACCCTGTTGTATGATGTGTTGTGATCTGCTCAGTCCTTTTCACTTTTTATTTTGTCTCTAATACATCCATAATCTCTTTTTTTTTTTTGTCTTGGTATAGATAGCAAAGTACGTTTGGCAACTTTGGAGCTTGCATGTATCCTCCTGAAGCGGCTTGTTCTGTTTGAAGGTGACTGCATCATAAAGAATATCCATTTAGCATGCCTGGAGGTATGAATATTAAGATGGTTATTCATTTCCAATGTTTTTATTGAAGTCTCCAAGACGTGAACATCAAAGAAATAGAAAAAAAAAAAATCTGTAAACATATATCATGGTACAGTGGGTATTGCGGGAAGAATACACAGGTGTCTTCTGACTTGCGCCCCTAAGCCTGCTTGTCTCTCGACAAGCCACATCAAAATACGCTATAAAATACCCATCATAAAACAAAAGAATAGATATATTTTAGGTTTTGCTGTCTCCCCTCGAAAAAACAGTATGGGGGGGAGGAGGAGACCATACCAACTTGGCAATGAGGTAGAAATCCTCACTCCCATTCCTTATGAAAACACTGGAGGCGAGAAGTCTAGTCAATTAAATGGAATAACCCTCAGGATGCTATTTCCCCCCTTCAATACCTCATTCACCGTAGACTACTTCTATTGTCTATCTAGCCGTTAAAAAAAAAAAAAAAAACGCTATGCGTTTTCTTGCCTGTCCCGTCAATTGGGCATCCCGGTAACGCTTGCTGCGGTGATTTACATACAGTGGGTACGGAAAGTATTCAGACCCCCTTAAATTTTTCACTCGTTGTTATATTGCAGCCATTTGCTAAAATCATTTAAGTTCATTCTTCTTCCTCATGAATGTACACATAGCACCCCATACTGACAGAAAAACACAGAATTGTTGACATTGTTGCAGATTTATTAAAAAAGAAAAATTCAAATATCACATGGTCCTAAGTATTCAGACCCTTTGCTGTGACACTCATATATTTAACTCAGGTGCTTTCCATTTCTTCTGATCATCCTTGAGATGGTTCTACACCTTCATTTGAGTCCATCTGTGTTTGATTATACTGATTGGACTTGATTAGGAAAGCCACACACCTGTCTATATAAGACCTTCCAGATCACAATGCATGTCAGAGCAAATGAGAATCATGAGGTCAAAGGAACTGCCTGAAGAGCTCAGAGACAGAATTGTGGCAAGGCACAGATCTGGCCAAGGTTACAAAAAGATTTCTGCTGCACTTAAGGTTCCTAAGAGCACAGTGGCCTCCATAATCCTCAAATGGAAGACGCTTGGGATGACCAGAACCCTTCCTAGAGCTGGCCGTCCGGCCAAACTGAGCTATCGGGGGAGAAGAGCCTTGGTGAGAGAGGTAAAGAAGAACCCAAAGATCACTGTGGCTGAGCTCCAGAGATGCAGTCAGGAGATGGGAGAAAGTTGTAGAAAGTCAACCATCACTGCAGCCCTCCACCAGTCGGGGCTTTATGGCAGAGTGGCCCGACGGAAGCCTCTCCTCAGTGTAAGACACATGAAAGCCCGCATGGAGTTTGCTAAAAAACACCTGAAGGACTCCAAGATGGTGAGAAATAAGATTCTCTGGTCTGATGAGACCAAAATAGAACTTTTTGGCCTTAATTCTAAGCGGTATGTGTGGAGAAAACCAGGCACTGCTCATCACCTGTCCAATACAGTCCCAACAGTGAAGCATGGTGGTGGCAGCATCATGCTGTGGGGGTGTTTTTCAGCTGCAGGGACAGGACGACTGGTTGCAATCGAGGGAAAGATGAATGCGGCCAAGTACAGGGATATCCTGGACAAAGACCTTCTCCAGAGTGCTCTGGACCTCAGACTGGGCCGAAGGTTTACCTTCCAACAAGACAATGACCCTAAGCACACAGCTAAAATAACGAAGGAGTGGCTTCACAACAACTCCGTGACTGTTCTTGAATGGCCCAGCCAGAGCCCTGACTTAAACCCAATTGAGCATCTCTGGAGAGACCTAAAAATGGCTGTCCACCAACGTTTACCATCCAACCTGACAGAACTGGAGAGGATCTGCAAGGAGGAATGGCAGAGGATCCCCAAATCCAGGTGTGAAAGACTTGTTGCATCTTTCCCAAAAAGACTCCTGGCTGTATTAGATCAAAAGGGGGCTTCTACTAAATACTGAGCAAAGGGTCTGAATACTTAGGACCATGTGATATTTCAGTTTTTCTTTTTTAATAAATCTGCAACAATGTCAACAATTCTGTGTTTTTCTGTCAGTATGGGGTGCTATGTGTACATTCATGAGGAAGAAGAATGAACTTAAATGATTTTAGCAAATGGCTGCAATATAACAAAGAGTGAAAAATGTAAGGGGGTCTGAATACTTTCCGTACCCACTGTATGTAGTTACATAGTAGTTGAGGTTGAATAAAGACAATAGTCCCTCCAGTTCAACCTGTGTAGGTGTGTGTGGCCATAATCATCTCTCATACCCCTGAATGTTCTTTTCATTGAGTTGTACATCCAAGAGTCTTTTGAAAGCAACCATACTTCCCGCAGAAACCACCTCTTGTGGTAGAGAATTCCACAATCCTGTAGCCCTAACAGTAAGGAACCCCCTGCGTTGCCTATGGTGAAAGCGCTTCTCTAATCGCATTGTATGCTCTCGAGTCCTCATGCAATCCTTTCAACTGAATAGCTTTTTGTCTATGCTGACATCACCATTGAGGTATTTATAAATTGCTATCATGTCCCCTCTCAGGCGTCTCTTCTCCAGGGAGAATAAATCAATAAATTAAGGTCCTCCAATCCCCTAATTCGTTTAGTTGCCCTTCTCTGGACTCTCTCCAGCTCCAACACATCCCTCCTGAGGACATGGCGACCAGAACTGGACAGAATACTCCAGATGCGGTCGGACCAGAGTTTTATAAAGTGGTAGGATTATAGTTTTATCTCTGGAATACATCCCTTTCTTTATGCATGCTAATATTCTGCCGGCTTTGGCAGCTGCCGCTTGACATTGCATGCTATTGCTTAGTCTATCCTCTACCAAGACTCCCAGATCTTTCTCCATTTTTGATTCCCCCAAAGTTTCCCCCCCTAAAGTGTATTGTGCTTTTTTTTTTTTTTTTTTTGTGTATTGTGCTTTTATGTTTTTAGTCCCCAAGTGCAAAACCTTACACTTCCCCACATTAAACCTCATTTGCCATGTCGTTGCCCACTTGTTATTTTGTCCAGGTCATTCTGTAGGATGTCTGCTTCATGCCGTGCAGTTATTACCCTGCCCAATTTTGTGTCATCTGCAAAAACTGATATAGAACTACTGATCCCGTCCTCAATGCTGTTTATGAATAAATTGAACGGGGTTGGTCCCAGGACTGAGCCTTGGGGGACCCCACTTACCACCTCAGATCAGTCTGAGTATGCGCTATTTATTACCACCCTTTGAACACGCCCTTTTAGCCAGTTCCATATCCAAGAGCAAACCTTGTGGTCGATGCCTGCAGACCTTTTTTTATAAATTAAGCGCTTGTGGGGAACTGTATCAAGCGCCTTAGCGAAATCCAGGTACACCACATCCACTGGTCTCCCTGTAGCTCACAGCTCACCTCCTCGTAGAATGTTAAGAGATTGGTTTTACAAGAACACCCATTTGTAAACCTGTGCTGCTTACTGCTAATTATGTTGTTGTCTTTAGCAAACTCTACGATATAGTCCCTTATCATCCCTTCCAGAAGTTTACATACTATCGATGTAAGACTGACAGGCCTATAATTTCCCTGGACATGCCTCTGCCCTTTTTTGAATATTGGTATCACGTTAGCTTTCCTCCAATCCCCTGGTACATTTCCTGTCATAATACTGTCAGCAAAGATCTGGAACATTGGTCTAGATATAGTATTACTAAGTTCTTTGAGTACTCTCAGATGTACGCCATCCGGGCCTGTTGATTTATTTGTGTTCATTTTATCCAGCCTTTCCCTGATTTCACCCTCTGTTAGCCATAGCAGCAAGTCCTGTGAATTACTGCTAACCATACAGTCAGTGTACCCCTCCTTTTCCTGTGTAAAGACTGATGAGAAAAAAGCGTTCAGCACGGTTGCTTTTTCAGTGTCCTCTGTAACCATCATCCCATCATCGTTAATTATGTATGCAATATGCTCTGCCCTAGTTTTTTTGCTGTTGATATATTTAAAGAATTTCTTTGGGTTCTTTTTACAATCCTCCGCTATTTGTCTCTCAAAGTAGATTTTAGCCATTTCGATTTTGTATTTACTTTTCTTATTTTCCTCCTTGTATTGTTCGAAAGCCGATATTGTGCCCTCTGATTTATATTTCTTGAAGGTAGTTTTTTCCCCTAATACGTTTTTTAACATTACGGTTTAGCCAGCCAGGTTTGGCTTTGTCTCTTCTAAATTTATTTCCCATAGGAATACACTGCGAGATGCATTTGTTTAATATGTTCCTAAAGCATTCCCATTTTTCCTCTGTGGTCTGTGTTCCTAAGGTTTGGTCCCAGTTTACCCTTTCCATAATTGAGCACAATTTGGGAAAGTTTGCCCTTCTGAAGCTTAGGGTTCTTATGTTCCCCACTTGCCTTGTTATATTGTTATTTTCGCTAAATGTGATCATCCTGTGATCGCTAGAGCCCAGGTTATCCTGGACTCCTACCTCGGAGATTAGGTCTGGGTCATTCGTGATCAATAGATCCAGCACTGCATTTTCTCTAGTAGGAGAATCCACCAACTGAGACATGTAGTTGTCCTGTAAGGTTTCCATGAATAGACGGCCTTCTGTAAATGTGTAGTCCCCTCTTCCCAGTCAATGTCGGGATAATTGAAGTCCCCCAATATTATGACTGATCCCAGTTTTGCCACTTTACCCAAGAGTGATATAAATTCCAGCTCTACCTCCTCCCTTTGGTTGAGTGGCCTATAGCAAAACCCCACAATTACTTTTCCCTTTGCTTCTTCCCTATGGAGTTCTACCCACACAGATTCAAACTCCATACTCATCCCTTCCATAATATCACTCCTCTCTATTACCCTTACATTATTCTTGACATAGAGACATAATTTAATAGAGATTTAATTAGGTTAATCTGAGTTATTAAGTAAATAAAGTTGTGGATCCGTATCCAAAATCATTTAACTTTTGGACACAACCACCAAGTATGTAGTGCTGTTCCTTCCCTGCCACAACCTCGGAAGCAAGAGGAGGTAGCTCCTGGAACTTATGCCACCAATTTTACTGGTACCATGTACCTCTGCATCAACACCTAAATTATTTGCTTTGATCAATGAGGTATTTATGTAAAATTTCTAAGCACACAGTGTTATCTTGAACCACACATGAACTTCAAATGTCCCCCCCAAGTCTTGTTTCCACCTATCAATATAAAACAATATTTCTCTGTCGCTCATTGACAAACGTAGTCCTCCTTGATTAATATCAACTCGGGTTATACTGCCCTCTACAGGAGTAGGACTAGACAGGAAAGAAAACGTTCTGGCCACACCCCAGGGGCAGTCCCAGAGGGTATATCCTCTCACTTCCTGCTACAGCAAATCAGTTTTTTTCTGTCTAGTTAGGAGTAAGGACCTAGATTCCTTGCTAGGATCTTCGGTCCTGGCAGGATTTTTTTTAGGAATACTTTTTTAGACAGCTTTTTTTCTCCAGTGTTCCTGTGAGATCTTCAAGCAAGAAAGCTGGAACTGGGCGACGGGCTGGATGTTGAGATCCAGTGGTCACCCCAGTTCAGCCTACGAGCGCGTGCAGGCCATAGCTCCGCGCTGGGTCGGCCGCGACATAGTCCTACTGGATGGGGACTGACCCTGCGAGTTAAACGTCTCGCCTGGACGCCAATGACCAACAGAGTCACGGCGTCCGTATTGGTCGACAGCCCCCCCACCCCGGTGGAGAGGGGTTCTGTCAGGAGTTGGCGCCCGCCTGGTTCCGGTATGGTGAGTAGAATGTTCCCCCCTCTCCCCCTGTCGGGTTTGTTGGGGACGCGGGCCCCTCTCTGGGATGGTCGGACACTCAGTTTCTGGGTTTCCCATCTATCCTATAACAGGTCACAGATCCCCCAATTTGAGTGTGATTTTTGTGAATAGAAACCAGGAGGCTTGGTTTGGGAGCTGACTATCTAAAGTCACTATATGACTGTAAGGGTGACTGAAGTCAGTGGCAGACTACTAAAAGGCATTACTATTGAGGTATAGAGGTATCCTACCTGTCTAGTGTGTACATAGGCCGATGCCTATGCCTGAGTTACTGCAGCCACAGATTGCCATCCCTCCAGAAAGCGAGGACACCTCCCGCAGGCCGAAGCACTTCCGCAGGCCGCACAGGCTGAATGCACTCATCCCGCAGGCCGCTGCTAGCTGGCAAGCCACCGCTATCCTACACAGGCCGCCGCCATTTTCCTGCAGATCGCACAAGGCCGCCATATTGGCGTAGCCTCGTGTCTCCAGCATGGGGGCGGCCATGTTTGAGGTGACCAAACACCTCGTGGAGTAATTGGGAGGCGCCGGAAGGCGTGTAAAGGGGCGGAGCCGCCTCCTTGGCCCAGGGAAAGCAAGCCAAAGACTTCCTGTCTGTAACAGACAGTGCTGGAAGAAGGTTGATAAGAAACTTCTGTGCATCAGCCTTGGGGTCTCTCTCTCTCTCTCTCTCTCTTTCTGAGGGGTCCAAGCAGGTAGACTGAGGGGCACTACTGCGCTGGGGGACTAAGTTAAAAAAAAAAAAAATGTTTTTTTTTTTTTCTTGCAATTATTTTTTTTGTTTGCTGGCAAGTGTCTTGTTACATGAACCCTGCCACACATGCATCCCCACCTGATCCCCTCAGGGTGGCCGCAGGACCCTCCAGTACCCCACTTGTGATGATGCATTATCAGCAGTTTTGGAGTCTTTGGTATCCCGGGTGGAATAGCCTGTCAGGGATGGGGGTCAAGAAGAGGGACCCCCGCCTACCCCTATGTCATCTGATACCTCAGATACGGATTCTGAGCTGGTCATTGCAGTCCCTTTTCTGGGGTTGTTGTCTCAGGTACGGTCTCCTCAGACAGTAAGGAGGACGCTTCTGCCTCCGCCATAGCACAAGAAGCGTTGGTGGAAGCACTAGTTGTGTCTGTCGGGGAAACCTTAAATCTTGAGGTTACACCGGCAGAGGTAGCTGAGACTCATATTCCTTTTTTGGTACTAGCAAGCCTACCAAAATGGTGAAGGGTTTCCCTTGCCCAAATAGGGTCGTCCGTAAATGAGCCCTGCTATTTCCAAACGCATTGCTAGGCGCTATCATTTTGAGGAATCCCTCATTTCAAAGATGGACGGTACCACCAATAGTGGACTCACCGATTTCCAGACTAAATAAAGCCACTGTTATCCCGTTGGATTGACAGAATGGGCCCCACCCATCTCTAGGGTGGGGTGACGTCTTCACCAGTTTTCGGATCCAGGGCTTTCCAGAATCCCGGATAAAGGGGTTCGCAAAGTCATATGGTCGGGATACAAGATCGAGTTTCGATCACTTCCACCGGTGCGATTCTTACCTTCCAATATTCGACATCCCCGGGTCGCTTAAAAAGCTTTGCGGGGGACAGCTTGATACAACAAGCAGTGGTAGTTCCCATTCCTTGGAGGAGATCTAGTCGAACTTGTTCACAATGCCCAGGAAAAAGGGCTAGGTGCGTCCAATTCTGGTCTAGGAAGAGATGGAGTCCATCCATACAGTGGTGGCCTCCCTGCATCAGGGGGATTTCCTGGCGTCCATAGACATTTAGGATGCCTATCCTCATATCCCCATCTTCGCAGGACATCAGCGTTTTCGTTGCTTTTCCCAAAGATCATCCCTGGTTCCCACCAGGAGACTGAACTATCTGGGCCTAATTTTGGATACATCCTTGGCAAGAGTGTTTCTCCATGCGGAGAAACTCCAGAAGATTCAGTCAATGATTCGGATGTTGCTGTCCGTCAACTGGCTGGGATTGATGGTCGCCTCCTTAGAGGCAGTACCGTTTGCCCAGTCTCATACCCGAATTCTCCAAAGAGGAGATTCTTCTCATATGGAATCGGAATCCCGATTCCCTGGACAATCGGATCCGATTGAGTGAGCGGACCAGGGAGGCTCTGGTCTGGTGGCTTCGGTCTCCGATGCTCAGCCAGGGGAAGTCATTTCTTCTGATAAATTCCAGGTTACCGATAAATGGGTTGGAACTGAGAGCGATCAGACTTTGTCTGATTTACTGGACCGAGCAGCTCCAGGGCAGCCCGGTTCGGATCCAATCGGACTATGCCACGGTCATGACTTATGTCGATCACCAAGGGGCACCAAGAGTGCCCTGGCGGCCATAGAAGTGGCCAACATTCTTATTGGGGGAACAGTTGTTCCAGTTCCCTCCGCGATATTAATCACGGGGGTGGACAGGCAGATTATTTCAGCCGTCAGATTCTGGATCAAGAGGAATAGTCTCTTCATCCAAAGGTATTTCACCAGCTGTCCCTTCATTGGGGCGCCCCGGATATGGATCTGTTGGTAGGTTGGCTCAACAGGGCTCGCACCCGCGATCCTCTAGCGGACGCAGCCTCTCAAATTGCTGCTGAGATTTCTCCGCAGGATAGAGATGGAGGGAACTCCAGTTATCCTGGAAATTCCGAGCTGGCCTCGTCAAGCCGGGTACGCCGACTTGGACAGGCTAGTCGCGGACGCTCCTTGGAGACTTCCTCTCAGGGAGGATCTGCGGTCTCAAGGACCGATCTTCCATCGTGCTTTACAGTCGCTGGTTTTAATGGCCTGGCTATTGAGACCCAGGTATTGAAGGACAGAGGGTTGTCAGCTTCAGTTATTCCTACTCTAATTAAAGTAAGGAAAGCGACTTCCAGCAAAGTCTATTATCGCACATGGAAGACTTATATTGCGTGGTGTGAATCTTTGGAATTTCCCCCACGTACCTATTTGGTGACCCGAATTTTGGCTTTTCTGCAAAAGGGGGTTGAGCAGAAACTATCCTTGAGCACTATCAAGGGTCAGGTTTCAGCATTAGCAATCTCCTTTCAGAAGCCTTGGGCTACTCATTCCTTGGTGTCCAGGGGGTGCGACACTTGGCTCCGCCAGTGTGCGCGCCCTTACCGCCCTGGGATCTTAATTTGGTGTTTGTCGGTTCTTCAGAAAACTCCCTTTGAAAATATCAGGGAGATTCCCTTGCTTACAGAAGGTGGCCTTCTTGGTGGCTATCACTTCTGCACGCAGGGTGTCAGAACTGGCTGCATTATCATGCCATTCCCCATATCTAGTGGTTCATAGGGATAAGGTAGTTCTTCATCCGAAGCCATCCTTTCTTCCTAAGGTGGTTTCAGACTTTCATCTGAATGAAGATATTGTGCTACCTTCCTTGTGTCCTAAGCCCAATCATCCTCGGGAATGTGTTGCATTCCTTGGATGTAGTTCGGGCAATCAGGGTATACCTGAAGACTACGGAATCGTTCCGTGAGACGGATTCACTTTTTGTGATCACGGATGGCCCCAGAAAGGGGTTGCCTGCATCTGCCGCGACTATCTCCAAATGGATTAGACAGACGGTGGTACAGGCTTATTCTATTAAGGGTCGGAATCCTCCGTTCCCTGTTAAGGCGCACTTCACTCGAGCGCTCAGTACTTCCTGGGCCTACCGCCATCAGGCGTCAGTGGTCCAGGTGTGCAAGGCGGCTACCTGGTCGTCGGTTCATACCTTTACAAAATTTTATAAAGTTGATGTGATGGCATCGGGGGATGCCTCATTTGGCCGCAAGGTTTTGCAGGCCGCAATTTGAGGAGACCGGTGGTCTACCTCGAGGGTTTTTTTCCGTTGGAATTTCAGTTGAGTCTCATCGAGTGATTGATGAGCCTTTAAAACTTCCAGTTGGCACCGGTTGGGCCTTCTAGATTGGATTTTGATTTCCATTTTCCCACCCCTCATTTGTGGCACTGCTTTGGGACGTCCCGAGTTGATATTAATCAAGGAGGACTACGTCTGTCAATGAGCGACAGAGAAAAATGGATTTTTGTAAAATCTTACCGTAAAATCCTTTTCTCTTAAGCTCATTGACAGATGTAGTACCCGCCCCTCTGTTTTTGAGTTGGGTTGGGTTAAATTCTCTAAACACTGCTTTGTGACATAACTGATTTGCTGTAGCAGGAAGTTAGAGGATATACCCTCTGGGACTGCCCCTGGGGTGTGGCCAGAACGTTTTCTTTCCTGTCTAGTCCTGCTCCTGTAGAGGGCAGTATAACCCGAGTTGATATTAATCAAGGAGGACTACATCTGTCAATGAGCTTAAGAGAAAAGGATTTTACGGTAAGATTTTACAAAAATCCATTTTTCTGACTTGGAAGTAAAAATAGTGTTAACATTGGAGATGTGAACATTGCATTTATCAAAGGACCTACACAAATACTCCATTGAGGTAGAGGTGATAAGATCTGATATGTGAGTCATCGGGAAATGAAAGATTTTTGAATTTGAAAGTTGATGTTTTTCGAACGGTTTGTTTCCATAAAATACCCCAGTGATGACGAAAATCAGTGATGCATATCAGACCTTTGTTTGTCCACCAGGCAAAAGCCTGAGGATTGAGACCTGGGGTGAAGTCTGGATTGCCAACCAAAGAAGCCATAGGAGTGTGTGGAGATTTAAATCAATACGACTTTGTCAATCTATCCCAAAGATTCAAGGAAAAAGATAGTGTAGGGCACATCATACCTGGTCTATACTTGGATAACCGCTACATCAAGTGGTTAATCAGTTTTGTGAGATGTAAAGAAGATTTAGGTGTGTGGGGATTAGCTCGGTGGCGGGTGTGGATGACCCCTTGGGGGGGTTAGTTACACAGGGAGATAGCCGAGAAGTGGTTCCAAACAACAGTTTGGTTTATTCATGCAATTTTCTTCACACAAGTGCAAGCATCAAAAACATCAAAATAAAAATAAAACACAAAATAAATCCTTGCCACTGTGGGCGGCTACCTTCTCGCATACATGAACCTACCTACAGAAGTCTGTCTCCAACCTACTGTTGGGCAGACTTTGCTGATCCTACAGCAGACCATCAATAGTCCATTTATTTTCTCTTCACACAACAAGTGTCCATTGATCATGTCCCTTTTCCTCTTCACATTGAACATGTCCCTTTGCTTGTCTCTTCACATAGCAAACAGTTAATTTATTTCTTCCACATAGAAATAGTTCATTTTCTCACCTTGAGAAGTCTAAACACTTTTTACCCTCCTCAGCGCACATCGCTCCAGGAGGTCTTCTCCCATGCTCACACAGCGTCGGGGGGCACACATTTGACTGTCCTCCTCTCCCCAGCTTCACACAGCGTCAGGAGGCAGCAATCCTTCTCCCAGGCTTCACACAGCGTCAGGAGGCACACATCTGACTGTCCTCCTCTCCCCAGCTCACACAGCGTCAGGAGGCAGCAATCAATCGACTTCCTCTGGACCAATTATAGAGGCCTTAATTTCCTCATTCTGAACAGCTGAAGTATGTTCAACGTCCTTAGACAGTTCTGGCTACCTTTGCAGCCGACACCCTATAGTAATTGGTGAATTTTCTAAACCAGGTGGAAATGTATCTCCTGTATGTGACTACATCCACAGATTTACCTGACTTCCTGTCACAGGTGACACTTAATGGTAGCAGATTAGCTGTGCCAACTGCACAGCATTGAAGTATTTGGCAAGTTCTGGCACTCCCAGACCGCCCCAAATCTGGGTACATACAGTATAAGGTGTGCTTGTTCACCCGAGGTCTCTTATTCTCCATATGAATCTCAATACCCTGTGCTAAAACCTTTGTAAATCTGGCATAGAGACTGAAATAGGGTGTGTTCTAAACAAATACAGCATCTCACAAAAGTGGGTACACCCCTCATATTTTTGTTAATATTTTATCATATCTTTTCATGTGACACCACTGATGAAATTACACGTTGCTAAAATGTAAAGTAGTGAGTGTACAGCTTGTATAACAGTGTAAATTTGCTGTCCCCTCAAAATAACTCAACACACAGTCATTAACATCTAAACTGCTGGCAGCAAAAGTGAGTACACCCCTAAGTCAAAATGTCCAAATTGGGCCCAAAGTGTCAATATTTTGTGTGGCCATTATTATTTTCCACTGCCTTAACCCTCTTGGGCATGGAGTTCACCAGAGCTTCACAGGTTTCCACTCCTCCATAATGACTCCACGGAGCTGGTGTATGTTAGAGACCTTGCGTTCCTCCACCTTACGTTTGAGAATGCCCCACAGATGCTCAATAGGGTTTAGGACTGAAGACATGCTTGGCCAGTCCATCACCTTTACCCTCAGCTTCTTTACCAAGGCAATGGTTGTCTCGAAGGTGTGTTTGGGGTTGTTATCATGTTTGAATACTGCCGAGGGGGCCCAGTCTCAAAATGGAGGGGATCATGATCTACTTCAGTATGTCACAGTACATTTTGGCATTCATTGTTCCCTCAACGAACTGTAGCTCCCCAGTGCTGGCAGCACTCATGCAGCCCCGGACCCTGACACTCCCACCACCATGCTTGACTGTAGGCAAGACACACTTGTCTTTTTACACCTCACCTGGTTGCCACTACACACGCTTGACACCATCTAAACCAATTAAGTGTATCTTGGTCTCGTCAGACCACAGGACATGGTTCCAGTAATCCCTGTCCTTAGTCTGCTTGCCTTCAGCAAACTGTTTGCGGGCTTTCTTGTGCATCATCTTTAGAAGAGGCTTCCTTCTGGGATGACATCCATACAAATCAATTTGATGCAGTGTGTGGCGTATGGTCTGAGCACTGACAGGCTGACCCCCCACCCCTTCAACTTCTGCATCAATGCTGGCAGCACTCATGCATCTATTTCCCAAAAACAATCTCTGGATATGACGCTGAGCATGTGCACTCAACTTCTTTGGTTGACCATGGTGAGGCCTATTCTGAGTGGAACCTGCCCTGTTAAATTGTTGTATGGTGTTGGCCACCATGCTGCAGCTCAGTTTCAGGATCTTGGCAATCTTCTTATAGCATAGGCCATCTTTATGTAGAGCAACAGTTCTTTTTTTCAGATCCTCAGAGAGTTCTTTGCCATGAGGTGCCATGTTGAACTTCCAGTGACCAGTATGAGAAAATGAGAGTGATAACACCAAATTTAACACACCTGCTCCCCATTCACACCTGAGACCTTGTAACACTAATGAGTCGCATGACACCGGGGAGGAAACATTGTCACTTAGGGGTGTACTTACTTTTGTTAACAGTGGTTTTGACATAAATGGCTGTCTGTTGTTATTTTGAGGGGACAGCAAATTTACACTGTTATTTAAGCTGTACACGCACTACTTTACATTGTAGAAAAGTGTAATTTCTTCAGTGTTGTAACAGGAAAAGATATAATTAAATATTTACAAAAATGTGAGGGGTGTACTTACTTTTGTGAGATACTGTATAGTAATCTTGACGGAAGAATAATGTTTATCGTAAACAGTCTACCGAACCCAACCATGATGGGGGATTGCTATCTCATCGTTGAAGGTCTGCTGTCATCTTCCTATATGAAGGGGGGGTTGGGCGAATATAAAGTGTTTAAAGTGGGAGTTAGAAAAATTCCTAGGTATGAAAGAACCTCCATTTGACATTTAAAGGGGAATGAATTATGTATTGGTTTAACCCACTCTAATCCATCCTTTACAAGCCAGTTTTACCCTGGGCCGCTCAGCCATCTCCAATATCCATAAAGTTTTGGCAGTCCTAGAACACGCAAGAGCTAATGCATCCAGTGATTTGGCTATTGATGCCAAAAAAGCTTTTGACAGTGTGAGCTTCCGCTGGCTGTGGTTAGTTTGGATTTCAGGTCCCTTTTTCCATCTAATTTCCACCATGTATTCAGCCCCCTCAGCAAAAGTTATAGCAGCAGGACATATCTCCAACACCATTCAGCTCCACAAGGGTACTAGTCAGGAATGCCACCTCTCCCCACTTTTGTTCAACCTAGCTTTAGAGCTCCTTTCACGTTACCTATTATTCAACGCCCAACTCCACGGGATTCACATAGGCCAACATGAGCTTTGTATAGCCCTATTTGCAATTGACATCCTAATATTCACCTCAATCCCCATCTCTTTATGCTACAAATTCAGGAGATCTTCACACGTTTTCGGACCTACTCTAGGCTTAGAATAAACTTCTTCAAAAGTGAAATACTTCCGTTATGCAATGCTTGCCTCCCCCCTTGGTCAGTCAATTCAGTCTTTTCCATAGCCAAGACTCGCATCACTTATCTTGGGATCAAAATAGGTAAGCCCCCCTCCTCCCTTTATCACCTTAACTTCCCCCTAATAATCGCACAAATCTTTGGAAAGTTGGAAACATGGGTAAAACGTGAATAAGGCTGTAACATAACAAAATGTGGAAAAGTAAAGAGCTGTGAATACTTTCCAGATGCACTATGTGCTTGATCCCTCCAAGCTCAGTGATAGCTCAAGTTTGCAAATTATTTACACAAGTTACACTTGCCTCCCCTCCCTATTCCCTACCTCTCTTATTTTGCCCTTCTCTCCTTCCATACCCCCTCTTCAAGTCAGCCCTCATCACATTCATGTTATTTTGACCCATTAATACAGTTTTATATGTGACTCTGTCCCTGCAGGCATAACCCACCCACACTCAGCTCAGCAAACCAGTTTGTTTCTGCCTAGAGAAGGAGTAGGACCTAGGTTTCCTGCTGGGACTCCTTGCTAGCTAGTGTCAGGGGATTTCTCTTGGTGATCTACAAGCAATGCCGGCTCGGGCTTCGCACTGGATAATCTAGATCCTTATGGTCCCCCCAGCCTGGCCTACAAGCACGAGCAGGTTATAGTTCCACACTAGGCCTCGCCATGACGTGCCCCTTTCAGGATGGAGACGAGCCTGTGAGCAGATTCCTTGCCGGGATGCGACGACCTGGAACTCCCCTTGTTGCAGTGCCCCTAGTGGCAGCACCCCTCTTCGGGTGGGAGCAGGTCTGCCTGGAGAGGAGCCCACCCGGTTCATGGTATGGTGAGTAAATGTCACCTCCCTTGTCCTGGTGGCCTTGGCGGATCCTGGCCCTCTCCTGGGGATAATGGGACCTGTGCCCCCTAAAAGATCCCCCTGGCCTGCTCGGTACCCGGCCTATGTGCTTATCTCCCTCTTTTCCGTTCCCTTGGGGGGGCTATGTGACTGGGGTGCCCGGCACCCTGAGGGGGTAGCATGGTACCTTGTGGCTTGCTGGGTCCTGTTTTGGATCCTTGAGGCTTTCATGGTGTCGGTCCCTGGCCGCATGGCAAGCCGTGGGCGCCGCCATCTTTAGTGTGGGCAATGTACTGAATTCTCCCATTGACTTGTATGGAGCAGCCATTTTCGCTGAGCTTTCTATTGCAATGTATTGGCAACCATGTTTGTGTAGTCATCTGTACTGCACTGTGTAGCGTGACCTTCTTCATCACTTCTTGTGGTTCTGCATCCTGCTGTTGGCCGAGGTCATTCCCTGTCTCTTCTTCATGCTGCTGAGGACGATTAGGAGGGTTTTTTCTCTGGAGGTGGTACAGTACTGGGGTCTTTGCAGGCATATCGCTGCACACTCTACTGTTAGTGTATTTTAAAGGGGGACCCTGCAGACTGGGAACTACGATTGGCGCTAATTAACCACTTGCCGCCCGCCGCCAAATGACGGCAGAGCGGTGCGACCATTGTTCTGGGCCGCCGTCATATGACGGCGGCCCATTCAAGCAGGGCAGGCGCGCGATCGTGTGCGCGCCGCCCTGCACTGCCGTTGTCGGCGTGTCCCCGGGACACAGCCCGTCACCGGCAGGGGGGAAACAGCCAATGGGCATGGCTGTTTCCTACGTGATCGGCTGTGTTCCAATGACACAGCCGATCACAATAGAGGAGCTCGGAAGAAGACTGCGCATGCGCGATCGGGAGCGTGCAGCGCGGTCATGTCGGTGGTTCTGTGTTCCTTAGGAACACAGCTAGTCACCGGCAGTAGTAAACAGTAACTGACAGTGGCTGTTTACTATGTGATCGACTGTGAATCCATTCACAGCCCATCACAAAATGTACACAGAGCAGTAACTCACTGTTACTAGCTCTTCTCCCCTCACACAGTTTCCAGTGTGAGGAGAGCAGAGCCAGAAACAGTGAGTTACTGCTCTGTACACCTTGTCACTGTAAAAGCACAAAAATAATGGTCCCCACACAGTCCTCAGCCCCCCCCCCCCCCCAATTGCACCTGTCACCCAACAGTCACCTCATCAGTGCCCAGAAATTGCCACCCATAACGTTCACATGTGAGCGTAGCGATCGCGGGCAGAATCACCGCGATTCTGCCCGCGATCCGGAAATCATTGCAAATCGCGGGACGCCTGTGCGTTGCCCGTGAATTGCAATAGCACCCCAAATGCTGTGCGATGTTGCTGCGATTTCTGCCTGCAAACAACGCATGACGCCCAAAAAAGGTACAAGAGCTTCTTTGGGGTGTCATGCGTTGTTTGCGCTATGTTACCGCGATTCGGTAGGCGGAAATCGCGGCAACATCGCACAGCGTTTGGGGTGCTATTGCAAATCACGGGCAACGCACAGGCGTCCCGCGATTTGCAATGATTTCTGGATTGCGGGCAGAATCGCAGTGATTCTGCCCACGATCGCTACACTCACATGTGAACATAGCCTAAAGTGCACCTGTCACCAGAGACTGCCATCAGTACCGCCATGCACCATCACCCGTCACCTGTCACCCCATCAATCACCGTCACCTGTCACCCCATCAATCACCGTCACCTGTCACCCCATCAATCACCGTCACCTGTCACCCCATCAATCACCGTCACCTGTCACCCCATCAATCATCGTCACTTGTCACCCCATCAGTGATTGTCATCTGTCACCCCATCAATCATTGTCACTTGTCACCCCATAAATCATCGTCATCTGTCACCCCATCAATCATCGTCACCTGTCACCCCATCAGTGATCGTCATCTGTCACTCCATCAATCATAGTCACCTGTCACCCCATCGGTCATTGTCACCTGTCACCCCATCAGCCATTGTCACCTGTCACCCCATCAGTCATTGTCACCTGTCACCCCATCAGTCATTGTCACCTGTCATCCCATCAGTCATTGTCACCTGTCACCCCATCAGTCATTGTCACCTGTCACCCCATCAGTCATTGTCACCTGTCACCCCATCAGTCATTGTCCTCTGTCACCCCATCAGTGACCGTCACCTGCCACCCATCAGTGATCATCCGCAGTCAACCGTCACCCGTCGCACAGCCCATCACAGCCAGCATGTCAAAAAGGATGTACAGCAGCGAGGAGGCCCTTCAGGTCCTCTCCATGACTGATGAGAGCACCGGGGAGCTCTCATCAGTATCCGAATCCAATTCCGATCCCCGATTCGGAATTTGACATCGCTAATAGTAGCGGATCGGAGATGGACTCGGACTATTCCTTTACACTTTCCTTTATACAATGTATTTTGGGGTGCAATTTTTGCTATATACATGCAATCACTTACCGACTGCCTAACGACTATATACGTCGGCCATTAAAAGCGAAATACTGGGGTTATGGCAGCAGATAGCTGCCATAACCCCGGTATTTTTTTAAACGGTGGGAGGCCGCGGAATTACCGTTACGGTGCAGGGGATGAGGTCCCCCCCCCCCCTCTGCCGCGTCCCAGACGTTTTCCCAGCTTACCGGACCCGCCGGCAGCGGGGAAAACTATCCGGTCCCGGATCCTCAGAGACAGGAAGTCGAGTGAGGGCAAGATGGCCCTCACTCGACTCTATATGGTCTTGGAGGACCGGAGCTACGTTAAAAGTCTTTGCCTAGCAACCGGTTTAAAGGGCCGCTTTTTTTTTTTTTTTTTCCTTTTTCAACAATTTTTTTTTTCTTTTTTAGTGTAGTTGTGAGGTGTGAGGTCTTTTTGACCCCAGATCTCACAATAAAGAGGACCTGTCATGCCTATTTCTATTACAAGGGATGTTTACATTCCTTGTAATAGGAATAAAAATGATCAAAACATTTTTTTTTAAAACTGTGTAAAAATAAAAAAATAGGAAAAAAAAAAAATTAAAGCGCCCTGTCCCCGTTAGCTCGCGCGCAGAAGCGAACGCATACGCAAGTCCCGCCCACATATGTAAACGGTGTTCAAACCATACATGTGAGGTATTGCCACGATTGTTAGAGCGAGAGCAATAATTTAAGCCCTATACCTCCTCTGTAACTCTAAGCTGGTAACCTGCAGAAATGTTTAAAATGTTGCCTATGGGGATTTTTAAGTACCAATGTTTGGCGCCATTCTGTGAGCGTGCGCAATTTTGAAGCATGACATGTTGGGTATCTAATTACTCAGCATAACATTATCTTTCACATTATGGGAAAAAGTGGGCTAAATTTACTGTTTTCTTATTTTTTAATTAAAAAAAGTTATTTTTTTTTTTTAAAAAATTGCATTTGGAAGACTGCTGCGCAAATATGGTGTGATAAAAAATATTGCAACGATCTCCATTTTTTTCTCTAGGGTCTCTGCTAAAAAAAAAATATATATATATATATATATATATATATATATATATATATATATATATATGTATATATATAATGGTTGGGGGTTCTTAGTAGTTTTCTAGCAAAAAAAAAATGATTTTAGCTTGTAAACACCAAGTGTCAAAAATAGGCCCAGTCTTAAAGTGGATAAATGGACAACTTTGTGTAAAGTGCTACTTGGATGTTAGGCCTATGTATGTGGCCAGGCTGTGTAAAAGTGTTACACATGTGGTATCGCCATACTCAGGAGGAATAGCAGAATGTATTTTGGGGTGCAATTTTTGCTATGTACATGCTATGTGTTAGAAATATTGCATAAATTGACAGCTTTGTGTAAAAAAAATGTGTTTTCATTTTCTTTCCACATTTTCCAAAAACTTGTGGAAAAAAATGACATATTCAAAAGGCTCATTATGCCTCAAAAATTATACGTTGGGGTGTTTGCTTTCCAAAATGGGGTCATTTATGGGGGTTTCCATTGTCCTGGTGCTCCAGGGCCTTCAAAAGTGCAACAGGTTGTCAGGAAATGATATGTGTAATTTATGCTCCTAGAATGCCGGTCGGTGCTACTTGGATGTTAGGCCTCTGTATGTGGCCAGGCTGTGAAAAAGTCTCACACATGTGGTATCGCCATGCTCAGGAGGAGCAGTAGAATGTGTTTTGGGGTGTAGTTGCAAGTATACATATGCTGTGTGAGAGAAATAACCTGTTAATACGTAAATTTGTAAAAAAAAAATCATTTTGCAAAGAGTTGTGGGAAAAAATTACAACTTCAAAAAAAATCACCATGTCCCTTATTAAATACCTTGGAATGTCTACTTTCCAAAAAGGGGTCATTTGGGGGGTATTTGTACTTTCCTGACTTTTTAGTGTCAAGAAATGAGATAGGCCTTTAGTACATCAGGTGTGATCAAGTGTGATCGATTTTCAATGATTAGCACCATAACTTGTGGACTCTATAACTTTTACAAAGACCAAATAATATACACTTATTTGGGTTATTTTTACCAAAGATAAGTAGCAGTATAAATTTTGGCCAAAATTTGTGAAGAAAAATTACTCATTTGCTAAATGTTATGACAGAAACAAAGAAAAATGCGTTTTTTCACAATATTTTCAGTCTTTTTTTATTTATAGCACAAAAAATAAAAAACCCAGTAGTGATTAAATACCTTCAAAAGAAAGCTCTATTTGTGTGAAAAAAAGGACACAAATTTTTTATGGGTACAGTGTTGCATGACTGAGTAATTGTCATTCAAAGTGTGAGAGCGCTGAAAGCTGAAAATCGGTCTGGGCAGGAAGGGGGTGAAGGTGCACTGTAGGCAAGTGGTTAAATTGACAGTACTCCAATTTTTAAAACTTTAATTATGACGTCCCAGACTGTAAATTCACCCTCAGACCCACTCTGTGTGACTCCCGGACAGTCCAGATCGCAGTCGCTGGTGCCACTTTCAGCAGCTCTGGAAAGCCTGGCAACCAAAGTTGATTTTGTCCTGAAAAAAGTTAATAGCCGGAAACGGCCGCTGCCTTCTCCATCTTTGGTGGTGTCCTCTGGTTCAGAGGCTGATGTGGTTGCCCCGGATGCCCCCCTACTTGTAGGGTCGCTGTCCTCGCAGTCAGAGGCTGAAGAGGACCTGTCTTCTTCAGCTGCAGCGCAGGAATGCACTTTGGTGGAAGCGATGATAATTTTAGTAGGGAAACTTTAAAATTGGATGATGAGCCCACGCCGGCAGGGACGCGGGTGGCTTTTGGCTCCCGCAAGACTGGCAAAAATCTGGTAAGGTTTTCCCTTGTCCCAACACCTTTCATGATATTGTGAATGAGCAATAGCAGTGCGTTAAGCACGTGTTAGTGGTGCTAAAACACTTTACGCTTTTGCTGATACGGTGCCACCTAAAGTGGACCACCCTGTTTCCAGATTGAATAAATCTACCATTGTGTCTGTGGAAGATTCCCCATTTTTTACGGATCCGGTGGACGGGCGTGTGGAATCCTTTTCCCGCCATCTTCACGTGTTGGCGGGTTTAATTTTGAAACCGGATTTTGTGTCTGTTTTGGTTTCACAGATGGTTACGGAATGGATTAGAGCGCCGAAGGGGTCTGCGGACCCTGAAATTGGTACTCTGGAACAGCTGGAACTTTTGGACCAGGTGGCCCAGGCCCTGGTGTTCCTGTATGATGCGTCCTTGGATGCGGCTCCCCTGGTGGCCAGAGTTTCGGCTGTGGGGATTGCCTTACGAAGCATGGTTTGGCTGAAGAGCTGGTCCGCTGACCAAGCTTCCAAGAAAGCCCTTGCAGAGGGAATCTACCTTTTCTGGGAGAATGTTTGTTTGGTGACTCCTTGGATGAGTTGATCGAAGGTCTGACGGGCGGAAAGGGTACTTTTCTTCTTTAAACCTCCAAAGGTAAAACAGCCCGTACTAAGCGGGGGTCCTTCCTTTACTGCTCACAGACGTTTTTTTTCGTGCCTCCAGGGCGCAAGAAAAGGGTAAGCCGTTCAGAGCTTCTGGAGGGGCTAAAAAGCATTGGAGCAAGCCCAAAGCCAGTCAGTCTGGTGCTGCAGACAAGTCCTCTTCAGCATGAAGGGGTGGCCTCACCTGTCCCAGGGATGGGGGGATGTCTGCATGTCTTTTGGGAACCCTGGGATTTCTTCATTCAGGACAATTGGGTTTGCGAGCTGGTTTGTTCCGGGTACAAGATAGAATTTTGGTCCCGACCGGGGGACCGGACCGTGTTTTTCAGTCAAATCTTCACCTGTCCTCAGAGCGTTTGAAGGATCTTCGGGCAGTTGTGCAGGATCTCCTGGCTCAAGTAGTGATTGTGCTGGTTCCACCGCAGAAATGCTCTCAGGGTTTCTATTCAAACCTGTTCACAGTACCCAGAAAGGAGGGCAAGGTGCTTTCCATCCTGGATCTCAAGGCTCTGAACCGCTTTATGCGGGTGCAGAAGTTTCGAATGGAGTCTATTCGGTCAGTGGTGGCATCCTTGAACCAAGGGGATTTTATGGCCTCCATAGATATCAAGGATGTGTATCTCCACGTCCCCATCTTTGAGGGACATCAGCAATTCCTCCTCTTTGCGGTGACAGAGGAGCATTATTAATTTGTGGCGTTACCCTTTGGTCTCGCCTCCCAGAGGTGCTGGCCCCTGTGCCGGCCTTGTTACGTCAGCGAGGTATCTCGATTGTGGGATATCTGGACGATCTCCTGTTGTGAGCAGTCTCTTCAGGTGGACGGTCAATTTCCAGAAATCTGTTCTCGACGCCATCCATACGAGTCACTTATCTGGGGCTGACTCTCTACTCTGCTCTGGCAAGGGTCTTTCTTCCCTTAGACAAGCTTCAGAAACTGCAAAGGGCCATCGCGTTGCTGATGAAAACCGATCAGACTTCCTTGCGGACTTGCATCTGGGCTCTGGGCCTGACGGGGTCGGCCTTCAAAGCAGTCCCGTTTGCTCAGTTTCACTCGAGACCTTTGCAGAAGGAGATTGTTGCAAACTGGAACAGGGATCCTCGGTCATTGGACCAGAAGATTTATTTGAGCCATCTCACAAAGTCGGCTCTATCCTGGATGATCCGGTCACCTGTTCTGTGCCAGGGCAAGTCTTTCCTACCGTATTTGATGGTGGTGACCACGGACTCCAGCCTGTCGGGCTGGAGTAGAGGGCTAGGGAAACTTTGTGCCCAGGGGACCTGGGCAGCAGAGGAGTTCTCCTTGCCGATCAGTATTCTGGAGTGAAGAGTGACGAGACAACTTCACGGCTCTCCGGTTCGGATACAGTCGGACAATGCCACGGCTGTGGCTTACATCAATCATCGAGGGAGCACCAAGAGTGTCCTGGCGGCCAAGGGGGTGGCCGAGAATCTGGTTTGGGCGGAAGACAATGTTCCAGCTTTTTCCGCAGTCCACATTCCGGATGTGGAGAATTGGCAGGCGGATTACCTGAGTCGCCAGGTGTTGGATCAAGGGGAATGGTCCCTTCATTTGGTAGTGTTTCACCTCCTGTGTGCCTGCTGGGGGACTCCAGAGGTGGATCTGTTTGCGTCTGAACTGGAAAGTTCAATGGTTTGGCCAGGTCTTGGGATTATTTGGCCGACACCACAGATGCTCCGGTGGCTCCTTGGAGCCGATATCGCCTGATTTATGCCTTCCCTAATCTTGTACTCCTGCTGAGGCTTCTTTGCCAGGTGGCGGTGGACGGCAATTCCGGTCCTTCTGGTGGCACCAGACTGGCCTAGGCGGCCTTGGTACGCAGAATTGGTAAAACTGGTTGCAGATCCTCCTTGGTGACTTCCTTTATGGGAAGATCTGCCGTCTCAAGGGCCAATCTTCCATCCTGCTTTACGGTCGCAGGCTTTAACGGCCTCGCTGTTGAAAGCAAGGTGTTGAAGGATAGAGGTATTTCCGACTCTGTGATTCCTACCCTTTTGAAGGCCAGGAAATCGACATCTAGGAAGATCTATCATTGTATGTGGAAATTGAACATTTCATGGTGTGAATAACTGCAGCTACACCCTCGCTTGTTTTATATAGCTAGAGTTTTGGCCTTTTAACAAAAGGGGGTTGAGCAGCACTTGGCGTTGGGCACTATCAAGGATCAGTGCCTCTATGGTAAGGTTTGTCTTTTTGCTGATGACACAAAGATATGTAACAGGGTTGATGTTCCTGGAGGGAAACGCCAAATGGAAAAGGATTTAGGAAAACTAGAAGAATGGTCAGAACTCTGGCAACTGGAATTTAATGTGGGCGTAAAAACCCAAGGGCAGAATATAGAATATTTGACACAGTCCTGACCTCAGTATCTGAGGAAAGGGATTTAGGAGTAATTATTTCAGAAGACTTAAAGGTGGGAAGACAATGTAATAGAGCAGCACGAAATGCCAGCAGAATGCTTGGATGTATAGGGAGAGGTATAAGCAGTAGAAAGAGAGAAGTGCTTATGCCACTGTACAGAACACTGGTAAGACCTCACTTGGAGTATTGTGCGCAGTATTGGAGGCCATATCTCCAGAAGGATATAGATACTCTAGAGTGAGTTCAGAGAAGAGCTACTAAACTAGTACATGGATTGCAGGAAAAAACTTACCAGGAAAGGTTAAAAGACCTTAACATGTATAGCTTGGAAGAAAGAAGAGACTGAGGGGATATGATAGAAACTTTTAAATACATAAAGGGAATCAACTCGGTAAAGGAGGAGAGCATATTTAAAAGAAGAAAAACTACCACAAGAGGACACAGTTTTAAATTAGAGGGGCAAAGGTTTAAAAGTAATATGAGGAAGTATTACTTTACTGAGAGAGTAGTGGATGCATGGAATAACCTTCCTGCAGAAGTGGTAGCTGCAAATACAGTGAAGGAGTTTAAGCATGCATGGGATAGGCATAAGGCTATCCTTCATATAAGATAGGGCCAGGGACTATTCATACGATTCAGATATATTGGGCAGACTAGATGGGCCAAATGGTTCTTATCTGCCGACACATTCTATGTTTCTAGGTGTCTGCCTTGGCCATTTACTTCCAATGTCCATTGGCTACCAATAGCTTGATTCACACTTTAGTCAAGGTCTGCATCATCTGGCTCCTCCGAGGAGCTCTCCGTTTCCTCCGTGGGATCTCAATCTGGTTTTGCCTGTTCTTCAAAAGCCTCCTTTTGAGAACATTAGTGAGATTTCTCTGCTTTCCTTGTGGCAGAAGGTTGCCTTCTTGGTGGCTATTACTTCTGCTCACAGAGTATCTGAGTTGGCTGTGCTGTCCTTTTGTTCGCCTTATTTGGTGGTCCACAGGGATAAAGTGGTCCTCCGACCTAATCTGTCTTTTCTCCCTAAGGTGGTGTCAGATTTTCACCCTAATGAAGACATTGTGTTGCCTTCTTTATGTCCTAAGCCTAAGCATCCCAAGGAAATTGCCTTGCATTCCCTGGATGTGGTCCGGGCAATAAGCGTTTATGTGACGGTTACTGAGTCCTTTAGAAAATCGGACTCTTTGTTCTTACGGAAGGCCCTCGCAAAGGTTTGGCTGTGTCTGCTGCGACCATATCAAAATGGATCAGGCTAGCGGTTGTACAGGCTTATGGCATCAAGGGTCAGGTTCCTCCTTTCCCTGTGAAGGTGCATTCTACTAGAGCGCTGAGTGCCTCTTGGGCTTTTTGCCATCGGGCCTCTGTTCTACAAGTTTGTAAGGCAGCGACTTGGTCGTCTGTGCATACTTTTACTAAATTCTACAAAGCAGATTTGTTGGCATCTCCGGATGCCTCTTTTGGCACAAGGTTTTGCAGGCTGCTGTTTCATAAGAGAATGTTTTTTGTTCTCTAAGGGGTCTTTACCTGGGTGAGCTCATGTTATTTGGTTGGGCTTCATGTTATCCGGTTGACTGCGAAAACAATGTAAAACACCTACTATGGAACAGTGGGAACGAGCATTAAAATTCAACATCCCTATGTCACAAGGCAGCTGGACAGTATGTTGTTTACCGGGCGCTCAAGTTCGGCACATCGCGGATCGGATAGACAGATTATTGGGCGGGGCTGGGGATGACCAAGCGGTCATGGTGCATGTGGGCACTAATGACCAAGTAAGAGGAAGGTGGGGGATCCTAAAGAACGATTTCATGGACTTTGGGAATAGATTGAGGAATAGGACATCCAAGGTGGTTTTCTCTGAAATACTGCCGGTACCTCGAGCCACACCAGAGAGGCAGAAGGAGATTTGGGAACTTAATAAGTGGCTGAGAAACTGGTGTAGGAAGGAGGGGTTCGGGTTCCTGGAGAACTGGGCTGACTTCTCAGTCGGCTACCGGCTCTTTAGTAAGGATGGGCTGCACCTTAATGGGGATGGTACAGCTCTTTTGGGGAGAAAGATGGCCACCAAGTTGGAGGGGCTTTTAAACTAGGAGACGGGGGAGAGCTCAGAAGTAGAGTCAGTCAGGAGGGAGCAAAGGACAGAAGGCAGTATTAGAGTCAGCAGCGACAGTAGTTCCATAACGTCAATTGGGGGGTCTGTGCAGGAAAACCTCAGACCAAACAGGAATAAAAATAATCACCATTCACTATCAACTTCCACAAAACTAAGAGGGGTATATGCAAATGCCAGGAGCCTAGCTAATAAAATGGATGAGTTGGATATGTTAGTACATCAGGAGGACATAGACCTTGTGGGAATAACGGAAACTTGGTTTGACCCCTCACCAGACTGGCTGGCCAATATCCAAGGGTATTTGGTGTACCGAAAGGACAGGGTAGGGAAAAGAGGGGGAGGGGTATGTCTCTATGTCAAGAATAATGTAAGGGTGATAGAGAGGAGTGATATTATGGAAGGGATGAGTATGGAGTTAGAATCTGTGTGGGTAGAACTCCATAAGGAAGAAGTAAAGGGAAAAGTAATTGTGGGGGTTTGTAGGCCACCCAACCAAAGGGAGGAGGTAGAGCTGGAATTTATATCACTGTTGGGTAAAGTGGCAAAACTGGGATCAGTCATCATATTGGGATTGGACTTCAATTATCCCGACATTGACTGGGAAGAGGGGACTACACACTCACAGAAGGCCCGTCTCTTCATGGAAACCTTACAGGACAACTACATGTCTCAGTTGGTGGTTTCTCCTACTAGAGAAAATGCAGTGTTGGATCTATTGATCACTAATGACCCAGACCTAATCTCGGAGGTAGGAGTCCAGGACAACCTGGGCTCTAGCGATCACAGGATGATCACATTTAGCGTAAATAACAATATAACAAGGCAAGAGGGGAACATAAGAACCCTAAACTTCAGAATGGCAAACTCTCCCAAATTGTGCCCAATGATGGAAAGGGTAAACTGGGACCAAACCTTAGGAACACTGACCACAGAGGAAAAATGGGAATGCTTTAGGAACATATTAAACAAATGCATCTTGCTGTGCACACCTATGGAAAATACATTTAGAAGAGACAAAGCTAAACCGTAATATTAAAAAACTTATTAGGGGTAAAAAAATGGCCTTCAAGAAATATAAATCAGAGGGCACAGTATCGGCTTTCGAGCAATACAAGGAGGCAAATGAGAAAAGTAAATACGAAATTAAAAAAATGGCTAAAATCAACTTTGGGAGACAAATAGCAGAGGATAGTAAAAAGAACTCAAAGAAATTCTTTAAATATATAAACAGCAAAAAAACTAGGGCAGAGCATATTGCACACATAATTAACGATGATGGGAGGATGGTTACAGAGGACACTGAAAAAGCAACTGTGCTGAATGCTTTTTTCTCCTCAGTCTTTACACAGGAAAAGGAGGGGTACACTGACCATGACTGTATGGTTAGTAGTAATACACAAGCCTTGCCGCTATTGCTAACAGAGGATCACGGAATTGCTGGATAAAATTAACACAAATAAATCACCAGGCCCGGATGGCTTACATCCGAGAGTACTCAAAGAACTTAGTAAGACTATATCTAGACCACTGTACCTGATCTTTGCTGACAGTAGTATGACAGGAAATGTACCATGGGATTGGAGGAAAGCTAACGTGATACTGATATTCAAAAAAGGGCAGAGGCATGTCCCGGGAAATTATAGGCCTGTCAGTCTGACATCGATAGTATGTAAACTTCTGGAGGGGATGATAAGGGACTATATCGTAGAGTTTGCTAAAGACAACAACATCATCAGCAGCAGTAATCTGCACAGGTTTACAAATGGGCGTTCCTGTCAAACCAATCTCTTAGCATTCTACGAGGAGGTGAGCTAGATAGGGGGAGACCAGTGGATGTGGTGTACCTGGATTTCGCTAAGGTGTTTGATACAGTTCCCCACAAGCGCTTAATTTATAAAATAAGGTCTGCAGGCATCGACCGCAAGGCTTGCTCTTAAATACGGAACTGGCTAAAAGGGCGTGTCCAAAGGATGGTAATAGTGCATACTCAGACTGGTCTGAGGTGGTAAGTGGGGCCCACCAAGGCTCAGTCCTGGGACCAACCCTGTTCAATTTATTCATAAACAGCATTGAGGGCGGTATAAGTAGTTCTATATCAGTTTTTGCAGATGACACAAATTTGGGCAGGGCAATAACTGCACGGCATGAAGCAGATATCCTACAGAATGACCTGGACAAAATAACAGTGGGCAACGACATGGCAAATGAGGTTTAATGTGGAGAAATGTAGGGTTTTGCACTTGGAGACTAAAAACATAAAAGCAAAATACACTTTAGGGGGGGAACCTTTGGGGGAATCAAAAATGGAGAAAGATCTGGGAGTCTTGGTAGAGGATAGACTAAGAAATAGCATGCAATGTCAAGCGGCAGCTGCCAAAGCCGGCAGAATATTAGCATGCATAAAGAAAGGGATGTATTCCAGAAATAAAACTATAATCCTACCACTTTATAAAACTCACATCCAACCGCATCTGGAGTATTCTGTCCAGTTCTGGTCGCCAGTTCTCAGGAGGGATGTGTTGGAGCTGGAGAGAGTCCAGAGAAGGGCAACTAAACTAATTAGGGGATTGGAGGACCTTAATTATGAAGAGCGTCTGCAATCGCTTGATTTATTCTCCCTGGAGAAGAGACGCCTGAGAGGGGACATGATAGCAATTTATAAATACCTCAATGGTGATGTCAGCATAGAAAAAAATATATTCATTTGAAAGGATTGCATGAGGACTCGAGGGCATACAATGCGATTAGAGGAGAAGCATTTTCACCTCAGGCAACGCAGGGGGTTCTTTACTGTTATGGCTACAGGATTGTGGAATTCTCTACCACAAGAGGTGGTTTCTGCGGGAAGTATGGTTGCTTTCAAAAGACTCTTGGACGTACATCTCGATCAGAATATTCATGGGTTTGAGAGATGATTACGGCCACACACACCTACACAGGTTGAACTGGATGGACTATTGTCTTTATTCAACCTCAACTACTATGTAAATATGTAACAAGGGCCCGCCGTAACACAAAAACCTCTGCATGTATCCAGATGTATTTTACACTGGGAATCAGCTCAAAAGTTACTACACAAATGGTACTATACTCCTTACGGACTAGCCACAATTTATCCAGATCATTCTACGCTTTGCTTGAGACAGTGTGGCAAGAATGGTACATTAGTGCATGTCTGGTGGCATTGCTTGCAATTAACACTTTTTTAGTCTGAAATATTCAGTCTTATATTTTCTGTAACCCTTATAACCTGTATATCTGATCCTAAACTAGCCCTTCTAAGTGTAGGCATTGAGCATTGGCCTATTCAATTACGAACCTTCATTACTCACACTTTCACTGTGGCTAGGCTGTCCATAGCAAAATTCTGGAAAGACACAAAACCTCCTCTTTTAGCTACGGCAATTTCTATAATGAATAATAATGCTTTACAAAAATGTATCTTCGTCAAAGTACAATGCAAAAATGTCTTTTTGGAGGCAATGGTCCCTTTAGCTGCAAGACCTATATTCCCTGCAAGGATCTATATTCCCCTTATAATCCTGGCACTAAGCTTCCCCTGAGACCCCAATAAACCTAATCTCTAACCAATTTGTTTCTCCATTGTTCATCCATAGTCCAAGTAGTATTATACTATATCATATACTCCTAAAGGAGACCAGGCACCACCTGGATATTGATCCTCTATTAATATAGACCCCTTGAGTCCAATGCTACATTGTTCCTGTTACTGTTCCATTAAGCACTGTACATGTTATTTTGTATGGAAGTTAATTATGCTGAGTGATCGCTCGTTATACCTGCTGTTGATACTGTGAGCATTTGTCTTCCTATTTGTTTTATTCCAAAAGGAAAAATAAAAATACTATTAGAAACGTATAAGCTCTCTAAATGAGGGCTAGCACCTCTTTGTGTGGACCTAATTCAACGTCGATATATCATTGTATAATTGTATTTGTGTGAAATCTTCAATAAAGATTAATGAAACCAAAAAATAAAATAAAACACAGTAAGGACAGAACTTTAACTCAATAAAAAGACAACTATTTTTGTGATTTTTTTTTACATTTTATTTTTTTTTAATTTTTTTTAACTTGTAAACTTTAGATAATAGGCGTCTGTAGCATAACCCTCAGGTAATCCTACTGCCCACATCCATAAATCATACATAAAAGAAAAGTAGAAAAGGCCCCACTGCATGTTTAAAATGGGGACCGGATATTGCAGAGGGCCTATTATTGTGGGACTTTAAAGGGCATAGGTTTACCTATAGTGAGCTCACATAGGGGAAAATTTCAAAACTTTTTTGATATATCAGAATCATTAAAATGACAACAAACCAACTGTCAAATTGTATTACAAACTGTAAACATCATGCGTAAGGACATCCTATACATGGTTCAACGCGTTTCGCAATTGAATACTATGTAAGAACTATGCAATACATGGTAGCGTCTTCAGGAACCATCATAGTGAATATAACATCCTTACAACTTGAAAGAAAAAGACAAGAAGAGAAAAAAGAGACAACAACATAAGTGTATCTGTCAATTCTCTACAAATTTTGATATAGTTTAATAGTCATACATTAACACTTTATAAATAACATAGGTGCTCACTATCATAGCAAAGATCACCTTGGCATGTGTCTACTTGACTGGTCCACTCAGCCCATCAGGCAGGCAGATACATGGGTCCAAACAAGTCCCCACGGGTAGGAGGGTGTCAGCCGCCCCGTCCAAAGGGGGGTGTGTACAGACTGGACCAGACTTCCTCAGGACCAACACCAAAGGTCAGGACCCAAACCAGACAATTAATGACCATCAAATACGGACCTCCCAGGTGGTTGCTAGGGATACCTTTGTATCTAGAAAGTGAACATGTGATTTTGATGTGTGCATACTTCCTTCAAACGACCAAGTTAATATATCTATCCCCATGTGTATCCCCTTAATTGTACTGCCATTGGGGAGGTACTAAGAGAGATCCAACAGAAGTATTACTATGTTGTGCCCCGACGGGCCGCTTCCGGTGGGACCAGCCTTTGTAAGCGCGATTTGGTGGGGACGCCACAGTCGGCTGCCTGCCACTGCGCTGTGTACACCAGGACCAAGCCATCTGTCAGGTGAGAGACAATCATAGAATGGGATCCACATGGGAGGTATCCAGATACCTGGATATGTTATGGGCAATACTGGGGGAGTATTTTTGTAGATGTAATATTGCACGGCTAGTACCTATATGTTTTATGGTTCCCCGCATGGCTGAGCAAAGTTTCATACATAGAATAGATGGCCCCGGTGGGATGTGGGATGTGTAATATACATAGGATAAACATATCTAAAACCTCTCCCCATAATAAATTGACATAGTAATACTTTTGTTGGTTCTCTTTTAGAACCTCCCCAATGGCAGTACCATTAACTTGGTCGTTTGAAGGAAGTATGCACACATCAATATCACATGTTCACATTCTAGATACAAAGGTATCCTTAGCAACCACCTGGGAGGTCCGTATTTGATGGTCATTAATTGTCTGGTTTGGGTTTGGGTCCTGACCTTTGGTGTTGGTCCTGAGGAAGTCTGGTCCAGTCTGCACACACTCCCCTTGGACTGGGGGCTGACACTCTCCTACCCGTGGGGACTTGTTTGGACCTATGTATCTGCCTGATGGGCTGAGTGGACCAGTCAAGTAGACACATGCCAAGGTGATCTTTGCTATGATGGTAAGCACCTATGTTATTTAAAAAGTGTTAATGTATGACTATTAAACTATATGGAAATTTGTAGAGAATTGACAGATACACATATGATGTTGTCTCTTTTTTCTCTTCTTGTCTTTTCTTTCAAGTTGTAAGGATGTTATATTCACTATGATGGTTCCTGAAGAACTTACCATGTATAGGATGTCCTTATGCATGATGTTTACAGTTTGTAATACAATTTGACAGTTGGTTTGTTGTCATTTTAATGATTCTGATATATCAAAAAAGTTTTGAAATTTTCCCCTATGTGTGCTCACTATAGGTAAACCTTTAAAGTCCCACAATAATAGACCCACTGCAATATTCAGTCCCCTTTTTATACATGCAGTTGGGTCTTTTCTACTTTTCTTTTATGTAATTATTAAACTGTAAACTTTCCAGACTCTGGTATTTCAAAATGCTGTAGCCAGTTTCCTGACAAACTTTTTTTGAGACCCTATGTGAATGTCTGCCTTAGACTGTGCCGCGCTGTACCCTATACTAATACTCCACTAGTGTGTGGTAGCAATGGAAGCAGTCTTCGCAGCAGAGACCAGGTTGGCCAGGGCAAGAGGGACGAAAAAAGCAGGTGTCTCTTCTTCTTCTGTATCTGCTACAGGCACAACATCTTTTTTGGTGTGACTTTTGGGTCAGGAAACCAGGACATCCAGAAAATGCCTCTCATGCAGTCTGCTCACTGCATCTGGATTGGGAGTTTTAGGAAGGATTCACTTCTTCCTGATGCTTTGTATAGTACAAAAGACAATTGAAATAAATATACAGACACTTAATTGTACCAGCATCAGGCTATACGGGAAATCAAGTACAGTTTCATCATCTGGTCGTTGAAGTCCTCCAACATTAAGCTTGTAGTCGTGGACACAGAGGGGCTTCTCAACAACACCAGTTGCTGTTGTAATTTGGACTGTCGTGTCTGCATGAATGGAAGACAGGACGAAAACATTCTGTGTGTCCTTCCACTTCATTGCAAGCAAATCATGATTTCTCTTTTCAATCATTTTTATTGAGTTTTTAGAAACAACACCAGGAGTGTACAAAAGTATGCAAGAGTACATAAGTAGCAGTCAAAGTAGTATACAACAAGGTAAAACATGGGTATAGAATATAACTGAAAGTGAGAGTTGAACCGGGGATTGTATTGCGCTGGTGCAAAGAGGATATCTAGAAGCACAATAACATATCATCAGAGATGTAAAACAACAACAGTGGTGATCAGAAGGTAATGAGTCGTTATGATTCAGAGGATTACATGTCAAGAGACTTAGGAAATTTAGGGGGGTGTAGAGTAATACCTGCTTTCCGTCCAGGGCTGCCAGTTGGTGTAGAAGAGGGAGCTCCTGGAAATGGAATATGAGTAAGCTTTTTCGAGCGAGAATTGAAGGTTAATTAGATGAAGTACTTCCTAGTGAGAGGGAGGGGACGGTTGTTTCCAGTGCCTGGCAATCACAGTTTTGGCAGCCAGCAGAATGTGAGTCGTCACCACCCTCAGACTGGGAGGAACACAGTCCAAGCCTAAGAACAGGATAGCTAGAGCCGGGTTCGGAGAGGTGATTATACCTGTGGTGTCAGAGACGATGTCAAATATCTTTCTCCAATAGCTGGTAAGGCTTTTACAGGACCAGAAAACATGAAGTAGGCTTCCTGGTTGGCCGCATTCACACCAGCATAGTGGGCTGCTTTGGGTATAGAATTTAGATAAACAAAGAGGGGTTAAGTACCATCTGGTGAGGAGTTTCTGAGTTTGTTCCCAATGGGCAATGCAGTGGGAGGCTCTGTAAGTGCTGCAAATTGCCAATTTCCATTGGGCATCGGAGAAAGATACCTGAAGTTCCTCTTTCCATTTAAGCATAGGTCTAGTTTTAATGAAGGTTGATTTAGAGTGAAGGAGGTTATAAAAGAGAGATGCCTTTCTTGTTGGGTCGGGGATAGGATAAAACTTGCCACAGAGAGGTTGGGAAAGTTAGTTTCGGGGGGGGGGTGTGTGTTTAGAGAGGAAATGGATATACAATTATAAGTGTAAACAGCTGTGTTGTGGATTTGGAATTCAGCCTGAATAGAGGAGAAGCTTTTTAGTTGCGTGAGTATAGTTGGTCTATATTATATATTAGGTAGCAGGATTTTCAGAGGAAGGGTGATTGAAGATGAGGGTGCAAAAGCATCAAAGTTTTCATTGAGCAACCACCAAGCTTTTATAGTGGCCTGTGTAGGGAGGGAGAGTGAGGATAATTGCAAGGGGCGCCAGAGGTCCGCTAACAGTAGGAGGTGTAGGTCTTCCATTTTAGCCGAGGTTGATTCGACCTTGATCCATGGGAGATTGTGAGAGTTTGAAAACCAATATGACAGGGGTGATAATTGAGAGGCGAGAGAGTTATCATGGATGTCAGGAAGACCCAGACCTCCGACTGTCCTGTCTTTCACGGAGTGAGCGTGGTTGCATCTTGTGCTTCTTTTTTGTCAAACAAACTTGCAAAGAGATTCAGAAAGGGTGAAATAGTGCTTCGGAATGTGAATTGGAAGTGTACAGAATAAGTAGAGAATTTTGGGGAGGCACATCATTTTAAAGGTGGCGTTTCTGCCTGCCCAGGACAGATTGACCTTCTGAAAGTTGTGTGTGTCTTCAAGTACGGTGTTGATAGGTTTGAGATTGGAAGAAAGTAGTTTGGACGTGGGAAAAGTTAGGCTGATGCCTAGGTATGGGATTGTTTGATCTGCCGAGGCATAGGGCATCATGGTGGATAGGTGTGACCGTGTGGTCGGATGTGGACCCGTGTTCAGAATTAGTGACTTGGTGAAGTTCACTTTGTAGTAGGATACTGCACTGTATGATTGGAGAATTTGGTGAGCTGCTGGGAGTGAGATAAGAGGGTTAGTGAGGCTTAGGATCACATCATCTGCAAAGAGACTGATGCAATGGTGCGAACGAGTGAACTTGAAGCCGGAGATTAGGGGGTACGTACGGATCGATTCTGCAAGAGGTTCGATCAAAAGATTAAATATTAAGGGTGAGTGGGGACAACCCCGACGAGTGTCATTTGTTACGGAGAAGGGTTTGGATAGGAGGCCGGAGGAGAGGACTTTAGCAGACAGGGACGTATAGAGGGAAAGTATAGCTGAAAGGATGGGTCCTGAGAAACCAAATTTTGTTAGAACAGCTCTCATGTAACCCCAGTGAACGCGGTCAAACGCCTTCTCTGCGTCAATATAGAAAAACAGAGAATGCCTTTGAGTGCGCTCAGCGTGGTGGATGAGGTTGATTATCTGCCTTGTGGCATCAGGTGCTTGTCTACCTTTTACAAAGCCCTTTTGATCTGGGGCTATGAGTGAAGGGAGGACTGTCGCGATTCTGTTAGCTATGAGTTTTGCGTATGTTTTCAGGTCCGAGTTAAGCAGGGAGATTGGTCTTAAGTTAGCTGGGGTGTCCGGAGGCCTGCCTGGTTTAGGTAGTGTAGATATATGTGCTTGAAGCATTTCCGCTGGGAGGTGTTGTGTTGCTATGGCGTTGGAGAAAAGGCAAAGTAAATAGGGAGTAAGGATATTTGTCGGGGAAGAATAGTATTCATTAGTAAGGCCATCCGGGCCTGGGGATTTGTTAACTGGAAGAGATCTCAGTGTACGGTGGATTTCTAAAGGAGTGATAGGGCTATTGAGGAGGTCTAGAGAGGATGGAGAAATTGTAGGTAGGGTCAGATGTTGCAAGAAGTGGTGTATGTCGATGTCTGTAGGTTGGGGAGTAGAGGGGTCTTCGCGAAGGTTATAGAGGGAACCGTAGTAATCCGCGAAGGCGTCTGCTATGTCTTGGGGGTTTAGCAGTTTGGATTTGGTGAATGGGTGGTATAGAGAATCAATTTTAGTTTTAATCTGTCTGGCTTTCAATCTGCGGGCTAAGAATTTGCCCGCTTTGTTGTGTAAGGCATAATATTTCATGTGCGATTGGGCCAACAGTTTGTCATGGAGGTCACAAAGGAGTCTACATAAGTCGTTCCTTAGGACGGTTAGACGGGCCGAGGATGTGTCAGATGGGTTGTGTTTGTGGAGTACATCAAGAGACTTTGTCAGATAGCAATTTATCAAGTTTAGCAGTGTATTTTTTTTTTTTTTCATTTTAGAGCCCAGCTGGATTAAGATACCTATGGCGTACGCTTTGTGAGTGGTCCAGAGAAGGGAGGGGTCAATGTCAGGTGTGTCATTGTGAGAGAAAAATTTGGTTAGGTGTGTTTTCAGTGATTTGAGAGTGTCTGGGTTAGAAAGTAAAGAGTTGTTGCACCGCCATATGTAGGATGAGGGTTGAACTCTGCTAGTAGTCAAGAACAGGAAGATAGCCGCATGATCAGACCATGTGATAGGAGATATAGCGGAGTCTGTGACAGTTGGGAGAGTGTTCCTATCAACCAAGAACATATCTATTCTTGTGTATGAGTTGTACCTGGGGGAGTAGTAGGTGTAGTCACTTTCATCTGCATGTTGGTAGCGCCACACGTCATGAAGATCCTCAGAATTTAGTAGGTTTTTAAGAGTCGATCATTTTGACTTCCCTCTGGATGAGGAGTCCATGACGTGGTCCGCCACCAAGTTGAAATTACCACATACAATGAGATACCCTGATTTGAGTTTGGCAACCTTAGAGCATAGTCTATGAAGAAATTTCAATTGGTGGGTATTTGGTGCATAGACATTTACAATAGTTACATAGTAGATGAGGTTGAATAAAGACAATAGTCCATCCAGTTTAACCTGTGTAGGTGTGTGTGGCTGTAATCATCTCACATAGCCCTGAATGTTCTGATCCTTGAGATGTACATCTAAGAGTCTTTTGAAAGCCACCATACTTCCCGCAGAAACCACCTCTTGTGGTAGAGAATTCCACAATCTTGTTGCCCTCACAGTAAAGAACCACCCACGTTGCCTGAGGTTAAAACGCTTCTCCTCTAATCGCATTGTATGTCCTCGAGTCCTCGTACAATCCCTTCGACTGAACAGCTTTTTTTCTAAGCTGAGATCCCCATTGAGATATTTGTAAATTGCTATCATGTCCCCCCTCAGGCGTCTCTTCTCCAGGGAGAATAAATCAAGTGATTGCAGACTCTCTTCATAATTAAGGTCCTCCAATCCCCTAATCAGTTTAGTTGCCCTTCTCTGGACTCTCTCTAGCTCCAACACATCCCTCCTGAGGACTGGCGACCAGAACTGGACAGAATACTCCAGATGCGGTCGGACCAGAGTTTTATAAAGTGGAAGGATTATAGTCTTATCTCTGGAATACATCCCCTTCTTTATGCATGCTAATATTCTGCTGGCTTTGGCAGCTGCCACTTGACATTGCATGCTATTGCCTAATCTATCATCAACCAAGACTCCCAGATCTTTCTCCATTTTTGATTCCCCCAAGGGTTCCCCTCCTTACGTGTATTGTGATTTTATGTTTTTAGTCCCCAAGTGCAAAACCTTACACTTCTCCACATTAAACCTCATTTGCCATGTCGTTGCCCACTCCGTTATTTTGTCCAGGTCATTCTTTAGGATATCTGCTTCATGCTGTGAAGTTATTGCCCTGACCAATTTTGTGTCATCTGCAAAAACGGATATCGAACTACTGACCCCGATCTCAATGCTGTTTATGAACAAATTGAACAAGGTTGGTCCCAGGACTGAGCCTTGGGGGACCCCGCTTACTACCTCAGACCAGTCTGAGTATGCGCTGTTTATTACCACCCTTTGGACACGCCTTTTAGCCAGTTCCGTATCCAAGAGCAAACCCTGCTGTCGATACCTGCAGACCTTATTTTATAAATTAAGCGCTTGTGGGGAACTGTATCAAATGCCTTTGCGAAATCCAGGTACATCACATCCACTGGTCTGCCCCTATCTAGCTCACAGCTTACCTCCTCGTAGAATGTTAAGAGATTGGTTTGACAAGAATGCCCATTTGTAAACCCGTGCTGATTACTGATGATGATTCTGTTGTCTTTAGCAAACTGTACGATATAGTCCCTTATCATCCCCTCCAGAAGTTTACATACTATTGTTGTCAAACTGACAGGCCTATAATTTCCCGGGATATGCCTCTGCCCCTTTTTGAATATCGGAATCACGTTAGCTTTCCTCCAATCCCCTGGTACATCTCCTGTCCTAATACTGTCAGCAAAGATCAGGAACAGTGGTCTAGATATAACCTTACGGAGTTCCTTGAGTACTCTCGGATGTATGCCATCCGGGCCTGGTGATTTGTTTGTGTTAAGTTTATCTAGCCTTTCCCTGATTTCACCCTCTGTAAGCCATAGTGGCAAGTCCTGTGTATTACTACTAACCATACAGTCATGGTCAGTGTACCCCTCCTTTTCCTGAAGGCCAATTTTTTTCCCCTAATTTTTTTAACGCTACGGTTTAGCCAGCCAGGTTTGGCTTTGTCTCTTCTAAATTTATTTCCCATAGGGATGCACTGCAAGATGCATTTGCTTAATGTGGTCCTAAAGCATTCCCATTTTTCCTCTGTGGTCAGTGATCCCAGGGTTACGTCCCAGTTTACCCTTTCCATCAATGAGTACAATTTTGGAAAGTCTGCCCTTCTGAAGTTTAGGGTTCTTATGTTCCCCACTTGCCTTGTTATATTGTTATTTATACTAAATGTGATCATCCTGTGATCGCTAGAGCCCAGGTTGTCCTGGACTCCTACCTCCGAGATTAGGTCTGGGTCATTAGTGATCAATAGATCCAGGATTGCATTTTCTCTAGTCGGAGAATCCAATAACTGAGACATGTAATTATCCTGTAAGGTTTCCGTGAATAGACGGGCCTTCTGTGAGTGTGTAGTCCCCTCTTCCCAGTCAATGTCGGGATAATTGAAGTCCACCAATATGATGACTGATCCCAGTTTTGCCACTTTACCCAACAGTGATATAAATTCCAGTTCTACCTCCTCCCCTTGTTTAGGTGGCCTATAGCAAACCCCCACAATTACTTTTCCCTTTTCTCCTTCCCAATGGAGTTCTACCCACACAGATTCTAACTCCATACTCATCCCTTCCGTAATGTCACTCCTCTCTATCACCTTTATATTGTTCTTCACATAGAGACATACCCCTCCCCCTCTTTTTCCTACCCTGTACACCGAATACCCTCGGATATTGGCCAGCCAGTCATGTGAGGGGTCGAACCAAGTCTCCGTTATTTCCACAAGGTCTATGTCATCCTCATGTACTAACATTTCCAACTCATCCATTTTATTAGCTAGGCTCCTGGCATTAGCATATACCCATCTTAGTTCTACGGAAGTTAAACGTGATTGGTGGTTATGTTTATTCCTGTTAAGTCTGAGCTTTTCCCGCACAGACCTACCAATTGACGTTATGTCCCTACTGTCGATGCTGACTCTACAACTGCCTTCAGTCCTTTGCTCCCTCCTGACTGACTCTACATCTGAGCCCTCCCCTCCGTCTCCTAGTTTAAAAGCCCCTCCAACTTGGTGGCCATCTTTCTCCCCAAAAGAGCTGTACCGTCCCCAGTTATTTATCTTACACGCAAGATTCTGTGTGGACTGTAAAGGACACCGTAGCTCTGCACGTTACGTCCCAGCGGAGAGGCTATCTTAACGACATTCTTATCTTTTCAGGTTCCATTGAATTGCACTGTGAACATGTCGAGAAGGTTCTCGGCCGCCTAAGAGACCATGGATTGTACGCGAAGGCAGAGAAATTTGAGTTCGAAAGGGAATCAATCCAATTCTTGGGACTTGTCATTTCCACTTCTGGGATCTCCATGGACCCCCAAAAGGTCAAATCAATCCTCGAATGGCCCACTCCCACAGACAAGAAGAGCACGCAGAGGTTTATTGGATTCGCTAATTTCTACCGCAAGTTTATCAAGAACTTCTCTGCCATTATCCTTCCAGTCACCCAGCTAACGAGGCAAGGCACCCGCTTCCATTCCAAAGGACACCGGCAGCACGAGCTGCGTTTGATGAGTTAAAGATCCTATTTACCACTGCACCTATCCTACGACACCCAAATCCTGCATTGCCCTATGTTCTTGAGGTAGATGCTTCAGAAAATGCCGTAGGTGCCATCCGGTCACAGCGTTCGGGTATGAAATCTCTTCTTCACCCTGTTGCCTTCTTTTCCAAGAAACTCAGTCGAGCAGAAAGGAATTACGATGTTGGAGACCGGGAACTGCTGGCCATAAAGACGGCCTTGGAAGAATGGCGCTACCTATTAGAAGGAGCATCTCACCCTATCCTGATCTTTACCGATCACAAAAATCTGGAATACCTCAGAACAGCTAAGAGACTAAAACCACGTCAAGCCAGGTGGGCACTGTTCTTTTCTCGTTTTACTTTTCATTTCACCTAAAGGCCAGGCTCCAAGAATGGAAAACCTGATGCGCTATCCCGCATGTACCCAGAGGACGAAGAGTGTCGCCAAGTAGACACAATTCTGCCGGCCCAAAGTTTCCTACTTTTGCAAACAGATCTGTTAACACAGCTGAAGCAGGCATCCATAAGGGATGTTCTACCATCAGGTATGTGCCTTCAGGAACAAGAGGGACTGTTTTTCTATAACCAAAGGGTGTTGGTACCTCCAAGTCTACATGCCAAGGTTCCCAGCCTGTGTCATGATCATCCCTTGGCAGGGCACTTTGGGATATCTAAGACGATCGACCTGGTACAACGGTCCTTTTGGTGGCCTGGTCTGAGGCCCGACTGCCGGAATTATGTTAGCACCTGTGGAATCTGCATCCGGAACAAGAATGACAAGGCCAAAGCCTGGGGTCTACTAAGGCCCTTGCCCATTCCCAAAAGGCCTTGGGAAATGATAAATATGGACTTTATCGTCGAGCTCCCTCCTTCTGAAGGATTCACTACCATCTTTGTGGTGGTCGACAGACTAACAAAGATGGCCCATTTTATCCCTATGTCGGGAACTCCCTCAGCAATGGAAACTACCCATACTTTCATCAAGGAAGTGGTTCGGCTCCACGGGGTACCTAGCAACATCACCTCAGATCGAGGGGGGGCAATTTACTTCCAGATTCTGGAAAGACCTCTGCAGAACATTAAAAATGGACACAAACTTTTCCTCAGCCTATCATTCACAAACGAATGGTCAAACGGAACGTACAAACCAGACCCTGGAACAGTATCTCCGGTGTTTTTCATCGTTTTCACAGGATGACTGGGCATCACTTTTAGAGTTTGCATATAATGACGCAGTGCATTCAGCCACGGATCAAGCCCCGTTTTTTGAAAACTATGGGTACTTCCCAGCCTTTTATACCTGATGTGATGCCTGATTCCTTGGTTCCGGCAGTCCAGGAAAGAGCCACATTTTTGCAAACCAACAACAAACTATTGCAAGACCCCATTGCCAAAGCACAGCAAGACAATAAAAAATGTTTTGATAGGAAGAGAAGGGGAGATCTAAACCTCAAACCAGGAGACAAGGTTTGGTTATCCACCATTAATCTGAAACTGTCGTGCCCATCTAAAAAACTGGATATATCGGTCCATTCTCTATTAAGAGACAAATCAATCCTGCAGCCTATGAACTTTCACTTCCGGAAACATACAAAATTCACCCTGTCTTCCATGTATCCTTGCTAAAGCCTACTAGACCCAATTCCTGCCTGCCTACCTGTGACCTCAGCTTGTGTTTGACCCTGCCTTTGCCTTATGCTTTTGTACCTTGCTGCCAGACTGTGTACCGACTTCGGCTTGTATCCTGACTCCGCTCCTGTCTCCCATTCCTGTACTCATGCTGTCTGGCTGTTGACGACTCCTTGGCTTGTGTTCCGGCTTCGATCCTGCCTTCTCATCCAGCATCACCGAGTTCCAGTTCCAGGTGTTCATCCAGTGATCCACAGCCATCAGTCTTCTGCCAAGACATCACCTGCTATACCGGCCCTCGTGCCACTCTGTGTCCTACACCGCCTGTCATCTCTATTAGGGGTGTTGGACAGAAGGTGCAAGAGAAGCCCTCTCTACAGCTTGGTCTCCACCAGGTACGTGATAGTACCACTCAGCCAGATGTCGGAGACCGAGAGAGGGGCTGAACCTCTAGAGACATTATGCTAGCAACTTGCTTCGCTTACCCAAGCAGTCAAATCCCTGCAAGAGGGCTACTTCCAATTAGAGGGCCGCATCCAATCCATGGCCTCTACCCCGGCAACCCTGGCACCTGGGTCCTCCATGCCCGAACGGGCCCTATCTACACCTGCAGTGGTTTTGCCACCACCAGAACCTCGGGTACCTGCTCCAGAATGATTTTCGGGTGACCGGCACAAATTCCGGGCTTTCAGGAATTCTTGTGAGCTATACTTTGCCCTGCAACCACTGATTTTCTCACTTGAATCCACCAAGGTGGGGTTCATAATCTGGAAGAAAAAGGCTTAAAACCTAGGATATGAGAATCGTCAGACCTTACTGTTTCAGTAGGTGTGAGCAATAACAACTATACCTTGACGGTTAATTAAAACCGGGAGCCTCAGGCAACCAAAAAATACTTGTCAACAAAATAAATGAGAGATGGAAGTAACCATCTCAGAAAAGGTTGCACAAACGCTGGGCTCACAAGGTTAATGGTGCATCAAAACTTTATTGAGGTGGTGGTATACAAAAAGCATATAAATACAACATTTTCTAAAACGACTATACACTGGTGCGTTAGTCATCCGTGATGATGGAGACCCTGGAGACCTGTGTGGGTAAAGGATTGCTGAAAATCAGCACTACCCACGCCAACACTCCACCCTCTCCGCTATCCCTAGTGGCATGGCTTCCACTGGTAGGGATTGATCAATAATGAATTGAGTCTGAAAATCTTTCTTGACCCTTAGATGACATCCTATGGGGGCTTTAATTATGGAATTCCCAGATAAGGTAATGCCCCACGTTACTCCATGAATCTCCTCCATTATAAGGGATACTTTATGGCCGTCAATTATGCGGAGATAACTAATATTGTGGGTCTTATAGATGAGTAGATTTATAATACCCTGCCACCATGGTCCTCCTGAACCTTGCAATAACTCTTAGTACCCCCTATCACGATATCTCGGGCATCTCCGGGATCAAACTTTAAATCTAAGGGTAGTTACATTAGGCAAAGCGTCACCCACTGCTCTGGCCCTGGGGGCTCCTTTCCCTACAGCACCAGCAGTGGGTTGATTTCGCTGGGCCATATGGTCTGTACGGCTAATCCCACAACCTGGTTAAACTATTGAGCTGCAAAAAATGTAGCGGCTCAATAGGTAAGTATTTGTTTATTTTACTTGATACCCCTGAGATGGTTTCCTCTGGGTTTAAGCCACTAATGTAGAGTGGTACATGACACCGTTCCTTTATATGTGCCACAGTCTCTGCTGCCTAGAGATAGCCTTTATCCGTTTCGACAGGCTCTATACTCTATGATGCTCATTCAAAAACCAATGTCATTTTTCTCCTTAAACTAAAGGGAATTTGATTCTTTTATATCTAAATTTATAGTCAGTTTTATTAATTTACTACTATACTTTTGAATTATGTGGACTGGAACTACTATTATGACAGGTAATATCCTGTCCATACCACTAGATGGCCTCTGACATGGCGCTGACTGGAGCCGGTAATGACTTTGTTCAATTAACTCAAGATCCCGGCTATTTAAACAATGATCATACAGCGGCATGACGTCCTGAGGAAGCGTGCGTGAAACGCGTCGGCTTGCAATCATGACTCCTCGTTTTTTAACTGAGGCGGAGGACATGAAGATATAACATGCGTGCATCGTGGGGAGCGATCTTTCTGGAAATGGGTCTCTTGCACTACTACTATATCAGCCTTGGCAGTAGAGGCTACATAGAGAGTATCCTTTGGCTGGGTGATTGAAGCCTCTGGTATTGAGGGACATTAGTTTAAATGCCATTTAGGCAGGCAAGAAAAAAATGAGATAACTACCTTCCAAGTCCAGTGGTCGGGAAGGACGGATACCAAAAGGAGCAAAGGTGTGGGTAGACGTTGGAAGGACCATTGGCAACGGTGAGGAGAGCAGAGTCCACTGAAGGAATTAGAAGGTAGATGCTGTGGTAAATGTTCAATTGTCGTTGAAGTGAAGTATCCTGTGGAGAGGAATAAAAGGAGAAACAGGCATGCTATAGGAGTCCGGGCATGGTGGAAGCGTAGCTCGTATGGGACCATGTTGTGTCGGAAGTATACGGACAGCTTTGATAGCTGTAGTCCATCCAGATAATCCTATGGGATGACTGCAAAAAATGATAAAGAAAAAACAAAAAAAAGGATATGCAACTGTTAACAAATAAAAAACAAGGTCAGGGATGACTAAAAGGGCAGCGTGTGCTGCAAAGCATTTGGGGAAAAGAGTACAGTGGGGTGTACTTATTAGGAGCAGCTGGGCCTGGTGGACCCAGAAATGCGAGATGGTGCTTTAATTAGGGTCTGCGGCTGGAGTCCGGAGGACCCCTGATGACGACCTGCCAGTCGGATTGGACATGGGTGAGTGGGTGCGGATCTCGGGAGGGATGCTGGTTGTGGTGGTCTTGAACAATACCCCACTGGTGAAGCAGACAAATTCCTTCATCAATTGTGGTGACGGTGGGGGAGTGACCTTGGTGTGCCACACACAGCTTGGCTGGGTATTTCCACTTGTAAAAAATTTTGGTCCGCAGGGCCCTAGTTATCGGGTTGAGGTTGCGCCTAAGTTGTAGCGTGTACTGGGATTAGTCCGGGAGAACCTGTATCTGTGCTGCTTGCTCCGGAAGTTGGTCTCTGCAGAGAAAAGACTCCAAAATCTTCTCCTTCGCCTGAAAAAAGTGGATTCTGAGGAGAACGTCACGTGGTATTTCCTGGGGGAGAAAGGAGGGTTTAGGGATATGTGTATCCGGTTGATGGTTAAATCCTCTGCTGTCAGATTTGGTAAAAAACATTTTAAACAAGTCCCGCACATAGTGTGGAAGTTGGTGATTCGGGACAGATTCAGGAATGCCTCTCAACTTTAAATTGTTACGGTGAGATCTATCTTCAAGATCTGCAAGTTTGGCCATGATACAGTGTAATTCATCACGTTGGGAGTTGTGAGAGTCCACTAGAACGTTGTGGGAAGCAGTGAATTCACACATCTTGTGTTCAACAGTGTCCACTCTATCCCCCAGGGCACGGATCTCTTTCTGACAGTGTGAGAGAGAGGAGAGGATATCATGCTATATAGATGTACGGAGTGAATAAAGCATTTCTTTCAGTGTGGTGTCTGAAACAGATTGGCCAGTTGTGGGAAAGGAGGCAAAGGGATCAGATGCACTTGGGGGCCAGAAACCAGAAAGCAAGCTACTCACTAGGGGGGGAACCTCTGGGTGAGTCTAGGATGGAAAAGGACTTTGGGGTACTGGTAGACAACAAGCTTGGCAGTGGCATGCAATGCCAAGCCGCCGCAAGCAAAGCCAACAGAATACTGGGATGTATAAAAAAGGGGATTCACTCCAGAAATAAAGAGATTATTCTCCCACTCTACAAGACTCTGGTCCGGCCACATCTGGAGTATGCTGTCCAGTTCTGGGCACCGGTCCTCAGGAAGGATGTGCTGGAATTGGAGAAAGTCCAGAGAAGGGCAACAAAAATAATTAGGGGAATGGAGGACATCAGCTATGAGGAAAGACTACAAGCACTGAACCTTTTCTCTCTGGAGAAAAGACGATTGAGGGGGGATATGATATCAATGTACAAATACTGTACTGGTGACCCGAGCATAAGGAACAAACTATTCAGAGAAAGGAGATACAATAAGACACGTGGCCACTCACTAAAACTAGAGGAAAGGCGGTTTAACCTTAAAGTGCGTAAGGGGTTCTTCACTGTAAGAGCAGTAAGGATGTGGAATTCTCTTCCACAAGCAGTCATATCAGCAGGGAGCATCGATAGTTTCAAAAAACTATTAGATGGACACCTTAAAGACCACAACATACAGGGGTATACAATGTACGTTTAAAAGCAAACACACACACACGCATCATAGGTTGAACTGGATGGACTGATGTCTTTTTTCATCCTTACTAACTATGTAACTATGTAAGATGGTTGTAGTATAGGAGCTTGTGGGAGAGGGTCATTGCTCACCTCCATTGATGGTGTAGTAGTATTGGGAGGGGAGCCTTCCCTCCTGGGTTTGGTCTTCACAGGGCTCAGAGAGGATGGTGAAGGTGGCGATGAGGCCCCAGAATGTGCATTGTTAAAACCCGGGCGTTCCTTCTCCACGGCTGTGTGCAATGCAGGCTGGCTTCTGTGCATTTCCTCCGTGTAGCGCAGATCCACCAGTAGAGGGCTGGCCGCATGTCGAGAGCGAGTGTCTCCGCCGCCATTTTGGCGGAGACCATGCGAAGCGGAGGGGAAGAATTCTGACATTTTTTTGACCAGCAGGGGGTCAGAGCGGGGTCTGCGCATCATCCGTTGGTAGAGCGGGGATTCAGACGTCCACGGAGCTCAGTCTCAAGGTGGAACGAGGGCTTCAGATGGGGCGATGCTGTAGAAAGTCTGGGCACACGCAGGAGCTACCACACTATGCGGCCATCTTGTCCAGCGGTGGCCACGCCCCCCCCCAATCATGCTTTCTCAAGCAGGCTTTCCTCCCCCCCCCCCCCCCCTCCGTCTAAGTTGGGTATTTACAAGCAATTGAAGGAAGCCCTGGCAGTTAGGTTGCACAGTGCTACATGAGCCAATTTGTGAATTAAAAAGGTGTCTAAAAAGTGGCTTGCTTGTATAAAAATTGTCCATGTACAAGTGATACCCCTTATGGAACTTTTGAATTTTTGAGGATTCATTTCATTATGGAATAACTACAGTGCTCTCTGTCAATCCAAAATGTTAATGAACCTCAAACCTGAATATTTTAGAAAATAAAAGTAAGATTTGGGCTTTCTTAGGAGAATATCTGTGTGCACAATTATTGGACAACTATTGAGCAGAATTATTATGCAACATTTGTTATGGACTTTCCAGTATTAATGAGGAGGCAAAGACTCAGCGCATTTGCACAGATAGAAAGGACCGGGACAGTGATGATAATGGGGAATTTTAACTACCCAGACATTGACTGGAGTAATGGCACTGCTGGAAAAGTTAAAGCGCAAAAATGTATAAACCTATTGCAAGACAATCTTTTGGTACAGTTTATTTAGACTCCAACTAGAAATGATGCTCTGTTGGACCTGGTAATCTCAAACCATGCAGAGCTTATTACTAATGTTCATTTAGAAAGGGCTAATGTTCATTTAAAGAGCATCTGGGTAGCAGTGACCATAATCTGTTTTCATTTAATGTTAGCTGAAAGCAACAAATGCATACAGGAAATATAAAAACAACTTTAGGAGAGCAAATTTTCCAAGGATGAGGGCTGCTCTCCGAGACTTAGACTGGGAGGGAATATTGGCATTGATGAACACAGAACAGAAGTGGGAGTTCTTAAAAAAGACTATATGTGGCTCACAGCCAAAGTTAAAAAAGCTATAAATAATAAGAAAAGAACTTTAAAAAAAAAAAAAAAAAAAGTGAAGTAACACGATCATTGTTTAATTGTTACAAAGAATATCACAGAATATGTAAAAAGGAAATCAAGGACGGAAAAATTCAAAATGAATGACAAATTGAAAAAGATAGGACAAACCCCAAAAAACTCTTCAAATGTATTAATAATATAAAGGCCAGTGTAGGCCTTTTACAAAGTAATCTGGAGTGGGAGGGGGGGAGTGGCGACCGCACACCAAGATGGCCGCGATGTAAGTGAGCTCCGCTCTGTGCCCAGGGAAAATCGCAGATCCACCGACACCCACCACCGCTACCGGACTGCCGCCGCCATCCGCGCTTGTGGGAAACCCTCCTCTACCCCTTAAGATGCGGAGGAACCGCCCGGACGCCTTCCAGGTAAAGAAATTGCCTGAGTACTTCCCCACACTGCCTCACTCCAGGCTTCAGCAAAATGGCGGTGGGAGACCGCCCTCCCCGCCGCCTCTCTCATCTCTAGTGTTGGATGGCCCACCACCACTGAAACACTCGCAAATGGACGCCACTGCTGCGGGCCAGCTCCATTCCTGCTCCCCATCCATGGACTCAGGTGCCAGTACCCCTTCTACCAGGAGTCCCCTCAAGTCCAGACCCCGCACTGAGGCCAGTACTCGCACGGAGGACATGGATTCTGGTCATACTAGCCACCGTCAGGTACTCTCTCCTGCTTACGCCACACACCATGACCCTATAGCACAGTTTCCTACCACTGGCCAACTTATTTCTGACATCACAATGAAGGAAATTATGCTTTCTCTCAAGGCTTCCTTACATGCAGACCTGTTCACCGCTATCCACCAATGTAAAGCTGAAGTACAGATTTGGGTCAGAGGGTACATGTCACTGAAAACAAACTGTCAGAAGTTGCAGTATCCTATAATGTGCTGGTGGACTCTCGCAATTCTTTTTTTTTTTTTTTTTCCAAAATATTTTTATTGAAGTTTGCAAACATAACAAGAGCATATATTCAAACATTTAAACAGTACAACTGTAACAGTTGCTCACTCAAAGAAAGTACAATGTGTGAAAATAATCATTGGGGTGTACAGTGACTACAATGCATAAAGAGAGCATAGACAATGTATCAAGAGGAAAGTTCAAACATCACTTCTGATTATAGACCTATTGGTAAGGGTACCATGCTATCCACGCTGCCCACTGAGAGTCGAAAGGCTTCATAGATGTAGCTGTCCTAGCATTCAGTAGTCGTTCATATTGGTAATTCAGGTTTACTTGAATCAATACCTCACTATGGCTTGGGGCTGAGTCCGCCTTCCAGTGTTGTGCTATTATAAGTTTGGCCGCCAGTAAGAGGTGGGTTATTATAGCTCGATACTCTTTTGGGTAGTCATGGGTCCCTATGTGTAGGATTGCAAGAGCGGGATCAGGTTTCTTGAGGATGCCTGTGATCTCCGCCATTAATTGGAAGATTTTCTTCCAAAAACTTGAGATGCCAATGCAGGCCCAGAACACATGATAAATGTTAGCCACTTGACCGCATTTTCTCCAGCATAGGGGAGAATATGACAGAACAAACTTTGCCAGGATAACTGGGGTTTTGTACCACCTCGCAACTATCTTCTGGGAAAGGTCCCAGTGGTTCGTACAATGTGACGTGGACGTGACGGATTGAAATGCTTGTGCCCATTGAGTTTGTGAGAACTGCTTGCCCATATCTTGTTCCCAGCGTATCATTGGAGAAGTTTTGGTAAACACGTTTTTGTTGCCAAGGATATTATAAAACAGGGATATGCCCTTCTTCTTGTCCAACGGGGACGTGAAGAAGGATCGGATTCGGTCCTCTACTTGTATAGTCGGGAGAGGATGTTTTCTTATAAAGGCGCTAATTTGCATATAAGCGTATTTCGCTGCTTGCGGTAATGCAAATTTATCGCTAAGAGCTGCCCAAGGGACCATCAACTGGTTAGACAACAAGTCGTCTACCCAGTGGATGCTGTGATCAATTAGCATATTAGTTTTGAGATATGGGATGAGGATTTCCAGAGTCTGGATGGGGATGCGTAAGTCGGCCGGAGTATGGATAAATAGGTGGGGTGAAGTCAGTTTCCTCCAGGCCATTACGGTAGCTTGGGCGGTTGGGGGGAGTGAGTGGAGAGTTAGTGGTCTCCACGAGTCTGCCAGGAGCAACAAGTGTAGAGACGGGGAGTGTGACAGTGCTGCTTCTAGATGCACACAGTTTGCTTCTGGAGAGTCGAGGAACCACCGCTCTACCTGTGATAGAAGAGACGCTGTATGGTAATCTTCCAATATGGGCCTGCAGATCCCACCCACTCTTTTGTGCTTAACAAAGTGAGCCATAGAGCATCTAGGTTTTTTCCCCAACCAGATAAATTGCTTGAGGGCAGCATTAAGTCCTTTCAGGTACTTAGTATGAATAGGTAGTGGGATAGTTCGAAACAGATATAGTATTTTGGGGAGTTCCATCATTTTAAATGAAGCAATCCTGCCGATCCAAGAAAGTTCCACTTTGGCTAGGCGCTGTAAAGTCTGTTTAATCTTTGCAGTAAGGGGTTTAAAATTTAAATCTACTATTTTGGTGATGTCAGAGGCTAATTGGATGCCCAAGTAAGTGATGGAGTCCTTAGCCCAGGTGTAGGGGAATTGTTGTTGCAAATGTGATTGTGTATGTCGGTTCACCCCTAGATCCAAGATCAGGGATTTGGTGAAGTTCACCTTGTAGTAGGAGAGTGCGCTGAATCGGGTTAAGAGTTTGTGAATACACGGCAACGAAATTAGAGGGTTATTTACTATTAGTACCACGTCGTCCGCGAATAGGTTAATCACATGGTGGGTTCGGTTGACTGTTATGTCTGTAATCAAGGGGTGGGAACGGATTGCTTCGGCGAGGGGTTCCATCATCAGATTGAAAATGGCTGGCGAAAGGGGGCATCCTTGCCTAGTACCATTTTTGATAAAATAATTATTTTGACAGGAATCCTGAGGTGTAGACCCTCGCCGAAGGCTTGGAGTATAATGCTAATATCGCCGGCACTATGGGTCCTGCGAATCCGAGTTTGGTGAGGGCTGCTTGCTCCTCCCGGAAGTGGGAGGAGCAAGCAGCAGCGAGCGAGCAACTGGAGGAGTGTGTGTAGAGGAGAGCGTGGAGGAGAGCCGGCTGACACGTGCGGGGGAGCCGCACTAGGTCACCAGAAGCCGGCACGGGTGCAGGGGACCGGGACAGAGAGACCGGAACAGAGAGCGGCGGGACCGGGACTACGAGCAGCAGGACCGGGACTAAGAACAGCGGGACCGGGACGTGAAGGACCGGGACTGTAAGCCGCGGCGGTAGACGGCGGAGCGGCGGTGAACGGACACCACACAGTATTGAGGAGGGAGGTTCACGGAAGCAGGGGAGGAGGAGCAGCGGCGACTGGTGAGTATCTCTCTGCAGCTGTGTGACGGTGCTTTGGGACCTGTGACTGACGGACTGACAGACCAACCTGTGACTGACTGACCATAGGGATCTGTGACTGACTGACCTTGCTTGCGACCATCAACGACTGACAGACTGCTCTGCGACTGACTGACTGCTCTGCGACTAACAGACTGCTCTGCGACTGACAAGACTGCTCTGCGACTGACAAGACTGTTCTGCGACTGACAAGACTGCTCTGCGACTGACAAGACTGCTCTGCGACTGACAAGACTGCTCTGCGACTGACAAGACTGCTCTGCGACTGACCGACCGACGGCTCTCTTGACTGATCGACCGTGAGTATTTTAGAGACTGGTGAGTATCTTAGCGACTAGTGAGCATTTTGCGACTGGTTAGCATCTTGCGAGGGTTAGCATCATGCGACTGGTGAGTATATTTGCAACTGGTGTGTATCGGGTGAGTATCTTTGCGACTGGTGAGTATCTTTGCGACTGGTGAGTATCTTTGCGTCTGTTGGATCTTTGCGACTGGTGAGTATCGTTGCGACTGGTGAGTATCGTTGCGACTGGTGAGTATCGTTGCGACTGGTGAGTATCTTGCAACTGGTGAGTATCTTTGCGTCTGTTGGATCTTTGCGACTGGTGAGTATCTTAGTGACTGGTTAGTATATTAGCGACTGGTGAGGACCCCAGGTTAGTACCAGGGAAGTTAGAGGTAGTGTAGGTTAGGAAGAGCAGTTCGTTAATATATCCCCATAGAGTAGTGGGTAATAATGTCCGACAGGATTGCGGATGCCACTCGGTGCACTTCTTGCTGCATGTATGCGTTCCTTGATGAACCATTCGAGGGCGAATACTGCTGTGCAAGATGTGAGCAACTTGTTGCTCTGGTAGACCAGATCCTGGACCTACAGAACACAGTGGCAACACTGCGTGGCATCAACAACCTGGAAAGGAGCTTGGACATTACCTATCAGGCGCTGGTAGGGGCCAGCATAGAGGAGGGAGGAACAGAGGAGACGCAAGCAGCAGAGGTACGCAGCTGGGTGACTGTTAGGAAGGGTAGAGGGAGGAGTGCCAGGGAGGCCAATCCTGAGTTGGTACACCCTAACAAATCTGCCAAGTTGCAGGTTGAGGGGGATATCAGCTCAGGGGTGGCAGAGCTGGAGCACGCACCCTCCCCCAGCTGCCAGGGGAGGGAAGGCTCCAGGAAGAAGGGGGGCGGTAACTCAGGAAAGGTTAGAAAGGTTGTGGTAGTGGGGGACTCAATTATCAAGAGGACAGAGAGGGCAATCTGTAAAAAAGATCTCGTGAACCGAACAGTTTGTTGTTTACCGGGCGCCCGAGTTCGGCACATCGCAGATCTGGCAGACAGATTGATGTGGGGGGCTGGGGATGACCCAGCGGTCATGGTGCATGTGGGCACTAATGACAAAGTTAAAGGTAGGTGGAGGATCCTTAAGAATGATTTCAGGGACTTAGGTAATAGATTGAGGAAAAGGACCTCCAAGGTGGTTTTCTCTGAAATACTGCCTGTACCTCGAGCCACACAAGAGAGGCAGAAGGAGATTAGGGAACTTAATAAGTGGCTGAGGAATTGGTGTAGGAAGGAGGGGTTTGGGTTCCTGGAGAACTGGGCTGACTTCTCAGTCGGCTACCAGCTCTTTAGTAAGGATGGGCTGCACCTTAATGGGGACGGTACAGCTCTTTTGGGGAGAAAGATGGCCACCAAGTTGGAGGGGTTTTTAAACTAGGAGACGGGGGGGAGGGCTCAGAAGTAGAGTCAGTCAGGAGGGAGCAGAAGGCAGCTGTAGTGTCAGCAGCAACAGTAGGTCCACAATGTCAATTGGCAGGTCTGTGCGGGAAAATCTCAGACCAAACAGGAATAAACATAACCGCCAATCACGTTTAACTTCCGTAAAACTAAGAGGGGTATATGCTAATGCCAGGAGCCTAGCTAATAAAATGGATGAGTTGGAAATGTTAGTACATGAGGAGGACATAGACCTTGTGGGAATAACGGAGACTTGGTTCGACCCCTCACATGACTGGCTGGCCAATATCCAAGGGTATTCGGTGTACCGGAAGGACAGGGTAGGAAAAAGAGGGGGAGGGGTATGTCTCTATGTCAAGAACAATATAAAGGTGGTAGAAAGGAGTGACATTACGGATGGGATGAGCATGGATTTAGAATCTGTGTGGGTTGAACTCCATAGGGAAGGAGAAAAGGGGAAAGTAATTGTGAGGGTTTGCTATAGGCCACCTAACCAAGGGGAGGAGGTAGAGCTGGAATTTTTAGCACTAATGGGTAAAGTGGCAAAATTGGGATCAGTCATCGTATTGGGGGACTTCAATTATCCCAACATTGACTGGGAAGAGGGGACTGCACACTCACAGAAGGCCCGTCTATTCACGGAAACCTTACTGGATAATTACATGTCACAGTTGGTGGATTCCCCTACCAGAGAAAACGCAGTCCTGGATCTATTGCTCACTAATGACCCAGACATAATCTCGGAGGTAGGAGTCCAGGACAACCTGGGCTCTAGCGATCACAGGATGATCACATTTAGTGTAAATAACAATATAACAAGGCAAGTGGGGAACATAAGAACCCTAAACTTCAGAAGGGCAAACTTTCCAAAATTGTACTCATTGATGGAAAGGGTAAACTGGGACCAAACCCTGGGATCCCTGACCACAGAGGAAAAATGGGAATGCTTTAGGAACATATTAGGCAAAGGCATCTTGCAGTGCATTCCTATGGGAAATAAATTTAGAAGAGACAAAGCCAAACCTGGCTGGCTAAACTGTAGCATCAAAAAACTTATTAGGGGGAAAAAATTGGCCTTCAAGAAGTATAAATCAGAGGGCACAGTATCGGCTTTCGAGCAATACAAGGAGGCAAATAAGAAAAGTAAACAAGAAATCAAGATGGCCAAAATCAACTTTGAGAGACAAATAGCAGAGGATAGTAAAAAAAACCCAAAGAAATTCTTTAAATATATCAACAGCAAAAAAACTAAGGCAGAGCATATTGCACACATAATTAACAATGATGGGAAGATGGTTACAGAGGACACTGAAAAAGCAACCGTGCTGAATGCTTTTTTCTCGTCAGTCTTTACACAGGAAAAGGAGGGGTACACTGACCATGACTGTATGGTTAGTAGTAATACACAGGACTTGCCACTATGGCTAACAGAGGGGGAAATCAGGGAAAGGCTGGATAAACTTAACACAAACAAATCACCAGGACCGGATGGCGTACATCCGAGAGTACTCAAGGAACTCAGTAAAGTTATATCGAGACCACTGTTCCTGATCTTTGCTGACAGTATTAGGACAGGAGATGTACCAGGGGATTGGAAGAAAGCTAACGTGATTCCAATATTCAAAAAGGGCCAGAGGCATATCCCGGGAAATTATAGGCCTGTCAGTTTGACATCAGTAGTATGTAAACTTCTGGAGGGGATGATAAGGGACTATATCGTAGAGTTTGCTAAAGACAACAACATCATCAGCAGTAATCAGCACGGGTTTACAAATGGGCGTTCTTGTCAAACCAATCTCCTAACATTCTACGAGGAGGTGAGCTGTGAGCTAGATAGGGGGAGACCAGTGGATGTGGTGTACTTGGATTTCGCTAAGGCGTTTGATACAGTTCCCCACAAGCGCTTAATTTATAAAATAAGGTCTGCAGGTATCAATAGCAGGGTTTGCTCTTGGATACGGAACTGGCTAAAAAGGCGTGTCCAAAGGGTAGTAATAAACAGCGCATACTCAGACTGGTCTGAGGTGGTAAGCGGGGTCCCCCAAGGCTCAGTCTTGGGACCAACCTTGTTCAATTTATTCATAAACAACATTGAGGTCGGGATCAGTAGTTCGATATCAGTTTTTGCAGATGACACAAAATTGGGCAGGGCAATAACTTCACAACATGAAGCAGATATCCTACAGAATGACCTGGACAAAATAACGGAGTGGGCAACGACATGGCAAATGAGGTTTAACGTGGAGAAGTGTAAGGTTTTGCACTTGGGGACTAAAAACATAAAAACACAATACACGTTAGGAGGGGAGCCCTTGGGGGAATCAAAAATGGAGAAGGATCTGGGAGTCTTGGTTGATGATAGATTAGGAAACAGCATGCAATGTCAAGCGGCAGCTGCCAAAGCCAGCAGAACATTAGCATGCATAAAGAAAGGGATGCATTCCAGAGATAAGACTATAATCCTTCCACTTTATAAAACTCTGGTCCGACCGCATCTGGAGTATTCTGTCCAGTTCTGGTCGCCAGTCCTCAGGAGGGATGTGTTGGAGCTGGAGAGAGTCCAGAGAAGGGCAACTAAACTAATTAGGGGATTGGAGGACCTTGACTATGAAGAGCGTCTACAATCACTCGATTTATTCTCCCTGGAGAAGAGACGTCTGAGGGGGGACATGATAGCAATTTATAAATATCTTAATGGGGATCCCAGCTTAGAAAAAAAGCTGTTCATTCGAAGGGATTGCATGAGGACTCGAGGGCATACAATGCGATTAGAGGAGAAGCGTTTTAACCTCAGGCAACGCGGGGGGTTCTTTACTGTTAGGGCAACAAGATTGTGGAATTCTCTACCACAAGAGGTGGTTTCTGCGGGTAGTATGGTGGCTTTCAAAAGACTCTTAGACTTACATCTCAAGGATCAGAACATTCAGGGGTATGTGAGATGATTACAGCCACACACACCTACACAGGTTGAACTAGATGGACTATTGTCTTTATTCAACCTCACCTACTATGTAACTATGTAACCCCAATGTATCCTATCGAACGCTTTTTCAGCGTCGATAGAAAGCAAGAGGGTTTGCGTTTTGTGGGTGCGGGCGTGGTGGATAATGTTGAGAATACGCCTAGTGGCATCTGGGGCCTGACGGCCTTTGGTGAAACCTGTCTGATCTGGTTTGACAAGACTAGGGATGACTTCGTACAGGCGTTTTGCTAAGAGTTTAGCGTAAATTTTAATATCGGAGTTTAATAATGAGATAGGACGGAAGTTGGGCGGGGAATCAGATTTGCCTGGTTTGGGTAACGTGACGATATGGGCTGCTAGCATTTCTGAAGGAAATTCTCCAGCGGGGGCAGCCGATGTAAATAAAGTGCGGAGATGGGGTGTGAGGATGGGTTGGAATGTTTTATAATACTCGTTAGTAAGACCGTCGGGACCCGGTGATTTACCCGCTGGCAGATTTTGAACAATATTTTGGATTTCCTCAAAAGTGAAATCACTATTAAGATAACTCATTTGTTGGTCGGAAAGCTTAGGTAGTTTAAGGGATGCTAGGAATTCACTGATGAGGGGCTCTGTGGGTTGCGGTGTGTCGGCGTTTTCGCTGAGATTATAGAGCGACCCGTAGTATTCTGCGAACGTGTCCGCAATGGTCTGTGGGTTTTCCACTTTTTGCTTTGTGACATGGTGAAAAACGTGGGGGATTGTGGATTTAGTGCGCTGGGTCTTGAGCCGTCTTGCCAGAAATTTTCCAGCCTTATTATGGTTAGCATAATAATTCAGTGTAAGACGCCTCAAATATGTATTATGCTCTTGGCAAAAGAATTCTCTGAGTTGGCATCTCAAGTGGGATAGTCGAGAGGCCAAGGCTGGTGAGGGTTGGGCTTGGTTGCTTTTAGCTAGGGCTTGGATTGCGGCCAAGAGTGCCTCGAGTCTTTCATTGTGCTGCCGCCTCTTTCGTGCCGAGGCTTGAATCAGCAAGCCTCTCACGAAAGCCTTATGGGCATTCCAGTTCGTGGCTGGATTGGTGTCTTTGGGGTCGTTCCGGGCAAAAAATTGTCAGTTCTCTCGTCAAGGTGTCCCTATAAACTTCATCCTGGAGGACAGAGTTATCGCACCTCCAGAGGCGAGTGCGTCCAACTTGTGGACCAGTCGCCAACGTCAGCGTAACTGCAGCATGGTCAGGCCATGTTATGTCATGAATCTCCGTTTTGGAGACCCTCTGGAGTGAAAATCTGTCCACCAGGATATTATCGAGTATGGAGTAGGAGTTGTGCCTGGCTGAATAATATGTGTAGGACCTCTCCTCCGCATGTAGGCAACGCCAGGCGTGGTATATCCCTTCCGCGAGCAGAAGTCCTCCTAGTGGAGCTGACCTCTGCCTGCCCAGGGAGGACGAGTCCAATGCGGGGTTAAGCACTGTGTTCAAGTCACCACAAATAACAACATTATCCTGTCGCACTTGAGAGATGAGCTTAAAGAGACGCTTCAAAAATCGTGTCTGGTGCGAGTTAGGGGCATAAGCATTAACCAGAGTGTAAAGGGTATTATTTAACCTACATATAACCACTATGTACCTCCCGTTGTCATCTAATATTGATTCAAGAAGTTCAAAGTGGAGGGTGCTACTGATGGCAAGGAGCACTCCCCCTTTCTTCTTCGCTTGGGATGCCAGAAAAATGTGCGGAAAGTCTCTGTGGGTGCACGATGGGGATTTATCCTTGTGAAAATGGGTCTCTTGCACCGCCACCACATCCGTGGAGTGGCGTTTGGCGTTTTTCCACAGTGACCTCCGCTTAGCGGGATGATTCAGGCCCCGGGCATTAATGGATAAAATAGAAACTGACATGTAAGCAGTCAAGATGATGGGCAATCATGTAGACATAGAGGGTCATTCCTTTCCTGGGTCGAGTTAAGCAGAGCATGGTAGGGGGGGTACAAAGTCTTCCAGGTGGATCAAAAGTGAAATGTGGGCAGAGTGGAAGCCGTGGTCATGAATCTTAAAGAGAGCTCTCGAGATCGGATGCTGGGATTAAAAGCAGGTAGGAGTAAACTGTGCAACTGTGTCGTAGTGGAGGTTGTACCAATACGCAGTAGAAGTAAACGGGAAAAAACAAAACAGAAACAAAAACCATGTAAAAAAGGTGGACCAGAGAAGGCCCATGCAGCTCATGCTGCCTATTCAAGCAGGGGACAGGTACAGAAAAAAAAAAGGTGTACCTGAGAGGGCGCCCAGGGAGGCTAGTGGGTTATCTGTATGCGGACGACATCTTAAGCTCTCCATTTTGTCTTGTGTGATCGTCGGGGTCTGACTACTTGCCAGTCGGGTGAAACGTGCTCAAAGCTAGTAGTAGGACGATGACGGTCCAGAGTCGGGAGCTGAGGCACATCCTGGGGGACTATCCCCCAGTCTTTCAAGAGTCGAGTGCCACTGTCCACTGTCGTGATCAGGTGGGAGGAGCCCTGGTAGGTGATGTTAGGTTTTGCGGGGTATTTCCATTTATACACTATCTTGTGGTTACGGAGGGCTTTGGTTATAGTGGCCAGCTCTCTGCGTTGCTGGAGGGTATGTTTGGAGAAGTCCGGTAGCAGTTGCAGTGACCTTGCGTGAGGCGGGACAGTGTCTCCTTTCCTGAAGGCGTCCAATATGCGCTCTTTGGCCTGGAAAAAATGGACCCGGAGGAGAACGTCTCTGGGGACCTCCTGAGGGAGGAATGAGGGCTTAGGGATCCTGTGCACTCTGTCAACTGTCAGATCAGCAGAGGTGAGGTTAGGGACCAGCTCTTTAAAGAGGGATTGCATAAAGTGTGGCAATTGCTGTGTAGTTACAGATTCGGGCACCCCCCTAATTTTGATATTGTTCCTACGCGATCTGTCTTCGAGATCCGCAAGCTTGTTTTTAATCAGAAGGATATCATCTTTATGGGAGTTGTGGGAGTCTACCAAGGCATTGTAGGAGACTGCTACTTCAGTAAGTTTGGTTTCTGTGGAGTGGACTCTCTGTCCTAGATCATGAACTTCAGCTCTGCATTGGTTTACAGCTGTGAACAGATCTGCATGAAGTGCAGCTCTCAGTGCATGCATCATCTCCTTCATTGTTATATCTGAAATAGGCTGTCCAGTAGAAGGGAAGTTGCAAAGGGGTCAGAGTGCGGGTTTAAGGATGTTGCTGGTACCTGTAAGTTGTCTGGTGCAGCGGTGTCCATCATCCCCCTCCCGGTTCCAGCATTCATGCGTGGCTTGGACTTCAGGGGGCTGCGTGTGGACGGGGTGCTGGATCCAGAGCCGGAATCAGAGTCTGAGGCCTGCGATCTGTGAGAGGTTGCATCTGTCTCCCGCCGCCATTTTGCCGAAGTCCCAGCGGCGGCAATGCAGGGAAGTATGTGTCCAGTTTCTTGACCGGGTGCTGGTCCATACGGTCTTTCCTCATGGTGGATGGTGGAGCGGCAGTTCCTATAGGTGGAGCGGGTGATGGCGAGGTCGTATCAGGGCTGGATGTCGCGGTGGCAGTAGTTTTCCCTGGGCGCACAGCGTAGCAGTATTAGAGTGCGGCCATCTTGCCGAGTGGTCGCCACACCCCAATTGACTCTCGCAATTCTCATAAAGACGACCTCCTTATGATCAAGAACAAACTCGCTGATCTGGAAGACAGGTCAAGCCGCAACAACATCAAAATAAGAGGCGTCCCTGAATCCGTCACACCACAGCAACTTCCTCACTACGTACACTCGTTGTTTAAGGAGCTGGTTCCCTCATTCACTCCTGCTGACCTGACAGTGGACAGGGTCCACCGTGTCCCCAAACCCTCTTTTCTGCCCCAAGAGATGTCATCCTCAGAGTTCACTTTTATCAGGCCAAGGAGCGCATATTGGAAGCGTTTAGGCACAAGGACACTATACCTCCCCACGCGCAATCGTTACAACTCCTTCCAGACTATTCTAAACACACCCTCCAGCAACGGAGAGATATGTCAACCATTACTAAAGCGTTCCGCAACCATAACGTGGTTTATAAATGGAAGCATCCGGCTAAACTGTCCATAACCCACAATGGCTCCACTCATCTCATTACTTCGGTGGATCATGGTGTCAAACTCCTGAGAAACTGTGGTATTATTCCCCAAGATCCTCCACAAGTACCGCCTCCTGCTCACCGCGACTCTACTGCAGACCTCCGGCCTCTCATGCCCGACTGGCAGGTAGTCCGTCAGAGGTGAAACAACAGATTGAAGCGCTAATGGTGGGTGTCTTTCATATTTTCTACACCACAGAATTCCCTGGGCTCATAATCAGGTACTCAACACCGTACCTGTCCCCTGTCTGATAAAGCAGCATGCGCTGCACGGACTTATCTAGGTCCACCCTTTTTACACTGAAGGGGCGCCCTCACCCGTTTTAGGGGTGGGGGGACGTTTGTGCGGTTTCCTCCAACCTTGGCTGCTCCGGATTCTGGACAGGTGGGTTCAAGAAATCATTCGATCAGGGTACAAGATCGAATTCCTTTCGCGACCAGCGGACAGATTCTTTCCCTCAAATCTTCATTTGACCCCAGATCGGTTGCAGGATCTTCATCGGGCGGTGCAAGACCTTCTCGCCCAGGGCGTGATCGTCCCGGTGCCTCATTGGGACAGATTTTGGGGGTTTTATTCAAATCTGTTCACTGTGCCCAGAAAGGAGGGCAAGGTGCGTCTGAAGGATGCGTATCTACACATCCCTATTTTCGAGGGTCATCAGAGGTATCTCCGATTCGCTATCGTAGAGGATCATTATCAGTTTGTGGCGTTGCCTTTCGGTCTCGCTTCGGCTCCAAGGGTCTTTACCAAAGTGTTGGCGCCTGTTCTGGGCCTGTTGTGGGCACAGGGCATTGCGGTCTTGGGTTATCTGGACGATCTCCTGTTAAGATCGAGTACCAGTCAGGGCCTGCTGTACGATCTGTCCACGACGGTCCACACTCTCCAGGAGTTCGGATGGACAATTAATGTTCAGAAGTCGACCTTGTCTCCATCGATTCGCCTCCCATATTTGGGAATGATTCTGGACTCTGCTCAAGCAAAGGTGTTTTTACCGGAGGACAAACTCTGGACCCTTCAGAACGAGGTCAGGTCCCTTAGGGACAATGGATCCTCGTCACTCACGACCTGTATGAGGTCCCTGAGGTTGATGGTGTCAGCCTTTGAGGCGATACCATTTGCACAGTTTCACATGCGGTCTCTCCAAGCGGAGATCCTGGCATAGTGGGACAGACTGCCTCAGTCCTTGGACCTGAGAGTGTCTGAGTCGCCAAACCAGAATGGATCTCTAATGGTGGCTTCAGTCCCCGGCTGTTACTGTGGACGGTGAACACCATGGATGCCAGCCTGTCGCGCTGGGGTGGTGTCCTGGGCAACCTGTCTGCCCAGGGCACTTGGTCGGAGGAGGAATCCTCCCTTCCGATAAACATATTGGAGTTGAGAGCGATTAGGCTATGCCTGATCCACCGGTCGGATCATCTTCAGGGCCGTCCTGTACGGGTACAGACAGACAATGCCACTTCATTGGCGTACATCAGTCACCAAGGGGGCACCAGGAGTGCCTGGGCAGCCCAGGAAGTGACCAGAATTCTGTCTTGGGCCGAGACTCATGTCCTGGCGATCTCGGCAGTTCACATTCCGGGTGTGGAGAATTGGCAGGCCGATTACCTGAGCCGCCAGACCCTGGACCAGGGGGAATGGTCCCTGCACCCGGAGGTATTTCAAATGCTCCAGATGTGGATCTGTTCGCGTCTCGGCTAAACAACAAGGTGGAAAGGTTTGTGGCAAGAACGCGCGATCCACTGGCAGACGCCTCGGATGCGCTGGTGGTGCCTTGGCATCAGTATCATCTGATATATGCCTTTCCTCCGATTCAGTTGTTGTCCAGGTTCCTTCGCAGGTTGGCCTCAGAACCAAATCTGGCGATTCTGGTGGCGCCGGACTGGCCACGCCGGTACTGGTACACAAACATCGTTCACCTGGCCGTCGAGCCTCCGTGGCGGCTGCCGATGCGAGATCTACTGTCCCAGGGACCGATCCTCCATCCTGCTTTACAGTCACTGGCTTTAACGGCATGACTGTTGAAAGCCAGGTCTTGAGAGACAGGGGTCTCTCCTCAGATGTCATTCCTACTTTGATCAAGGCTAGAAAAGCCTCGTCTGGTAAGGTTTATTACCGTACATGGAAAGCTTATTTTGCCTGGTGTGAGTCCAGGGGCTTCTCTCCTCGTTCTTACTCAGTGGCGAGGGTGTTGGCTTTCCTCCAGTCTGGTGTGGACCAGCGCATGATTAAGGGCCAGGTATCTGCACTGGCTATTCTTTTCCAACGCCCTGTGGCGTCTAATTCCTTGATTCGCACCTTCATTCAAGGTGTGCGTCACTTGGCCCCTCCTAGAAGGGAGCCCTTACCTCCATGGGACTTGAACTTGGTTCTGTCTGTGTTGCAACGTCCTCCGTTTAAAAACATCAGGGAGATTTTGTTGCCTCTGCTGTCTCAGAAGGTTGCCTTTCTGGTGGTGATCACTTTGGCTCGCAGAGTGTTGGAACTGGCGGCGTTGTCTTGCCGCTCCCCCTACCTGGTGGTTCATAGGGACAAGGTGGTCTTGCGACCTAACCCGTCCTTTCTTCCAAAGGTGGTTTCGGATTTTCACCTTAATGAGGACATTGTTTTACCTTCGCTCTGTGCGAATCCTAAGCATCCTAAAGAGATTGCCTTACATTCCTTGGATGTTGTCAGGGCGATCAAGGTTTATCTGTCATCGACTGAATCCTTTCGTAAATCGGATTCTCTCTTTGTCCTTCCTGAGGGACCTCGGAAGGGTATGGCTGCGTCTGCGGCGACCATTTCAAAATGGATCAGACAAACAAATGTCCAGGCCTATAAGTTGAAGGAGTGGGTTCCGCCCTTCCCTGTCAAGGCGCATTCTACCAGGTCGGTCAGTATGTACTGGGCCTTTTGGCATCAGGCCTCGGTGGTCCAGGTGTGCAAGGCTGTGACTTGGTCTTTGGTGCACACCTTTTCAAAATTTTACAAAATTGATGTTCTGGCATCGGCAGATGCCTCCTTTGGCCGCAAAGTTCTCTGTGCAGCAGTGCCATAGGGGACCCTGGTTTTTGTGTGGGTCCCTGGCTGTTGGGGTTGTTTTGCCCCATTGGTTTTTGCTTTCCTGGGTTGTTGCTCCTGTTGAGCTTTTTCTTGTTGCCCAGAAGGTTCCCTTTCTGTTCATGTAAGGTACTGTGTTGCCTTTTCTGATGGTTGTGTTTCCCACCCCTCATGTCTACACTGCTTTGGGACATCCCCATTGGTGAAGACTGTATGAGTGGGCGGCGACTGTTGGAGGACATAAGAGGAAACTGAATTTTTGTAAAATCTTACTGTAAAATTCCTTTCTCTGAGTCCTCCGACAGTCGCCGCCCCCGCCCCTCTTTTGGGGTTCTTATACACTTAACTGCTTGCTACCAAACTGAGTTGAGATGGCTATTGCAGGAGGGGTATTGAACTAGTGGGACAGCCCCCATGGGTGTGTCTATGTAAATGCTTTAGTTTTAACAAGTCTTTTGCCTAGCTACTCCTAAGGAGAGGAAGTCAATAACCCATTGGTGAAGACTGTATGAGTGGGCGGCAACTGTCAGAGGACTCTCTGACTCTCTGAGAAAGGAATTTTATGGTAAGATTTTACAAAAATGTTGTTATTACGCCAAAGATAGGTGGGTCGATCTTAACATTCCTCTCACAGTTCAGTGGAGATGGGGGCATGATCCGAAATCAGATCCAAGTTATCTGATGTATGGAGGCTCGGACACCCTTTGCAGAAGGTGTAGCTCTGGGATAAAGTAAACAAGTCTCGAGAAAGACTTATGTGCTACAAAGGAATAGTCACGTTCAGTAGTATTAAGACCTCTCCAAGCATCATACAATTTGGTTTCTGTCACAAAGGACCGAAGATGACTTTATCATTTGGTTTGTGCACTGTTGTATCCAGTGCAAGGTCCATCAAAGAATTTAAGTCACTGCACCACAACATCAAACCTCTTTGCAATGGTTTGATATGTTTTTGAACCTTCCGCCGGAACTTGAGTTGCCCAGTAATTGGAGTATATACATTATCGTATATGTAACATTGTTATCATCGCATATTAAGGCTTGGTATCTACTTTGGGGGTCACTTACAGAGTCATGCATTGTGAAGTTACTGAGCGTCCAGTGGCTATGAATATGCCTCTCTTCTTTCTCGGTGAGTTTGCCATAATCACATGTGGGTAGTCATTATGGGAACATTTAGGAGCTTTACCTTGCACAAAGTGGGAATTATTGAATGTACAGTATATCCCCACATAATCTGTTAGGAACCATCCAGAGGGCCCTGCGCTTATAGGGGCTGTTCAATCCATGAGCGTTCAGTGATATAACCTTCAGAGTCATTGCATAGGATATAAGAAAGATAACAGTAGCCAAAACTTACTAGAGGGATGTGATAACATGGCTCATTGATCTCAAGTAGGCGGTAATGGAGCAGTAGGAGTTCACCTGCCCAGCGATGAAGACCAGGTTAGACAGGGGACATGCAGGTTGGGTACCGAACAGTCTTGGTGACATAAAAACGAAAACCATAATAATCGTAAAGACAAAAATGAGCAACTGCTCAACGGGAGGCCAAAGCAACAGTAGGGGGGTCAAACATTAAAGGGACTAGGACATTCACAGGAAAGGTTCTGGCTATCTAAGGATAGTATTTAAGTAATTAAAAGGAGACATGTATAAAGTAAGTGATTCATTCCAGAGTGTATTGCCACTCCGGATCAATATGGCTCGGAGAGCATCTGGGAGACAATGGGTCTTCAGATGGAGGTAGCAAGCCCCATTTCCTTGTTAGCTTAATGCCGTCTTCCACTGATGAGATGGTAAAGGACTTTTTATCCTTTGTGATTATTAGTTTCGCCGGAAAGCCCCATCTGTACGTAATTTGATGGTTGCGCAGAAGTTTAACAATGGAGTGCAGTTTTCTCCTTGCTATAATGGTATGCTGTGAAAGATCCGAAAATAGTTGAAAGTGGGCCTAGGGGTCTGGCAAGGGAGAGTTGCTTCTTGTGAGTTGCATAGGATCATCTTTTACGTGGTAGAAGTGGAACCTAGCAATGACGTTGCAAGGCACATTGTCAGGTAAGGGCTTAGGTAACCTACGGGCTTGATTAATAACCACTTCCCAATCTGGGGCATCCAGTAGAAGAGTAGATATCATTTGCTGTATGTAGCTGCAAAGATCTGATGAGAGAACGGTTTCAGAGACTCCACTGAACTCCACATTATTTCTACGTGAACAATTGTCAATATCTGCTAACTTTGCTTTAATTGCATCCATATCTTCCTCCTGTTCATTATGAGCATCCAGGAGCTCGTTATGTGCTCCCACAAATTCCCCAATTTTGCGTTCCAGATGGTCCACACGGTCCCCCAATCCAGAAACATCTGCCTTAATTTGGGCCATGAAAGAGATCATTTCCCTATGCAGGGAGCCCTTAAGTGAAAGCCGCATATCTTTCATAGTCGTGTCATTTATAGGCTGACCCTGTGTAGGAAATTCTTCTAGTGCTTCTATATTCTCCCTGGTATCAACCTTGTTAAGTGCAGTGTCATTTAAGTATTGCTCACCTGTATCTTGCAGTCCGTGAGAATGCTTCATTTTAGTCTTTTGTGGACTCGAGCAGGGTGAGCCACTATGAGGAGACACAGGGGAGTGCATAGGAGCCCCTTTATCTTTGCTGGGCTTTCCAACCCCCCTCTCCCCCCATGCCGCTGTACATAGAGCCGGAGGAGTTGCCGGCGCCAACTTGGAGCGGTGAACGAACTCTGTGAGCTTCCACGGCCCGGGGGAGAATTTCCGCTTGCTCATAATGAGCCTGGAAGCTGGGCCGATCATGTGGGGCTGTGGGTGGTTGACAGCAGTGTCTCTTGTCGCTGTGGATCACTCCCTGTGTGTCCGCGTCCTCGGAGCTCCACTAAGCTGCGGCCATCTTGCTAGGCGGCAAGCTCCGCCCCCCGAAAAAATTTAAGCAACAGACAGCATGTATTCATGAAAGACAGAAGTTGTCAAACTTGATTTCTTTTTATAAGGAGGTAAGTAAAACCATGGATAGAAGGGCGGCTGTGGATGTAGCGTTTGACACTGTTCCCCAAACACAGCTAATGTGTAAGGTAAAGTCTACAGGCTTGGAAAGATCACTTTGTAAATGGATAGAAAATTGGCTAAAATATAGAATTCAGAGAGTAGTGGTTAATGATGCTTATGCTGAATGGTCTAAGGTTATAAGTGGTATACCCCAAGGTTCAGTGTTGGAACCCTTACTTTTTAATATCTTTATGCATGATATAGGGTCTGGTATTAAAAGTACCATTTCAGTCTTTGCAGATGACACCAAGCTTTGCAGTGAAATAACTTCCTTACAGGATGTCTCCGACTTACAAGCTGACCTCAATGTACTGTTTCATTTGGAAACTGTGGCAAATGAGTTGTAATGTTGATAAATGTTAAGTTATGCATTTGGGGGGCTAAGAATATGCATGCATCATACATACTAGGGGGAGTAGAATTGTGGGAATCCAAAGCAGAGAAGGATCTGGGTGTTCTGGTAGATCATAAGCTTAATAACATCATGCAATGCACAGCTGCGGTTTACAAAGCAAGCAAAGTCCTTTCTTGTATTAACAAAGGCATAGACTCCAGAGAGAGACACATCATTTTGCCCCTGTACAAATTATTAGTAAGACCTTGTTATACCTGAAGGGTTTCGCATGTACTGTTTCTTTAAGGCTGGCTCCACCCAGGAGTGATGTCAAGGGGCAGAGTGGCTATCTTAGAGACATGTAAGAGATGCATTGATATACAGAGCTGTCCTGTAATGCATGCTGTTGTGTACAGTGAGTCCTGAATAAACATCTGTTGTTCCAGACCAGAGTCCTGTGTCTCTCACAACACGGAGAATATAACAGTGGCGACGAGGGTGGGATTTACAAGGTTTCTATCCGTGTGAGAAAACAAAGAAAGAAAAAAAAAAACTCTGGATTGTCACCTGGATACAAACACCCACAGAGCCCAGCAGGAAAATGTCATTGATTGGGACATTAAGTGTAACGCTCCTGCGTTTTTATTGTAAGCTGGATTTGCAGCTGCAGAATCTCCACTCAGTAGTCATGTAGAGATGTGTTGGAATACCAGATCCAACTCTCCAGACTCATCACTGTGGGCCTGTCTGCTTCAGCATACAGATATACACACACTCAATAAGATGTTCCTGGAGTGATAGGATGTATATGATAGTATGGAGGTGATGTGCTGAAGGGACAGGTGTGAGCAGTGACAGTAATGGTAAGCACTTGATAGTAATGTTCAGGAGAGTAGTAGATGGTAATAGGTAGAATGCAGATAGGTTAGTAATCATGTATGGTAACAGGTGGTAAGGACAGCAGATGACATATACAGGATAGACTAACCCAGTGCAAGGATAGATGGTAGTAGACTCAAGAGCTAGCAATCTATGTAACAGTGCAGATGGTAGAATTAGTATGCATAGATAGTAACAGTCCTTAATGTGCAGAAGATGATAGTGTAAGTTAGTTATGGAGGATTCCCCTGTGGGGTACTTATCACTAGTAAGGTTTAGTAAGTAGAGGGGTCCAGTAGTGAGGGAGTGATCCGGTAGTGAGATACGGATCAGTAGCGAGGTTCCGGTCTGTTCCAGGTAAAGGCAAATAGCTGGAGGTTCCGACAGCAAGACAAGGCTTGTAAGCATGTAGGCACACATTGAACGAACAACGTGAGAGAGAACGCCGGCGATTGAAATAGCCGCTCAGCGGCGCTCAGTGATGACGTCATCCGTCTTAAAGGTGTATGCGTTCCACCTAACTAGAAAGGTGGGACGCAATGTTTGAAAGGAAAATGGTAAATAAGGGTACCAAAGGTACCAGAATCTTACATTAAGTAAATTTGATGGAGAACAGACAACCTGGAGTTCCTGGATTGAGAGACTGGGACAGTATCTCTGTGCAAATGCCATCCCAGGCGACAGGCAAGTAGCAGTATTTCTGACACTGGTTGGTGCTAGGACATATGACACTCTTAGGGATCTCCTTTTCCCTGAAAAACAGCAACTAAGACTTTGGCAGAGCTCCTGACACTGTTAGGGAATCACTTCCAGCCTAAACCACTAGAGATTGCAGAAAGATTCCGGTTCTATCAGCGGCAGCAGCAGCCTGTTGAAGATATTAAGGCTTATGTGCTCACCCTTCGCAGACTAGCCTCAACCTGTTCTTTTGGGGAGTACTTACCGACTGCACTGAGGGATAAGTTTGTCATGGGACTAAATAGTGAGTTTAGCCAAAAGAGACTGTTAACAGAGAAAGACCTTACCCTTACAAAGGCAATTGAGATAGCTTCAGTGATTGAAATGGCTGTGAAAGATACAGAGGCTTTGAACCCCCAGAGCAGAAGGGAAGAGGTTAAAGAGGAAGTTTTCAGAACAGCAGTCAAGCCAACTGCAGCTAACTGTAAATATAGACCCTCACCAAGCCAGGAGTCAGCTTGCTACCATTGTGGGAATACAGTCCATGATCACAGTCTGCTGGTTTAAGGATCAGCTCTGTCATAATTGTGGTAAGGCAGGCCATCTGAAACGAGTCTGCCGTAGTAAGAAGGTGCGATATAAACAACCTCTGAACTCCAGGACAAAGGCATATATGGTGGGAAGATATACATTGTCATCGGAATCAGGGGATGAGGAAGTGCTCCACAGATTAGACATACATCATATGCATTCAGCACCCTCAGCAATAACTGTAGAGGTAACCGTGGAAGGAAAGAAACTCGAGATGGATGTAAACACAGGAGCAGCAGTTTCAGTTATCACCCAGAAACAATGGAGAAAACTTCTGATCCGAACAACTGTCCGTCCAACACCAATCAAACTGCAGACATACTCAAAGCAGATACTCCACCCACTGGGGTACGTGAAAGTACAGGTATCCTACAAGGGTCAGAGGAAGAGAATGCCATTATATATCCTAGAACATGGGGGACCCCCTCTCTTTGGGAGAGACTGGATTGCTCACTTTGGCATGCCAGACATCGCCATTAACCCCTGCAACACTGTGACCATCCCATCAGGGGATGAAGAGGGATGGGTGGAATCCCTGAAACAGCGATTCCCACAAGTCTTTGATAACCATTTGGGGAAAATAAAGCATGACTGTGTGAGACTCAGGCTGAAACCCAGCGCCCAGCCTAGGTTCTTCAAAGCTCGGACGGTACCTTTCGCACTCCGAGCAGGTGTGGAAGCTGAACTAAGCCGGCTGGAGGAACAAGGTGTCATCTCAAAGGTAGAGCACAGCGAGTGGGCATCACCAGTTGTACCAGTAAAGAAAGTGAATGGGGACTTGCGTATTTGTGGTGATTTCCGCATGGCACTAAATTCTCAACTGGAGATAGACCAGTATCCCCTACCCAGAGTAGATGACATTTTTGCCTCTCTTGCAGGAGGTCAAAAGTTCACCAAGCTTGATCTCAGGCAAGCTTATTTACAGTTTGAGGTCCACCCTTCGTCCCGCAAGTTTCTAACTATCAACACTCACAAGGGACTGTATGAATACAATCGGATGGTGTTTGGTGTAGCCTCCGCCCCCGCCACTTGGCAACGCAAAATGGATGAGATTTTGGCAGACATTCCTTTCACACAGTGCCTGTTAGATGACATGCTCATCACAGGCCTGACGGACCAGGAACACAAGTGTAACGTGGAACTTGTGTTGGCGAGACTCCAAGAGCAGGGTCTAAAAGTGAACTTGGCGAAATGCCAATTCATGGTACCTAAATTAGAGTTTTGTGGCCACCTTGTGGATGCAGAGGGTATACACACCACGGAAGCCAAAGTTGATGCTTTAGTAAAAGCTCCAGCCCCAACCAACGTCCAACAGCTGCGATAATGCCTGGGCTTGCTGAACTATTACCACAAATTCCTGCCAGATCTAGCACACACTTTGTTTCCGTTGAACAAGCTTTTGGAGAAACACTCCAGATGGAACTGGTCGGCTGCATGCCAACGTGCTTTTGAAGTTTCTAAGCGAAAGCTGTTGGCGTCACGCATGCTCGTGCATTATGACCTCCAAAGGCCTCTCACCTTGGCTTGTGATGCCTCACCCTATGGTCTAGGGGCTGTGCTATCTCACGTTTTACCAGATGGGTCAGAGAAACCTGTGGCATTTGCCTCCAGGTCCTTGACAAAAGCAGAAAGCAATTACTCTCACATTGACAAAGAGGCTCTAGCGCTCATATGGGCAATTAAGAAGTTTCATCTTTACCTGTATGATAGGGAATTCACCATACTGACTTATCATAAACCACTCCTTCAGATCTTTAGCCCTGACAAAGGCATCTCCCAGACCACTGCGGCCCGTCTTCAACGCTATGCCCTATTCTTGGGAGCATATAGCTACAAAATCCAGTGTTGCAGCCATGATGCCAATGCTAATGTGGTCGTCATGTCCCGTCTGACAAGGACATTAACAGACTCTTCTCCACCAGTCAAGAGTTGTCGTTACACCAGCCTGTCCTTTCTGTTTTCTGGGAGGTAGCAGCCCATACAGCCAAGGCTACCTTCCTTAAGACAATACTCTCCTGGGTACGGTACGGTTGGCCTGCAACTGTCACACAGGAATATGAACCTTACTTCCGTAGGCGTCTGGAATTAACTGTGGCTGGCAACTGTGTTTCTCTTACGTCCTCCGACAGTCGCCGCCTCCTTTAAGTCATCACTGTTGGGTATTGTCTTCCTATCCGTAGGAATAGCTAGGCATATAGACTTAGTCCAAAGACAAAAGGCATTAGCATATACACACCCATGGGGGCTGTCCCATCTGGTCAATACCCCCCCTGCATCACCACTCCCAACTCAGTTTTAATCTGCCTAGCGTCAGGAATAGTCAGGCTTACCTTGTGCTGGGGCTTCAGTCTCAGCCTTCCTAATCTTTTATTTGATTTTCTTTGAAAATGTCAGTTTTTTCTCTTACTTTACTAGCTGTTTATTTTGTCAGCTTCTAGTGTTAGCCTTCTCTTCGGATGAAGATGGATCATGCGGTGCTGGGATTCGGACTGACCGCCCTGGTTCTCCAGAGCAAAAGGGTCAGATGGACCCCCAGCCCGCCATCGAGCGTTCAGCTATGGTTCGCCCTGGCATTACGAACGACCCATCCCTGTTCGCTACAGGGATGCAGCCGTGAGGTGGCTACCTCACAGGACTAGTCTGCGGTGCTGCAGCGTCATGTCCCTGGCTCACGGCACTCCCTGTCAGATGAGGACAGAGGTTTTCCGTGCATGGAGGCTCCCCACGCCATCTGGTACAGGTAAGTACTTTTCTGTGTGGGGCCTCTGTTTGGGGTGACCGTCTGTGTTGCTGTGTGTTTCCCGTGTCTGTGCCTGTGTGACTCCCTGTGCGATCCCTGGGGGGTTCGCTTGTGCAGATCTGTATGTTGCCTTGGGGGTCCCTGTCCCTGTGTCACCTTAGGTGCATGTTGGGGGTGCAGACGTTTGTGCTTGAGTGGCGACCGCAGCGGTGCATTTTCGCGCGGTCCGCCATCTTTACTGTGGGCACACATGTATAGCTCCTCTGGGGCGATCATGCATGTCATTTTGGCGCCATCCGCCGCCATTTTGTGGGCGGTGGAACGATCGGTCCGGCCGCATGTCGGTGGCCATTTTGGCGTAGCCTCCAATGCATCCCTATGGGGCAGCCATTTTCCCGGGGTCTGGCTTATAGTCCAGCCCTCTCCAGCAGTACTTCCTTTTTCCATCAGCAGCAAGGACACTGGTAGCAACGCTCTCCGGGCTATGCAGGTTATCTCTCTCAATCTCCCTCTGTATATTGCTTCTGGCTCAGTTTCTTTTCTCCTTTGGGGGTCTTTTATAGCTGTGACAGTAGCGGTGGGCTGCGCACACCGCAGCACTCTTAAAGGGGACAGTACACTATTTTTGCACTGTAGTTTGTTTTTTGATAACTTGAGCCATGGATTCTCAGGAAAGCAAGTTTCCTCCAGCTTTAGTGGGGGGCCCCAGTTCTCTTGTGGCCCCGCTGCGACCTGATCTGGCTGCTGTAGTAGCGACTTTGGTGACAAATATGGAAATGCTGATGTCTGAACGGGCTGCGAGAAAGAGGCCCAGGTTGTCTCTCTCTTCTGATTCAAATGGGGATATGGCTGCTGCTGCTGCGAGTGTGCCCTTTTCAGGGTCCCGCTCATCCTTAGACCCCCCAGGGTCTGAGGGGGAGGCTGAAATGGAGGGTGTTGATACATCCTCCCCAGGGTCACCTGAAGAACGGGCGACCATAGATGAGTTGATTGTTTCTGTTAAAGAAACCTTACATTTAAAGGATGAGCCCTGTCCTCCGGGCATTGTGTCCTCGTTTGGGACGCACAGGACCCGCAAGTCTGCGCAGGTTTTTCCCTGCCCAGCTGAATTTCATTACACTGTTAATGAAATGTGGCGCACGTTAAAACGTCCATTCCTGGTACCTAGTCGGTTCAAATTGCTTTATCCTTTTGCGCCGGCTACGGAATCACGATGGTGTGTGCCTCCACAGGTAGATCACACTGTGGCCATGTTAAACAAGGCTACCTTGGTTCCTACTGAGGATACCCCGGTTTTCCGGGACCCCGCGGACCGGCGGTTGGAGTCTCTAGCTCGCCATTCCTATACGGTGGCGGGTTCGTTGCTCAAACCCGTTTTCGCGTCCGTTCTGGTGGCTCAGGCGGTGGCTGATTGGACAAAAATGCTTAGAAGCAATCTCGTGTCTGATGACGTGCCGCCTGCCCGACTGGAAATGGTGGATCAGATCCACCAAGGAGTCATGTATTTGTGTGATGCAGCCTTAAATGAGGCCCCCTTGGTGGCTCGCCTCTCTAGTGTCGCGGTACTTAACCGGCAACTGATATGGCTGAAGAGCTGGTCGGCCGACCAGTCCTCACGGAAAACAGTTGCTGATTTTCCCTATGCTGGCTCTTGCCTTTTTGGCGAGGCGTTGGATACCCTGGTGAAGGGCGTCACGGGGGGCAAGAGCACTATGCTGCCCCAGAACCCGAAGAACAAGTCTTTCCGAGGCAAGCGGGGTTCTGCGCCTAGATCCAATCAGGGGTCCTTTCGTGCCTTTCGGAACCAATCCAAGGGCAAGCCCTTCAAGGCCCAGGGCAACCAGAAGAAACCCTGTGCGAGTAAGCAGAAGGCTGGCAATGCCGGCTCGGCGGGACAATCCGCCTCTGCCTGAAGGGGCGCCCTCACCCATTTCAGGGGTGGGGGGACGTTTGCGCGGTTTCCTCCAGCCTTGGCTGCTCCGGATTTCGGACAGGTGGGTTCAGGAAATAGTTCGATCAGGTTACAAGATCGAATTCCTTTCCCGGCCGGCGGACAGAATCTTTCCCTCCAATCTCCATCTGCTTCTGGGGCGTCTGCTGGACTTGCATCAAGCGGTGCAGGACCTGCTTGGTCAGGGAGTGATTGTCCCGGTGCCTCATCGGGACAGGTTTCGGGGGTTTTATTCAAATCTGTTCACTGTGCCCAGGAAGGAGGGCAAAGTGCGTCCAATTCTGGACCTGAAAGCGCTGAACCGCTTCATGCGTGTTCGGAAGTTTCGAATGGAGTCTCTCTGTTCTCCTTGAGTCCAGGAGAATTCCTGGCTTCGATCGATCTAAAAGATGCATACCTGCACATCCCCATTTTCGAGGGTCATCAGCGGTACCTTCGGTTTGCTATCGCAGAGGACCACTACCGGTTTGTGGCGTTACCTTTCGGTCTCGCTTCGGCACCCAGGGTGTTTACCAAGGTGTTGGCACCAGTCCTGGGCCTGCTGCGGGCCCAGGGCATTGCGGTCCTGGGGTACCTGGACGATCTGCTTCTGAGACCGCGTGCCAGTCAGGACCTTGTGCGCGATCTGTCCATCACGGTACAGACGCTCCAGGAGTTTGGATGGACCATCAACGTTCAAAAATCAGCGTTGTCTCCGTCGCTTCGCCTTCCCTATCTGGGAATGGTTCTGGACTCTGCTCAGGCAAAGGTATTCTTGCCGGAGGACAAGCTCCGGACTTTGCGGGACGAACTCAGGTCCCTCAGGGACAATCCGTCCTCGTCACTCAGGACCTGCATGCGGGGCCTGGGGTTGATGGTGTCGGCCTTCGAGGCGGTTCTTTTTGCCCAGTTCCACACGCGGGCTCTCCAGACGGAGATCCTGGCCAGGTGGGACAGACTTCCTCAGTCCTTGGATCTGGATGTCTCTTTGAGTCGCCAGACCAGATTGGCTCTTCTGTGTTGGATCCAGTCCCCGTCGGTGGCGGAAGGCAAGTCCTTCCGTCCGTTGGTGTGGACAGTGGTTACCACGGACGCCAGCCTGTCGGGCTGGGGTGGAGTCCTGGGCAACCTGTCTGCCCAGGGCACTTGGTCGGAGGAGGAGTCATCCCTCCCGATAAATGTGCTGGAACTACGAGTGATAAAACTCTGTCTCTTCCAGTGGTCGGACCGTCTCCAGGGCCTGCCTGTTCGCGTACAGACGGACAATGCTACCGCGGTGGCTTACATCAACCACCAGGGGGGCACCAGGAGTGCTCGAGCGGCCCGGGAGGTGATCGACATTCTGTCTTGGGCCGCTGGACCAGGGGGAATGGTCCCTGCACCCGGAGGTCTTTCAGATGCTGTGTGCGAGGTGGGGATCCCCAGACGTGGATCTGTTTGCATCCCGGCTAAATCGAAAGGTGGGAAGGTTCGTGGCAAGAATGCGCGATCCGTTGGCGGACGCCTCGGATGCGTTGGTGGCCCCTTGGCATCAGTATCGTCTGATGTACACCTTTCCTCCGTTATTCAGTTACTATCCCGGTTCCTTCCCAGATTGGTCTCGGAACCACACGTGGTGATTCTGGTGGCGCCGGACTGGCCTCGCCGGTCCTGATATGCCGACGTTGTTCACCTGGCAGTGGCGCCTCCGTGGCGCCTGCCTCTGCGGGAAGATCTCCTGTCTCAAGGTCCGATCTTCCATCCTGCTTTACAGTCGCTGGCTTTAACGGCCTGGCTGTTGAGACCCAGGTCTTGAAGGACAAGGGTCTATCCCCTGAGGTTATCCCTACCCTGATCAAGGCTAGGAAATCCTCCTCTGGTAAGATCTATTACCGTACCTGGAAAGCCTATTTCACCTGGTGTGAGTCCAGGGGGTTCTCCCCTCGTTCTTACTCGGTGTAGAGAATCTTGGCTTTCCTCCAGTCTGGAGTGGATCAGCGCCTGGCGCTGGCCACGATAAAGGGCCAGGTGTCTGCACTGGCTGTCCTTTTCCAACGCCCTGTGGCGTCGCATTCCTTAGTGTGCACTTTCATTCAAGGTGTGCGACATCTGGCTCCTCCCAGGAAGGAGCCTTTACCTCCATGGGACTTGAACTTAGTTCTGTCCGCGTTGCAGCGTGCTCCCTTTGAAAACATCAGGGAGATATTGTTGCCTCTGCTGTCGAAAAAGGATGCTTTTCTAGTGGCGATCACTTCGGCTCGCAGAGTGTCGGAGCTGGCGGCGTTGTCTTGCCGCTCCCCTTACTTGATAATTCACCAGGATAAGGTTTGCGACCACCCCCATCCTTCCTTCCCTAGGTGATCTCTGAATTTCACCTTAATGAGGACATTGTCCTGCCTTCGCTTTGTACGAAGCCTAAACATCCAAAGGAGATTGCCTTGCATTCCTTGGATGTTGTCAGGGTGATCAGGGTTTACCTGTCGCCTACGGAATCCTTTCGGAAGACGGATTCCCTCTTTGTCCTTCCTGAGGGATCTCGGAAGGGCATGGCTGCGTCCGCAGCAACTATTGCCAAATGGATCAGACAGACCATTGAGCAGGCTTACGCCTTGAAGGAACGGGTTCCGCCCTTCCCTGTTAAGGCGCACTCTACCAGGTCTTTGAGTGCATCGGGCCTCGGTGGCCCAGGTGTGCAAGGCGGCGACTTGGACGTCGGTGCACACTTTTTCCAAGTTCTACAAAGTAGACGTTCTGGCATCAGCTGATGCTTCTTTTGGCCGCAAAGTTCTCAGTGCGGCAGTGCCATGATGGACCCTTGAATTTTTTCTCTGGGTCCCTGGCTGTTGGCATTTGCTTTCCTGGGCTGTTGCTCCTGTTGAGCATTGTTTTTTTCTGTTGCCCAGTTGGTTCTCTTACGGTGCATGTAAGATTCCTTTCTCTGATGTGGGTACTGCGTTGCCTTTTCTACGGTTGCGTCTCCCACCCCTCATGTCTATACTGCTTTGGGACATCCCAACAGTGATGACTTAGAGGAGGCGGCGACTGTCAGAGGACGTAAGAGAAAACTGAATTTTTGTAAAATCTTACCTGTAAAATTCCTTTCTCTGAGTCCTCCGACAGTCGCCGCCCCCACCCCTCTTTTGGGGTTCTTATTACCTACTGCTATGCTACCAAACTGAGTTGGGAGTGGTGATGCAGGGGGGCTATTGACCAGATGGGACAGCCCCCATGGGTGTGTATATGCTAATGCCTTTTGTCTTTGGACTAAGTCTATATGCCTAGCTATTCCTACGGATAGGAAGACAATACCCAACAGTGATGACTTAGAGAAGGCGGCGACTGTCGGAGGACTCAGAGAAAGTAATTTTACAGGTAAGATTTTACAAAAATTCAGTTTTTATGGGGAGACCGAGTGATCGTTCCACAGACCCTCCGGAGACACATTCTGGACTTGCTACATACTGGTCATCCCGGGGGCACACGTATGAAATAAAAGGCCCGAGGCTATGTGTGGTGGCCGAACCCAGACTCAGATATCACGACATATGTGAATGCGTGTGCTGGATGTGCACAAACTGCAAGAGACCCTCCTTGAGGGTGTGTCCAGCCCTGGACTTGGCCCACGGTTCTCTGGTTTCGCCTACACTTGGTCTTTGCAGGCCCGATTAGAGGACACACCTTTTTGATCATTATTGTTGCCCATTCAAAGTGGCCTGAGGTCATTCCTGTTACCCAGCCGACGACTAAGGCGACAATTTCCATACTGTTACATCTCGCTGCTACGTTTGGATACCCCAGAGAAATTGTCACAGAGAACGGTGCACAATTCACAAGCCAGGAGTTTCAAAGTTTCCTGACTGCCCACAACATCAAACACAAGTTGACCGCACCTTACCACCCGGCTACAAATGGTCAAGCAGAAAGGTTTGTACAGACCTTCAAATGCTATTTCAAAGCTACTGTGGCTACAAGTAAACAACAGTCCCTGTCACCCCAGCAGCTGGACTCCTTCCTTTCTGCCTACAGAAACACACCACATGCAACCACTGGGAAAACTCCAGCTGAACTTCTTTTGGGTCGGCAGCCATGGACTGTTTTGGACATGCTCCGCCCTCAAACGGTCCAGGAACATGTACGGCAGTCCCAAGACAAGAGGGTCGAACACGACGAGATTCCCCCGGTTTACAGCCCAGCAAAAGTTATGGGCCCGATCTTATGGCGCTTCCAACACTCGTTGGCTTCCTGCTATCGTCGCAGAGACTTTGGGACCCAAAATGTATAGGATCTGCCTGGAAGATGGTTCCATTTGCAGACGGCATGCGGACCAATTGCGTCCTCGTTCTCAGCTGCCCGAATCCCTGACATCGGCTGCACCTCCAGTGTCTCAAGGATCTGCTCCTACCGGATCAGGATGCATTGAGACTGATGCTTGGGGGGACTCTGAACTTTTGAACTCAGCTCCAACAGAGCCCTCCTGCCCTGGTCCAGAGGTCTGTTCACCCTCTGAGCTAGGGGATCCCCTCTTGGCCCCGCCGGTGTCCATTCCGGCCAGCCCTGCTTCCTCCGGCCCCGAGGCCCTGGGTGCCCGTCCTCAACGACACTGTCGCCCTCCTGACCGGTTTCAGCTGAGAGACCGGTTACGAGACTATAGACGGGCCCGCCGAAAGTGATCTGCTGCTACTTTCTCCCCGTAGCGTCCCTGGAAGTTGTTCTCACATCCGGATGCGGAAGAAGCCATGTAAATCTCCTGAGTTGGAGGACTGCATGGGACAATTATTAGTTACTGTTTTATGCCTGTTCTCGTTTTGTTGTGTTTTTTTTTGTTGTTTTTTTTTTTTTAGGCATGGATGGAAGGTATTATACCTGAAGGGTTTCACATGCACTGTTTCTTTAAGGCTGGCTCCACCCAGGAGTGATGACAAGGGTCAAGGGGCAGAGTTGCCATCTTAGAGACATGTAAGAGAGAATATAACAGACCTCATCTGGAATATGCAGTTCAGTTTTGGGCACCAGTTCTCAAAAAGGATATTGGGCAACTGGAGAAAGGGCAGAGAAGGGCAACCAAACTGATAAGAGGCATGGAGGAGCCCAGCTATGAGGAAAGATTAGATGAACTGAATTTATTCTCTCTTGAGAAGAGATTAAGGGGGGGATATGATCAACATGTATAAATACATAAGGGGGTCCATATAGTGAACTTGGTGTTGAGTTATTAAATTTTAGGTCAAGGACAAGGGGGCGTCTAGAGGAAAAGAGATGCCTGGATTCTTTCCCAGATGTAAATATTATAACTGGGTACTAATATTTATAGGTAAAGTTGATCTGGGAATATCCGATTTCCTTTGCGGGGATCAGGAAGGAATTTTTTCCTGCTGTAGCAAATTGGGTCGTGCTTTGCTGGGGTTTTTCGCCTTCCTCACGGTCAACTGTGGGTATAGTGAAATAACACAAATCATCCAAGGTGAAAAGAGTGATCCAAGAAGGACATCTGATCCCAACACCAACAGGAGAGGTAATGGTTAAGCGCTCACCGTAACACGTGGACCCAACTTATCATATGATAAAAGGGTCAAGAAGGCTCATGTATGTATATCCTGCGATTCTTCAAGCTGTAACTCCAGATATTCGAGTTTGTAGTCAAGGGGTCAAGTTGAGACGAGTCTTCTCTTTCTCTCCAGATCATATAAAAATTACAATCCCAGACAAAACAAACATAGTGTAATTCCGCTTCAAACGTTTTAATAAATAAATAAAAGTACACTTACAAACATCTGGGATCAAAAAAGCAGTGAATACAGGTATACAGACCAGGCAATCAGTAAGGACTTAGCCTTATGCAGCCAGGATTATGTCACAGATTGCCTGATCTGTATACCTGTATTCACTGCTTTTTTGATCCCGGATGTTTATAAGTGTACTTTTATTCATTTATTAAAACGTTTAAAGCGGAATTACACTGTTTGTTTTGTCTGGGATTGTAATTTTTATATGATCTGGAGAGAAAGAGGAGACTCGTCTCAACTTTTTATTTTTTTTATTTAATATATTTTTATTGAAAGAGAGAGTGCAATACAAAACATAAGTAATAAACATGGCTTAAAAAACATATTGAGGAACAGACAGAAAAATATTGCTGTTGTAAAATCATTTGGCATGAGAAAAGATATTGGCAAACTGAAATAAATCATCAGATCATATGAACAATACCAACTTGACCCCTTTACTACAACCTTGAAATCTGGTATTACAGCTTGAAGAATCACAGGATATACATGAGCCTTCCTGACCCTTTTATCATATGATAAGTTGGGTCCACATGTTCCAGTTAGCGCTTAACCATTATCTCTCCTGTTGGTGTTGGGATCAGATGTCCTTCTTGGATAACTCTTTTCACCTTGGTGATTTGTGTTATTTCACTTGGGACTTTATTGCTTTTTCACATATATATACAGTGCCTTGCAAAAGTATTTGGCCCCCTTGAACTTTGCGACCTTTTGCCACATTTCAGGCTTCAAACATGAAGATATAAAACTAATTTTTTGTAAAGAATCAACAAGTGGGACACAATCATGAAGTGGAACGAAATTTATTGGATATTTCAAACTTTAACAAATAAAAAAATGAAAAATTGGGCGTGCAAAATAATTCAGCCCCTTTACTTTCAGTGCAGCAAACTCTCTCCAGAAGTTCAGTGAGGATCTCTGAATGAGCCAATGTTGACCTAAATGACTAATGATGATAAATAGAATCCGCCTGTGTGTAATCAAGTCTCCGTATAAATGCACCTGCACTGTGATAGTCTGAGGTCTGTTTAAAGCGCAGAGAGTATCATGAAGAACAAGGAACACACCAGGCAGGTCTGAGATACAGTTGTGGAGAGGTTTAAAGCCGGATTTGGATACAAAAAGATTTCCCAAGCTTTAAACATCCCAAGGAGCACTGTGCAAGCAATAATATTGAAATGGAAGGAGTATCAGACCACTGCAAATCTATGAAGACCTGGCCGTCCCTCTAAACTTTCAGCTCATACAAGGAGAAGACTGATCAGAGATGCAGCCAAGAGGCCCACGATCACTTGGGATGAACTGAAGAGATCTACAGCTGATGTGGGAGACTCTGTCCATAGGACAACAATCAGTTGTATACTGCACAAATCTGGCCTTTATGGAAGAGTGGCAAGAAGAAAGCCATTTCTTAAAGATATCCATAAAAAGTGTTGTTTAACGTTAGCCGCAAGCCACCTGGGAGACACACCAAACATGTGGAAGAAGGTGCTCTGGTAAGATGAAATCAAAATCAAACTTTTTGGCAACAATGCAAAACATTGTTTGGCGTAAAAGCAACACAGCTCAACACCCTGAACACACCATCCCCACTGTCAAACATGGTGGTGGCAGCATCATGGTTTGGGCCTGCTTTTCTTCAGCAGGGACAGGGAAGATGGTTAAAATTGATGGGAAGATGGATGGAGCCAAATACAGGACCATTCTGGAAGTTAAACCTGATGGAGTCTGCAAAAGACCTGATACTGGGACGGAGATTTGTCTTCCAACAAGACAATGATCCAAAACATAAAGCAAAATCTACAATGGAATGGTTCAAAAATAAACTTATCCAGGTGTTAGAATGGCCAAGTCAAAATCCAGACCTGAATCCAATCGAGAATCTGTGGAAAGAACTGAAAACTGCTGTTCATAAACGCTCTCCATCCAACCTCACTGAGCTTGAGCTGTTTTGCATGGAGGAATGGGCAAAAATTTAAGTCTGTCAATGTGCAAAACTGATAGAGACATACCCCAAGCGACTTACAGCTGTAATCACAGCAAAAGGTGGCGCTACGAAGTATTAACTTAAGGGGGCTGAATAATTTTGCACGCCCAGTTTTTATTTGTTTAAAAAGTTTGAAATATCCAATAAATTTCGTTCCACTTCATGATTGTGTCCCACTTGTTGATTCTTCACAAAAAAATTACAGTTTTATATCTTTATGTTTGAAGCCTGAAATGTGGCAAAAGGTTGAAAAGTTCAAGGGGGCCGAATACGTTTGCAAGGCACTGTATATATATATATATATATATATATATATATATATGCTATCATATAGTATATTTTATAGCGCTGCACAGTATTTTTTTTTCTATTTTGCTTAACCGCTTCCATACAGAGCAGTTAGACCCCCTTCCTGCCCAGACCAATTTTCTGCTTTCAGCACTCTCACACTTTGAATGACAATTGCTCAGCAATGCTACACTGTAACCAAACAAAATTTTTATAATTTTTTTCACACAAATAGAGCTTTCTTTTGGTGGTATTTGATCACAACTGGGTTTTTTTTTTCGTGATATAAGCAAAAAAAGAGCAAAAATTTAGGGAAAAAAAACACTTTTTTTTAGTTTCTATTATAAAATTTTGCAAAAAAATTATTTTTCTTCATACATTTGGGCCAAAATTTATACTGCTACATATCTCTGGTAAAATTAACCTAAATTAGTGTATATTATTTAGTCTGTGTGAAAGTTATTGAGTCTAGAAGCTATGGTACCAATTACTGAAAATTGATCACACCAGATGTACTGACGGCCTATCTCCTTTCTTGAGGCCCTGAAATGTCAGGACAGTACAAATACCCCCCAAATGACCCCTTTTTGTAAAGTAGACAGTCCAAGGTATTTAGTAAGAGGCATGGTGAGTTTTTTGAAGTTATAATTTTTTCCCACAATTCTTGGGAAAATGAAGAAAAACATTTTTTTTTTCTTTTTTTTCCCAAAACGTTGTCAATTTATAAGCTATTTCTAATACATAGCATGTACACAGCAAAAATGACACCCCAAAATTCATTCTGCTACTCCTTCTGAGTATGGTGATACCACATGTGTGAGACTTTTACACAGCCTGGCCACAAAAAGAACCTCCACATCCAAGTAGCACCATCAGGCGTTTTAGGAGCATAAATACACATAAAACTTTCTTACTACCTATCACACTTTTCAAGGCCCTAGAGCACCAATACAATGGAAAAGTCCACAAAATGACCCCATTTTGGAAAGCAAACACTCCAACGTATATTCTATTATGCATTATGGGTCGTTTGAACGTGTCACTTTTTTCCACAAGTTTTTGGAAAATGTGGGAAAAAAATAAAAACTTTTTTTTTTTTTTACACAAAGTTGCCAATTTATAGAATATTCCTAACACATAGCATGTACATAGCAAAAATGACACCCCAAAATACATTCTGCCACTCCTCCTGAGTATGGCAATACCACATGTGTGAAACTTTTTCACAGCCTAGCCATATAGAGGGGCCCAACATCCAAGGAGCACCATCATGCATCCTAGCCACTTGCCTTGGCCTATTTTTGACATTTGGTGTTTACAAGCTAAAATCAGTTGTTTTTGCTAGAAAACTTCTTAGAACCCCCAAACATTATATATTTTTTTTTTTTTTTTAGCAGTGACCCTAGAGAATAAAATGGAGTTTATTGCAATATTTTTTTATCACACCGTATTTGCGCAGCGGTCTTCTAAACGCAATTTTTTTGGAAAAACTCAATTTTTTTTAATTAAAAAATAAGAAACCAGTAAAGTTAGCCCAATTGTTTTCCATAATGTGAAAGATAATGTTACGCCGAGTAAATAGATACCCAACGTGTCATGCTTCAAAATTGCGCACGCTCACGGAATGGTGACAAATTTTGGTACTTAAAAATCCCCATAGGCGACAATTTAAAAATTTCTACAGGTTGCTATCTTAGAGTTACAGAGGAGGTCTAAAGCTCAAATTATTGCTCTTGCTCTAACGATCGCGACCATACCTCACATGTGTAGTTTGAACACTGTTTACATATGTGGGCGGGGTTTACGTATGCGTTCGCTTCTGCGCGCGAGCTCACGGGGACAGTGCGCTTTATTTTTTTTGTTTTTTTTTTTACTATTGATTTTATTTATTATTTTTTTTATTTTTACACTGTTTTTTAAAAAAAAAATTGATCATTTTTATTTCTATTACAAGGAATGTAAACATTCCTTGTAAAAGAAAAAGGCACAACAGGACCTCTTTTTTGTGAGATCTGGGGTCAAAAAGTCCTCAGATCTCACAAGTACACTAAAAGATAGAAAAAATAAAGTAAAATAAAATTAAAAAAAAAAAAAGGGACCTTTAAACCGGTTGCTAGGCAACGACGTTTGCCGTAGCTCCGGTCCTCCAAGACCATTGAGTCGAGTGAGGGCAAGCTTGCCCTCACTCGACATCCTGTCTGTGAGGATCCAGGACCGGATCGTTTTCCCCGCTGCCGGCGGGTCCGGTAAGCGGGGAAAAGGACCTGAATGCGGCGGGAGGGGGGGGGGCACCTCTTCTGCCACCCCCGGAAGGGTGATCCCGCTGCGAATCCGCGGCTGGGACCATCCTTATCCAAAAGCCAACCGTCCACCGTTTAAAAAAATACCAGGGTTATGGCAGCTGCCATAACACCGGTATTTAGGTTTAAACGGAGGACGTATATAAACCTTTTTGGACTTAGACATGGTGGCTGTATGAAGGGTGACAGGTATTCGGGTACTTTGCTGGGCAGGTGACAGGTACTCTGGTACTGATGAGCAAGTGGCAGGTACTCGAGTACTCCAATAGGCAGGTGACAGGTACTCGGGTACTCTTATGGGCAGGTGACAGGCAGGTGATAGGTACTGATGGGTACTGATGAGTAGTACTGATACTGATAGGTGATTCTGTACTGATGGGTACGGATGATCAGTACTGATACTGATAGGTACTGATAGTAGTGATGAGCAGGTGGCAAGTACTCGGGTACTTCAGGTGTCAGATACTCTGATGAGCAGGTGGAAGGTACTCGGGTACTCTGATGGGTAGGTGACAGGTACTTGAGTACTCCGATGAGCAGGTGGAAGGTACTCGGGTACTCTGATGGGTAGATGACAGGTACTCGGGTACTCCGATGACGGGTACTCGGGTACTCCCATGACGGGTACTCGGGTACTCCGATGACGGGTACTCGGGTACTCCGGTGACAGGTACTCAAAGTACCCGAGTACCTGTCATCGGAGTACCCGAGTACCTGTCATCGGAGTACCCGAGTACCTGTCATCGGAGTACCCGAGTACCTGTCATCGGAGTACCCGAGTACCTGTCATCGGAGTACCCGAGTACCTGTCATCGTAGTACCCGAGTACCTGTCACCAGCCCATCAGAGTACCCGAGTACCTGTCATCAGAGTACCCGAGTACCTGTCATCAGAGTACCCGAGTACCTGTCATCAGAGTACCTGTCATCAGAGTACCCGAGTACCTGTCATCAGAGTACCCGAGTACCTGTCATCAGAGTACCCGAGTACCTGTCACCAGCCCATCAGAGTACCCGAGTACCTGTCATCAGTGTACCTGATGGGCTGGTGACAGGTACTCGGGTACTTTGACGAGCCTCACCCCCGATCGCCGCCCGGATCGAGAAAGACTTCCTGCCGCCATCATTTTACTATGGCGCGGTATGGAAGGGGTTAACAACACATGTCTGTTTTAGTGTGCTAGCTGCTTATATTTGATTCTAGTTAGCGCAGTTTTTTCATTAACTGCGGGTATAGGACTGTGTATATGGGATTGTATGGTTGTGTTTTACTGTTACTGTTTTTTGCTTTTTGTTTTTTGATTGAGCCAGATGGCCTTGTGTCTTTTTTCAACCTGACTACATATGTAACTTTGTAACTAAATGAAAATTGTCCGGATTTGAAAAGGCATCCTGTCTGAAAGCTGATCAAACACACCTAGTCGTACTGGGGGCGTGGCAAGATGAACGCTGAGCAGCTTGCTCCTCACACCCATTGGGTAAAATCGACGGCCACACAGCCTGTATCACCCCATCACTTCATCTGCGCTCCACTACCTCGGGGCACCTCCAGCCATGACCCGCCGTAAGAGGAATCACCAACCGCCCCTGAAACTCACCAGTTTCTTCCCGCTGGCATCCCGGCAGCTACAACAAGCTGACTGGTGGCAGTTCCCCAGTCACTCGGCCCGCCTCCGGACCTCTAGTGGCAGCTTCTCAAGGCTCTACAGATGCAATCACAGAGAAAATGTTTTGATCTCCCTGCATCTGGAACACATACTCCCACACTCCAGCCAAATCCAAATCACGCAGAGAAGTCTCTGAGAAAGCTGACAATGATTTGCTTACTGAGGTAAGCCCAGAATCTGCACAAATACTACCTCTTTACCAGATCATAGTGCCTCCTTTCCTGCCAGTGGACAGCCTGCCTCTGACACCATGATGAAAGATATACTGCTTTCTTTGAGAGCATCCTTACAAATGAATATGATGTCATGTATACCAGTGGTCCTCAAATCCGGTCCTCTGGGCCCACTAACAAGCCCGATTTTAAGTATTACCTTGGGGAGATGAAGACTAGAGTACTGCAATCACTGAGCAGCAAATTATATCACCTGGATGTATTTCAGTTATCTTGCAAACCTGGCCTGTTAGTGGGCCCTGAGGACCAGGGTTGAGGACCACTGATGTATACAACAAACCAGGGTTTAGTTGCAGGATCTGGGTGACAGGGTGGATCATATTGAATGTTTCACTGATAATTACAACGCATTGGTAGATGCCCAATCCTAAGATATCTCCTGGATATTGGAAAAATTTGCAGATTTTGAGGATAGATCCAAAAGAAATAATTAAAAAATCAGGGGCGTACATGAATTAGTGCAAAACACACAACTACCTCATTTTGCACGTGAGTTGTTCCTAGCGGTGATACCATCCCTCACATCCGCAGATCTAACCATAGACCATATCCATCGGGTACCAAAACCATCTTTCTTAACATCGGAGGTCCCCAGAGATGTTATCGTATGTATACATTTTTTTTTTTTTTTTTTTTGCGTAAAGGAGCAACCCTTAGTGGCCTACATATGCCCAGACTGCCTAGGCTTCCTGAGCAAGCAAGGGAAGTTCAACTGATCTCAGTTCTTTTTACAGAGACTTAAGAACAACTCCATCTCTAAGGCACTGAGAAACCACAATATACCATATAAATGGAGGTACCCAGCAATATTGGTGATTACACACAATGGCTAAACCTCCTATGTTACCTCTCTTGAAGAAAGAATATGTCTGTTGAGAAAGTGGGAAAACATCCCAGAACCAACTCCAGCGGACTACAGATCCCCTCAGATATCTGCAAGCAACCAAGAATGGAGAATTGGTCAAATAAGGCAACAAACTTAACAGATCTCAGGCATGCCTGGCCTGCACTCCACCACATCCCTAATTAACTCCCAATACTACCAGCGGAAGAGGTAATTGTCCAACTGAATTTCCCTATGACCCCGTAAATGTGTGGAATTGTTGTTTGGCCGAGTTCCTCCATGTTTTATGTAGGCCTCACCTTTTTATGTTATGTTACTTCTTTTATTGTCTTCTTTTTATGCTCCGAGTTGGAGCTGTGTCAAGTGTTTCACTACAGACCTAAAGAAGGCCTGGACACTCTTTTGACCCTTTTGCACAAGGAGGCCTATACTCTTCTTTATTTACTTTGGAAGATATTGAAACGTATGTGCTTTCTTCCAACCCTCTCAGCATTTGTCTTACTACCTATGCCAACATCTGTGCCTAACTTCAATATGCATAAAACCATAGGATGCCCTACGCTCATCATCACTTCATACTCATTTGATGGGACTTAAGTTTTTATCTTTAACCATCAATGGCCTGAACCATCTGGCCAAACTCCTTACATATTTTAGCCCACATGGAGCGAATAATGCAGATATCCTAAATGTTCAAGAAACCTATTTTCACATCAAAGCTACTCCCAAGTGTGTGCATCCTTCTTATCCCCACATTTTCAGAGAATGTGGCTCAGAAAAAATAAGGGAGTCATTATAGCCATAAAACATAATGTTTCATTTGGACTAAAATAATGCAACATTGATCCCGAAGGCAGATACATTATCTTGGTGTGCACACTCAATGACCTATACCTTGGTGAATGCCTATGCTCCGAACTTCCACCAGCTACGGTTTTTCAAGAAACTATAACATAGAGTGAAATCTGGCCACCTTCTTATATGTGGCGACCTCAATATGGGTTGCCAATCCTAGCTTGGACTCCCCCTCCTCCTCCAAACACCAGCGACCAGTCATGCAAAGCTTTCTTCATGCAGATGAACTTTATGATGTTTGGAGATGTCTCCATGGGGAAGAAAGAGCCTACACCTTTTTTCTCTTCCAGGTTTTGTTCGTATTCTAGGATTGACTACTTTTGTGTCAATAAATTGGTATTACAACAGACCTCTTCCTCCTACATACATGACATAATGTGATCAGACCACACATTGATCTCGTTAATTATAGAGGAGAAAGATGCTTGCTCCCCATTCTTTGTAACAATTCAATTATTCAAAACCTTGATAACAAGTCAAGGCTTACCCAACATGTCCGCTAATATTTTCAAAATAACGACACCCCCAACATAAGCATTTTTTCCTTATGAAATGTGCCTAAGGCTTACATTTGAGGGCTCATACTACAAATGAGCACCAAATCAAAAAAGCAGCATAACAGCAGACTGTCGGCCATATTGAAGTCCACACATGAGCTTGAATCCCGAAACAAAACAAATGTCATCTGAGTCTACCTCTACTACTCTTCTTTCATTACTTTATGAGCTGCGGTCTCTCTTATGTTCCCAATACGATTATTACTTATGGCGTCTCAAATTGCATTATTACACTAATAACAACAAAGCAGGCAAAATGGTTAAACGAGTCACAGGCCAACAGATCTAGATTACCATTTGTCCTTCACCCCTTTACCAAACAAAAACTTAGTAGCCCTCAGCAAATAGCTGACGCCTTTGCTGACTATTATAAAGCTTTGTACAACCTAAAAGATGATTCTGCAACCCCCCAACCTAAAGTTGAGGGTATTAACCACATTCTGAACCAGATCAAACTCCAATCTTTGTCCTCTGCCCAGCTAGAGACCCTAAATGCCCCATTTTCAGATAAAGAAATAGCTATTTCAATTAAAACCTTACCTGCAGGTAAATCTCCAGGACCAGATGTTCTTACAAACAAATACTACCAGTGTTGCGCAAATATCCTATCCCCTTACATAACAACATTTTTTTTTCAGAAGCAGCTGCACAAAAATCCTTTCTCTGTCGCTCATTGACAGACGTAGTCCTCGTTGATTAATAACAACTCGGGTTATACTGCCCTCTACAGGAGTAGGACTAGACAGGAAAGAAAACATTCTGGCCACACCTTAGGGGCAGTCCCAGAGGGTATATCCTCTCTCTCTCTCTGCTACAGCAAATCAGTTTTTTTCTGTCTAGTTAAGAGTAAGGACCTAGATGCCTTGCTAGGATCTTCGGTCCTGGCAGGAATGTTTCTTAGATTTTTTAGACAGCTTTTTTCTCCAGTGTTCCTGTGAGATCTTCAAGCAAGCAAGCTGTAACTGGGCGACGGGCTGGATGTTGAGATCCAGTGGTCACCCCAGTTCGGCCTACGAGCAGGCCATAGCTCCGCGCTGGGTCGGCCGCGACATAGTCCCACTAGGACGGGGACTGACCCTGCGAGTTAAACGTCTCGCCTGAACGCCAATGACCAACAGAGTCACGGCGTTCGTATTGGTCGACAGCCCCCCCACCCCGGTGGAGAGGGGTTCTGTCAGGAGTGGGCGCCCGCCTGGTTCCGGTATGGTGAGTAGATGTTCCCCCTCCCCCCCTGTCGGGTTTGTGGTGGACGCGGGCCCCTCTCTGGAATGGTAGGATGGGTCTCCCCTCTATCCTATAACTGGTCACAGATCCCCCAATTTGAGTGTGATTTTTTGTGAACAGAAACCAGGAGGCTTGGTTTGGGAGCTGACTATCTAAAGGTCATTGCAAAACTGTAAGAGTGACTGAAGTCAGTGGCAGTACTATAAGGGGCTTTACCATTAAAGTAAAAGGTATCCTACCTGTCAGGCTGTACACAGGCCGATGCCTATGCCTGAGTCACTGCAGTCCAGATCGCCATTCCTCCAGCAAACGGTCACTTCGGAAGGACAGAGGGCTGCCTCCCGACGGCCCACGGACCGCATGCGGCCCGCCAGGGCCCTGTACCGCCGGTCAGGCTTATCACCATTCAGGGTGAAGGTTGTGGGGCCGAGTTACTCCCGCAGGCCGCCAGGCCGAACATTGACATCCCGCAGGTCGCTGCTAGCCACCGCTATCCTACACAGGCCGCCGCCATTGTCTTGCAGATCGCACGAGGCCGCCATATTGGTGTAGCCTCATGTCTCCAGCATGGGGGTGGCCATGTTTGAGGTGACCAAACACCTCGAGGAGCTATGGGGAGGTGCCGGAAGGCGTGCAAAGGGGCGGAGCCGCCTCCTTTTACCCGGCGTAGCCTCGTGTCTCCAGCATGGGGGCGGCCATGTTTGAGGTGACCAAAACACCTCGAGGAGCTAGGGGGAGGCGCCGGAAGGCGTGCAAAGGGGCGGAGCCACCTCCTTTTACCCGGGAAAGCCAGCCAAAGACTTCCTGTCTGTAATAGACAGTGCTGGAACAGGTTGTATTGAAACTTCTGAGCATCAAGTGGTGAGCCTTGGGGTCTCGATCTCTCTCTCGCTCTGTAGGGGTCCCTAAGCAGGTAACACTGAGGGGCGCTGTGGCGCTGGGGGTCTAAAGAAAAAAAAAAAGTTTTATTTTTTTTTTGCAAATTCATTTTTTCCGGCAAGTGTCTGGAATAATCATGGACCCTGCCACACAGGTACCCCCACCTGTTCCCCTCGAGCTGGCCGCAGGACCCTCCAGTTCACAGAGTATGGATGCATACACAGCAGTTTTGGAGTCTTTGGTTTCTCGGGTGGAGATGGCCTGTCAGGAACGGGGGTCAAGAAAGCGACCCCCGCCTACCCCTATTTCATCTGATACTTCAGATTCAGATTCTGAGATGGTCATTGCAGCTGCAGGTCCCTCTGCAGGGACTGTTGTCTCAGGTAAAGTTCCCTCAGACAGTGAGGAAGAGGTTCCTGCCTCCGCCATAGCACAAGAAGAAGCATTGGTGGACGCACTAGTTGTGGCGGTCCGGGAAACCTTAAGACTTGAGGTTTTACCGGCAGAAGCAACTGAGATGGAAATTCCCTTTGGTACTAGTAAACCTACCAAGACGGCGAAGGTTTTTCCCTTACCCAAATGTTTTGGTAATAAAATTAAAGAGGAATGGGATCATTCAAAACGTACCTTTACTGTTTCCAAGCGCATTGCTAGACGCTATCCGTTTGAGGAATCCCTCATTAAGAAATGGACGGTACCACCAGTGGTGGATCCACCGATTTCCAGACTGAATAAAGCCACTGTTATCCCGTTGGAGGACGCTCCGTCCTTTAAGGATTCGGTGGATCGGAAGATGGAAGCGGAGTCCCGCACTATTTTTTCCCTGATAGGGTCAGCCTTTAGACCAGTGATTGTCATTGGTTTAGTTTCACAGACATTAACGGAATGGGCAAGATTGGTACGCCATGACCTAAAAGGGAAAGGTATCCACCAGGCAGCATCTGATTTGATGGAACAAATTATACAAGGACTGCAGTTTGTCTGTGACGCAGCCCTGGATGCCACCCCCTTGTTAGGGCATGCATCTATGTCAGCGGTAATCCTCAGACGTGTGCTGTGGTTAAAATGCTGGTCAGCGGATCTAGGTTCCAAAAAAGCCTTGGCGAATCTCCCCTTTCAGGGGAATCGCCTATTTGGGGCCACCCTAGATGAGATCATTAAGGATGTCACTGGGGGCAAGAGCACTTTTTTGCCGCAGGCTGCTAAAGCTAAAGGACCTCGTAACAAGCGTGGACCTTTCTTTGCCGCTCATAAAGGGTTCGTTCGCTCCGCTGGGGCGAGCGGGAAAGGCAAAGCCCCTCTAGGAGGGTTCAAGAGGCGCTGGTCGGGCAAACAAAAGGCCGACTCAGCCAAACCTGAGGTTAAGGCTAATACAGCCTGAAGGTGCGCCCCCCACCCGGCTTGAGAGCTAGAGCCTTCCTGAATCTCGGACTAAGGGGTTCAGGAGATCATACGATCAGGACATCGATCTCTGCTACCGGTGCGATTCTTCCCTTCCAACATTTATGCACTACAGGGAGCGGTAGTTCCCGTTCCCTGAACAGATCATTTTCTTTACCTTTTCCAAAGATTAGTCTCAGTTCCCTACAGGAATCGGATCCGGTTGAGCAAACAGACCAAGGAGCCTCTAGTCTGGTGACTTCGGTCTCTAATGCTCAACCAGGAGAAATCATCACTCCTGATAAGAATCAAGTTTCTGATAAATGTGTGGGAACAGAGAGCGATCAGACTTTGTCGGATTGCCTGGACCAGGCAGCTCTAGGGCAGCCTGGTTTGGATCCAGTCAGACAATATCAGGGTGATGACTTAGGTCGATCACCAAGGATTTCACCATCTGTGTCTTCATCAGAGCATCCCGGAGGTGGATCTGTTGGCATATCGGCTCAATAGGAAGGCGCGGAGGTTAGCAACGCGCACCCGCGATCCTCTAGCGGACGCAGCAGACGCGCTGAACGGCCTAATAAGGCAGTATCAGCTACTATGCGTCTTCCCCACTCTCAAGTTGCTGCTGAGATTTCTCCGCAGGATAGAGATGGAGGAAACTCCAGTTATCCTGTAAATTCTAGGCTAGCCTCGGCAGGCCGGTCAGGCCGACTTGGACATGCTAGTCGCGAACGCTCCTTGGAGACCTCCTCTCAGGGAGGATCTGCGGTCTCAAGGACCGATCTTCCATCGTGCTTTACAGTCGCTGGTTTTAATGGCCTGGCCATTGAGACCCAGGTACTGAAGGGCAGAGGGTTGTCAGCTTCAGTTATTCCTACTCTAATTAAAGCAAGGAAAGCGACTTCCAGCAAAGTCTATTATCGCACATGGAAGACTTATATTGCGTGGTGTGAATCTTTGGGTTTTCCCCCACGTACCTATTCGGTGACCCGAATCTTGGCTTTTCTGCAAAAGGGGGTTGAGCAGAAACTATCCTTGAGCACCATCAAGGGTCAGGTTTCAGCATTAGCAATCTTCTTTCAGAAGCCTTTGGCTACTCATTCCTTGGTGCGGAATTTCATCCAGGGGGTGCGGCACTTGGCTCCGCCAGTCCGCCCGCCCTTACCACCTTGGGATCTTAATTTGGTTTTGTCGGTTCTGCAGAAACCTCCCTTTGAAAATATCAGGGAGATTCCCTTGCTTACATTATCCCAGAAGGTGGCCTTCTTGGTGGCTATCACTTCTGCACACAGGGTGTCAGAACTGGCTGCATTATCATGCCATTCCCCATATCTAGTGGTTCATAGGGATAAGGTAGTTCTTCATCCGAAGCCATCCTTTCTTCCTAAGGTGGTTTCAGACTTTCATCTGAATGAAGATATTGTGCTACCTTCCTTGTGTCCTCAGCCCAATCATCCTCGGGAATATGCGTTGCATTCCTTGGATGTGGTTCGGGCAATCAGGGTATACCTGAAGGCTACGGAAACGTTCCGTAAGACGGACTCACTTTTTGTGATCACGGATGGCCCCCGGAAAGGGGTTGCCTGCATCTGCCGCGACTATCTCCAGATGGATTAGACAGACGGTGGTACAGGCTTATTCTATTAAGGGTCGGAATCCTCCGTTCCCTGTTAAGGCGCACTCCACTCGAGCGCTCAGTACTTCCTGGGCCTACCGCCATCAGGCGTCAGTGGTCCAGGTGTGCAAGGTGGCTACCTGGTCGTCAGTTCATACCTTTACAAAATTTTATAAAGTTGATGTGATGGCATCGGCGGATGCCTCATTTGGCCGCAAGGTTTTGCAGGCCGCAATTTGAGGAGACCGGTGGTCTACCTCGAGGGTTTTTTTCCGTTGGAATTTCAGTTGAGTCTCATCGTGTGATTGATGAGCCTTTAAGACTTCTAGTTGGCACCGGTTGGGCCTTCTAGATTGGATTTTGATTTCCATTTTCCCACCCCTCATTTGTGGTACTGCTTTGAGACGTCCCGAGTTGTTATTAATCAACGAGGACTACGTCTGTCAATGAGCGACAGAGAAGAATGGATTTTTGTAAAATCTTACCGTAAAATCCTTTTCTCATAAGCTCATTGACAGACGTAGTACCCGTCCCTCTGTTTTTGAGTTGGGTTGGGTTAAATTCTCTAAACACTGCTTTGTGACATAACTGATTTGCTGTAGCAGAGAGAGAGAGGATATACCCTCTGGGACTGCCCCTAAGGTGTGGCCAGAATGTTTTCTTTCCTGTCTAGTCCTACTCCTGTAGAGGGCAGTATAACCCGAGTTGTTATTAATCAACGAGGACTACGTCTGTCAATGAGCTTAAGAGAAAAGGATTTTACGGTAAGATTTTACAACAATCCATTTTTCCCACTGTTTTCAGCCAATATTGGTACTTTGCCTAAACCTGATAAAGAACCTACTACCCCTGCCAATTTTAGGCCTATCTCATTACTGAACACCGACGTGAAAGGTTACGCCAAACTCTTAGCTAAACTCCTCTTTGCTCCTCTTTGATGTCCTTCCCATGTTGATCAAGCCTGATCAAACTGGCTTCACCAAGAAAAATGGGCATCTGATGCAACCAGATGCATTTTAAATATACTCAGCCATGCAGAATCAAGTAAAACACCTTCTCTTCTCTTATCTATAGATGCAGAGAAGGCGTTTGACCATATTCATTGGCTATACATGGAAATGCTACTGCTTAAATTTGGATCCTCTGGACATATTTTATCTGCAATTATAACCCTATACTCCACCCCTTCCGCACGGGTCCACTCCTCCAGCCTTTTATCTAAACCACCCCATATTACTAATGGAACCAGAAAGGGTTGTCCTTTATCTCTCCCTATCTGTAACCTCATGATTGAGCCCCTAGCCAAGACTATACCTTCAGATACATCCATTACAGGTTTTCACCTTAATAAACAATCTCCTGTCATCAACCTTTTTGTGAATGATGTTATCATCCTCCTCTCTTGTTTTAAGAATCTCTCCCTTGTGCCCACCAAGTGCTATTGCAGTTTGCATCTATATCTTACTATAAAGTAAACTATACTAAATCACTTATTTTGGATTTAGGTGTATCTAAAGCCACTAGAAATCATTTAACTGCACACTTACCATATACAGGGGAGGATAAAAGTATCTCCTATTTAGGTATCCAAAATACTTCCCCCCCACCCTTATCTACGTGTCTAGCAAACCATAGCAATTCAGTTCTCCTATTTAGTCCCTTTTATTCTGTTAAATATATACCATTTGTTATATCGGTTTGATAAGTGCAAAAAGGCTAGTCCTGTCCTGTACACTCTGCAGTGATATCTCAAACAATTTATTCTGGAAATGTGTTAGGACTGCTGAACACTTCCCACCTATTTTTTGGAGGATCAAAAGGTGTTTTGTGAGTGTTGTCACACTAGGACTAAGATACTGGCAGGTACTAGGTACTAAGATACTAGGAGGTAAGATACTGGCAGGATCACCAGGTAAAATAAAGGAAAAAAAGTCTAAATGAAAAAAAGCAAATGCAGCCACCTCATCCAAAGGCTGTTGAGATGCAGTAACTTACATGTTTTTTGTTAGGTTTAAGTTACACTGTAAAATAGTTTTGACTTATATACTCTACTATTCTCAGCTGCAGGATGTTATGGTGTTTTTTTTTTTTTTTCCGTTGTATACTCTCTGAATAAAAATCAGACTCTGTATGGCTACCCTTTGATATTCGTACATAATCATACATATTGGCATGGCAGATTTGACTAATGTTAGAACCCACAGATGCCAACTGTTGATCACCAAAGTATGGCAGTAATAAATTATCAGTTTGGTTTCCTTGCCAGTTCTTTGTAAATTTTCAGTATGTGACTTTCCTAATATTATAAAAAATACAGTGTTTGTCTTATTTTCAGGGTGCAAGGGAAGAGAGTGTACACCTTCTTCGACATTTCTACAAGGTAAGACTTTTCATACTGCTTACAGTGAGTTTTATGTTAAGATTAACACTGCAAAGGAATCAGTAGGGTACATATCAGAAATACCAAATTGCTTTATCTTTTTCAAAATTTTTATTGGAGTTTTCAGAAAGAACAAAAAAAGGAAGGTGAACAATATTTATCAAACCTTGTTGTACAGAATATAGGTTCGAATGAATGAGTACAAGTGACAAAACAATGACAATAGGTAAATGTGAAAAAAATAAAAATAAAATGTAATCGGTTTTGAGGGCTAAATGTAAGTTAGGAAGCATTGTCTCTCATCCCCAGGCGCCTCATATGGGAGCAAGCTGTGCTGAAGGGGGAAGGGAAGACTGCCAAATCACTTTTATCTTAGTGTTTCATTAAGGGACACAGGAAAATTATTCAGAAACATTGTGTTATGTGGATCTTTTCACAAGGTTGGGCACTGGCAATCAAAAGCTGTAAGGACAGCCAAGAACAATTTCTCACTTAATATAACCCTGCATGCCTCAGTATCTTAATCAGGACACAAGCTAAGTATTCATAGACCCTGGGTTATAGGCTGGGACCTTCAGGTGATCAAACACCGGGAAAGCTTTTTTCCAAGTAATTTTTATTGGATTTAAACAAGGAAAACATACAATTAAACGATAACATTTGCATTTGAAAAGTAGGTTACCTAGTAGTATTCAGTTACAAAAGAGGAAAATAAACGTCTCTCTGGATACAAGCTTTTGAGAATGAGATATAGGGTACGGAATGTAAACAAAACTGCAGTCATAACATCAAGAGTACCATTTTCTCCAAGCTTCCCAGTATTTGTGAAAGGAGGATATTGAATTGTGGGTTCTGGCTGCTAGTAGTTGTTCATATTGGTAATTCAGGTTAACTTGAGCAGGTACCTCACTATGGTTAGGGGCTGAGCTATGTTTCCAATGCCTAGCAATGATAAGTTTAGCTGCAACTAAGAGGTGGACTATGATATTCCGGTATTCGCCCAGGTATTCATGAATACGTATGTGGAGAATAGCAAGGGCAGGGTCGGGTTTTTTAAGGATCCCTGAGATTTCTGCCATAATTTGGAAAATCTTACTCCAATAACTGGGGATGCCTACACATGACCAGAAAACATGGTAGATATTGCCTGCGTGTCCACAATCCCTCCAACAAAGTGGTGAGCAGGAGGGAATACATTTTGCAAGGAGGACTGGGGTTTTGTACCATCTGGCTACAATTTTTTGGGACAGATCCCAATGATTCGTACAATGCGTCACCTTCGATACAGCACGGAACGCCTTAACCCATTGTTGTGGAGTAAATTGCTTGCCTAGGTCTGTTTCCCATCGTAGCATAGGGGGAGTTTTGTCGAAGAGGGTTTTACCTCCTAGAAGGTGGTAGAATAAAGAGATGTCTCTCTTATTTCCTCCGGGTAGTGCATAAAATTCTTGTACTCGGTTGTATAGGTGTATAGTGTGGGGGGGGGGGAGATATTTGGTGAGAAAGGTGTGAATTTGCGTGTAAGAGTAGGAGATGGAGGGGGGAGATTATATACAGGTCCCTCTCAAAAAATTAGCATATCGTGATAAAGTTCATTATTTTCTATAATGTACTGATAAACATTAGACTTTCATATATTTTAGATTCATTACACACAACTGAAGTAGTGCAAGCATTTTATTGTTTTAATATTGATGATTTTGGCATACAGCTCATGAAAACCCAAAATTCCTATCTCAAAAAATTAGCATATCATGAAAAGGTTCTCTAAACTAGCTATTAACCTAATCATCTGAATCAACTAATTAACTCTAAACACCTGCAAAAGATTCCTGAGGCTTTTAAAAACTCCCAGCCTGGTTCATTACTCAAAACCGCAATCATGGGTAAGACTGCCGACCTGACTGCTGTCCAGAAGGCCATCATTGACACCCTCGAGCAAGAGGGTAAGACACAGAAATGGTGAAAAGAAAAATAGGTGCGCGAACCTTTAATGAGAAAAAGAGTGGAAAAAAAGCAGCACTGAAAAAATATAAATATGTGAGGGGTTGTAACAAATGAAAAACATCAATTACAGAGTGCGCTAAAAAGTTATGGAACACAAATATTCACAAAAATGGTGATTGCTGATGTTCAGCTAAACACAAAGTCTATATTCTAAATGATGAGACTGTGCAAAAGTCTTGAAAATCCAAAGAATATAGTGAGGTTGGGGAGTGATGAAGGATAAGGGTAACCTCTTCCCAAACGGTGATCCAGACAGTGCTCAAATGTACACGTGATGCACCCAGTGTTAAGAAGGGACTCTTACCAGATGATGGAGAGATGCAAACATATAGTGTATAACCCTGGAGTCCGTTAGGTCAGCTTGTAGGAGAGAATTCACAAGAGGAATAAAGCGACCATCTGTTAGTGTCCCCACACTTTGGAAGCAGATGGTCGCTTTATTCCTCTTGTGAATTCTCTCCTACAAGCTGACCTAACGGACTCCAGGGTTATACACTATATGTTTGCATCTCTCCATCATCTGGTAAGAGTCCCTTCTTAACACTGGGTGCATCACGTGTACATTTGAGCACTGTCTGGATCACCGTTTGGGAAGAGGTTACCCTTATCCTTCATCACTCCCCAACCTCACTATATTCTTTGGATTTTCAAGACTTTTGCACAGTCTCATCATTTAGAATATAGACTTTGTGTTTAGCTGAACATCAGCAATCACCATTTTTGTGAATATTTGTGTTCCATAACTTTTTAGCGCACTCTGTAATTGATGTTTTTCATTTGTTACAACCCCTCACATAAGACACAGAAATACATTTCTGAACGAATAGGCTGTTCCCAGAGTGCTGTATCAAGGCACCTCAGTGGGAAGTCTGTGGGAAGGAAAAAGTGTGGCAGAAAATGCTGCACAACGAGAAGAGGTGACCGGACCCTAAGGAAGACTGGGGAGAGGGAAATGCCAAAATGCCTGAAGTCCAGTGTCAAGTACCCACAGTCAGTGATGTTCTGGGGTGCCATGTCACCTGCTGGTGTTGGTCCACTGTGTTTTATCAAGGGCAGGGTCAATGCAGCTAGCTATCAGGAGATTTTGGAGCAATTCATGCTTCCATCTGCTGAAAAGCTTTATGGAGATGAAGATTTCATTTCTCTGTCGCTCATTGACAGACGTAGTCCTCGTTGATTCAACACACTCGGGTTATGCTGCCCTCTACAGGAGTAGGACTAGACAGGAAAGAAAACGTTCTGGCCACACCCTAGGGGCAGTCCCAGAGGGTATATCCTCTCACTTCCTGCTCTAGCAAATCAGTTTTTTTCTGTCTAGTTAGGAGTTGAAGGGTTGTGAGGCCGAGATCCTTCTGCGGACATGCCGCTATTCTGTGCAGGCCGCCGCCATTGTCTGGTAGTTCGCACGAGGCCGCCATTTTGGCGTAGCCTCGTGTCTCCAGCATGGGGGCGGCCATGTTTGAAGTGACTCAAACACCTCGTGGAGCTAGGGGAGGCGCCGGAAGGTGTGCTAGGGGAGCCGCCTCCTTTCTTCCCGGGAAGCCAGCCAAAAGACTTCCTGTCTGTTCTAGACAATGCTGAAACTCTGAGCAGTAAGTAGTGAGCTTTGGGGTCTATCTCTCTCTCTCGCTCTATAGGGGTCCCTAAGCAGGCAACACTGAGGGGCTTTGTGGCGCTGGGGGTCTGAAAAAAAAAAAAAAAAGTTTTGTTTCTTTTTGGCAAATTGATTTTTCCGGGCAGTATCTGGAATTATCATGGACCCTGCCACACAGGTACCCCCACCGGTTTCCCTCGGGGGGGCTGCGGGACCCGCCAGTGCACAGAGTATGGATGCATTCACAGCAGTTTTGAAGTCTTTGGTGGCTCGGGTGGAGACAGCCTGTCAGGAACGGGGGTCAAGAAAGCGACCCCCGCCTACCCCTATATCGTCTGAGACTTCAGATTCAGATGCTGAGATGGTTATTGCAGCTGCAGGCCCCTCTGCAGGGGCTGTTATCTCAGGTAAGGTTTCCTCAGACAGTGAGGAGAACGTTCATGCTTCCGCCATAAATCAGGAAGAAGCATTGGTGGACGCACTAGTTGTGCGGTTCGGGAAATCTTAAGACTTGAGGTTTTTCCGGCAGAGGCAAATAAAAAGGAATTTCCCTTTGGTACTAGCAGACCCACCAGGACGGTGAAGGTTTTTTCTTTACCCAAGTGTTTGGGTAAAAAGATTAAAGAGGTATGGGATCATTCTAAGCGTACCTTTACTAGTTCCAAGAGCATTACTAGACGCTATCCGTTTGAGGAATCCCTCATTAAGAAATGGACGGTATCACCAGTGGTGGATCCACCTATTTCCAGACTGAATAAAGCCACGGTTATTCCGGTGGAGGACGCTTCGTCCTTTAAGGATTCGGTGGATCGGAAGGTAGAAGCGGAGTCCCGCACTATCTTTCCCTGATAGGATCAGCCTTTTGACCAGTTATTGTCATTTGATCTAGTTCTCAGACATTTACGGAATGGGCGAGATTGGTGCGCCAGGACCTGAAGGGGAAAGGTACCCCCCAGGCAACATCTGTTTTGATGGAACAGATTATATAAGGACTACAGGTTGTCTGTGACGCAGCCTTGGATGCTACCCCCCTATTAGGGCATGCATCTATGTCAGCGGTAATCCTCAGACGTGTGCTGTGGTTAAAATGCTGGGTCAGCGTAAGTACTACAGGGAGCGGTAGTTACCGTTCCCTGAACAGATCATTTTCTTTACCTTTTCCAAAGATTAGCATCAGTTCCCCACAAGAATCGGATCCGGTTGAACGGACAGACCAAGGAGCCTCTAGCCGGGTGACTTCGGTCTCTAATGTTTAACCAGGAGAAATCACCACTCGTGATAGGAATCAGGTGTCTAAATAATGTGTGGGAACAGAGAACGATCAGACTTTGTCGGATTGCCAGGGCCAGATAGCTCTAGGGCAGCCTGGTTCGGATCCAGTCAGGCAATATCAGGGTGATGACGTAAGTCATTCGCCAAGGATGTCATGATCTGTGCCTTCTTCACAGCATCCCGAAGGCGCGGAGATTGGTAACGCGCGCCCACGATGCTCCAGTGGACGCAGCAGACGCGCTGAACGGCCTGTAAAGGCAGTGTCAGCTATTAAAGGGATTCCCTCATCTCAGATTGCTGCTGAGATTTCTCCGCAGGATGGAGATGGAGGGAACTCCAGTTGTCCTGGAAATTCTAGGCTAGCCTCGTTAATCCGGTCCGGCCGACTTGGACATGCTAGTCGCGAACGTTCCTTGGGAACTTCTTCTCAGGGAGTGTCTGTGGTCTCAAGGACCGATCTTCCATTGTGCTTTACAATCGCTGGGTTTAATGGCCTGGCCATTGAGACCCAGGTACTTAAGGACAGAGGGTTGTCAGCTTCAGTTATTCCTACGCTAATTAAAGCAGGGAAAGCGACTTCCAGCAAGGTCTATTATCGCACATGGAAGACGTATATCGCGTGGTGCGAATCTTTAGAAATTCCTCCACGTACCTATTCGGTGACCCGAATATTGGCCTTTCTGCGAAAGGGGGTTGAGCAGAAACTAGCCTTGAGCACCATCAAGGGTCAGGTTTCAGCATTAGCAATCTTCTTTCAGAAGCCTTTGGCTATTAAGTCCTTGGTGCGGAATTTCATCCAGGGGATGCGGCACCTGGCTCCACCAGTCCGCGCGCCCTTATCGCCCTGGGATTTTAATTTGGTTGTCGGTTCTGAAGAAACCTCCTTTTGAAAGCAACAGGGAGATTCCCTTGTTTACTTTATTCCAGAAGGTGGCCTTCTTGGTGGCTATTACTTCTGCACGCAGGGTGTCAGAACTGGCTGCATTGTCAGACCAGTCCCCATATTTAGTGATTCAGAGGGATAAGGTAGTTCTTCATCCTAAGCCATCCTTTCTTCCAAAGGTGGTTTCAGGCTTCATCTGAATGAAGATATTGTACTACCTTCCCTGTGTCCTCAGCCTGCATTCCTTGGATGTGGTTCGGGCAATCAGGGTATACCTGAAGGCTACGGAATCATTCCGTAAGACGGATTCACTTTTTGTGATCACGGATGGCCCCAGAAAGGGGTTGCCTGCATCTGCCGCGACTATCTCCAAATGGATTAGACAGACGGTGGTACAGGCTTATTCTAGTAAGGGTCGGAATCCTCCGTTCCCTGTTAGGGCGCACTTCACTCGAGCGCTCAGTACTCCTGGGCTTTCAGGCATCAGTGGTCCAGGTATGTAAGGCGGCCACCTGGTCGTCGGTACATACCTTTACAAAATTTTATAAGATTTATGTGATGGCATCGGTGGATGCCTCATTTGGCCGCAAGGTTTGCAGGCTGCAAATTGAGGAGACCGGTGGTCTACCTCGAGGGTTGTTTTCTGTTGGAATTTTCCGTTGAATCTCATCTTTAATTGATGAGCATTGGAAACTTCTAGTTGGCACCGGTTGGGCCTTCTAGATTGGATTTGTTTTCCATTTTCCCACCCCTCATTTGTGGTACTGCTTTGGGACGTCCAGAGTGTGTTGAATCAACGAGGACTACGTCTGTCAATGAGCGACAGAGAAAAATGGATTTTTGTAAGATCTTACCGTAAAATCCTTTTCTCTTAAGCTCATTGACAGACGTAGTACCCGCCCCTCTGTTTTTGAGTTGGGTTGGGTTAAATTCTCTAAACACTGCTTTGTGACATAACTGATTTGCTAGAGCAGGAAGTGAGAGGATATACCCTCTGGGACTGCCCCTAGGGTGTGGCCAGAACGTTTTCTTTCCTGTCTAGTCCTACTCCTGTAGAGGGCAGCATAACCCGAGTGTGTTGAATCAACGAGGACTACGTCTGTCAATGAGCTTAAGAGAAAAGGATTTTACGGTAAGATCTTACAAAAATCCATTTTTTTCAGCACGACCTGGCACCTGCTCACAGTGCCAAAACCACTGGTAAAAGCTTTACTGACCATGGTATTACTGTGCTCAATTGGCCTGCCAACTCTCCTGACCTGAACCCCATAGAGAATCTATGGGATGTTGTGAAGAGAAAGTTGAGAGACGCAAGACCCAACACTCTGGATGAGCTCAAGGCCGCTATCAAAGCATCCTGGGCCTCCATAACACCTCAGCAGTGCCACAGGCTGATTGCCTCCATGCCACGCCGCATTGAAGCAGTCATTTCTGCAAAAGGATTCCCAAGTATTGAGTGCATAACTGAACCAAATTTTTTGAAGGTTGACTTTTCTTTTATTGGTCGGATGAAATATGCTAATTTTTTGAGATAGGAATTTTGGGTTTTCATGAGCTGTATGCCAAAATCATCAATATTAAAACAATAAAAGGCTTGCACTACTTCAGTTGTGTGTAATGAATCTAAAATATATGAAAGTCTAATGTTTATAAGTACATTACAGAAAATAATGAACTTTATCACAATATGCTAATTTTTTGAGAGGGACCTGTACAGTGCTTCAACAAGTGCTAGCAGCGGTTTAACGGTTCGAGCATCCATAAGTTTGTCAATCCACTTGAGGCCATGGTCACACCACTTGTGGGTTGTTAAATAGGGGATGAGTATTTAGAGAACCTGGATAGGAATGCGAAGAGCAGAGTATGGTGAAGGAGCCATTGGTGAGGATACTAGTTTCCTCCATGCTAATAAGGTGGCGCATGTCGTGGGGGGCAAGGAGTTAAGACTTAGGGGCCTCCAGGAATCCGTGATAAGTAGTAGGTGCAGAGAGGGGGAGTGGTTCATCGCTCCCTCAAGCTGGACCCATAATGTGCCTGTGGATTCTAGGAACCATTTCTTTGTGATAGTAAGGATGCTGTGTAGTAGTCTTCTACGGCTGGCCAGCTCACACCCCCAACCCGCCTATGCTTTGTGAGGTGGGTCAGAGAGCATCTGTGCCTCTTCCCCAGGCATACAAAGTGTTTGAGAAGGATATTAAGTTGTGTGAAGTATTTCGCATGTATGGGGAGCAGGATACCGTATGTATTCGAGTATAACACGCAAAATTTTCTACCAAAAAAAAAGAAATCAAAGTTTGGGTGCGCGTTATAAACAAGGGGTGGGGTGGCAGTGGGGGCCGGTCCATTGAGGGCGCAGGCGAATTGTGAGTTCGCACTGCGCCTTTTCCGGGCTGCAGCCGCTCACTGTACGCGAGGGCGAAGAAAAAAAAAATGTCCCCTCGTCGCGTACAGTGGGCGGCCCGAACTGGGGGTGAGAATTCTTATTATCTGCTGTATGGTCGCCGCTTCATTTCCTCGCCTAGCCCACACGTTACGGTAAGCATTGCTTTTGTACAATTCAGTGTTTTGCGTACCGTAATTCAGTGTTCTTCATATTTTAAGCGAAGAAACTGGAGAAACAGATGTTCCTGCCAACTGGGACACTGATGAAAAATTAACTCGAGAAGAATGGGAACAACTCTTTAGTGTATCTGATGATGAATCTGACTTTGAAGCATTTTAAATAAATATTGTTACCGGTAATTTTATTTCGGTATTGTGTTTATACCAGTTTACGTTGTCAATAAATGATTTTTCTCTGTCGCTCATTGACAGACGCAGTCCTCTTTGATTAATATCAGTAGGGTTATACTGCCCCCTACAGGAGTAGGACACTAGGCAGGAAAAACGTTCTGGCCACACCTTAGGGGCAGTCCCAGAGGGTATATCCTCTCTCTCCCTGCGACAGGATGTCAGTTTTTTTCTGCCTAGTCAGGAGTAAGGACCTAAGTTCCTTGCTGGGATCTCTGGTCCTGGCAAGTTTTTTTAGATCTTTTTTAGTTAGCTTTTTCTCTCCAGTTTTTGTTCCTGTGAGATCTTCAAGCAATTATGCTGGAGCTGGGCGAGGGGCTGGATGTGGAGATCCAGTGGTCACCCCAGCCGGCCTACGAGCGCGTGCAGGCCCTAGCTCCACGCTGGGTCGGCCGCGACATAGTCCCACTGGACGGGGACTGGCCCCGCGAGTTAAACATCTCGCCAGGTCGCCTAAGACCAGTCGGAAACTGAGTCGCGGTGTCCGTATTGGTCGACAGCCCCCCCACCTCGGTGGAGAGGGGTTCTGTTAGGAGTGGGTGCCCGCCTGTTCCGGTATGGTTAGTAGAATGTTCCCCCTCTCCCCCTGTCGGGTTTTGGGAATAGATGCAGGCCCCTCTGTGGATGGTCTGACCCTCATGATCCCGGGTTCCCCTCTATCCTGTGACACACTTCACATATCTCCCCCTTGCTAGTGTGAGTTGGTGAGTAAGGTATACCACTCCAGGAGGCTTGGTTTGGGAGCTGACAATCTATATGAGTCTGTCGCTGCAAGGAAAGCCTGCATTGTAAAAGGACTAAGGAATCCATGACTGATGTCGGTCAAGGATGGAGACAGGGCGCCGCTGGCGTTACTGTTGAAACAGTCATGCAGAGGGATGATACTATCAGGCACCTACCTATCGCATGGGAGTCCTCTATTAGCGATGCAGCCGCACGGAGCCGCCATCCTTCCGCGGGCCGCGCGGAGCCGCAATCCTTCCGTGGGCCGCATTTTGGCGTAGCCTAATGTCTCCTGTATGGCGGCGGCCATCTTGGATACACCCAGCTGCCTCAAGGAGCAGCGGTGGGAGTGCCGGAAGACGTGTAAAGGGGCGGAGCCACCTCCTTTACCCGGGTAAATCGATCCATAAGACTTCCTGTTCTGTAAGGACAGCGCTGAGAGCAGTTCGGTAGAAGCTTCTGTGCATCAGGTGGTGAGCCCTTGGGGTCTCTCTCTCTCTCTGTGGGGGTCCGAAGCAGGTGGCACTGAGGGGCGCTGTTGCGCTGGGGGACTACATACAAAAAAAAAAATTTTTTCCTTTGCAATCCTTGTTTGCTGGCAGGTGTTCCTGGATTTGTAATGGACCCTGCCACACATGTATCCCCACCTGATCCCCTCGAGGTGGCCGCAGGACCCTCCAGTTCTCCACTTACTATTGATGCATTGTCAGCGGTTTTGGAGTCTTTTGTATCCCGGGTGGAGGTGGCCTGTCAGGGACGGGGGGCGAAAACGACCCCCGCCTACCCCTATTTCGTCTGACACTTCAGATACAGATTCTGAGCCTGTCGTGGCGGCTGCAGGTCCCTCTTCTGGGGCTAGTGTCTCATATCCCATCTACTCAGATAGCGAGGAAGACATTTCTGCCTCCGCTATAGCGCAAGATGAAGCGCTGGTAGATGCACTGATTGTGTCTGTGCGGGAAACTTTTAAGACTTGAGGTTACACCTACGGAGGCAGTTGATACTGAAATTGCTTTTGGTACTCGCAAGCCTACCAAGATGGCAAAGGTGTTTCCTTTGCCCAAATGTTTTCAAGATATAATTAAGGAAGAATGGGTCCGTCCAAAACCAACCCCTGGTATTTCCAAACGGATTGCTAGACGCTATCCTTTTGAAGAATCACTCCTTAATAAATGGACGGTACCACCGTCGGTGGATTCACCGATTTCTAGGCTAAATAAAGCTACTGTTATCCCGTTGGAGGACACTCCGTCTTTTCGGGATCCGGTGGACCGTAAGGCGGAATCTATATCCCGCTCTATATTTTCCCTGATAGGGTCAGCCTTTAGGCCAGTGTTCACCATTGCTCTGGTTGCACAAACATTGACAGAGTGGACCAAGTTGTTACGCCGAGATCTGGAGGGGAGAAGTCTCCCCCCGGCAGTATTGGATTTGCTGGAGCAGATGGTACAAGCGCTACAGTTTGTCTGTGACGCCGCCCTGGACGCCGCTCTATTAATGGGGCGCGTATCGATCTCGGCGGTGGTCCTTCGGCGTATGTTGTGGTTAAAATGCTGGTCGGCGGATCAAGCTTCCAAAAAAGCCTTGGCTAATCTCCCCTTTCAAGGGGATCGCCTGTTTGGTGCCACCTTTGGATGAGATCATCAAGGGTATCACTGGTGGCAAGAGCACCTTTTTACCACAGACTACTAAGGGGAAAGGACCTCGTCGCAGACGGGGACCTTCCTTTTCCGCTCATAAGAAGTTTTTTCGCTCCTCTGGGGCGGGCGATAAGGCGAAGTCCTCCAAAGCCCCCCCAGGGGGGTTCAAAGGGCGCTGGTCGGGTAAACAAAGGTCCGGCTCTGCCAGACCTGAAGATAAGACCACTACAGCCTGAAGGTGCGCCCCCACCCATATGTGGGGTGGGGGGACGTCTCCACCGGTTTCTGGACCCATGGCTCTCCAGGATTCCAGACAAATGGGTTCAAGAGGTCATACGGTCGGGATACAAGATCGAGTTTCGATTACTTCCACCGGTGCGGTTCTTCCCTTCTAATATCCGACTATCCCCGGATCGCTTAGAAGCTTTGCGGGGGGCAGTGACGGATTTGATGCATCAAGGAGTGGTGGTCCACGTTCCTTGGACAGAACGTTTTCAGGGGTTCTATTCAAACCTATTCACAATACCCAGAAAAGAGGGCAAGGTGCGTCCAATTCTGGACTTGAGAGCACTCAATCATTTTGTCCGGGTGCAAAAATTCAAGATGGAGTCCATTTGCACAGTAGTGGCCTCCCTGCATCAGGGGGATTTTCTGGCGTCCATAGACATCAAGGATGCCTATCTTCACATTCCCATTTGCGCAGGACATCAGCGTTTCCTTCGCTTTTCCGTGGGAGAGAACCATTACCAGCTTGCGGCGTTACCCTTTGGTCTCGCCTCTGCTCCCCGGGTCTTCACAAAGGTTTTGGCCCCAGTTTTGGCGCTGTTGCGACAGTGGGGCATTTTGGTTCTAGGCTACCTAGACGACCTTCTTCTTCGTGCGGAGTCTCCGCAGGCTCTGTTGCTAAACTTGGAGATCACTATGATCTCTTTGGAAGAGTTCGGGTGGCTAGTGAACCGGCAGAAATCATCCCTGGTCCCCACCAGGAGACTGAACTATCTGGGCCTAACTTTGGATACATCCTTGGCAAAAGTGTTTCTCCCGGCGGAGAAACTCCGGAAGATTCAGTCGACGACTCAATTATTATTGACCGTCAACTGGCCTTCCCTGCGGACTTGCATGAGGGTTCTGGAACTGATGGTGGCCTCCTTCGAGGCAGTACTTTTTGCCCAGTCTCATACCCGGATTCTTCAAAAGGAGATTCTTCTCAAACGGAACCAGAATCCCGATTCCCTGGACAATCGGATCCGGCTGAGCGAACGGACCAGGGAATCTCTGGTTTGGTGGCTTCGGTCACCAATGCTCAGTCAGGGGAAGTAATTTCTTCCAATCTATTGGACGAGTGTCACCACGGATGCCAGTCTATCCGGGTGGGGTGGGGTTCTCGGCAGACGATCTGCCCAAGGGCTCTGGTCCCTGGAAGAATACAGGTTACCGATAAATGTATTGGAACTGAGAGCGATCAGACTTTGTCTGATTCACTGGACCGAGCAGCTCCGGGGCAACCCGGTGCGGATTCAGTCGGACAATGCCACGGCAGTGGCTTACGTCAATCACCAGGGGGGCACCAAGAGTGTCCTGGCGGCCATAGAAGTGGCCGACATCCTTCGTTGGGTGGAACGATTTGTTCCAGCTCTCTCCGCGGTATTCATTCCGGGGGTGGAAAATTGGCAGGCAGATTTTCTCAGCCGTCAGATTCTGGATCAAGGGGAATGGTATCTTCATCCAGAGGTATTTCACCAATTGTGCCTTCATTGGGGCACCCCGGATGTGGATCTGTTGGCATCTCGGTTCAACAAGAAGGTGCGGAGGTTTGTAGCTCGCTCCCGAGATCCTCTAGCGGACGCCGCAGACGCGCTGGTCGCCCCGTGGGGGCAGTATCAGCTACTGTATGCCTTCCCTCCTCTCAAGTTGCTGCCGAAACTTCTTCGCAGGAAAGAGGTGGAGGGAATTCCAGTTATCCTGGTAGCTCCGGACTGGCCCCGTCGGGCCTGGTACGCCGACTGGGTCAGGCTGGTCGCGGAAGTTCCTTGGCGACTTCCTCTCAGGGAGGATCTGCTGTCTCAGGGACCGATCTTCCATCCTGCTTTACGATCGCTGGCTTTAACGGCCTCACTATTGAGACCCAGGTGCTGAAGGACAAGGGGTTGTCAGCTTCAGTTATTCCTACTCTAATTAAAGCGAGGAAAGCGACTTCCAGAAAAGTCTATCATCGCACATGGAAGTCTTATATCGCGTGGTGTGAATCCTTTGGGTTTCCTCCACGTTCTTACTCGGTGGCCCGAATATTGGCTTTTCTGCAACAGGGGGTTGAGCAGAAATTGTCCTTGAGCACTATCAAGGGTCAGGTTTCAGCGTTAGCAATCTTCTTTCAGAAGCCTCTGGCTACTCATTCCTTGGTGCGGAATTTCATCCAGGGGGTGCGGCACCTGGCTCCGCCGGTGCGCGCGCCCTTGCCGCCCTGGGATCTTAATTTGGTGTTGTCGGTTCTTCAGAAATCTCCCTTTGAAAATATTAGGGAGATTCCCTTGCTTACTTTATCCCAGAAGGTGGCCTTTTTGGTGGCTATCACTTCTGCACGCAGGGTGTCAGAACTGGCTGCATTGTCCTGTCGTTCCCCATATCTGGTGGTTCATAGGGATAAGGTGGTTCTTCGTCCGAATCCATCCTTCCTTCCTAAGGTGGTTTCAGATTTTCATCTAAATGAGGATATTGTGCTACCTTCCCTGTGTCCTAAGCCCAGTCATCCTCGGGAGTTTGCGTTACACTCCTTGGATGTGGTTCGGGCGATCAGGGTGTACTTGACTACTACGGAATCTTTCCGTAAGACGGATTCACTTTTTGTGATCACGGATGGCTCTAGAAAGGGGTTGCCTGCGTCTGCCACGACCATATCTAGATGGATCAGACAGACGGTGGTACAGGCTTATTCTATTAAGGGTCGGGTTCCTCCGTTCCCTGTTAAGGCGCACTCCACTCGGGTGCTTAGTGCTTCCTGGGCCTTCCGCCATCAGGCGTCAGTGGTTCAGGTTTGCAAGGCGGCTACCTGGTCGTCGGTTCATACCTTTACAAAATTTTATAAAGTTGATGTGCTGGCATCGGTGGATGCCTCTTTTGGCCGCAAGGTTCTGCAGGCCGCTGTTTGAGGAGACCGGTGGTCTACCTCGAGGGTTTTTTTCTGTTGGGTTTTCAGTTGAGTCTCATCCTTTGTCCGATGAGCCTTTAAGACTTCTGGTTGGCACCGGTTGGGCCTTCTGGATTGGATTTTGATTTCCGTTATCCCACCCCTCATTTGTGGCACTGCTTTGGGGCGTCCCTACTGATATTAATCAAAGAGGACTGCGTCTGTCAATGAGCGACAGAGAAAATTGGATTTTTGGCTTACCGTAAAATCCTTTTCTCTTAAACTCATTGACAGACGCAGTACCAGCCCCTCTATTTTTGAGTTGGGTTGGGTTAAATTCTCTGACACTGCTTTGTTACATAACTGACATCCTGTAGCAGGGAGAGAGAGGATATACCCTCTGGGACTGCCCCTAAGGTGTGGCCAGAACGTTTTTCCTGCCTAGTGTCCTACTCCTGTAGGGGGCAGTATAACCCTACTGATATTAATCAAAGAGGACTGCGTCTGTCAATGAGCTTAAGAGAAAAGGATTTTACGGTAAGTCAAAAATCCAATTTTATCATGGCCACACGTGTTCAACAACGTTTTTTTGTCAATTACAATGCTTGGTGTGAAACAAAATTTTATACCGATTTTTAATCGAAAATTAGGGGTGCGCGTTATACATGTGTGCGCGTTCTACTCGAATAAATACGGTAGTTCTGAATAGATACAATATTTTTGGGAGTTCCATCATTTTAAAAGATGCTATCCTGCCTATCCAAGATAGTTCTGCTTTGGCCAAGCATTGTAAGTTTTGAGGGATATCTGCTATAAGAGGTTTAAAGTTGATTTTGATAGTTTTTGAGATGTCAGCTGCAAGGTGTATGCCTAGGTATGGAATCGTGTCCTTGGCCCACGCGTATGGGAATTGTTTTTGTAAATGGGCTTTTGTGTGTGCGTTTATGCCCAGGTCTACTATCAAAGACTTGTGAAAATTTACTTTATAATAGGACAAGGTGCTAAAGCGTGTAAGAATATCATGTATGAACGGAATGGAGACAAGCGGGTTGTTGATGATTAAGATGATGTCGTCTGGGAAAAGATTAATGACGTGGGGGACACGGTTAGCAGTTAAGCCTGTGATGTGGTGATGGGTTTGAATGGATTCAGCGAGAGGCTCCATCATTAGGTTGAATATGGCAGGGGACAGGGGGCAACCCTGCCTCGTACCATTATGTATTGCAAACGTTTTCAATAAGAATCCAGAGGTGTACACTCTCGCAGATGGCCGTGAATATAACGCTAAGATGTCGGATAAAATGGGACCCTGAAATCCGAATTTGGCGAGTGTGGCTTGCATATAGCCCCAATGTATTCTATCAAACACCTTTTCGGCGTCGATAGAAAGGAGTATGGTTTGGTGTTTATGGGTTTTGACACGGTGGATTATGTTGAGGAATTGCGCCGAGTGGCGTCCTGAGCTTGTCTGCCCTTAATAAAGCCCGTCTGGACTGGCTTGACCAGACTGGGTATCTCATCAAACAGGCGTTTGGCCAGGAGTTTGGCGTAGATCTTGATGTCTAAATTCAGAAGTGAAATAGTGCAAAAATTTGGTGGCGAGTCAGGTGTTTTCCCCAGTTTGGGTAGGGTTACAATGTGTGCCGTAAGCATTCCGGAGGGAAATTCTCAAAGTTGAAGCGGCAAGCGTAAATAGAGATTGCAGATGGGGGAATCAATATAGATTGAAAAGTTTTGTAGTATTCATTCGTTAGACCATATGGGCCTGGGGATTTGTCAGGAATCAGCGTGGATATTATTCGCTGAATCTCTTCAGGAGAAAAGCCGGCGTTGAAGTTCGCCAACTGGTTTTCGGTCACCTTAGGAAGGTTAAGGGTGGCTAGAAATCCATTTATCAGGGTGTCAGTAGGTTGTGGAGTGGTGGGGTCATTGCGAAGGTTATACAATGTCCCGTAATATTCTGCAAATGTGTCTGCTATTAATCCAGGTTTTCTACTTTAGACTTTGTGATGTGGTGGAACAAAAAGGGGATGGTGGATTTGGTTCTCTGAGATTTAAGTCTCCTGGCAAGAAATTTACCAGCCTTGTTATGGTTGGCATAACATCCAAGTTTGAGACGTCTCATATAAGAATCATGTTTCTGACAAAAAAAACTCTCTAAGCCGGTTGCACAACTTGGAAAGCTGTGAGGCCAAGTTTTGGGAGGGTTGGGATTGATTAGCACGGTCCAGGTCTCGAATTGCCGCTAGGAGGGAATCGAGTCGTTCGGTTTGTTGCCTGCATTTACGGGCTTTAGCTTGCAACAGTACCCATCTCATGTATGCCTTATGGGCATTCCAGTTATTGTATGGGTTAGTGTCTGCTGGGTGGTTGTGTTCAAAAAGCGTTCTAGTTTCTGTGAAATCACCAATTTGCAGTTTTTGTCCCGGAGGACAGCATTGTCACATCTCCATAAGTGGGTGTACCCCGCTGTGTTACTTGTCGATACGGACAGTGAGACAGCTGCGTGACCCGACTATGATATGTCATGGATGGATGAGGCCGTGACCCGTTGTAGTGACACTTTGTCCACCAGGACATACTCTAATCTTGAATATGAATAGTGCCTAGCCGAATAGTAAGTGTATGAACGTTCTTCAGCGTGATGGCAACGCCAGACATGGTGCATACCTTCAGCCAACAGAAGACCCTGCTATGGCGAGGACCTCTGCCGGCCTGGAGAGGAGGAGTCGAGGCCAGGGTCTAACGATGTGTTGAGATCACCACAAACTACCACATTCTCTTGTCGCACCTTGGAGATCAATTTAAAGATTTACCTTAATCTCGTTTGGTGCGAGTTGGGAGCGTACGTGTTTACCATAGTATATAACACATTGTTCAATTTACAAACCAGTATGATGTACCTCCCATCAGGGTCTAAAATCGAGTCTAGCAGTTCAAAGGAAATATTGTTGCTGATCGTGGCATTTCATGGCCTTCAAAACTGTGATAGGTAGCTAGGAGTGAAAACTACAATTTACGCCCTTAGAATGCCTGAAGGCGGTGATTGATTTTCGGGGTCCGGTATGCGGCTAGACTGCCAAAAAGTCTCACACATGGGGTATCCCCATACTCAGATGAAGCAGCAGAATGTATTTTGGGGTGTCATTTCACATATACCCATGGCATGTGTGAGCAATATATCATTTAGTGACAACTTGTGTAAAAAAACAAAATAATAATAATAATTTTCCCAAAACTTGTGACAAAATATAAAATATTCCATGGACTCACCATGCCTCTCAGCAAATAGCTTGGAGTGTCTACTTTGCAAAATGGGGTCATTTGGGGGGGTTATTCTTTCTTGAAATTTCAGGACCTCCGAAACTGTGAGGTAGTGAGGGAGTGAAATAAGCAATTTATGCCATTAGAAAACCTGAAGGTGGTGATTGGTTTTCGGGGTCCCGTACACAGCAAGGCTCCCAGAAAGTCTCACATGTGGTATTCCTGTACTCAGGAGAAGCAGCAGAATGTATTTTGGGGTGTTATTTCACATATACCCATGGCATGCGTGAGCAATATATCATTTAGTGACAGCTTTGTGTAAAAAACAAAAACAAATTGTCATTTTCCTGAAACTTAGGGCAAAACATAAAATACTCTATGCACTCAATATGCCTCTCAGCAAATAGCTTTGGATGTCTACTTTCCAAAAAGGGGTCATTTGGGGGGAGTTTGAACTGTCCTGGCATTTTATGCTCAATCTTAGCCACACATCACCCACTCTTCTAACCACTTGAAGACCAAGCCTTTTCTGTGACTTTTTGTTTACATGAAAAAATATTTTGTTTTTTTACTAGAAAATTACTTTGAACTCCCAAACATTATATATTTTTTTTAAAGCAGAGTCCCTACAGAACAAAATGGTGGATGTTGTAATTTTTTTCGTCACACGGTATTTGCGCACAGATTTTCCAAACGCATTTTTTTGCAGAAAAAAAAAACTTTTTTAAAATTGAATGCAGAAATACACTATATAATTCCAAATTGTTTGGTAAAATTTAAAAGATGATCTTATGCCGAGTACATAGATACCAAACATGACATGCTTTAAAATTGTCAAAACAAGAAAAATGGCCCGTGGGACTTTATATGAGGTCGTGCTCAGTGGCTGGAATTAATGACATGCACAGTATATGAATAAAAACAGCAAAACATTTAATTGCATTATAAACAAACATGGCAATATATGCTCAAAAACACATGATATAGCTCAAAGGCTCAAATATGAATGGCATATGACATGAATGATACATTCACAACTTTTTTGATATGCATCTTGGTGTGTCCTCTTGATGAAAAATGCCATAATTGATACAGTTAGAATGTACATTGTGGGCTGACGCGTTTCGGGAGCAACATCTCCCTTCCTCAGAGACCAATACGTTCAAGGTATCTCTATGGAAAATAATAATATGAAAGTCTACAGTAGGTATGGAATTGGAATAGAGTTCAATCAAAAAATGGGAGCTAAAAGGAGTACTGTATACTCACAACTCAACGGAGCTCAAATAGCAAAAAATACACTCCTGTATGGCAGCGGTGCATCTCGTCTAACCCGGGAACTGAAGGGTCCCAATATGACAGCAGCCAGAGAGGGGGGGTCCATGGCAGGCAAGTGTGTGTGTGAAGGGGGTCCTTCCATACCTATTGTGTATATATAATTAACTTTATATATATATATATATATATATATAATTGCTTTAAAATTGTGCATGCCCGTGCAGCGGCAACAAACTATGTACATTTTTAAAAGTCTTAAAAAGTCTTTACAGGTTACCACTTTGGACTTACAGAGGAGGTCTGCTGCAAGAATTACTGCCCTTGACCTGACGTTCGCAGCGATACCTCACATGCATGCTGCAATTGTGGTTTACATATGACACTAGACCAACGCTTGCGTGCGCAAGCACGGGGGGACAGGGGGGGCTTGATTTTTTATTTTTTTTTATTTTGCTTTTTTATGTTTTTATGACACCTTTCTTTTCATTTTTTTTTTTCTAAATCATTTTTAGTATCACAGTGAATTAAATATCCCCTATGATAGCAATCTGTAGTGACAGGTACTCTTTTTTAAAAAAAATTGGGGTCTTTTAGACTCTAGATCTCTCCTGTGATAAGATGCTTTCCCAATTTCCCAATGGCGCTGTTTATTTCTGGCGAAACAGAAGTCATAGCTTCCGGTATCTCAGGCCATAGAGATGATTGGCGCCATTCTCGTCTCCAATCAGCTCTATGGTCAGATAATGGAACCACCGGCTGCACTCTCGGGTTAACCGGTGGGACAGGAAAGCCCGAGAAAAACAGCGGAAGGCGGCGGGAGGAGTCCCCTCTCACTGCTTGTAAAAGCAATCTAGCGGCTAAATATCCACTAGGTTTGCTTTTATATGTAAGCCGACTGCTGGCTGTAAAAAACGATACTAAGATGATGCCTAAATCTGCAGGCATCATCCTGGAATAACCACTCAAAGACCAGCAACATACCAATACATTGCTGGTCCTTGTTTGGCATATATTGTAGGTTTTTTTTTATTTTCATACAGCCTGTTGGCTGAACGAAAAAAAGAGAACCTAACTGATTCCTTCATCCACATCGATCAATGTGGATGAAGAAATATCCACCAGAAAAGGTGTAGTACACCCACCATTAGCCGCCCAAAACATCCAACCCACTTTTCTAATGATGGGTATGACCAAACGCCATGTATGCCTAATATTTTTTTAACTGTGGTACAGCGCTGCCATCAGAGATTTCCATATATGCTGAGCGCAAACACTGTTTGTGTCAGAATATATATAAATCAGTGTGGCAGCTGATGAGTGTACCTGCAAGGCAAAGTGAACAGTAAACATAAAACATTACATTGGTACCTGAAAAGTACCAATGAAAAAAAAGTGAAAGTAGGAAGAGTATAAGTAGAAGAGCAGAGTAAGAACAGAAAAATAACTCAGATGACAACTATTTTGTCGATAGCCATCGAACATCTTTTGAGACCCTGTGTAAGTGTGCCCTAAACTGTGCCATGCTGTACCCTACGCTAATAATCCACTAGTGTGTGGTAGCGACGGAAACAGTCACCGTGGCAAAGACCAGGTCAGCCAGGACAGATGGGACAATAATTACGGGTGTCACGCCTAAATCTGTGCTTGCTGCATACACGGCATCTTTTTTGGGGGTATCTTTGGGTAGGGGTACTCGGGAGGAATTCCGAAAAATGCCTCTCATGCAGCTGGCTCACTGCATCTGGTTGGGGAAGTTGGTGCAGGAGCACCTGCTGGAAACAGAAGGGCTCTGATTATCTCTTCTTGGTAGTGTAGGAAGGATAATGTTCCGGCAGACGCTTTGTATAACACATAAGCGTTGTAAATAGCCAATTGAAATAAATATACAGACACTTTTGTACCAGCGTCTGGCCTTACGGCATTTAAGTACGGTCCCATCATCTGGTCGTTGAAGTCCACCCCTCCCATTTTACGGTTATAGTCGTGGACACCAAGGGGCTTCTCCACAACACCAGTGACCGTAGTAATTTCGACTGCCGTGTCTGGGTGAATGGAGGACAGAACGAAAATGTTCCGTTTGTCCCTCCACTTTACTGCAAGCAATTCATCGCACCTCAAGCAGGCTCTCTCCCCTAGACTCAGTGGGGCATTTACCAGCCGTTGGGGGAAGCCCCGGCGATTAGATCACATGGTGCCACATGCGCCAATTTGTAATTCAAAGAGGTGTCTGAAAAGTGGCACGCTCGAATAAAAATTGTCCACGTAAAAGTGGTATCCCTGTCTGAATAAGGGTGACACCAAGTCCCACTCTATCTTGCCGCTGCTCCCTATGTAGTCTGGGCAGTTGGGGGGCTCCACAGTGCTATCTTTTCCCTCGTAAACACGGAAACTAACTGTATAGCCCGTGGCCCTGTAACACAACTTATACAGCTTGACCCCATATCTGGCACGCTTGCAAGGCGGCCAGTAAACTTAATCGGGGACTCGTCAACGCAGACATCTTGTTTGGGGATAAACGAGGCTGCAAACCGCTGATTGAAGTGGTCTACGAGGGGCCAAATTTTGTGGAGCCGGTCATATTCAGGGTCTCCCCGAGGATGACAGAGTTCATTGTCGTTGAAATGCATGAACCAAAATATTTGTTTGTATCAAAGCCTGGACATAGCAGCAGAGAACACACGCATTTGGTGAATTAGGTCAGTGGACCAATATGACCGCAACTCACTCTTTTTTGTAATGTCCATGTTGAAGGATAGGCCCAGAAAGGTCTTAAATTCGGAAACCAGCCATAGGTTATAGGTTTCCAGCCAAATCCTCTGGCAAGGGGTGAAATTGGATTGATAGTGATGAATTGGTTAGTATACAAATACACAACAAATGGATGGGAATATAAGCGCTCCCCAGAACAAATGCAAGTGGGCACAGGAGTCACAAATTAAATGTCACAATGATGAATGGTCACAATGATAAAATGACTTGTTTAATATGAAACTGGCATGAATGCTGGTAAGCAGGATATGTCCAAAAGATAGGCAGTACCTGTGGTGGAAATCAGGGAGGCAGAGGGAAACATCTCTCAAATCACACAGATGGTGGAGAAGCCCAGGGAGCGACCACACACGAGGAGTGGAGGAAAGGGAGATCCGTGGCCTGAGGGTGGTGGGGAGAAGCACATCTCCCTGTGGAACGAGCCAGCCACAGGACTGCAACAAGCCGGCGTCTCCTCGCCTCAGCTGTCTCGAGCGGCGCCGGCAGATGACGTCATCGGCAGGTGACAGTCAGCTCACAGGAGTCCGTTCCAGGCTGCAAGACAGATGGTGAAGGCAGCCCCACACTGTTTGATGTGTCACGCACCAACAGCGGACATATCCAGGAAGTGAGGGGATGATGGTGGAATAAAAGTTGAGCGCCACAAGGGGGGGAAAAGGAGAAAAGGAAGTAGTAATGGAGATCACATGTTTTGGGACAAGCCCTTCGTCAGATCTCCATCTGTCTTGCAGCCTGGAACGGACTCCCGTGAGCTGACCGTCACCTGCCGATGACATCATCTGCCGGCGCCGCTCGAGACAACTGAGACGAGGAGACGCCGGCTTGTTGCGGTCCTGCGGCCGGCTCGTTCCACAGGGAGATGTGCTTCTCCCCACCACCCTCAGGCCACGGATCTCCTTCTCCTCCACTCCTCATGTGTGGTCGCTCCCTGGGCTTCTCCACCATCTGTGTGATTTGAGAGATGTTTCCATCTGCCTCCCTGATTTCCACCACAGGTACTGCCTATCTTTTGGACATATCCTGCTTACCAGCATTCATGCCAGTTTCATATTAAATGAGTCATTTTATCATTGTGTGACCATTCATCATTGGGACATTTCATTTGTGCCCCCTGTGCCCACTTGCATTTGTTCTGGGGAGCGCTTATATTCCCATCCATTTGTTGTGTTTTTGTACTTTTCTGGATCTGAGCATGGGACAGCTGCACCCCTGACATGGATTAACTGGAACCTCATACATGGCCGTCCACCTATTTAGCTTGATACCACAGTTTTTTGGGGTTTTCTGATCATCTAGTTCCCAGCGCCAGGATTTTCTTGTGTATTGTTAGCATACAAATTACTTTGATCCACAATAGATCTGTAAAGATCTTCAGTGAAAAACAGCTAAAAAAAATTAAGGGTATTCAAACCAGCTGTTTCCAGTTGAATTCCGGGTTGGGCAGTGAATGGGGGGAAGTACGGGTGCTGTAGTATCAGTGGGCTGCCAATTAGGATATGCCAGCGTTTCAAGGAGGGCACTGTGGGCTCTACGGGCCTGTTTTCGAATACGCGGTGGCTGCAGGCCACTACTCGTGCTAGCCACCGCACCAGCTTCAACTGCAGTTATGGGACTCGCCACGTCACCAAGTCTTACTGCAGTGCTGGTATGTCTAGGTCCAGGGTGTACTAGGCCGCTGGTGCTTGCCAGTTCACCAGAATGTTGAGCTGCACTAGTACTGGCACTCTACTGCATACGAGAAACATCCCGTTCTTGCATCTCAGCGACCCCAGAATGGGTTCAGGTACACCTGACCTTAGCAGGGACCCATCTGTCATCGGAGCTATCTGTCAGGGAGCCACTGTTCTTTAAAGGTTTGTATACTGACCCTGAGGCTTCCCCATCGCTCTCATCTGACATGGTCAGTATACTGTAGGACTCTGCACTACTGTACCACCGTTTGGACATTTTAGCAACTAAATTTACAGGTACAGTAGTGTAAAATTAGGTGGTGCGCTAAATCCAAATATACATGTTCAGATAAATATAAACCAAACAAAAAATGATCATAAAGTCCCAAAGTCCAAAGAAATAAAATCCTCCAGTCGACAATATGATAACGTGAAACAGGTGTGAAATTCATGTGTATACAATAAATTAATATCCGCGCTGTGATGTATAATTTAGTGAAATAGAAAAAATTTAGTAAAATAGAAAAAATAAGAGAAAATATAAATCCTGAAGCTGCTGCTCACTAGGTAAACTACCAGAAAAATGTTGAAAGATATAAATAGACAGCGCTAACAGGTAAAAAAATATATATATATATATATATTTGTGCTATAAAATTAATAAATATACTGCAGCAAAAATGCATTCATAATCGATGAATATAAATTAATAAAGTGCAATAATGTGCAATAAATAAGTGTCCATAATATAACCATATAAAGTGCAAGTGAATTGATTAAGTGCAGTCCAAAATATGGTTTCTTCCAACGAAACTAAAGTGCCAAAAAGGTGCTCAAATCCTTTAAAGTGCCCAGGTGCTCTTCAAGAAAAGAAGGGGGACCCCCAATGAGGATGCACTCACCAGATTGAGAATATAAATGAGCCTTGAGTATATATAGTGTACCTTGTTCGGATTGCAGGATAAATGCAGCTACCCAGGCACATAAGATATCCCTTAAACGGATGGATGGATAACATGCACGGCTTAGAATGGCTCCTTAATTAACCGCTTGCCGCCCGCCCGCCGTCATATGACGGCGGAGCGGTGCGACCATTATCCTGGGCCGCCGTCATATGACGGCGGCACTTTAAGCAGGGCAGGCGCGCGATCGTGTGCGCGCCGCCCTGCACTGCCGGTGTCGGGGTGTCCCCAGGACACCCCCCGTCACCGGCAGGGGGGAAACAGCCAATGGGCGTGGCTGTTTCCCACGTGATCGGCTGTGTTCCAATGACACAGCCGATCACAATGGAGGCGCCCGGGAGATGACCGCGCGATCGGGAGCGCACAGCGCGGTCATGTCGGTGGCACTGTGTTCCGTAGGAACACAGCTGTCACCGGCGGTGGTAAACAGTCACTGACAGTGACTGTTTACTATGTGATCGGCTGTGAATACATTCACAGCCGATCACAAAATGTAAACAAAGAGCAGTAACTCAGTGTTACTAGCTCTTCTCTCCTCACACAGTTTCCAGTATGAGGGGAGAAGAGCTGAGTGAGTTACTGCTCTGTACACATGTAACAAAGTAAAATCACAGCAATAAAGGTCCCCACACAGTCCTCAGCCCCCCCCCAATGTCACCTGTCACCCAACAGTCACCTCATCAGTGCCCAGAAATTGACACCCATAACGTTCACATGTGAGCGCAGCGATCGCGGGCAGAATCACTGCGATTCTGCCCGCGATCCGTAAATCATTGCAAATCGCGGGACGCCTGTGCGTTGCCCGTGATTTGCAATAGCACCCCAAACGCTGTGCGATGTTGCCGCCATTTCCGCCTGCCGAATCGCGGTAACATCGCACAAACATCGCATGACGCCCAAAAAAGGTACAAGAGTTTCTTTGGGGCGTCATGCGTTGTTTGCGTGATGTTACCGCAATTCAGCAGGTGGAAATCGCAGCAACATCGCACAGCGTTTGGGGTGCTATTGCAAATCACGGGCAACGCACAGGTGCCCCGCGATTTGCAATGATTTCTGGATCGCGGGCAGAATCGCAGTGATTCTGCCCATGATCGCTGCGCTCACATGTGAATGTAGCCTAAAGTTCACTGGTCACCAGAGACTGCCATCAGTACCGCCGTGCACCATCGCCCGTCACCTGTCACCCATCAGTGACCATCGCCCGTCACCTGTCACCCCATCGTCACCTGTCACCCCATCAGTCATCGTCACCTGTCACCCTATCAATCATCGTCACTTGACACCCCATCAGTGATCGTCACTTGTCACCCCATCAATCATCGTCACATGTCACCCCGTCAGTGATTGTCATCTGTCACCCCATCAATCATCGTCACTTGTCACCTCATCAATCATCGTCACCTGTCACCTCATCAATCATCATCACCTGTCACCTCATCAATTATCCTCACCTGTCACCCCATCAGTCATCGTCACCTGTCACCCCATCAGTCATCATCACCTGTCACCTCATCAATTATCCTCACCTGTCACCCCATCAGTCATCGTCACCTGTCACCCCATCAGTCATCGTCACCTGTTTGCCATATACATGCAATTACTTACTGACCGCCTAACGACTATATGCGTCGGCCATTAAAAGCTAAATACTGGGGTTATGGCAGCAGATAGCCCCCATAACCCCGGTATTTTTTGAAACGGCAGGCGGTCGGCTTTCAGATAAGGGTGGTCTCAGTGGCGGATTCGCCGCGGAATTACCCTTACGGTGCAGGGGAAGAGGTGCCCCCCCCCCCTCCTGCCGCGTCCCAGACGTTTTCCCAGCTTACCGGACCCGCCAGCAGCGGGGAAAACTATCCGTTCCCGGATCCTCAGAGACAGGAAGTCGAGTGAGGGCAAGATGGCCCTCACTCGACTCTATGGTCTTGGAGGACCGGAGCTACGTCAAAAGACGTTGCCTAGCAACCGGTTTAAAGGGCCGCTTTTTTTTTTTTCCTTTCAACAATTTTTTTTCTTTTTTTTTTCTTTTTTAGTGTAGTTACATAGTTACATAGTTACATAATAGGTGAGGTTGAATAAAGACAATAGTCCATCCAGTTCAACCTGTGTAGGTATGTGTGGCTGTAATCATCTCACATACCCCTGAATGTTCTGATCCTTGAGATGTAAGTCTAAGAGTCTTTTGAAAGCCACCATACTACCCGCAGAAACCACCTCTTGTGGTAGAGAATTCCACAATCTTGTTGCCCTAACAGTAAAGAACCCCCCGCGTTGCCTGAGGTTAAAACGCTTCTCCTCTAATCGCATTGTATGCCCTCGAGTCCTCATGCGATCCCTTCGAATGAACAGCTTTTTTTCTAAGCTGGGATCCCCATTAAGATATTTATAAATTGCTATCATGTCCCCCCTCAGACGTCTCTTCTCCAGGGAGAATAAATCGAGCGATTGTAGACGCTCATCATAGTCAAGGTCCTCCAATCCCCTAATTAGTTTAGTTGCCCTTCTCTGGACTCTCTCCAGCTCCAACACATCCCTCCTGAGGACTGGCGACCAGAACTGGACGGAATACTCCAGATGCGGTCGGACCAGAGTTTTATAAAGTGGAAGGATTATAGTCTTATCTCTGGAATGCATCCCTTTCTTTATGCATGCTAATATTCTGTTGGCTTTGGAAGCTGCCGCTTGACATTGCATGCTGTTTCCTAATCTATCATCAACCAAGACTCCCAGATCCTTCTCCATTTTTGATTCCCCCAAGGGCTCCCCTCCTAACGTGTATTGTGTTTTTATGTTTTTAGTCCCCAAGTGCAAAACCTTACACTTCTCCACGTTAAACCTCATTTGTCATGTCGTTGCCCACTCTGTTATTTTATCCAGGTCATTCTGTAGGATATCTGCTTCATGTTGTGAAGTTATTGCCCTGCCCAATTTTGTGTCATCTGCAAAAACTGATATCGAACTACTGATCCCGACCTCAATGTTGTTTATGAATAAATTGAACAAGGTTGGTCCCAAGACTGAGCCTTGGGGGACCCCGCTTACCACCTCAGACCAGTCTGAGTATGCGCTGTTTATTACTACCCTTTGGACACGCCTTTTTAGCCAGTTCCGTATCCAAGAGCAAACCCTGCTATCGATACCTGCAGACCTTATTTTATAAATTAAGCGCTTGTGGGGAACTGTATCAAACGCCTTAGCGAAATCTAAGTACACCACATCCACTGGTCTCCCCCTATCTAGCTCACAGCTCACCTCCTCGTAGAATGTTAGGAGATTGGTTTGACAAGAACGCCCATTTGTAAACCCGTGCTGATTACTGCTGATGATGTTGTTGTCCTTAGCAACTTCTACGATATAGTCCCTTATCATCCCCTCCAGAAGTTTACATACTACTGATGTCAAACTGACAGGCCTATAATTTCCCGGGATATGCCTCTGGCCCTTTTTGAATATTGGAATCACGTTAGCTTTCTTCCAATCCCCTGGTACATCTCCTGTCCTAATACTGTCAGCAAAGATCAGGAACAGTGGTCTCGATATAACTTTACTGAGTTCCTTGAGTACTCTCGGATGTATGCCATCCGGTCCTGGTGATTTGTTTGTGTTAAGTTTATCCAGCCTTTCCCTGATTTCCCCCTCTGTTAGCCATGGTGGCAAGTCCTGTTTATTACTACTAACCATACAGTCATGGTCAGTGTACCCCTCCTTTTCCTGTGTAAAGACTGACGAGAAAAAAGCATTCAGCACGGTTGCTTTTTCAGTGTCCTCTATAACCATCCTCCCATCATTGTTAATTATGTGTGCAATATGCTCTGCCATAGTTTTTTTGCTGTTGATATATTTAAAGAATTTCTTTGGGTTTTTTTTACTATCCTCTGCTATTTGTCTCTCAAAGTTGATTTTAGCCATCTTGATTTCTTGTTTACTTTTCTTATTTGCCTCCTTGTATTGCTCGAAAGCCGTAACTGTGCCCTCTGATTTATACTTCTTGAAGGCCAATTTTTTCCCCCTAATAAGTTTTTTGACGCTACAGTTTAGCCAGCCAGGTTTGGCTTTGTCTCTTCTAAATTTATTTCCCATAGGAATGCACTGCAAGATGCCTTTGCCTAATATGTTCCTAAAGCATTCCCATTTTTCCTCTGTGGTCAGGGATCCCAGGGTTTGGTCCCAGTTTACCCTTTCCATCATTGAGTACAATTTTGGAAAGTTTGCCCTTCTGAAGTTTAGGGTTCTTATGTTCCCCACTTGCCTTGTTATATTGTTATTTACACTAAATGTGATCATCCTGTGATCGCTAGAGCCCAGGTTGTCCTGGACTCCTACCTCCGAGATTATGTCTGGGTCATTAGTGAGCAATAGATTCAGGACTGCGCTTTCTCTGGTAGGGGAATCCACCAACTGTGACATGTAATTATCCAGTAAGGTTTCCGTGAATAGGCGGGCCTTCTGTGAGTGTGCAGTCCCCTCTTCCCAGTCAATGTCGGGGTAATTGAAGTCCCCCAATACGATGACTGATCCCAATTTTGCCACTTTACCCATTAGTGCTAAAAATTCCAGCTCTACCTCCTCCCCTTGGTTAGGTGGCCTATAGCAAACCCCCACAATTACTTTCCCCTTTTCTCCTTCCCTATGGAGTTCAACCCACACAGATTCTAAATCCATGCTCATCCCATCCGTAATGTCACTCCTTTCTGTCACCTTTATATTGTTCTTGACATAGAGACATACCCCTCCCCCTCTTTTTCCTACCCTGTCCTTCCGGTACACCGAATACCCTTGGACATTGGCCAGCCAGTCATGTGAGGGGTCAAACCAAGTCTCCGCTATTCCCACAATGTCTATGTCCTCCTCATGTATTAACATTTCCAACTCATCCATTTTATTAGCTAGGCTCCTGGCATTAGCATATACCCCTCTTAGTTTTAAGGAAGTTAAGCGCAATTGGCGGTTATGTTTATTCCTGTTTGGTCTGAGGTTCTCCCGCACAGACCTGCCAATTGACATTGTGGACCTACTGTCGCTGCTGACACTACAGCTGCCTTCTGTCCTCTGCTCCCTCCTGACTGACTCTACTTCTGAGCCCTCCCCCCCCCCCGTCTCCTAGTTTAAAAGCCCCTCCAACTTGGTGGCCATCTTTCTCCCCAAAAGAGCTGTACCGTCCCCATTAAGGTGCAGCCCATCCTTACTAAAGAGCCGGTAGCCGACTGAGAAGTCAGCCCAGTTCTCCAGGAACCCAAACCCCTCCTTCCTACACCAATTCCTCAGCCACTTGTTAAGTTCCCTAATCTCCTTCTGCCTCTCTTGTGTGGCTCGAGGTACAGGCAGTATTTCAGAGAAAACCACCTTGGAGGTCCTTTTCCTCAATCTATTACCTAAGTCCCTGAAATCGTTCTTAAGGATCCTCCACCTACCTTTAACTTTGTCATTAGTGCCCACGTGCACCATGACCGCTGGGTCATCCCCAGCCCCGCACAACAATCTGTCTGCCAGATCTGCGATGTGCCGAACTCGGGCGCCCGGTAAACAACAAACTGTTCGGTTCACGAGATCTTTTTTACAGATTGCCCTCTCTGTCCTCTTGATAATTGAGTCCCCAACTACCACAACCTTTCTAACCTTTCCTGAGTTACGGCCCCCCTTCTTCCTGGAGCCGTCCCTCCCCTGGCAGCTGGGGGAGGGTGCATGCTCCAGCTCTGCCACCCCTGAGCTGATATCCCCCTCAACCTGCAACTCGACAGATTTGTTAGGGTGTACCAACTCAGGATTGGCCTCCCTGGCTCTCCTCCCTCTACCCTTCCTAACAGTCACCCAGCTGCGTACCTCTGCTGCTTGCGTCTCCTCTGTTCCTCCCTCCTCTATGCTGGCCCCTACTAGCGCCTGATAGGTAATGTCCAAGCTCCTTTCCAGGTTGTTGATGCCACGCAGTGTTGCCACTGTGTTCTGTAGGTCCAGGATCTGGTCTACCAGAGCAACAAGTTGCTCACATCTTGCACAGCAGTATTCGCCCTCGAATGGTTCATCAAGGAACGCATACATGCAGCAAGAAGTGCACTGAGTGGCATCCGCAATCCTGTCGGACATTATTACCCACTACTCTATGGGGATATATTAACGAACTGCTCTTCCTAACCTACACTACCTCTAACTTCCCTGGTACAAAACCTGGGGTACTCACCAGTCGCTAATATACTAACCAGTCGCTAAGATACTCACCAGTCGCAAAGATCCAACAGACGCAAAGATACTCACCAGTCGCAAAGATCCAACAGACGCAAAGATACTCACCAGTCGCAACGATACTCACCAGTCGCAACGATACTCACCAGTCGCAACGATACTCACCAGTCGCAAAGATCCAACAGACGCAAGATACTCACCAGTCGCGAAGATACTCACCAGTCGCGAAGATACTCACCAGTCGCAAAGATACTCACCAGTCGCAAAGATACTCACCAGTCGCAAAGAATCTCACCAGTCGCAAGATACTCACCCGATACACACCAGTTGCAAATATACTCACCAGTCGCAAGATGCTAACCCTCGCAAGATGCTAACCAGTCGCAAAATGCTCACTAGTCGCTAAGATACTCACCAGTCTCTAAAATACTCACGGTTGATCAGTCAAGAGCGCCGTCGGTCGGTCGCAGAACAGTCTTGTCGGTCGCAGAACAGTCTTGTCGGTCGCAGAACAGTCTTGTCGGTCGCAGAACAGTCTTGTCGGTCGCAGAACAGTCTTGTCAGTCGCAGAACAGTCTTGTCAGTCGCAGAACAGTCTTGTCAGTCGCAGAACAGTCTTGTCAGTCGCAGAACAGTCTTGTCAGTCGCAGAACAGTCTTGTCAGTCGCAGAACAGTCTTGTCAGTCGCAGAACAGTCCTGTCAGTCGCAGAACAGTCCTGTCAGTCGCAGAACAGTCCTGTCAGTCGCAGAACAGTCCTGTCAGTCGCAGAACAGTCTTGTCAGTCGCAGAACAGTCTTGTCAGTCGCAGAACAGTCTTGTCAGTCGCAGAACAGTCTTGTCAGTCGCAGAACAGTCCTGTCAGTCGCAGAACAGTCTTGTCAGTCGCAGAACAGTCTTGTCAGTCGCAGAACAGTCTTGTCAGTCGCAGACAGTCTTGTCAGTCGCAGAACAGTCTTGTCAGTCGCAGAACAGTCTTGTCAGTCGCAGAACAGTCTTGTCAGTCGCAGAACAGTCTGTTAGTCGCAGAGCAGTCAGTCAGTCGTTAACGGTCGCAAGCAAGGTCAGTCAGTCACAGATCCCTATGGTCAGGCAATCACTGATCCCTAAGGTCAGTCAGTCACAGATCCCTATGGTCAGTCAGTCACAGGATGGTCAGTTAGTCACAGGTTGGTCTGTCAGTCCGTCAGTCACAGGTCCCAAAGCACGTCACACAGCTGCAGAGAGATACTCACCAGTCGCCGCTGCTCCTCCTCCCCTGCTTCCGTGAACCTCCCTCCTCAATACTGTGTGGTGTCCGTTCACCGCCGCAGCCGCCGCTCCGCCGTCTACCGCCGCGGCTTACAGTCCCGGTCCTTCACGTCCCGGTCCCGCTCTCTGTTCCGGTCTCTCTGTCCCCTGCACTCGCGCCGGCTTCTGGTGACCTAGTGCGGCTCCCCCGCACGTGTCACCCTGGTCTCTCCTCCACGCTCTCCTCCACACACACTCCTCCAGCTGCTCGCTGCTGCTTGCTCCTCCCACTTCCGGCTCTCGCATCAATAACCTTAGTTGTGAGGTGTGAGGTCTTTTTGACCCCAGATCTCACAATAAAGAGGACCTGTCATGCCTATTTCTATTACAAGGGATGTTTACATTCCTTGTAATAGGAATAAAAATGATCAAAACATTTTTTTTTTTTAAACTGTGTAAAAATAAAAAAATAATAAATAAAATAAATAGGAAAAAAAAAAAATTAAAGCGCCCTGTCCCCGTTAGCTCGCGCGCAGAAGAAAACGCATACACAAGTCCCGCCCACATACGTAAACGGTGTTCAAACCATACATGTGAGGTATCGCCGCAATCGTTAGAGCGAGAGCAATAATTTGAGCCCTAGACCTCCTCTGTAACTCTAAGCTAGTAACCTGCAGAAATTTTTAAAATGTTGCCTATGGGGATTTTTAAGTACCAATGTTTGGCGCCATTCTGTGAGCATGCGCAATTTTTAAGCATGACATGTTGGGTATCTAATTACTCGGCGTAACATTATCTTTCACATTATGGAAAAAAATTGGGCTAAATTTACTGTTTTCTTATTTTTTAGTTCAAAAAAGTGAATTTTTTTCAAAAAAATCGCATTTGGAAGACTGCTGCGCAAATATGGTGTGATAAAAAATATTGCAACGATCTCCATTTTATTCTCTAGGGTCTCTGCTAAAAAAAAATATATAATGTTTGGGGGTTCCAAGTAGTTTTCTAGCAAAAAAAATGATTTTAGCTTGTAAACACCAAGTGTCAAAAATAGGCCCAGTCTTAAAGTGGATAAATGGACAACTTTGTGTAAAGCACTACTTGGATGTTAGGCCTATGTATGTGGCCAGGCTGTGTAAAAGTGTTACACATGTGGTATCGCCATACTCAGGAGGAATAGCAGAATGTATTTTGGGGTGCAATTTTTGCTATGTACATGCTATGTGTTAGAAATATTGCATAAATGGACAGCTTTGTGTAAAAAAAATGTGTTTTCATTTTCTTTCCACATTTTCCAAAAACTTGTGGAAAAAAATGACAAATTCAAAAGACTCATTATGCCTCAAAAATTATACGTTGGGCTGTTTGCTTTCCAAAATGGGGTAATTTTATGGGGGTTTCTATTGTCCTGGTGCTCCAGGGCCTTCAAAAGTGCGATAGGTTGTCAGGAAATTATATGTGTAATTTGTGCTCCTAGAATGCCGGACGCTGCTACTTGGATGTTAGGCCTCTGTATGTGGCCAGGCTGTGAAAAAGTCTCACACATGTGGTATCGCCATACTCAGGAGGAGTAGTAGAATGTGTTTTGGGGTGTAGTTGCAAGTATACATGTGCTGTGTGAGAGAAATAACCTGTTAATACGGCAATTTGTAAAAAAAAAAAAAAAAATCTTCATTTTGCAAAGCATTGTGGGAAAAAATTACAACTTTAAAAAACTCACCATGCCCCTTATTAAATACCTTGGAATGTCTACTTTCCAAAAAGGGGTCATTTGGGGGGTATTTGTACTTTCCTGACTTTTTAGTGTCTCAAGAAATGAGATAGGCCTTCAGTACATCAGGTGTGATCAAGTGTGATCAATTTTCAATGATTCGCACCATAGCTTGTGGACTCTATAACTTTCACAAAGACCAAATAATATACACTTACTTGGGTTATTTTTACCAAAGATAAGTAGCAGTATACATTTTGGCCAAAATTTGTGAAGAAAAATTACTAATTTGCAAAATTTTATGACAGAAACAAAGAAAAATGCGTTTTTTCACGATATTTTCAGTATTTTTTTTATTTATAGCACAAAAAATAAAAAACCCAGTATTGATCAAATACCATCAAAAGAAAGCTCTATTTGTGTGAAAAAAAGGACACAATTTTTGTATGGGTACAGTGTTGCATGACTGAGTAATTCTCAGTCAAAGTGTGAGAGCGCTGAAAGCTGAAAATCGGTCTGGGCAGGAAGGGGGTGAATGTGCACTGTAGGCAAGTGGTTAATCATCTTCTCTCTCTCTCTCTCCAATATGGGTTTTAAAAGAAAAGGAAGAAGCCATACATAGTGAGGCCCGTAGGGTTTATTAAGATCAAAGGTAAAAAATAATACTCACAAAGGTATCATCAATAAGTGGCATTGAACAGCATTGAGTAATCCTATGCAGCTAGTCCCTTTACTTCCGTGGTGCTGCCGTCGTGTGTTCCACGGTGATTAACAGGAAATGACGCTGCTGAGCTCCGCTGCCCGGAAGTTACGTCGACGCGTTTCGCCCGCCTTAGACCCCTAACTGACATTTTCGGCACTTTTGGGGGGATCAGTAAAATTACTACAGTAATCAGTGCTAAAAATATGCACTGTTACTGTAATAATGACACTGGTAGGGAAGGGATTAACACATAGGGTGATCAAGGGGTTAAATGTAAGCCTAGGGGAGTGTTTCTAACTGTATTGGGGGTTGGGCTTTTGAAATTATCACAGAGACTTGTCATCCTTCCAGAGAGAAGAACAGTCGGCTCTGTTTACAATAGGTGACCGTCCTTCTGTCTCAGCGGGGTTCGATCGCGGGTGCTGCCGGCCCTGTGCTTCGGAGTTCCTGTGCATTGGAGTTCCCGATGCCGAGTGGGGGCGGGAGCGCACGCTCACCCCCTAGCTGCAGGCACGCGACCGACATAGGGCTACATCGGTTCGCGCAGGAGGGCCAGTCTGCCGCAGTATATCTGTGGTGGGCGGTCCAGAAGAGATTAATAACATGATCACAAGTAAATATTCTGTAGCCAATCTTCTGTAATAAACATGATGTTTCTACACTTTACTACAGGAGGATGAACACCTGGAAGTAAATTCACACACTAAATGCAGTATAATTAGATTCACTTTTTTAATTTGCTTAAAATTTAGGAAAAAAAGTTTTTTTATATATTCTGTTGTAAGAAATTGGGGAGGCTTGACTTTTCATACTGTTTTTTCTGTTTTCCATTTAGGGTGAGGAAATATTTTTGGATGTGTTTGAAGATGAGTACAGAAGCATGGCGGTAAGTTTCTCTATTCGTGAAACTTCAAACAACCCTGAAAAGCCTTTGGATCCAAATTTTTATTGTACATTAATGCCCTTGCTCATTTGTGCACTGTGCCATCTAGAAGTGCTGATTTAGTCCTCTATGCCAGATTCAAACTTTTACAGTTGGTTTATTTTTAGATTAATTATTTAGAAGTACAGTATATTAGGGACAACACTGGTTTTCTGCTCTTTGTATTGGCAAAAGAAGCTCCACCCCATCCTGTTTTACTATTAAATGGTCACTATTATGGCTGGTAGACTAGAGTTTGGCACTTTTGGTGTCATGCAACTGACATAAACTGTAATCCAGATATTTTTAAAGAATACACTATATTAACACAAACTTAAATTGACCATTTATAGCAGGCACACCAATGAGCCTGCCCCTACCCTAAAGTGATTGTAAAGGTTAGAACCTCCTCTGGTGTCCGGTAGCACTGTTTGCTCCTCTCTTTCTCCCAGTGCCCCCAAAGAAAGCTGCTTGCTATTGGAAAACTTGTGCTTATGTGTCAGCCACAAGTATGAGGCAGATTGAGCACTGAGTACAGCATCCAGTATGACATATTAGCCAGGAAGCTAAAGCATTGTCTGGGGGTAGAAACAACCCTTGTGAGGGTAAACCATTTTATTAATCACTCATTGGACACCGTGGGATATTCAGAGACAAAGGGCTATGCTGCTACCTTCAGGATTGTGGTGATGATAGAGCTGTTGGAACAGTCCAGCATAAACCCTCTGACTCCCATCATCTCTCAGCTTTTTTGCTATTGTCCGAGGAGAATACACCTTAAGACAGACCCCTTAATTTTTATTTTTAATAAAGATTTGTCTTTACTTTAAGCACCAATCTTCAGTAGCTGCAGAGCTTAAAACTTCTCTTTCTTTTCGTACATCACGGGACACAGAGCCATGAATCATAACATATGGGTTAAATAGCCACCTTTAGGTGAAGGACACTGGCAACCAATCAGAATTGATGCCCCCTATATAACCCCTCCCACACAGGAAGTACCTCCGTTTTTTCGCCAGTGTCTAAAGGTGATGGTCACTGTGGAGAGTCTCTCAACATTTTTCTTATTTTCTCTTCAAAAGAAGACAGAAGATTGCTATTTACTAAGATTTAAAAGATCATTGAATCTAAGGGGTTAAGCGATTAGATCCATCCTAAATAGTCAATGGACTAAAAAGATAGTACCTGAGCCTCGGGAAGCAGATACAAGGTTTTGCCTGTAATGTTGTCCTTTTTAGGCGTTGGACCCTGGGATCCTAACCCTTGGAATATCAAACCAAAAAGGTGCTCCGTGCAAGGTAATCTACAGGTCCAAGGCTGTGGCCCCTCTTATATAGGGGACCCAGTCCTTAAAGGTCACCAAGACAAAGCCTGCTGTGATGAGTGAAGATTGGATTCCTGTTTCAAACAGAATCCTTTGGCAGGACTGGTGAGTCCATTTTAAAATATTTACTTCTTCAGCAAACCTTAAAGGTAAAAATTGCTGGCATAATTGTAAATTGTAAATATTTTATTTTTATTATTCCTTTTAGAAGATCAGAGACCATGTGCCATATGTGTCCCTCCATGAGGTGGATGTGGTTCTTACAAGTTACATCTTGTTGGGGCTGTCATGGGATTGTTGCAAAGCTTGATTTAAATCATTGTTTCTTTGCCTAATTGTTTCACATTGTGTTTTACCCTGAGCTGATCACCTCAAATAGTATCAGCTGTGACAAACAAGATTTAGCCTAAGCTCCTCTCACCCCATATGTTTGTTAGGTTCGCCCTGGCGCATAAGCGTTTGCATGTTTGTCTCTGCCTTGATCACGTGTCTATGGTGTAGGCCTATTTGCGCGTGCACTGGAATCTTCGCCTTTAAGTACAGGTGTATGCTGCATGGTGGGCGTGTTCTAACGCAATTGGCGTGCACGCAGATGCCATGTATCGCACCGCACATGCATAAATAGGCGCGTTCTGTAAGGAACTTTCTCCAACACTCTAGCCTCTGTCATAGGCTGAAAGGGACACAGAGCAGCAGCAGCTGGGTTGCATGAGTCACTGTGGGTTTATGTTACTGGCACAAACAGGTCCTGTATCTGAGGATAATAAGTCCTGTGTGCATTAGGCTGTATAAGCTTGGAACTAGCCTTGAGTACACTTCTAGATAGTACCTTAAGTTTGTCTTTCAAGCAATGTCTGCTCAAAAAAGGGACCAGGGGGGGCACAGTTGGAAAGTTGGCACATCACGGGGTGATGCCTCCGTCAGGCCTTGAAGGTCCTAGCCGTTATTCCACTGTGTCTACTGAAGAGCCAGAGGCATCTGAGCCATTACGGTTGTCAGGCATAGTACTTCTGCCGCAAACTACATCACTAAGGAAGGTTTGGGTGGAATCGATCCAAGAAAACTGGGTTATTGCCATAATTTCACAGGGGTACAAACTGGAATTTCGGGTCTTCCCATATCCCCAGTCTATAAGGTCAAGTTTACCGTCAGATCCCCTGAAAAGAAGGTCTCTTTCTGGCATTGGACCAGTGATAATAGAAGTTGCGGAGAACGAAAAGTTCAAGGGTTTTTACTCAAACCTGTTCAAAGTCCCCAAGTCAAACTGGGATGTGAGACCTATCCTGGATCTCAAAGCTTTAACCAGTTTCTGAATGTTCGTAATTTCCGGATGGAGTCAATTCGTTCAGTCATAGCCTCCCTGCAGGGAGAGGAATTTCTAGCATCCGTAGACATCAAGGATGCAAATCTTCACGTGCCTATAGTCCAGGCTCATCAAAGGTTCCTATGATTTGCGATAGAGAGCCGTCATTTTCAGTTTGTGGCCCTGCCTTTCATGTTAGCTACAGCTCCAAGTGTTTTTACGAAGTTCCTAGCTCTAGTATTGGCTGTTCTAAGGTCCAGAGGAATATCTAAATAAGGATATCTGGACGATCTATTACTAATAGATTGATCGGCTTCGGCTCTAAGCCAAAATGTCCTCCACCCAGTACAGTTCCTAGAACGTCTGGGTTGGATACTGAAGTTGGTAAAGTCAGCATTACAGCCGGTCCAGCACCTGGAATATCTGGGTCGTCTTGTGGACACAGCACAGACAAAGATATTCTTGCCAGCAAGAAAGGCAGACCTGAAGGATCAGGTTCGGTCCATAGTAAGGCTGAGATATCCTTCTATACGCCTTTGCATGATGTTACTAGGGAAGATGGTGTCCGAATTCAAGGCAATTCCCTATGCTCAATTCCATGCCAGACCCTTACAGAACAACATTCTGTCTGCCTGGACCAGAAAGGTTCAGTCTCTGGACCGATCCATATCTTTGGTACCAAGAGTATGTCAGAGTCTAAATTGGTGGTTGTTGACCAGAAATATAGAGAATGGGAAATCCTATCTTCCAGTGACTTGGAAATTAGTCACTACAGATGCCAGTCTCTCCATCTGGGAAGCGGTTCTGGAGGAAGCCACTGTCCACGGGAAATGGTCTTGGGTAGAGAAAGGTCTTCCCGTCGACATTTTGGAAATCCGAGCAGTCAGTCGGGCTTTGAAACTCTGGACGTCCAGGCTTCAGGGTCACCCTGCCAGGGTACAATCTGACAATGCCATGGCTGTGGCTTATATTAACCTTCAAGGAGGCACAAGGAGTCGGTCAGTCCAGAAAGAGGTTGACCACCTTATCCTGTGTTGGGCAGAGAAGTTTGTGCCATGCCTGACAGCAGTTTTTATTACGGGAATAGAGAATTGGCAGGCAGACTTTTTGAGTCAATAGATGTTTTCGGGGTATTAGTCCTTACACCACAAGATTTTTCAATCAATCTGCCTACGCTTGGGGGGGGGGGGGGGGGTACCAGATGTAGATCTGTTGGCATCCAGGTTCAACAAGAAGTTGAAGAAATTTGTGTCCAGGACCACAAATTCCCAGGATCCACAGGATCCCCAAGCCCTCCTTCCTAGCTGATGACATACCTAGGGATGTGTTACTAAGAGTCCACTATTACAAAACTAAAGAAATCCTGTTAGAGCAATTTCACAAGCAGGACCAACTTCCCCCAGCCTATGCATCAATTCAAATCTTACCAGACCTTTTCAGGCACACCCTTCAGTGCAGGAGGAACCTGGCCACTGTCACGAAGGCCCTGCAAAATCACCAGATACCACATAAGTGGAAGTACCCTGCGACACTCTCCATCTCACACAATGGAACTACTGTGCTTGTCTCATACCTGGAGGAAGGGATCTCTTGATTAAGCCAATGGGGCATCATTCCTGATTCACCTCCACCTTCTTCCCATCACCACCCGCAACACCTCCAGTCACCAGAATGGCAGACTGTGTCTAGGAAACGCTCCTCACAGAAGAAGAAGGCTGCAGCAGCTCACAACCATCCACCTTTGGTTCATGATCATGTCCCGGTGGGTCCTCAGTGGACATCCCACCATACCCCCTGACCATAAGAACATTCCCAATGCCCCCGGAATCCTGTGAGGTTCCTTTTTTTATCCTTTTCTCCTCCTCCCTTTTCGCTTCCTTCCCTTGTTTTGTTGCTCCAGTTTATTTTTCAGGTATCTGTGTGAAGCTACATGTGAATCACTGCTGCTCTTCCATTGCCTACTGGCCGCCCGGCCTCACCGACCATTCATTCATCACCGCACCCTCCAGTACCGGACCTTCCATGGTTTCTGTAAGCTACCACGTTTATTTGCATGATACACATGCCATAGACACCCATGACCATTACATGTTTATCACTTAATACCAAGGGGTTGAATCACCCCGCTAAAAGATATTCCATGTGGACTGAAGCTCTGAAACACAAGGTAGATGTGCTCTGTATACAGGAAACACACTTTGCATCCTCCCAAACACCTAAATGCTCACACCCCCAGTTCCCTCATGTATTCATCTCATGCTAGGAATCTAAAGCGAAAGGGGTTCTTATAACCATGCGGAACACTGTTAACTTCCTTTTAAAGGACTCCGTCATTGACTCCAATGGGCGCTACATTATCGACATGAACTCCCAACCTTATACCCTAGCGGCGATATACGCCCTGAATGTGCATCAACCTCGCTTTGTGAAGAAAGTCCTCCACAAAATAAGCCAGCTTAAATACGGACACACACTGATTTGTGGAGATTTTAATCTCGTAGCGGACCCTGCACTTGACTCCACTTGACTCGCAGACCATTCCCAGAAGGGGCCCTTATTTAAACACGTTGCTTGTCAGAGAAGACTGATATGACATATGGCAGTGTCAACACTCCAATGAGAGAGACTATATGTACTTTTCCCCGAGACACCGTTCATACTCTCGTATAGACCTGTTTCTCTCTGACAAGTGGTTGCTACAGCGCATATCGCATTCACACGTATTTGACATTACCTGATCGGACCACGCAGCCGTCTCTATAACAATTGCAGAAGGGAGGGGAACAACTCCGTGCCCTGTCTGGCACTGCAACACCAGGCTTCTCCATGACCCGGATTGTATCAAGCCCATCCGAGATCACCAGGCTTCTCCATGACCCGGATTGTATCAAGCCCATCCGAGATCGCTTAATGCCCCAACTACCCCTGATGATTTTTTGCTTTGTAATGTGCTCAAGGCGTATATCAGAGGAGTCTTAATCCAACAGGGTGCCAGGCAGAAGAGACACTATGACTGTCACCTCAACTCCCTCCTAGCTGAGATACATGACACTGAACAAAAAAACAAGGTAACACCGTCCCTGGCGCTATCGAACCCTCTGCGAAAACTGCATGAGGATCTCTGGGTCCTACTGATGCAGAGGTACGATATCCACCTCAGACGGCTGAAACTCCGCAAATACCTGGCCAACCGGTTAAAAGCTGCTAGAACGAAAGCCAAAATCGCCTACCTCTTCCACCCCACCTGCAAGCACAAAATTATCAACCCCCAAGACATCGCGGACCAATTCACCAACTTTTACAGAAATCTGTATAATCTAAAAGACGACAAACTTACCATTCAGCCGACAGAAGGGCAAATCCGTGCCTTCCTAGATAAGCTGGAACTGCTGATGCTCTCGGCATCCCAGCTACAAAACTTGGACTCCCCCATCACTGTGCCTGAAATTGATAAAGTCATAACATCTCTTCCCAATGGCAAGTCACCAGGCCCTGTTGGGCTGCCGAATGAATATTATAAAATGTTCTCCATGTCTATGTCACCTCACTTGTCCCGCGTGTTCAACTGAGCAGCTGCCACCTCCGCTTTCCCCCAAGATATGCTCGCAGCATACGTAGTAACGCTTACCAAACCGGGTAAGGATCCCACCACGCCGGCCAATTTTAGGCTTATTTCCCTACTGAATTCTGCTATAAAAATAAATGCCAAACTATTGGCATCCAGGTTTTCCACCATTGTTCCATTACTCATTAAAAAGGACCAGATGGGGTTCACGCGAGGTGGGCAGCCCCCGGATGCAACACGCCGAATTCTTAATATTATTCATCATGCTGAGGTCACTCGAACGCCTTCTCTGCTATTGTCTATCGATGCAGAGAAGGCGTTCAATAGAGTGGATTGGGGTTATATGGCCGAAGTCCTAACCCATTTTGGGTTCCAGGGAAGCATCAGATTGGCCATCATGGCCTTATATTCATGCTTGTCTGCCCAGGTATACATGTCGGGACTCCTCTCAAAAACCTTTCTAATTTTGAATGGCTCGCTGTCACCCACTATCTTCAATCTCATGATTGAGCACTTCGCAGAAATGATCCGTCGTCAGCCCCTCTTCTCGGGTTTCCAGTTTTGAGGCGAATCTTGCGTCATCAGCCTGTTTGCTGATGACAGGATTCTCCTCTTAACGGACCCCGAACGGTCACTGCCCCAAGTCTTGAATACCTTGAACGCCTTCAGTGCAATCTCATACTATAAAGTAAATTGCTCCAAGTCCCTTATTCTGGATTTGGGAGTTCCTCACACAGTCAAGAACAAACTGCAGGAGGACATGCCCTTCTCCTGGGCACGAGACGAGATCCCATACTTGGGTATCACCCTTACCACATCTGTCAGGTCCCTAGCCAAAGCAAATTATGAGCCGCTTATTTTAGCTTTTAATTCTCAATTGCGCAACTTAGCCAAAACAGAACTATCATGGGTGGGCAGGCTGGCGGCCTATAAAATTTAAATTCTCCCGCAAATCCTAAACTATTTCAGAGTTCTCCGGATACCACTGCCACTACGGTTTAAGTCTCTAACCAAATCCCTTCATGGGTTTCTCTGGTAACACAAAAAACCTTGTTGTGCCTGTAAATACCTCATCTTACCGGTAGGTGGCATGGGATTAGTCGACCTGAATGATTATAGACACGCGGCAATCCTGAACCAACTCCAATTTTGGTTCCGCACTTAAGGCAACCCTCGTTGGACCGACATCGAGTCTGTGGCGATGGACGCCCTGGACTTGATGTCTCTCCTGTTTCTAGATGCTTGGGATCCAAGAGACCCCTCCTCTCTGTCGCCCTCATGCAAGCCTCGATCTTGGCATGGCGCCACATTCTCCATAACTCTTCCAAGGAATCCCCCATAGACATACCTCCGATTCCGATCCAGGCACTATCTCTCTGACTACCTTTATTATATACCAAACCGTTACAAATACAATATCCGCTACTAGCAAGACCTCTACCACTCAGGTAAGCCTTGTGGCTGGTCAGACATGAGGGACAAGTTCTCTCTCCCCCCTAATCTGCACTTCCTATGCTATTGCATATCACAATTCCTTACCAAACGTCCTTTGCCAAAACTGACTATCCTGTCGGTGGCATGGAAATTCCTCACACATCCAACCCCGGTGAAAGGAGGTATATCACTCTTCTACAACGTGTTACAATTTAAAAATGTGCCCTCTAAGTCATCACCCATCCTGAAATGGGAGGAGTCCCTCCATACATCCTATGCCTTGGCGGACTGGCGGATGGCGATTCGATCTTCCTTCCTTTATTCCAAGTGTATAGGCTACTGGAAAATGATGCTTAAACTGTTACATAGGTGGCACTACACCCCTTACAAACTGTCTAAATTGTCTTTACAACACTCTCACACGTTATGTGGGAATGTCCCAGCATAACCAGCTTCTGGAACAATATCTCCAAGCTGATCCACGGTCACTGGTATTCTGAGCCCCCCTCTGCGGGGCTGGCACTTTTAAATCTCGGCATTGATCGTTACCCGCCTAGGATGAGACAAGTGGTATGCCATATACTGTTAGCCTCCAGGAATGCTATACTAAGGAACTGGGGTTCCCAACAATCCCCCAACACTACTGATGTCATCATTGCAATACAACGCAACTACACCTTTGAGTGTATGCTAGCTATCAACCAAGGTACTTGTATAGCCTTTGATAGTAGATGGGCTTCATGGCTGAGAATGACGGGTAAACTCCCTTGATTTTTTTTTTCTCCCTCGCTACGGAGATTGGAGGGGCGTGGTGCCTTCCAGTGGGGAATGTCACCCTCACCCCCCCCCCCACACTTGTTGTGCCCATGTGGGGTGCGGGGGGAGCGGCGGTGGGCTCCCGGGGGTTCACCGCTCACCCCTCTCTGCCAGGTTGTGGACATTATTCTCATTGGTTGGTATTTTTCTACCTCCGTATGCGTTCCTTCTCTTTTGGCAATGTCTAACCACATTATACCTGAATACTGTGTTTGTACTGTTACATCCCTGTTTGAACTTTTTTACAACTGTACTTTACATTGGTTTGCATTGTTCTTGTCCTGTCTTTAAATTCAATAAACATTATTGTGATAAAAAAATATTCTGGAACTCAGAGCGATAAAGCTTTGATTGAGTCACTGGACAAATTGTCTGCAAGGATGTCCAGTTCTGATTCAATCAGACAATGCCAGGGCCATGGCTTTTGTCAATCATCAAGGGGGCACCAAGAGTGTCCTGGGGGTCTGGGAGTTGGCTGAGATCCTAAAATGGGTAGAAAACTTTGTTCCAGCCCTCTCCGCCGTGCATATACCCCTAGTGGAAAATTGGCAGGTGAACTACTTGAGTCGTCATGTGTTGGATTAGGGGGAATGGTCCCTTCACCCAGAGGTGTTTCACCTGTTGTGTGTCCGGTGGGGGACACCCGATGTGGACCTGTTAGCCTCTCGGCACAACGAGAAGGTACAGAGGTTTGTAGCCAGGTCATGGGATCCTCTGGCCGACGCCACAGACACACTGGTGGCTCCTTGGGGTCAGTATCGGCTGATGTGTTTCCTCCACTAAAACATCTGCCGAGGCTTCTGCGCAGAATAGAGGTGGAAATGATTCCGGTCATTCTGGTGGCTCCAGACTGGCCTCGCCGGTCTTGGTACACAGATCTGGTAAGGTTTGTCACCAATGTTCCTTGGAAACTTCCTCTCAGTGAAGATCTGCTGTCTCGAGCTGATCTTCCATCCTGCTTTATAGTCGCTTGCTTTAACTGCGTGGCTGTTGAAAGCCAGGTATTGAAGGATAGGGGTCTTTCTGACTCATTGATTCCTACACTGTTGAAGGCTAGAAAATCTACCTCTAGGAAGATTTATCATTGTACATCTAAAATGTACATTGCATAGTGTGAGTCCATTAACGTGCATCCACGCTCATTTTCAGTGGCTAGGATATTGGCTTTCCTCCAAAGAGGGGTTGAGCAGTGGTTGGCTTTGGGTATTCTTAAAGGCCAGGTGTCGGCCTTAGCGGTGTTTTTTCAATGTCCCTTAGCTACGCATTCTTTGATTCACACCTTTATCCAGGGAGTTCTCCATATGGCTCCTCTGATACGGTCCCCATTTCCTCTGTGAGATCTTAACTTGGTACTGTCAGTCCTTCAGTAACCTCCCTTTGAAAATATTAGGGAGATTCCTCTGCTTACACTGTCACAGAAGGTAGCCTTTTTGGTGGCTATTACCTCTGCACACAGAGTGTCTGAATTGGCAGCGCTGTCTTGCTGTTTGCCTTATCTGGTGGTCCACATAGATAAAATGGTACTTCGACCTAATTCGTCTTAAGGTGGTTTCTAATTTCCATTTGAATAAAGACATTGTTCTGCCTTCACTTTGTCCTAAGCCCAAGCATCCTAAAGAAATTGCTTTGCATTCCTTTGATGTGGTTCGGGCAATTAGGGTTTGCCTGGTGGCTACTGAGTCTTTCAGAAAATCAGACTCTATTTTTATCCTCACAGAAGGACCTCAGAAGGGATTGGCTGCGTCTGCTGTGACCATATCCAGATGGATCAGGCAGACGGTGGTACAGGCTTATTCACTTAAGGGTCAGGTTCCACTTTTTCCTGTGAAAGCGCATTCTACTAGGGCGCTGAGTGCTTCTTGTGTCTTTCGCCCTTTAGGCGTCGGTAATACAAGTTTGCAAGGCGGCAAGTTGGTCGTCTGTGCACACTTTCACAAAATTCTACAAAGTAGATGTGTTGGCATCCTCAGATGCTTCTTTTGGCTGCAAGGTTTTGCAGGCTGCTGTTTTAAAAAGAATGTATTCTCTTTGAGGGTGTTTGTTGTTTCCAGGTGAGCTGCAGTTGTTCCTGGTTGAGCTTTATGATACCTGGTTGCCCAAGTTTAGCCTTTGGGAATTACGTTCTTGTCTGTGATGTCTTCCCACCCCTCATGCTAATACTGCTTTGGGAAGTCCCAATGGTTAAGAAGAGTATGGAGCTGCGCCTGTCAATGAACGATAAAGAAAACTGTATTTTGACTTACCGTAAAATCCTCTTCTCTGAATTTAATTGACAGACGCAGCATCCACCCCTCTATATATGAGTTGGGTTGTTTGTTTTTTCTGACACTGCTTGCAACAAAAACTGAATACCTATAGCAGAGTGAGTGGGTGTATACCCCCAGGGACTGCCCCATTGGCATGGTAAAGATTTTTCCTGTCTAGTGTCCTACTCCTGTAGGGGGCAGCATAACCCAGTGGTTAAGAAGAATATGGAGCTGTGTCTGTCAATGATCTTCAGAGAAAAGGATTTTACAGTAAGTTAAAAATCCAGTTTTTTGTCCATTCATGTTTACAAAATAGCTCAAGCTCTGTCAGATTGGTTCGAGAGCGTCTGTGAACAGCAATTTTCAACTCCTGCCACAGATTTTTGATTGGATTTAGGTCTGGACTTTGACTGGGCCATTCTAAAACATGCAAATGCTTTGATCTAAACCATTCTATTGAGGCTCTGGCTGTATGTTTAGGGTTGTTGCCCTGCTGGAAGTTGAACCTCTGCCCCAGTCTCAAGACTCTTGCAGACTCTTAACAGGTTTTCTTCTACGATTCCCCCCTACTTGGCTCCATCCTTCTTCCCATCAACTCTGACCAGCTTCCCTGTCCCTGCTGAACAAAAGCATCGCCACAACATGATGCTGCCGCCACCATGTTTCACGGTAAGGAGGGTGTGTTCAGGGGGATGTGCAGTGTTAAGTTTTTCGCCTCACATAGCGTTTTGATTTTAGGGCAAAAGGGTTCAGTTTTGATTTCATCTGACCAGAGCACCTTCTTCAACATGGCTTCACGCAAACTGCAAATGGGACTTCTCATGGCTTTCTTTCAACAATGGCTTGATTCTTGCAACTCTTCCATAAAGGCCAGATTTGTGAAGTGCATTACTAAATAGTTGTCCTGTGGACAGATTTCCCCACCTGAGCTGTGGATCTCTGCAGCTCCTCCATTGTTGTATTAAAAAGTGGTGTCGTAGGCGCATGCGAGGCGGCTCCCCGGATGGCAGCTTAACCAGGGAGCTCAGTCCCGCTCCGACTCCATAGGCGCCCTTACAGCCAACAAGAGCACTCACCTGCCATGACCGCTGGACGTCCATGCTCCCGCAAAACACTAGAGCTCATTTTGGGGCCCTCCGATGCCCTTCTCACAGGTCCGTAGGGACCTCTCATCAATTAGGTGCTGCGGCCTCCAGCTCCACTAACCCTAAGATGGCTGCCGCCACCTCCCACAGCGTGGGATCCGAAGGTGAGGGGGACATTGCGGACACCCCAGCCCTTACAACACCACTCAGGTCAGCTCCTACTAACCCTACAACCCCCAACGTCCACCCATTCTCTCCCCTGCATCCATCCACGGTCTCCATCCTGGAGCGGACGCTGGATGAACTAATACAGTCCCCGGCTGCGGCCTGCTCCACACTGCCGGACGTATTCCAGGGCACATCACCTCTCCCCCCCCCCCCCCCCAACACCCCACAGGACTTTTCTTACATTATGGTCAATTTCTCCAAGATGTTATCTAAAGGGTTAGCACAAACTGCCACACAACCTCTGCCATTCACTCAGATCTTCAGAACCTGGGGACTAGGATTGAGGCCATAGAGCACAAGACGGACCAGACTGTTATGAGAGTTAATCAGAACACAGCAAGAATCCAAAACCTACAGGACCAGCTGGACACTGCTTTGTCCAAAATCAACGAATTGGAAAACAGATCCAGAAGATATAACTTAAGGATCAGGGGGCTACCTGAAAGTATCAAGGACATAGATACGGCAATTACTACCTTCATACAGGACTTGTTTCCAGACATCCCCCCGCACCGCCTTGAGCTGGATAGAGCCCACAGGGCACTCAGACCCCCCTTCCCTGACGGATCTCCGAGAGATATAATTGTTAAGCCACATTTTTAAAGTCAAGGAAGATATTATGAAGAAAACCAGAAACATGGATCAGATAAGCATTCAAGGTCACCCAGTACAGATCTTTGCTGATCTTTCACCCAGCACCATCCAAAAAAGGCGAGCTCTCAAACCGTTGCTTCAAGTCTTTTTACTTGTGTATGCTTGTCCCTCCTATTCCCCTATTCTTTCCAAATCCCTGCATATCTGCTGGTGTTTTTAAATCTCTCCCATTTTCTCCATTTTGTGGGGGTTTCCGGTTCTAACCATTTTTTTGGGATTAACCCTTAGCTGCATTTATCAAGTTTGGTACTATTGTTTTTAGATATTTTTTTTTTGTTTTGTCTGAATTGTAAAATAAGCATATCCAAGGTTCATCGATCATGTTTACCTCTGTAATTTCCCCAATCATTTGTTGCATCTTCTGCCAATATTCTCGAATCTTTGGGCAGTCCCACCAAATGTGGGCAATTGTACCTTTCATGGTACATTCTCTCCAACATAGTGAAGATTTCTCTGGTTGGCATATCTCTGCTTTTACTGGTGTTATGTACCATCTCGGGAGACATTTATAGACGACTTGACACTTTTATACATGTATATTACATAGGTTATTTATATATTTACATATTTTTAATTTTTCTCCCTATATATATATATATATATATATATTTTTTTTTTTTTTCTTAGTCTACACATTACGTTGATACAGAATATTTACATTAAAACCTATATATACACTGGCAGCGCCAAACACTTCCCTTTCCTCTACATATCTATTATATAACCCCTCCCAGGGTTATATTTTGAAGTGGGCGCCAGCCAATCTCTCTGTCATCTCTCTATACTGTATATATTTCTTTATTTGTTATCCTAAGCGAGGATTCTCTTTGTTCTTTGATCCATAAAATAGGACATCATCAGCATATGCTGCTACCTTATGTTCTTCGTCGCCCACTTCCGCCCCCCCATATCCATACTGTATAGTGGCTAGTAAAGGTTTGAGCGAAAGGACAAACAGGGGTGACAGTGAGCATCCCTGTGTCGTCCCGTTATTCATTCCAAAAGGAGGTGGAAGATTTCTGTTAACCACTTACCGCATACTAACGTAGGTCTACGTCGGTAAACTTTGTGGTAGTGTACCGGGATGATGCCTCTAACTAGAGGCACCATCCCGGTACCGTGGTTTAGAGCCGACGGTTGGCTTTCCGTCAGTACCGACCGATGCGGCTTGGGAGCCGCTCGATCGGTACCCGGGGGGGCGGGAGGGGACGCCCCCCCCCCCCCGCCGCCTTCCGTGGCTTTGCCCGGGGCTCCCGTCCCACCGGGAGCCCCGAGCACCCAGCCGGCACGTCCACCGGCTGGATGGAGTCCCGATGAATGCCGGAAACGGCATCGATCGGGTCTCCGATGACGTAACCCGGAGGCGGCGTCCATGACGTCACTTCCGGGTTACTGTGCTGCAAAAGGCGGCAAATTTGAAAAACGGCTGTATGCAAAAATGCAGTTTTCGGCGTTTTGCATACAAGGAAGTGTAGTGGAGGGGTCTAGGGTCTTTTAGACCCTCGATCCCTCCATAAAGTGTACCTGTCACTACATATTGGTGTCACAAGGGATGTTTACATTGCTTGTGACAGCAATAAAAGTGATCAGATTTTTTTTTTTTTTTTTAAACTTTAATAAAGTTAAAAAAATAAATGGGAAAAAAAAAAAAAATTTAGCCGCCCCCGTCACCGCTAGCTCGCGCACAAAAAAAATGTATACGGAAGTTGAGCCGCAAATGAAATCGCTGTTCAAACCACACATGTGAGGTATCGCCGCGATCGCCAGAGCGTGAGCAATAATTAAAAAAAAAGAGCTACACTCTAACTCAAAACTGGTAACCGTTAAATAAATTTAAAGCATCGCAGATTGAGATCTCTATTGACCGTAGTTTGTCGCGATCCCACGGGGGGGCGCAATTTTAAACCATAACATGTTGGGTATCTATTTACTCGGCGTGACATGTTCTTTCACAATATACAAAAAAAATGGGCTAACTTTACTGTTTAGTATTTTTTAAAATTAGTGAAATGTGATTTTTCAAAAATTTTCCAAAAAAAATGGCGCTTTAAAGACCGCTGCGCAAATACCGCGTGATAAAAAATATTACAATGACCGACATTTTATTCTCCAGAGTCTTTGCTAAAAAAATATATATAATGTTTGGGGGTTCTAAGTAGTTTTCTAGGAAAAAATACTGGTTTTAATGCGTGAACAAAAAGTGTCCGAAATAGGGCTGGGGCTTAAGTGGTTAACTTTTACCAATGCTGTTGGATTCCTATACAGTGCTTTTATCCATTGGATCATTCTAGAGCCAATTTCCAGGTCTTCTATTGTTTCTAACAGTAAAGCCCCAGTCTACCCTGTCAAATGCTTTTCTCTATTGTTCATTGACAGACGCAGCTCCATATTCTTCTTTACCCACATTCTTCTTGACCATTGGGTATATTAAAAGGGTATTATTAGGTATTTTAAAGGGAACCTTCGTTGACATGTGGGGGCCGCCATTTTGCTGTAGACTGCATGTGGGGGCCATCATTTTGCTGTAGACTTTTTACTCTGCATTAATGTAAAAACGTTTTCTCATTACAATGCATGGGCGGCCATGTTTTGATAGTTCCCCATAGGAATGCATTGGGGGGCGACAATTTTCTTGAAGTCCACGGTCGCTGGACAGCAAGTGGAGACACTAAAGGCTGTAGGCATTACCCAGGTGCTTTTTTATTTCCATTTCCTGTGCCAGATAATTTCTATCTTCTACACAGAACGTTTCTGAAGCCTCCAGACTGGTTTGGTGGTAATGTTTTTGGTGTCCCTGTAGGTATTCCTCACTCACACTGCTGCTGGCTGTGTTAGGCTGGGACTTGTAGTACCGCTGGTGCAACGGTGCTGATAGCGTTTTTGCAACTTTTTTAAAGTGACACTGCATTTTTTATATTCAGAGCTAATGGAGTCCCAGGACCCTCTCGGTTGCAGCCCCTGTCTGCTTTTACAGCAGATTTGGAAAGCCTGGTGTCAAAAGTGGATTTAGTTTTAAAAAGTGCCGTTAACTGAAAGCGCCCTTTGCCTTCACCTCCCTCTGTGGTATCCTTAGATTCTGAGGCAGATATGGCTGCTGCAGACACAGCCCACCTTGGTGGATCTGTGTCATCGCATTCTGATGGCGAGGAGGACATGTCCTCGTCAGCCGCCGCACGGGAAAGCGTGCTGGTGGAAGCACTTAGAGTATCTGTGCGGAAAACTTAAAAAATGACGGATGAGTCTACAGCATCAGGGACGCAAGTGTCTTTTGGTACCTGCAAATCCCAGAAGTCAGGCAAGGTGTTTCCGTGTAAGCAATTCTTTGACAACATTGTCAATGAACAGTGGGGGAGCATCAGACAAATGTTAGTGGTGCTAAGCGCTTTAAAAGTCGCTACCCTTTTGCAGATGCAGTTTCCACTAGGTGGACCGTGCCACCTAAGGTGGATCATCCGGTTTCCAGACTAAACAAGTCTACTGTGGAAGATTCCCCAGTGTTTACGAACCCAGTGGATAGACGGATTGAGTCTCTGTTCTGCCATTTGCATGTGATAGCGGGCTCAATACTAATAACGGTCTTTGTAGATCATTCTGGTGTCACAGAACATCAAAGAATGGGTCAAGTTGCTAAAAGGTGACTTGGAAACAGAGCAGTTCTCACCGGGCCTGATTGTGCTAAAGGTCTGAGCATTTCTGTATATCTGTGATGCATGACTGGATGTGGCTCCACTGGTGGCCAGACTGACCGGACTGCTATTAGACACATGGTGTGGTTAAAATGCTGGTCTGTGTACTAGGCCTCCAAAAAAGGCTCTTTCTGACCTTCCCTTTATGGGGGATAGGTTGTTTGGATCCTCCTTAGATGGGCTGATCAAAGGCCTTACGGGTGAGAAGAGTACTCTTCTACCCCAAGGCACCTGGTAATAGACGGGGGCCTTCATTTACTGCTCATAGGCAGCCCTTTTGTACCTCCGGGTCGCATGAGAATGGAGCTAAGCCATTCAGGTCTTCTGGGGGTTCCAAGAAGGCATGGTCGGGTAAGCCGAGAACAGGCAACTGTCGATCGGAGGACAAATCCTCGTCGCCCTCACCCGTTTCTGGGGTGGGGGGACGTCTTTGCTTCCTTCCGGAACCATGGACTTCCTTGATTGAATAAATGGGTCCACAAACTAATTCTATCGGGTTTCAAGATCAGATTCCGGTCTTGACTGTTGGACAGGTTCCTCCTGTCCAATCTACGCCTATCTCCAGACCGGTTAAGGGATCTACGAGAGGTGGTACAAGATCTGCTGTCGCAAGGGGTGATTGTGCCGGTTCCTTCTCGGGAACGCTTTCAGGGGTTCCACACAAACCTGTTCACTGTTCCCGGCAAAGTATGTCCAATCCTGGACCTCAAAGCTCTGAACTGCTTTGTGAGGGTACAGCAGTATCAAATGTAGTCCGTTTGCACGGTAGTGGCGTCTCTGCAACGGGGAGACATTTCGGCCTCCATAGATGTCAAGGACGTATATCTACACATCCCTATTTACACTGGTCACCAGTGTTTTCTTTGCTTCACTGTGGAAGAAGAGCATTATCAAATTGTTGCATTACCCTTTGGTCTCCCCTCCGTCCCCAGGGTCTTCACCAAAGTGTTGCCTCCAGTGTTGTCATTGTTGCAACAAAGGGGGATTTCGGTACTAGGGTATTGGGACGATCTCCTCCTAAGAGCATATCCACATTCAGTTCTGTTGGGCGACTTGACAATTACTGTACGGACTCTGCTAGAGTTCAGGTGGAACATCAATTTAAAAAAATCTGCCCTGATACCATCCTTAAGACTGGATTATCTGGGCCTGATTCTGGATTCCGCTTTGGCAAGGGTTTTCCTTCCCTTGGACAAGCTGCAAAAGTTGCAGGGGGCGATTTGTTTGCTGTTAACCAACAATCTGTCCTCGCTGCAGACTTGCATGCGGGCCTTGGGTTTGATGGTGTCAACCTTTGAGGCAGTTCAGTTTGCTCAGTTCCACACGAGACTCTTACCAGGGAGATTCTTGTCTAATGGAACATTCTTGTCTAAGATCCAAAGTCCTTGGACGTTGTGATTCGGTTGAGTCAAAACACAAGCACTACGTCAGGGCAAGTCCTTACTTCCACTGTATTGGACTGTGGTAACCGCAGATGCCAGCCTGTAAGGCTGGGGAGGAGTGCTGGGGAAGCTCTACGTCCAGGGGCTTCTGGAACTCAGCACCACCCCTCACCTTTAATCTGTTTGTAGTTTAAAGATAAACTATCAGTGCTAGATAAAGCATTGCCTGAGTCACTGGACAACTCTTTTGTAGGGTTGTCCAGTCCGGATTCAATCGGACAAGGCTATGGCATTGTCAATCATCAAGAGGGCACCAAGAGTGTCTTGGCTGCCCGGGAGGTGGCCAAGATCCTTTGAATGAACGGAAAAGTTTGTTCCAGCCCTTTTGGCCGTGCACATACCAGGTGTGTAAAACTGGCAGGCGGAGAGTCATTCTGGTCGCTCCAGACTGGCCTCGCCGGTTTTGGTACACAGATCTGGTGAGGCTGGTTGCCGATGCTCCTTGGAGAGATCTGCTGTCTCAAGGGCCGATCTTCCATCCTGCTTTATAGTCGTTGGCTTTAACGGCGTGGCTGTTGTAAGCCCGGTATTGAAGATGGCTCCTTCGAGGAGATCCCCGCTGCTTTCGTGGGATCTTAATATGGCTTTATCTGTTCTTCAAAAAGCTCCTTTTGAGAACATTAGGGAGTTTCATCTGCTTACATTAACACAGAAGTGTGCCTCTTTGGGTGGCTATTGCTTCTGTCTGCAGAGTATCTGAATTGGTGGCGCTGTCCTGCCGTTCACCTTTTCTGGTGGTCCACAGAGATAAACTGGTACTTCGACTTAATCAGTCTTCTCTTCCTAAGGTGGTTCCTGATTTTCTTCTGAATAGAAGACATTGTGCTACCTTTGCTCTGTCCTAAGCCCAAGCATCCCAAGGAAATTGCTTTGCATTTTTTTGAATGTGGTTTGGTCAATTAGAGGCGGCTACTGAATCTTTCAGAAAATCAGACGCTCTATTTTCTTTACCGAAGGATCTCGTAAAGGATTGGCTGCGTCTGCTGTGACCATATCCAGATGGATCAGGCAGAAGGTAGTTCACGCTTATTCACTGAAGGATCATGTTCCTCCTTTCCCTGTGAAGGTGCATTCTACTAGGGCACTGAGTGCCTCTTGGGTTTTTCGCCATCAAGTGTCAGTGATGCAAGTTTACAAGGCGGCAACTTGGTCGTCGTTGCACACGTTCACAAACTTCTACAAAGTAGATGTGTTGGCATCTTCGGATGCCTCTTTTGGGCGGAAGGTTTTGCAGGCTGCTGTCTAAAAGAGAACTTTTTTTTCTCTTTGAGGGTGTATGTTTTTTCTAGGTGAGCTCCAGTTGTTCCTGGTTGAGCTCCATGTTACCTTGTTGGCTTAGTACTTGGGGAATTACGTTCGTTCTTGTGATGTTTTTCCCAGCCCTCATGCAAATACTGCTTTGAAACGTCCCAATGCTCAAGAAGATATGGAGCTGCGGCTGTCAAGGAGCGATAGAGAAAACTAGATTTTTGACTTTAAACAAAGAAGGCTCTCGCGCTAACATGGGAAAAAAGGGTGTGTTGGGTATGGCATAGTAGAAAAAGGGAGGTCTCAGCTAGCACTGATAGTTTATCTTTAAACTACAAACAGATTAAAGGTGTGGGGTAGTGCTGCGCTACCTCTTGCGTGATAAGCGGTATATCTAATCACAGACAGTCAAAGATAAGTAGCTCTATAGATCAAAAAAGCCAATGTAAACAAATACAGATCTTCTCATAAATAAATATGCAGATAAACAAACTATATGACTAAAATGTCGATTTACAGTGCTTTGCGAAAGTATTCGGCCCCCTTGAACTTTGCGACCTTTTGCCACATTTCAGGCTTCAAACACAAAGATATAAAACTGTATTTTTTTGTGAAGAATCAACAAATGAAGTGGGACATAATCATGAAGTGGAACAAAATTTATTGGATATTTCAACTTTTTTAACAAATAAAATTCTGAAAAATTGGGCGTGCAAATTTATTCAGCCCCCTTAAGTTAATACTTTGTAGCGGCACCTTTTGCTGCCATTACAGCTGTAAGTCGCTTGGGGTATGTCTCTATCAGTTTTGCAGATCGAGAGACTGACATTTTTGCCCATTCCTCCTTGCAAAACAGCTCAAGCTCAGTGAGGTTGGATGGAGAGCGTTTGTGAACAGCAGTTTTCAGATTCTCGATTGGATTCAGGTCTGGACTTTGACTTGGCCATTCTAACACCTGGATATGTTTATCTGTGAACCATTCCATTGTAGAACATAACGTTCTGCATTGTTGCCAAAAAGTTCGATTTTGGTTTTATCTGACCAGAGCACCTTCTTCCACATGTTTGGTGTGTCTCCCAGGTGGCTTGTGGCTGACTTTAAATAACACTTTTTATGGATATCTTTAAGAAATGGCTTTCTTCTTGCCACTCTTCCATAAAGGCCAGATTTGTGCAGTATACGACTGATTGTTGTCCTATGGACAGTCTCCCACCTCAGCTGTAGATCTCTGCAGTTCATCCAGAGTGATCATGGGCCTCTTGGCTGCATCTCTGATCAGTCTTCTCCTTGTATGAGCTCAAAGTTTAGAGGGACGGCCAGGTCTTCGTAGATTTTCAGTGGTCTGATACTCCTTCCATTTCAATATTATAGCTTGCACAGTGCTCCTTGGGATGTTTAAAGCTTGGGAAATCTTTTTTGTATCCAAATCCGGCTTTAAACTTCTTAAAAACAGTATCTCAGACCTGCCTGGTGTGTTCCTTGTTTTTCATGATGCTCTCTGCACTTTAAACGGACCTCTGAGACTATCACAGTGCAGGTGCATTTATACGGAGACTTGATTACACACAGGTGGATTCTATTTATCATCATTAGTCATTTAGGTCAACATTGGATCATTCAGAGATCCTCACTGAACTTCTGGGGAGAGTTTGCTGCACTGAAAGTAAAGGGGCTGAATAATTTTGCACGCCCAATTTTTCAGTTTTTTATTTGTTAACAAAGTTTGAAATATCCAATACATTTTGTTCCACTTCATGATTGTGTCCCACTTGTTGTTGATTCTTCACAAAAAATTACAGTTTTATACCTTTATGTTTGAATGCCAGTTCACACTTATGCGATGCGGGAAGGCTGCAAATTCTCAGCCTGTTCCCGCATCGCAAACGCACCCCTGGCAGTTCACACTGCCATATGCGATACTCTGGGGGTGTCAATGAAATGTTAACGACACCCCCAGTTTGATCGCATATTGCAGTGCGATCTTACAGTTCACACAGGATCGGATCGCACAAGTGTGAACCACTGTGCGATCCGATCCTGATGCGGCTGCAAAAAAGGGTCCTGTGCGTCTGCTGCGGGTGCAGTGCGAATTTAGCAATACAAAGTGTATGGCTGAACTCGCACCGCACAGCCGATCGCATGTAATGAAGGAGCAGTGTGCTCCGACATTACATGCGATCGCCGCAGCCGCACATATGTGAACCGGCACTGAAGGCTGAAATGTGTCAAAAGGTTGCAAAGTTCAAGGGGGCCGAATACTTTCGCAAGGCACTGTGTTATCAATAAATATGGCAGTGCAAAGGTAGAGTGCTACGGGTGGTGCAAAAACTGGTTGGACACAAAATGTGTAGTGTTGTGATTGCCCAAAGTGCCTTGTGCTATCGGATAAAACGCTGATACAAGGTACAAATTAAATAATATACATATTAGTGCTGGTAAATACGTGTATAAAGTGACCGTGCTGATACTTATAAGTTTTCAAAAAATAATTTTAGCTGGAGAACAAGTACATAAATACACATATTCTAAAGGTAATAGTTGTAAGTATGCCTTGTTGTAAATAAAAGCAGTGGTGGTATATAAATAAGTTCAAATAAAGTGCATAGTGCAAGGATCTTGGGAATGAAGAAAGTAAACGTAAGTCTCTTCACTGTGATTTGGTGTGATAACGGTGCTTTGTGCTAAGCCAAGTGCTGGGTGCTGGTGACAATAAATAAATTTGAGGTATATGTGCAGATGGATGTTACTGGGTACCTCCAAACAGAAAGTGCAGGTGATGGACCGTGAGGGGGCCTCCTAACAGTGTGGTTGGCCTCTCACCTGTCATTTTCTTGTATAAAGCCTGTGGGTAAATATGGCTGCAGGGTTCCAGGGATTGGTCCCTCTCCTGATTCCTGGTACTGGTCTGTCCTCTGGTAAAAGATGGGGAGTGGGGAGTCACTCCAGGGGCCCCAGGGTCCTGTGAATGGGATCTCCTAAGATCCTAGTGATGGGAATTCCGCTACTCCTGGCAGTTCTCTCAGAAATGGGGTACAAACAAGGTGCCTCTGGTGTACTATGTCAGAAAATGTATTTAAATAAAATAGCAATAACTCACATTTAAAATCACTGTCGGCAGTAAGGTAAAACAAGTGTAGGTAATGTGTGTCTCTTCCTCATACGTCACTTACGGGGGTCCTACGCGTTGCGTCACGTGACCTCGGGATATCAGAGTGTGGGTGGCGCTAGAGGGACCTAGTGTGAGTGTCTAACGGCACCATATTTGCGGAGCAAAACCATAGAGGGAGAATAATAACATAAACTGGCTATATGACAAACTTAGGTGGATTTTGATGAACATAGTTACATAGTTTGTGAGGTTGAAAAAAGACATCAGTCCAACCAGTTCAACCTATGATGTGTGTGTGTGTTTGCTGTTAACCATACATTGAATACCCCTGTATGTTGTGATCTTTAAGGTGCCCGTCTAATCGTTTTTTGAAACTATCAATGCTCCCTGCTGATACTACTGCTTGTGGAAGAGAATTCCACATTCTTACTGTTCTGACAGTGAAGAACCCCTTACGTATTTTAAGATTAAACCGTTTTTCCTCTAGTTTTAGTGAGTGGCCACGTGTCTGATTGTATTCCCTTTCTCTAAAAAGTTTGTTCTTTATGCTAGGGTCGCCAGTACAGTATTTGTACATTGATATCATATCCCCCCTCAATTGTCTCTTCTCCAGAGAGAATAAGTTCAGTGCTTGTAGTCTTTCCTCGTAGCCGATGCCCTACATTCCCCTAATTATTTTTGTTGCCCTTCTCTGGACTTTCTCCAGTTCCAGCACATCCTTCCTGAGGACCGGTGCCCAGAACTGGACAGCATACTCCAGATGTGGCCGGACCAGAGTCTTGTAGAGTGGGAGAATAATCTCTTTATTTCTGTAGTGAATCCCCTTTTTTTATACATGCCAGTATTCTGTTGGCTTTGCTTGAAGCGGCTTGGCATTGCATGCCGCTGCCAAGCCTGTTGTCCACCAGTACCCCCAGGTCCTTTTCCATCCTAGACTCACCCAGAGGTCCCCCCCCCCGTGAGTCGCTTGCTTTCGTGTTTCTGACCCCCAAGTGCATTACTTTACATTTTTTCAACATTAAACCTCATCTGCCATGTAGTGGCCCACCCCATTATTTTTTTCAGGTCCGCTTGTAAGGTTTCCACATCCTGCATAGAAGATATTGGCATGCTTAGTTTAGTATAATCCGCAAATACTGAGATTGTACTAGATATCCCCTCCTCTAGATCATTTATGAATAAATTAAACAGGATTGGTCCCAGGACAGAACCTTGGGGGACCCCACTTTCCACACCTGCCCAATCCAAGTACTCTCTATTTATCACCACCCTCTGGACTCTCCCCTGGAGTCAGTTCTCTATCCAGGTACTCACCCTATGGTCCATACCTACGTACCGTAGTTTGTACAGTAAGTGTTTGTGGGGAACGGTGTCAAAGGCCTTTGCAAAGTCCAGATACACCACATCCACAGGCTTACCTTTATCTAGGTGGCAGCTCCCTTCATCGTAGAGGGTTAATAGATTGGTTTGTCTTTTTCATGACTCCATGCTGATTACTACTAATAATACTGTTTTCATTACTAAAGTTTTGTATGTGGTCCCTTAACATCCCCTCCAAAATCTTGCAGACTACTGATGTTAGGCTGACTGGCCTATAGTTACCCGGGATATATCTCGGCCCTTTTTTAAATATTGGTACCACGTTGGCTTTTTTCCAATCAGCTGGCACCATACCTGTTAGCTCAATCTCGTCAGGAGGCAATTTCAAGATGATTTACGACCCTTCAGTCTTAACTCCCCCTGTGTAGTCAATTCCCCTCCGCTGGCCAGGAGATGCAAAGACACACAGCGACTTAAGCTTAGCGTACACACATCTAATTTATTTCAAGTTGGCTCACACATTTAAAGGAAATTTGAGCGGCAAAGCCCAGTTTAAACCAGTAACAATTCATGGGTCAACTTAACAATAGAACATATCTCCACAAAAACAATACATGAAAAGGCCCTTGTGTTCCCCATACATCTCTGTCAATGTGGGGTGTCTTGTGTCTGAAATTGTGTTTTGTGGGAAAGCTGCTCCGTCTGTGTTCAGCTGTCAGATGTGTTAATGTAAGCAATTGTCAATTGTGTTCAGGTGTTGTCTGTAATCTCTATGCGAAGCCTAACTTGTTAAGACCAGCAGAATAAATGCTAGTAAGAGCCACTTGCAGCACTGGGGTTCAGGGCCTACAGGAAGGCAGGTCATTTTAAGACAGGAAGGATACCTAATGGCACTAACTTGGGAGAACACAGCATGTCCACACATGCAACAATGGTGAGGGCCCTTGGAGGGGTTGAACTGCCTTGTATTCTCCAAAGGTGGAGATGGGTTAACTTGCAGTCCTCTTACTCACCCAAGCAGGCAGCTACCTAGAACTAAAAGGCCAATAGACAACTGAGAATCCCTTTGCATGGCTAAGATGCTGTGATCACTAAACAGTAGGGAGTGTCAAGCTGTCTTGTGTACATGGACACACAGAGACACACAAAACCGAAGTGAGTACCCATGCAAACATAAATTTATAAGGGATTGCATAGTTGCCCAGTGACACCAAACAGGAAATTGAAACCAAATGTAACGCTCCTGCGTTTTATGTATGATGTGGATTTTCAGCTGCAGAAATATTCCACTTCAGTAGTCATGTAGAGAAACGCTGAGACACCATTCCCAACTCTCAATGACTCATCATGTGTGGAGGATCTCAATTCAGCAATTAAATACACACACTCAATAAGATGTTTCCTAGAGTGGCTTATGTATATAGTAACACAGTGATGATAGGCTGAAGAGACAGGTTGGGTAGAGATGGTAGATGACAGACACTTGAAAGGAAATGTTCTTGAAAGTAAGATAGTAGCAGATGAGATGCAGATAGGTTTAGCAATCATGTATGGTAGCAGATGACAGAGTAGCAGGTGGACATACAAGAGAGATCAACCCAGTGCAAGAACAGGTGGTAGTAGGCTCAAGAGCTAGCAATCTTAGATAATGCAGATGTAGTAATAGTCCTTAGTATGCAGAGCTAGATAGTGTAAGCTTTAGTATGAAAGTTATAGAGGTTTCCCCTATGGGGTACTTATTACTAATAGTTATGTAGCAGAGGAGAGGTTCGGCAAGAGCGGATGATCCGGTAGCGGGATACAGGGATCAGCGCAGCGTGGTTCCGACAGCGAGGTAAGCTTGCAAGCATGAGAGCTTCAAGACAGGTTAGCATCAAGGCACAAAGCAGTTTGAACGAACACATGTGAGTGAGAGCCGGCGATCTAAATAGCCATCAGTCCGGCGCTCAGTGATGACAGCATCAGTCTTAAAGGTGTATGCGCACCTTACCAAAAGAGAATGGTGGGGCGCATACACTTATGAAAGAGTAATTAGGGTACCCAAAGGTACCAGAACATTACAGTACCCCCCCCCCCTTAAGGCCGGCTCCTGAAGGCCTCTGGAGCTGGTTTGTCTGGGTACTTCGCATGAAAATTGCGGATTAATCTAGAGGCATGTATGTCAGAGGTGTTTATCCATGTGTCGTCTTGGGGCCCATAGTTCTTCCATCGAACCAAGTACCGAAGTCTTCCTCTGTGGATACGAGAATCCAGAATCTCTTTTATCTCTCATTCTTCTCCACCTTCAACTTGTACAGGAGGAGGAGGTGGGATAGTAGGCCTTATTCCTTGGTCAGGAACATGGGGCTTCAGTAGCGACACATGGAAAATGGGATGTATTTTGAGGTCTATTGGCAATGTAAGCTGTACTGCAGCTTTTCCAATAAGTTTCTTGATTGGGAAAGGTCCCAAGAACAGAGGTCCAAGCTTTTTGCTAGGTATTTTCAGTCTTAAATTTTTTGTTGAGAGCCAAACGAGGTCCCCGATAGCGTACTGAGGAGAAGGTCTTCTGCGAAGATCATAGTACTTCTTTTGTTGACTATGAGCGTGTGCAATAGTAGTATTAAGCAAACCCAGAGAGTCCTTTATTTGGGTAAGATATTCTGAAGCTACTGGGTTATTTGAAGGAAGGATGCGTGGTGGAAGAATAGAGGGATGAAACCCATAGTTCAAGTAGAACGGACTCTGCTTGGTCGTACTGTGGGTTGCGTTGTTGTAGGCAAATTCTGCCAGAGGGAGAAGATCCACCCAATCATCCTGTTGGTAAGAAGTGTAACAACGTAAATATTGCTCGATGCATTGGTTGACTCTTTCAGTCTGTCCGTTGGTCTGCGGATGGTAAGGAGAAGTGAGCTTCCGCTCGATCCGTAGTATGTGACATAGTTCTTGCCAGAACTTGGAAATAAATTGTGATCCACGGTCAGACAGAAGAGTTTTTGGGATACCATGTAACTTAAAGACATGTTTCATCAGGAGTTCTGCCGTTTGTTTGGACGAAGGTAGTCTGCGAATAGCAATGAAATGTGCCATTTTTGTCAGATGGTCCACTGACACTAAGATGGTATTAAATCCTTTGGAAGGAGGCAATTCCACTATAAAGTCCAAGGACACAACTTCCCATGGAGTTTGGGGTATTGGTAGACTGCATAGTAGACCGGATGGTCTCGTAGTGTCAATTTTGGACCTGGCACAGACATTGCATGAAGAGACGAATTTTTGTATAGATGTTTTCATGTCAGGCCACCAGAATTGCCTGGCAATCAGATTAATAGTCTTTGTCATACCCATATGTCCTGCCATTGGCACATCATGCGATAATTCCAAGATCTTGGTGCGTATGGTAGGTGGTATGTAAAGTTTGTCGTTGTAGTAGAGGAAGCCTTCTGCATCAGTATTTAGTTGTGGTGGGGGTGAATCCAAACTTATACCATGCAAAACCTCTTCCTTCAAGGAACGGACAACTCCAATAATGCGTTTGTGAGGTATTATAGGAACGGAAGGGATTTCGAAGTAGTTTTTGAGATGGGAAAGTTCATCCTGTGAAAGAGGATAAACATGACCGAACGGCAATTTGCTATTTGGGAGTAGATCAATGCTACAATCATAGTCTCGATGGGGAGGTAGTGCTTGAGCATTTTTCTCAAGAAAAACCTCAGAGAGATCCTGATAACATAGTGGTGCAATCTCATCTGTCACCACAGACAGGATCTTCCCGAAAGACGGGAGGTTACACGTACCCTCGCAATAGCAAGAGAGGAAGGTCAGGGTCTGTTCCTTCCAATCTATGGTTGGTTGATGTGTGTGCAACCAGGGAAGTCCCAAAACAATGGGAAAGTGGGGTGAAGATATTAGATCGAAGGTAGTGGTCTCCATATGAGACCCGTTAGTAGTGACTAGGAGTGTCTGTGTCTGATCAGTGATCGGACCAGAGGATAAAGGAACACCGTTAATAAGACTCACTGAGACAGGTTTAAGTTTAGAAATAATAGGAACTTTATTTAAAGCAGCAAAACGTATGTCAATATAATTTCCACAAGATCCTGTGTCAATCATGGCCTTAGTAGTAATCCTGTTCTGGTCCCACTGTAATGTCAAGCAAACAGAAAGGTAAGGGTTAGTGATTGAAGTTGTCAATCCCCCTAGGAGGACATGTGAACACTCACCCTTCTTTTTGTAGACTAGGGGACAGACGTTTATCTTGTGATCCGGGGATGCACAGTACAAGCAGAGATTACCAGATCGTCTTCTGGCTCTTTCCATAGTTGATAGAGGTGGGCATATGGTTCCTATCTCCATAGGAACGGGGTCATCGGCCGAAATCCGAGAAGAACTGGATAATGGCATTCCCATTTTCTCAGCCTTTCTTTCTCGTAGTCTTCTATCTATGGTGATACTGAGTTGTATCAATGCATCCAGGGTTTTTGGCAGATCCGCTCGGGCGAGCTCGTCTTTAACGGCCTCTGATAGGCCAAGCCTAAATTGGGTTTTCAGAGATGCATCATTCCATTCTGAATCAAGGGTCCATCTCTTGAATTCTGCGACAAAGTCTTCTACAGGTCTCCCACCCTGTTTCAAGGATCTTAATTGAAGATCGGCAGTACTCTGCCTATTGTGATCATCATATAGGCTAGTGAGTTCTGCTAGGAACAAGGCATAGGAGTTGAGAAGCTGATCGCTTTTCTCAAAAAGAGAGTCTGCCCAGGCCCGAGGATCGCCTGTTAGGTAAGAAATAATAGTACAAACCTTAATGTGATCAGTAAGGTAGGTACGGGGTTTTAGCAAGAAAAGTAACTCACATGCGTTTTTAAATTCGCAAAATTTTTTGCGATCGCCTGTAAATACCAAAGGGGGATTTATTTTGGGTTCAGGGGACTGAGCAGTGGTAAGTTGTGTCAGTCTAATTACCTGCTGCGACAGAGCCTGATTGTCTTCTTTTAATTCGGCAAATGCGTGTATTAACGCAGTTACTTGCTCTTTTAATTGTGTCATCTGAGTGGTTATTTCTGCTGAATCCATTTGTGGTTCGTTCAATCTGTAACGCTCCTGCGTTTTATGTATGATGTGGATTTTCAGCTGCAGAAATATTCCACTTCAGTAGTCATGTAGAGAAACGCTGAGACACCATTCCCAACTCTCAATGACTCATCATGTGTGGAGGATCTCAATTCAGCAATTAAATACACACACTCAATAAGATGTTTCCTAGAGTGGCTTATGTATATAGTAACACAGTGATGATAGGCTGAAGAGACAGGTTGGGTAGAGATGGTAGATGACAGACACTTGAAAGGAAATGTTCTTGAAAGTAAGATAGTAGCAGATGGGATGCAGATAGGTTTAGCAATCATGTATGGTAGCAGATGACAGAGTAGCAGGTGGACATACAAGAGAGATCAACCCAGTGCAAGAACAGGTGGTAGTAGGCTCAAGAGCTAGCAATCTTAGATAATGCAGATGTAGTAATAGTCCTTAGTATGCAGAGCTAGATAGTGTAAGCTTTAGTATGAAAGTTATAGAGGTTTCCCCTACGGGGTACTTATTACTAATAGTTAAGTAGCAGAGGAGAGGTTCGGCAAGAGCGGATGATCCGGTAGCGGGATACAGGGATCAGCGCAGCGTGGTTCCGACAGCGAGGTAAGCTTGCAAGCATGAGAGCTTCAAGACAGGTTAGTATCAAGGCACAAAGCAGTTTGAACGAACAAATGTGAGTGAGAGCCGGCGATCTAAATAGCCATCAGTCCGGCGCTCAGTGATGACAGCATCAGTCTTAAAGGTGTATGCGCACCTTACCAAAAGAGAATGGTGGGGCGCATACACTTATGAAAGAGTAATTAGGGTACCCAAAGGTACCAGAACATTACACCAAACAGCCTTGGAGACACAGGGTTTGACTTCAAGGACCATTTATATGCAAAGCCTGGGGCAATGAGTCACCTTAGAATGAAAAGAGATGGCTTGGCTGGCCATGCAACTAATTGAATTAACAACAGGAGGTTACCTTGTACCAAAGTAGTAGCTCTGACATAAATTCATTATAATTCTTAGCACACTATAGGTGTAATAATAGAGCAACAATTTATCCAATTCCATCCTATTCTTCCATCTCACAATATAATAAAAAAAACTTTATATAAAAAAAACTTTATAAGACAAGAGATGCTTAATTATTCAAGGCATAGAACCTCATTAATGCCAGAGCTCATATGTGTCAAATTAGAACACATCAAATATCTGACACCCAATAAATAAGAACTTTCTACCACCCATAAAAACAGTCTAATCAATCAGAAAAAAACAATTTGTAAACAATACTCCCATTGGTGAGTTGTCGTTGAAGGCTGTGATTGTCCTTCTTTCATCAAATTTATCTGAGAAATAAGCATCAAGAAAAATTTAGTAACAAAACATTTTACTTTTCCTCCTAAAAATAAACCAACGGTTAGAGGAATTTAGCATACAGTAAGCATGTCAAACATTTTCCTTCCTAACAGTGCACTTCTCTAATACCAAAAATTGTTGACGTCAAATTAATTATTACCACGTGGATTTCTATATTTTTTTTTGTTATGGTATACCATAAATTTAAAGAAAAAATTATTATTGTTCACCATGGTTAAAAAATGAGCAGCTCAAAAATAAACATTAGTAATTTCCCATTTGGCTACAAGAAATTATATGTCACCATTTTTCACCCATTTGGAACATTCTTCAAAACTGTTTTTTTTTCTACAAAAGCAAAAAATGATAGTTAATATACATCTGCATATACAATTAACAGATTCTTTTGTACTTTCCTCTTCAAGTTTACTCAGCTCAGTCAATTTGTATGACAATACAACTGTTTACACTCCCAAACCTTGCAATTACTTGTGTCACGGAAGGGAGGCTGAAAAACTCCAAAAAAATTTTTGTTTAAAAAGTCAGTGATAAAGATAAAAAGTCAGTGATAAAAACCTCAATGATAAAGTTCAAAATTGCTCACGACTTTAAGGATAGAAATACAATTTTAGTCCTTAAGGTCACACTTTCCACACCAAATATATTTTCTTGCTTCTAAAAGCTGCCATGACCAGCATAGCATGGATTTTTTTACCTTTTTGTTGTACACGTGGCAAAGTCACATCACTTTAAAACATAAGTAATAAACACAAAACAAATCATTATGCAACCAGTATTCATTCAGTGTTATCAAATGCTTTGCTGATACAGCACTTTTAGGAACATTATTAAAACTAACACAACATAACGATCCATGGATCTCACACACCTCTAAGGTTGCCCATACACGATACAATTTTCATACAATTTTTCTAAACGTAAATTTCATTTTTCCCTTGGGATTCTCCTTACCTTAAGAATTGCCCATTATCTTAAGCTCAGAATATAAAGTGAGATTAGCTGAGTTTGAAGGTTTATATATATATAGGGATGGTGAGGGCAGTATTTAGACTTTATTGGAAAACCTAGTTTCCAACTTATGTGGTTTCCTGCATCTTTATAATCACATTTATATACACCCAATTTATGGTTTGCTGTTAACTATCCTTGGTGGGCAAGTTTATACCTTCAAGCTCAGCTTAATATCACATACAATCTCCACATACATCTATACAATGGCATGCAATCTTATATAACGACTAAATACACTTAAGTGTCTATACAGCAAATATACAATGTTTAGAGGGAGAATTCACTATCACACACAGTACTGTTTTGTAATCGGGGATCAGACCCCTTATTATCTTTGGGGCATCAGACCACTATTTTCTTTAGGAATATCAGATTCCTGGGAGGCGCTAAAAATAGCGCTAACTGGGTACCGTTAATATGCTCTGACAGTATAGGGTGGCAATAAATAAAAAATAGAATTACTCACCCAATACTGTGTTATGGCAGATCCCAACTTCTTGACACCAAACTGTTAGCTCAATCTCGTCAGGAGGCAATTTCAAGATGATTTACGACCCTTCAGTCTTAACTCCCCCTGTATAGTGAATTCCCCCCCCCCCCCCCCCGCTGGCCAGGAGATGCAACGACACATAGCGACTTAAGCTTAGCATACACACATCTAATTTATTTCAAGTTGGCTCACACATTTAAAGGAAATTTGAGCGGCAAAACCCAGTTTAAACCAGTTACAATTCATGGGTCAACTTAACAATAGAACATATCTCCACAAAAACAATACATGAAAAGGCCCTTGTGTTCCCCATACATCTCTGTCAAAGTGGGGTGTCTTGTGTCTGAAATTGTGTTTTGTGGGAAAGCTGCTCCGTCTGTGTTCAGCTGTCAGATGTGTTAATGTAAGCAATTGTCAATTGTGTTCAGGTGTTGTCTGTAATCTCTATGTGAAGCCTAACTTGTTAAGTGTCCAAATGAATGCATGAAAGGTGTTTAATATGTAAACACCTATCAATGTCTGTCGTCTATATGCAAAAATACAACTGCCAAGTGTCAAAGGATGTATGAATGAGGTGTGTTAGTCTGACTCATTAATGTCAGTGCAAGGGACCACATTCCATTGGGAAGTGGGCATGAGCTGGAATGTATTATGAAATATAATATTTCAGTAAGGCACATTGATACTCTTTCAATACCCGTCTGTAAAGATCAAGAATAATGGCCTGCCAATCACCTGGCTGAGCTCTTTAAGAACCCTCAGGTGCAAGCCATCCGGTCCCAGTGATTTATTTATGTTAAGTTTCTCTAGTTTAGTTCTAAGTCTATCTTCTGTTAGCCATGGCGGTACTTCCTGAGGTGTATTATTTAGTTTAACATTACAAGCTGGGTTAGTGTAGCCCCCCGATTATTTTGTGAAGACTGAAGAGAAGAAATTATTTAACACTTCTGCCTTTTCTCTGTCCTCTGTGGCCAAATTTCCTTTTGTTGTCTTTTATGGGGCCAATGTGTTCTGGCCTGACTTTCTTACTAAAAATTGGGAATAAAGTGCAGCGCTGTGATGACAAGAAACTCCCAACAGTTCACAGTGGAACAAAAAAATAACATGTGACAGTCTATAAATGAATATAATCAAAAGGGTCCATATTCAGATTCCAAGTGATAAATGCAAATAGAATGTTCCAAAATATGAAAGTGAGTCGTGATAATGATGTCCTGTCACCAACACCAAAATAAAATGCGCTCACCAGATGTTGTTGACCCTAAATACCATATGGCATGAGGGTCAAAAGGAGCTGTTAAGATGAGGTAGGATTCCATAAACAATCTGCAACCACGGATGTCTCCTTGGTGTGTATCCAACAGGGTTGATGGAAAAGGATCACTCACAGATGACTAGGCCCATGTGGAAGTAAACCAAATGTTGTTGACCCTAAATACCATATGGCATGAGGGTCAAAAGGAGCTGTTAAGATGAGGTAGGATTCCTTAAACAATCTGCAACCACCGATGTCTCCTTGGTGTGTATCCAACAGGGTGGATGGAAAAGGATCACTCACAGATGACCAAGCCCATGTGGAAGTAAACCAAAGGAGACAGACATAATGTAAAACCCCAATAAATAATTTATTAAAAAAAGGGAAGAAACACAAACATTCCATTGGTAAGAGCAGAAAAATATGCAAGTCTGGCTGTGAAGGCACGATTCTGATGCAAAATCGTCCTATAGGACTTTTTCAAAAGATATAACCAGCAAGCTATCAAGGAATCCACATAAATATAAAGGCACAATAATTAATGTAAACAAATCCCACCTGTGTTGTGCTGCCGTGCATCGCCATCTAAAACAGAAAGACGGGGTGGCGTGCGTGTCAAGCCTCACTCTGAGATTAGCCAAAGCAGTGTGACATCACTTCCGGTCTACACTGGAAGTGAGGTATAAGCGCATCACACCCGGAAGTTCGTTATAAAAACGGTGGAGCGCATATCCGGTACCAGAGGGAGGTTCGGAACGCAAACACACCGCCCACAAGAGAGGTAGCCATACAACATGTCTCAAAGTGAGTTAATGGGTAGTAAACACAGGGATAAATCCCCAAAAGGAAAGCATATGATCCTTTTAAGGAGAAAATATGTCTTGCATACATCAAATGGGTAAAAAAATACATAATCTAATAAAAATGATAAAAATGTTATATTAAAATCAAAACTAAAAATGGAGGACATGAACAAAATATGATTTTAATACACAACTGCTGGTACATCAAATGGGACACCAAAATACCCAATCAAGAAGTATTGATGAATGAATTTATATCCCATTCGATGTTTAAACCAAAGGGATGGTAGGACCGGAGGGTGTTGATCCAATATGTTTCACAACGCGAAACTCCCCGTATACCGGATCCACCCCTCCAGGGAACAGTGACATGATCTATGATCTGGAATAGGGTCCCCTTGGGATCCTTCTGGTGATGGCATAATGTTTAGGCACATTATGATTACTTTTACCAGTAATAATGCTGGTAATGTGCTCATTAACCCTAACCTGAAATGGTCTGATGGTCCGACCAACATACTGTTTTTGGCAGGGACAAGTCAGCAAGTAGACGACATAGGTAGTGGCGCAAGTGGAGAAAAATTGTATTTGGTAAATAGAATTTGTGACAGTAGACCGAAAAAAAGTAAACTTTTTTCTCTTGTCACTATTCAACTGGCACACTCTACATTTCCGGCATGGAAAAAATCAAATTAGGTTAGCAAAAAATTGGAGTTTGGTAGGTGGGTCCAACAGATTTGGGGCTACCCTGTTTTTGAGAGAGGGTGCACCTCTAAAGGTGACCAGAGGTCTTTCCGGAAGGACAGGGCCCAAAATACGGTCATTTTTCAAAATGTCCCAATGTCTAGATAGAATTGTTTTAATTTGTTTGTGTTGGACAGAGTATTGAGTAAACAGCGACCACTTGGTAAAGTTTGAGTCAACGTGATTATGATGAGTAGAGTTTTGTAACAATTGGGCTCTGTTTCTACATGCAACTTCCCTAATTACATTTTCCAAAATATTGGAATCATAGCCCTTCACTATAAACCTCTCTTTGAGGACCTGTGATTGTTTGAAATAGTCACTGTCAAGGGTACAGTTCCTCCTAAGCTGGAGGAACTGGCTTTTGGGCACGCCACTTAACCAGGGCTTATAGTGACAACTGTCGCTAGGTAAATAGGAATTTCGATCAGTTGTCTTAAAGAAGGTGTTAGTAATAGGCTTTTTATCTACTCTAGTGATCTCAAGGTCGAGAAAGTGAACATTGTTTGCACTATGTTCATAGGAAAGTTGTATGCCTCTGTCATTGGAATTTAGAAAGAACATAAAGGTATCTAGAGATGGAGCTTTCCATAGGAGGAGGATGTCGTCTATATATCATATCCACAAAGCCAGTTCTGGTTGCCGTGAGGGATAGACGACATCTTTCTCCCATTTGGCCATAAAAAGGTTCACTAAGCTGGGGACAAATTTGGCCCCCATAGCTACACCCTTTTGCTGTAAAATAAAATTGGCCATTGAACCAAAAATAGTTCTGTCCAGTTGTGATCAACAGAAGCTCCAAAATAAACTCATGTTGAGGCATAGAGATGGAAGATTCTGTTGATAGGAAATGGTCCACTGCCTCAAAACCCAAACTATGGGGGATGCACAAGTATAGAGAAGTGACATCCGCTCTCACTAACAAACACTTTCCCGCTAAGGTGATACTATCTAAAATGTTGATGGCATCTTTGATGTACGAAGGGACCCTACATACCAAAGGTTGTAAATAGTGATCTATATACTTCCCTATACGGGAAGTAATAGAATCTATCCCGCTGACGATCGGACGACCGGGGGGTGTACAGGGTCCTTATGCACCTTTGGTAAGTAGTATAATACCGGTATTCTCGGTTCTGTGGGAATTAGGAAAGCCTTTTCTTTTTTGTTACCCACTTTACCACCGGAGGATTTTGCTGTCTTACGTCCAGGCCACTTTTTGCGAATCGGCGCTGTGCTTCTTTAACTGACAATTGCGCGGTCATGCGACACCGTACCCAAACAAAATTTACGTCCTTTTTTTCGCACAAACAGAGCTTTTTTTTGGTGGTATTTGATCACCTGTGCGCTTTTTACTTTTTGCGCTATAAACAAAAAAATGTGTTTATTTTGAAAAAATAACAATATTTTTAAAAGAATTTTATATGAAATTCCCCCCAAAAAATATGTAAAAATCAAATTTTTTTTTAATTTTTGGCCAATTTGTTTTCTGCTACCTATGTTTGGTAAAAAAAATCACGATAAGCGTATTTTGATTGGTTTGCGCAAAAGTTATTGCGTTTACTAACTACGGGAAAGATTTCTGTCATTTTTGGTGTTTTTTTTTTTTAACGCGTAATGGCGGCGATCTGCGATTTTTTTTTGCGGGACTGCGACATTGCGGCGGACAGATCGGACCCTTGACTCACATTTTTGACACTTTTGGGGGTACCAGTGACATTACTGCAGTAATCAGTGCTATAAATATGCACTGTTACTGTAAAAATGACACTGGCAGGGAAGGGGTTAATTTTATTGGAGAGGGAGGGGTTAATGTATGCCTGGTGCTTACTGACGTGTGGGGGGGGGGGAGGTGACTATTTGACACAAGGACAGATCGGATGTTCAGCTATGCTGAACACTCCGATCTGTCCCTGCCTGTCACTTAGGAGATCCGCCCACTCTGTTTACACAAGCGGGCGGATCTCCTCACTCGATTCCCCGACGATCGGGGAAGAGCAGCGCCGGTCGCCGCTGCTCCTCCTCTGGCCCGACTCTCGCTGTAACTGAAAACAGCGCGAGCGCCGCCTACAGGGGGAGGAGTCCAGCGACGTAGGTCTACGTCGCTGGACGGGAACGAGCCACATTGCTGCAGTAGCAGCAATGTGACTGGAGGTAAAGTGGTTAAGAATGGAATCCTTAAACCCTTTTTCCACTATTTTTTCTCTAATTCCTTTTTGTAGTGGAGAGTGGGATTATTAGGGAATTTGATGTAAGTGTCCTGATCACTCAGGATCCTCTCCATCTCATGGTAGTAGTCTCATGGTAGTAGTCAGTCTTGTCCAAAATAACGATACCACCCCCCTTGTCCGCGGGGCGGATCACAAGTTGTTTTTGTTCACACAGGGTTTTTAGATCAACTTTAAGTTGGGGGTCCATGTGTGGTTTTTTAATGGGCAAGTTGGCCAAATCTTTAACCACTTGCCGACCGCTCACATGGAGCGTACTGTGGCAAAGTGGCTCGATATCGTCCTGCGACATAGACCTACATCGTTGGACTCCTCCTCTTGTGGGCGGCGCGCGTGCCGCCGGAGGCTCGCTCCCGCTGTATTCAGACACAGTGGGAGTCGGGCCAGGGGAGGAGCGACGGTGATCACTGCCGCTCTTCCCCGATCGTCGGGGATTGAGTGAGGAGATCCGCCCGCTTATGTAAACAAAGCGGGTGGATCTCCTATGTGACAGGCAGGGACAGATCCCGTGAAAGATGATAACAAACACCAGTGTGTCAAATCCCTCCACCAGGAAGATTGGCCTCTCACCTCAGCATAAGACCCAAATGGGCCAGCATTAGCCTGTATGAAGATATTGGACTCCGGGAAATGACTCTCCAGCCTTTCACCTCCGGAGGTCGCCGGGACATGCAGTAAAAACAGCATAGCTGAACCTGCGATCTGTGCCTGTGTCACACAGTCCCCTACCCCCACACACGTCGGTAAGCACCAGGCATATATTTAACCCCTTGATCACCAATAAAGTTAACTCCTTCCCTGCCAGTGTCATTATTACAGTAACAGTGCATATTTATAGCACTGATTACTGTAGTAATGTCACTGGTACCCCCAAAAGTGTCAAAAATGTCAGTCAAGGGTCCGATCTGTCCGCCGCAATGTCGCAGTCCCGCAAAAAAAATTGCAGATCGCCGCCATTACTAGTTAAAAAAAAACAATAAAAATTATTAAATTTCCCGTAGTCAATAGCTGCGATAACTTTTGCACAAACCAATCAAAATACGCTTATTGCGATTTTTTTTTTTACCAAACATATGTAGCAGAAAACAAATTGGCCTAAAATGTTAAAACATTTTGATTTTTACATTTTTTTAGGGGGAATTTCATATAAAAAAATGTGAAAAATATTGCCCAAGAGATAACCCTCAGAAGGACCAAGGGGCTAATATACAGCATCAGCCCCGTGGTCCCAATAATTTTGGTCCACCCAGGGGGGGGTTGAATCCTTACTATTCTGGATCCCCTAGAGGAAACTGGCAACCAAGGGGCTACAACAGGACAGGAAGCTCCCCTCAAAGATTCCAGAATAATTATTTTCAATCCCCCCAACATTCTTCCAATCAGTATGGGGTTTATACCTCAAATAGATTTTCACCTCTGCGTTCACAACCATATAGGGATGAACGTTTTCCATATGGGGAGGATGATTATGACCAACTGATATAACCATTATAACCATTCTCAGCCAGGCCCGAACTACCGTGGGGAAAACCGAGACCCTCGCGGAGGTAAAAGGGGCCCCGAACAAAGAGAGGTGTCAGAGGGGGGCGGCGACTCAAAAGGAAAAGAACATAAAAGGATCCGGCATATTTAATTTAAGTAAAGTGGAGTTGACTTAGGCGGAGTTGCACACTTTGGATTAGGGTCTAAAATACGCTCCACCAAGAACTATGAATAAGTTCAACACCTTTATTGATGTACATAAATTTATTCGGAAGGTCAACATCCAAAGACATATGTCAAATCCACGGTCTACCGCCGCCCGCGACTACACCTCGGAGATTAGGCATTCTGGGTTGTCGAACCCCTCTCTGTTTAATCCCCCGAGTCCAGTCGCTCCTGCGGTGACTTCTTCAAGGAGTTAGTCTTTAAAGATTTGGCCAACTTGCCCATTAAAAAAAAACACACATGGACCCCCAAATTAAAGTTGGTCTAAGGGGGGGGCGTGGCTGACCGGCATGTGAGCAGAAGCAGCCCACGGAGCTCCCTCCGTTAACCCGGATTAATGATCCTTTTCCCCGGCCGTGATACGTTCTTTTGGACTTTAATCCTTCTCAGGGGGTCCCCCTGAGCCTTGCACTACGCATCGCTCCCGGATAGGTGCCTGACATCCAGCTGCTCCGGACCGCAGGGAGAGGGCCGCGCTGCCGGATTGCCATCCTTTGCCATCCTGCCTTCTCCTCAAGGACCTGGGACCCGGCTCACCTCCCTGGGGCTTACAATCCATCCTGCTTAGCAAGCCTGTCATTATTTTTCGTGGCGGACCGTTTTCCGCCGAGATCCGGATTGCGGCCTAGTCGCGGGCCGAAGCCGCGGCCTTTCCTGAGGCAGACGACCGATCAAGGTGGCGCGGATCCGGTAAGCGGCGGCTCCCCTTTCCAGGCCCACTGCTCACCAGGGACTGCTCCTCACCTTGGGCTCTGCCTGTCTGTGCTCTGTATGTCAAGATCGGGTGCTGCTATGACCTGTGGGAGCAAGTTAAAGGACGGCTCTGTCCCTGGCTTGGCCGTCCAAGATGGCGCCGGCATGGGGACACCGCAGCCCGACTCGTGGGGCCCTGACAGGCAGAAGGACACTGGCGCTAAGCCCAAAACAGGGCGCTCAGGGGGAAAGGACAGTGCTGGCGATATCCTCCTGTATGCTAAAAAACTGTGTGACATCCCGGGCCCCAGTGATGTGGAGGTCGCATCCCCGCCGGGTGCACAGGCACTCAGGGACACGCAGCAGGGCCTGGGGGCTTTGGAACCACCTGAGCAACTTGAGTTTGGTGCTGAGCTGGAGGGAGACGTGCTGGAGGGGTCTCAGCCCACCTTGGGACATATCCTAATGGCTGTACAGAAGTGAACGGCTTCCATGAATATTGTCAAGGACAGATTGGGGGGTCTCACGGAGGAGGTGGCCCTTTTGCGTCAGGATCTACAAAAAATGCGGGAACGCACCACTGCTGCTGAAAGTCGCATCTGCGACCTAGAGGATCAGATGCCCACATTACTCTCAGAATCCAGAGAAACGGCCAGGCAGGCTCAGGCTAACAGGAATAAGACGGACGATATTGAGAACCGCCTGCGCAGGAATAATGTCCGTATAGTGGGGCTCCCAGAGAAGGTGGAGGGACGGGACCCCACGGACTTTGTAGAAAACTGGCTCTGTGAGGTCTTCGGGCGGGAATCCTTCTCTCCGTTGTACGCGGTGGACCGTGCACACCGTGTTCCTACTAGAGCGCTGCCTGGTAATGCCCCCAGGCCCATGCTCGCCAAAATTTTACACTACAGGGACAGGGAGAAGGTGCTCCGCCTTGCCCTTGATAAAGCCGACATCAGATATAATGGAGCCAGAGTGTCCTTCTACCCGGACTTTTCGGCGGATGTACAAAAACAAAGAGCTAAATTTATAGATGTGAAGAAGAGGCTCCGCCGAGTTGGCCTGGTGTATGCCATGCTGTACCCTGCCCGCTTGAGAGTCACGGCGGAGGGCAGGGTGCATTTCTTTGATACTGCTGTGGACGCGGTGAACTGGCTGGATGTTCATGAGCCGGCTCTCGGCCGAAGGAACAGGGATGAACATGGAGAGTGATCGGAATCTCTTCAGTGACCGGATTTTTCTGAACGGGATCTGTTCTACATTCTGCAAGTGTGCTAGCACTTAGTTTGCTTTTTTGACCCGGCCGGGGTCATTTACCGTATCTGGCTAGGAATCTACAGCGCCAAATTTGGCTAGTGTTGACGACCAATGAAGAACTTCTACACGGCTCTGCTCTGGGGCCTATTTTTGTGGTTGCACCGTTGTGCATATGGGCCGGGTGGGACCCCGCCGGACGGATGGGCCGTGGATGGGTCTGTCTGGGGTGGCCCGCCTGGTGACAGACAGTTCATTGTCGGGGTGCCGTTGTGCCTTGACTTACGGAGTTCTGGTTTATATGACATTTGTTCTGTTTTTGGGAAGATTCACAGCACAGGTTTTTCTGGACATTGTCAGGATGCCACGTCTCCACACCAGCAGCCCTCTGGAGCTTTTTTCTGTTTGGGCCCTGTGTCTTTCTATAATTTTTTCCTATGGCGGAGGTACCGGTAGTCTCTTGGAATGTCCGAGGGCTGGGATGCCCGCTCAAGCAGGCTATGGTGGCCCATCAGTTAAAAAAGTACCACCCAGCTATTATTGCATTACAAGAGACTCATTTGGTGCAGGACTCTGTTGGGTGTATTCGGTATGCTTGGGTGGGTTGGGGATATCACTCCACCCACTCCACATATTCCCGGGGGGGTCAGTGTGCTGATTCATAAGTCGCTGGCCTTTCAGGAACTGGGGGTCCGGGTGGACCCTGAGGGGAGGTATGTGTTCATACATTGTACGCTTTTTCAAGTTATGTGTGTTTTAGCAATAGTGTACATACCGCATCCTTTTTCTTCTGAGGTACTCAGGGAGCTCCTCCAATTTACTATGGACAAAGTTGGTCTGCCACTGTTCATTATAGGGGACTTTAATGGGGTGTTAGACCCTGCCAGGGACAGACACCCTCCACCTTCCCCTGGGGGTACGGCAAGAGGTACTGCTCTTTCCCGCTTTCTGGCGGAGGTGGATTGGACTGAGGTGTGGCGCCTTAAGAACCCAGACGCTGTGCAATTTTCCTGTTTCTCCAAAACGCATTCTGCATTGTCCCGTATCGATTTATGTGTGGGAAACAGGGAGGCTATTGCAATGGTGGGGGATATTGAGTATGCCCGCAGGGGAATCTCGGACCACTCCCCGTTGGTGGTCAGATTACAGGTTCGCCCTCGGGTGGACCTGCGTAGAGCCCCATGGCGTCTGAATGCCTTCTGGCTGAAACAGTTTCCGCCGGATAATGACATTCCAGCTGCCATTGCCAGCTTTTTTGAGGAGCATGACCGCTTTGGGGATGTGCTCCTGAGGTGGGAGGCTTTTAAGTGTTTTCTCCGAGGGGTTCTCATATCTAATGTTAAGAAGGTCCAGAGCAGGTCTAAGTGTTTTGAGGACCAACTCTCCCAGTGCGCACAGCGGCTGGAGCAGGAATACTTGCACAACCCCACTGATGATATGAGGGCGGCATGGCTCTCGGCTCAGTCGGTGTGGGTTGGGGAGGTTCGCTCTAAAGCGGACAAAAAACGTTTTTTTGCCAAAGCAGCATTTTATGAAGAGGGGGGAAAGGACGGGCCGTATGCTGTCCCGCATGGTGGGGGCACGCCCCTCGGTTCCTCCCATAGGGGCTCTCCGGCTGCATGGGGGGGTTCTGGTTAATACGCAGGAAGCGATTATGACTGAACTGGTAAGATTTCACAAAGACCTGTATGCCTCGCGGGCTCATTACAGCCCGGATCAGCTGCAGGAATATTTAGGTGCCACTCCTCTACCGCAGTTGACGGAAGAACAGCGGCTACAGCTTGAAGCCCCGATTACGGAACAGGAGTTGCTAGAAGCGGTGGCCCTCTTTCTGGGATCTAAGGCTCCTGGAGACGATGGCCTTCCTACCGAAATCTATCAAACTTACTCTGGGTTGTTGATGCCGAAATTATTAGAGGTGTTTCAGAGGACCAGGGAGGTGGGGACCCTTCCGGAATCTATGACTAGGGCGAGCATTATACTGCTGCTTAAGCCTGATAAACCTCCCACGGACCCGGGATCCTACAGACCCATCTCCTTGCTTCAGGCGGATGTCAAGTTGCTGGCTAAAGTTTTGGCGCGCAGAGTTAACAAGGTTATAACGCACATTATCCATGAAGATCAGGCGGGATTTATGCCTAATAGATCTACGGCCCTTAACCTGCGTCGTCTATTTGTTGCGATTCAGACGCCGGCGGACAACGCGGGGGAGAGAGCACTGCCGTCATTGGATGCCAATAAGGCATTTGACAGCGTTGAGTGGGGATACCTATGGGCGGCGATGGAATCCTTTGGTTTTGGCCCTATTTTTCTGTCCTGGGTGAGGTTATTGTATTATCAACTGACGGCTTCCATCAGGGAGGGGGGCAGGGTCTCCGCATGCTTTTCTCTGGGTAGGGGGACGAGACAGGGGTGTCTGCTGTCCCCCCTACTGTTTGTCATAGCGATTGATCCCCTTGCAGCGCGCATTAGGGCTCAGCAATCCATAGTGGGGTTCCGCTATGGTCCCTATCAGGATAAAGTCCTGCTCTACGCGGACGATATGCTCTTGACGTTAGGAGATACTGACACCTCCCTGAGAACAGTTATGGCGGTTATTACTGAGTTTGGTCATTTCTCCGGACTCAGTATAAACTGGTCCAAATCGGCCCTTCTGCAGCTAGACAGGGACGCCGCCCCCGCCCCGGGCCTTCACTGTCCAGTCCCCGTGGTACAGAAGTTTAAATATCTGGGGGTCTTGATTTCGGCGGATCCGACCCAGTACAGCCTACTTAATATTAGTCCCCTTCTCACCAGATTCCGCGATAAAATCAGGACTTGGAACAAGCTCTGGCTTTTATTGGCCGGTAGGGTGAACCTTATAAAAATGGTATTGATGCCGCAATTATATTTCCTCCATAATTCTCCTGTTGTCATTCCACTGCAGACCTTTTGCGTAGTTAATACCCTATTTCGTATTCTTATGTGGAAAGGTAAAGCGGCTAGAGTTCGTATGGAGCAACTACAGAAACCTCGAGAGGGGGGGGCCTCGCTCTCCCCAACCCGTGGTTGTACTATTTGTCCTCCCAGTTGCAGCATCTAGTGGGGGCGGTGTCCGGGACGTGTACTGGTGCGGCTCTGGGGGTTATGCAGTGGTTCGTGGGCGCGCGGGGGGTGTCGGAAGGTCTTGAGGCGGAGCTATTTTCCGAACCTAACAAGCGTTTCCCGACATAGACTGCTACAAAAAATTTGGGACAAAGCTAAACAACTTCAACATGCCTTAGGTTACACTGTTTTTATACTGCTCTGGGATAACAAGACTTACCCTGAATTGAATAAATTGGACCAAGCGGACAGATGGCGAGCATGTGGGGTGACTCATCTTACGCATGTTTTGCGGGAGGGGTCACTGCTGACTTTTGAGCAGCTTCAAGAGCGCTTCTCTTTGCCGGACAGTATGCGGTTTTATTACTTAAAATTACGGCACGCGATGCGGGTGCAGGCGGCCCAGGGACAGCTCTTCCTTTCCCCGACCCCTGTTTTTTTCCTTATGCAACAGTATACAGACACCAAGGGCTTCATTTCTGGCTGCTACGCCTCTCTCCTGGGGTTGTTCTTGGAAAAATACCCGAGTTCGGCTTGTGACCGTTGGAGTGAGGATGTGGGAGAGATCCCGGGAGAACTGTGGGAGGAGGCTTTGGAGGTAGTTTGTAGCTGCTCTCTTAATGTCTCTCATCAGGTGTCGCAGCTTTACATCCTACTTAGAGTGCATCACACCCCCCTGAAGCTACATGCCATGGGACTTCACGATAATGATCTCTGTGGCCGATGCCGGAGAGAAACGGGGAATTTTATTCACTTGGTGTGGAGATGTCCAAAGTTGCACAGGTACTGGTCCACGGTGATATCTGCCATTAACGGGGCTCTGGGGGTGGATATCCCTAGAAATCCCAGACATTGTATTCTTGGGATGTTGGAGTCGATAGTAGAGGATAGGTTTCTGAGAGAGGCCGCCACTCGGGCGCTCTTTCAGGCCCGTTTACTTATCCTAAGACATTGGATAGCACCAGCAGCACCTACGTATAGGATGTGGCTGGAACAGATGGCTTCCACTTTACGTATGGAGAAGGTTGTATACCAACATAGGGGGGTGCCACAGAAATTCTCTAAGGTATGGGGTGCATGGTTAAATAGTCCGGGCATGGCCCCTGATGATCTAGTTCTGGACCGTTTGCTATTATAATTCCTGGAGGTGGCACTCGGGTTAATTGTTAATTTTTGGTTCACTTGATAGGGTTGGGAGAGTTTCTTGCATTTCCGTATGCTCTGTTTTTCTTTTCTTTTATATGGATTGAATTGTATTTATATACGATAAACTTGGGGGGTGAGTGGCATGGTGTGGCCTAGGCATTGTGTATGGTTTGCTGTAGTCATCCGACAATGTTTCTTTTACTGAATGTAATGGTGTGAATTTTTCTCAATAAAATTTTTTCTTGATTTTAAAAAAAAAAGTTGGTCTAAAAACCCTGTGTGAACAAATTCTATCCCGCTGACGATCGGACGACCGGGCGGGTGTACAGGGTCCTTATGCACCTTTGGTAAGTAGTATAATACCGGTATTCTCGGTGCTGTGCGAATTTGGAATGCCTTTTCTTTTTTGTTAAGAATGGAATCCTTAAACCCTTTTTCCACTATTTTCTATAATTCCTTTTTGTAGTGGGGAGTGAGATTATTAGGGAGTTGGATGTAAGTGTCCTGATCACTCAGGATCCTTAAAATGATCTGAGGGGGGGGGTCCTAGTAGATGACGGACTCAGCAATATCATGCTGCAGCAAGGCTAGCAGACTAATAGCATTCATTAAAAAGGATATTTACTTAAGAGATGAAACTATATTTCTAACAACTTTACAAAACTCTTGTGACTTTACATGATTGTATACAATGTACGAGTTGCATGTGTTCTCTTGCTCTCTTCTCCCTTTGAGCGTGTGAAATCTGTGGTAGGCGGCTCACCCCTACAGGGTCTGGGGTCCCAGCACCTTGTCACCGTACCCTGCATGAGGTCTGGGCTTCTACACCTATAGTATCTGAGCTCCCGTTTGGGGAGCGGCAGTCCACAGAGTACACATGCGTAAAAAAGAGAAATACATGTATTCCTCTATTTATGTTGTTTTATATTGTGTTTTTTGTTCCACCCCAGTTTTCCTGTCCTCCCCTGTCTTACTCCATCCTGAATCGAGGCTGTTCCCTACTCAATGCTATCCCGCTCCTTTCGCTACCCAGAGGAATTACACTTGGTTACTCCGCGTTGGTAATCTGATTCCCCTGCTTCTACTGAGCGGTAAGCTCCCTCCGCTTTTCTTCAGCTACACAACACTCTTTAATATCCCCCATGATAGTCGTGACTTTGAATGTTAAGGGTTTTTGATCCCCGGCTAAGAGGATGAAGGTTTTGCGGCACCTTAAACGTCTCAAGGCAGACATTGCTCTTATCCAGGAATCGCACTTGCCTTCGGCTGATATGCAGCGTATGCGCAAGTTTTGGGTGGGAACGGTACTAGGCTCGGCAGCTGCAGGCCCCAAAGCGGGAGTGCTCATACTGATTCATAAGCGTCTCTCAGTCGACGTTGAGTCCACCGACGCCGATACTGATGGCCGTTTTGTTTCCGCCCATCTCTGCCTTCACAATGGAGAACTTATTCTCACCAGTATTTACGCACCTAATGTCCCGGACCAATCCTTGTACTCTGACATTTTGGCCCGTATCCTCGAATATATCCTCAAATTCCACACCTGTTTGGCGGAGATTTCAATGCTCCTATGGACCCCGTTTTAAACAAATCTCCCCTCAAACTCGATTCACCTCACCATGTCTCTCACAGCCCCTCTCCCCTGCGTCGGTAATCAAATCTCTGTCCCTACACTACGTATGGCGACACTCGCACCCGACTGATAGGGAATACACTTTTTACTCGCACCCCCATAAAATTTTCTCCCAGGTCAATTACATCTTTAGCACCGATACTCTCCACCCACGACTGACGGACGTTACTGTTCATGAAATTGTTATCTCAGATCATGCACTGGTTTCTGTATCTTTGGACCCCTCGGTCTCCCCTTCCAACCCCCTTATTTGGAGATTCCCCTCTTATCTTCGTAATAATTTGGACTTTCTTACTTACTTGGAAAATGTCTGGGCCGAGTATTCCTCGGCTAACTCGGCCCATGACACAACCCCCCAGCTCTTTTGGGAGGCCGGCAAGGCCTTCTTGCGAGGTCGTATAATCTTGTATGCGGCGACGTTTAAAGATGTTGTAAACTCATAATTTTCACTTCAGCTCATTCTAATCTGCAGAAACAAAGCAGTCGATAGATGCCTGTAAAAGATTTCTTACTTGTTTATTCTTCCTGTAATCCTTCTTGTAATTTTTGCTGATGTCATCGGCGCATGCCCAGTGTGTTATCCAATCCACGGCACGATCTGCGTGCCTTTCTGTGCTCTCCCTGTATCTGTCAGGGCACAGCTAAATCTCGAGATTAGCTGTGCTGTTCTTCCCAGCTTCCTGTCACCGCACAGGGGGAGTGAACATGACAGGTTACACAAGGGGAGGGGGGGAGTGAGTGAAAATTCCAAGCATTCCAAGACAGTGAGAGCACGTCTTACACAGAGAGACTGCATTACAACTACAGTAAGGGCGGAAATGACGGCAGCAGGGGGAGCATAAAACAGGAGTAGACATGGCGCAGCCGAGACCAGGAAAGAGGAAAAAGATAAACTTTAAAATAAAGGTATTTCTAGACGGTTATGATGTGAATATTTAATGTGCAATGTAATTATATTGCATGTACGTTTAATACATTGTAAAAGTTTGATTTTCATAGCCGAGTTTACTTCCTCTTTAAGAAACATGTACACAGCGGTTATAAACGAGCTAGCGAGCATTTGCGGGAGGCACGACGTACTCTTAGACTAACTGACTTTTCAACAGCTAGACAGACCTGGTTGGATGCCAAGGCCGATTTTGATTCTTGGGCCGATAAGGAAAATGTAAAAAAAAGCCTACCTATCAGCGACTCTGCACAGGTTCGGCAATAAAGCTGGCAAGCTCTTGGCGAAGTTGTGCAAAGGTCCCTACTCACCCACACATATTAGTTATTTACGTGACCACTCTGGAACAGTAGACTCAACCCCTCAGGGGATCCAGCGCATTATGCAAGACTTTTATTCCTCCTTGTATGCCCCGGACACCGTTGACGAATCGATTGCAAACTCCTTCCTTAGTAATCCAGGACTACCTAAAATTTCTCGACCCCACTTGGACATGTTAAATGCCCCTATCTCACCAGAAGAAACCTCTGCTTCCATTAAATCTTTAGCTCTGCTTCCATTAAATCTTTAGCGCCAAATAAAGCTCCGGGTCTCGATGGCCTATCTGGGGAATTCCACTTCGCCATTGTAACCCTGGATGCCGAGAAGGCATTTGATAACGTAAGTTTCAATTGGCTTCATAGGGTTCTGGGTACCATGGGTTTCCAGGGCCCGTTTGCCAATTTTGTGAGTTCCATGTATGCCTCTCCGGCGGCCTGGTTATGTGTGGGGGGATCACTCACCGAGGAATTTCGCCTCTTCAAAGGTACTCGTCAGGGTTGCCCCCTCTCACCCCTCCTCTTTAATTTGGCGATTGAGCAACTCTCCCGCCACCTACTGACAAATGCCCCCCTACATGGAATTCAGGTTGGCTCCCAAGAACTGCGCTTATTCTTATTTGCTGACGACGTCTTGCTTTTTACATCCAACATCCCTGTGATAGTCTCCACCTTTGACGCATTCAAGCAATGCTCAGGTTTGAGAATCACTCCCTCTTGGTGCTAAAGTACACCGTCCTTGGGAATCGGAATCCCCTTTCATAATCGCTAAAAGCATATTACATACCCAGGTATTAATATAGGGAAAAACCCCTCTTCCATTTACACTTTGAACTACCCTCATTTGATTGCTAGGATACAGCGGGAACTGGAAAACTGGATGGAACTGCCGCTCTCGCTGCTGGGAAGATGCCATCTTGTAAAAATGGTCAGTTTCGCCCGTCTGCTTTACCCCCTGAAGACCCTCCCGCTACTACTTAAACATAAAGATATACAATCCCTTGAACGCGCTTTCTCCAAATTTATATGGAAGGGCAAACGCCCCCGCATTGCTATTAAGAAACTCTATCTTCCCAGGAGCGAGGGTGGTGTTTGTTTCCCAGATTTGAGACTCTATAATCTGTCTTGTCTACTGAGGGTGGCCTTGGACTGGATATCCTGGACTTCACATTACTCCAACTTTTCCTTGGAATCCCACATGTCCAGCCCATTCCACCTATCTGCTATACTACACACCAAGTGGGCTTATCTGCAACCAGAGCTCCACCTTCTTAACCTACTGCTAAGAGATACGGCTATTGCATGGAGAGAGGTGCGTAAACATCTAAGACTTCCCTTCTCTGTTTCTAAATTCCTCTTAATCTGGGGTAATCCCGCTTTCCCTCTGGGGCTGGATCAACCAGCGTTCCAACTGTGGGAACACAAGGGCCTTACTCATTTTACGGACCTCTGTGATCTGCTGTCAAAGGGAACTCCCCACACCTATCAAGTCGTAATGGGCAAATTCAACCTTCCTGGTTCCCATTTTTCTTTCTGGCACAATGTTACCACTTTATAGGATCTTCTACCCAGGACTCCAAGCTCAGGTTTAAAAACTCTCTCATTGACACTTTGCTTGGAAAGAAACCCAACTAAAAATTTTCCACCGAGCACGTATTCCCTTCTTGTCAGATAAAATCAATCCCACCGCTAGCAAGTGCCCTTTATGTTCTGCTGAGAGATCATCTATATAACACAAGTTCTGGTCCTGTTCTTTTATATCTCTGTTTTGGGATCAGCTACTGTCCTTCATCAAGGTCATCACTTTATCACAACTTCCAAAGACCCTCTACTTCTAATCTTTGGTTATTGGGACAAACGTTTACAGATTTGGTCAAGAGCTCCCTCCGCCACTCCTCGACTCTGGATCCTCACCTGTCTATTGGTGGCTAGGAGGGTTATCCTGTCCCACTGGATTTCTGCAACACCCCCTTCTGTATCTCATGTTCATAGTGAGCTTGCACTCCTCGTTAATATTGACTGCATCAACATGGATTTCAATTCCCCTTCTTCCCGAAGCTGCTTTTATAACAAATGGTCGATTTATTTATCCTCAACTTCAAAAGACTCGGACATATTGAATATCTCCAAATCTTTCTCCTATACAGCCCCGTTCCACTTTGCAACTTCAAGAACCCCTGCCCTATGAGAGGTCATTGAGTTCTGACCTCACCTTCCCCCTCCCCATTTCTTTGTCCCTTCTCTGTTATTTGCTTTTATATGTTAAAAAGATATATGTACGGTCGTTTTTTATCTGTACTGTGCCTCAGTTGTTCAATAAAAATTTTAAACAAAAAATAAAGTTGGACAAGAAACTGTTTAATCTTACTCTGCATAAAGCGTGCTTTACTGTTAAAGCAGTAAGAATATGGAGCTCCCTTCCACAATGATGTCAACGGGGAGTGTAGATAAATTAGAAAACTTCTTAGCAAACATAATGTACAGGGTTTATTGAAAATGGTAGTGACATAAACACTCAAGTTGAACTGCCTGGACTAGTGTCTTTATTCAGCCTTACCTACTATGTAACTATGTAAAAATGTAAATTCTCATAGTAGTCAGTAAAGAATAAATGTAGTTTTGTTTTAAGAAAGACTAATGTTGCAGGTTTCATTATTTTTTAATTGTGAATTCATTTCATATAAATGTCACATTTTTGTCTTCTAGAACAAGCCTCTTAATGTAGAATACTTGATGATGGATGAATCTATATTACTTCCTCCAACTGGAACACCATTGACAGGCATAGATTTTGTTAAACGTCTGCCTTGTGGAGATGTTGAAAGAACTCGTAGAGTAAGTTGCCTTCTGTTCTTTTAATCTCATAGTAATGTAAATATTCACTAAAAAAAGAACTTGAGATTGCAGCAAAAAAGTTCTTGCTTGTTAACTGTCTCCCTAAAGAGAACCTGCAGTGAGAGAATATTGCTGTCATTGTTGACTTATTATCAAAATGTTGCCTGTAGGCATGTGACGGTGTCAGATTTCCATGCTGTGACGAATTGATTAAGGTTTTGCCATGGTATTCGGTATTATCACGGTATTAAAAAAATGCAGTGGCCTTGAAATCCATTCTGCTTTTGCACCATGCAACTTACCTGCACCGGCAAGGTTTCTGCGTTTTTATATACGTGGACCCAGCCATTTAAAAATACAGTTTGCGTGTGCAGGAACTGCAGGTATGTCGCATGGTGCAAAAGCAGGATGGATTTCATGGCCACTGCATTTTTTAAAAAATTCTGCATGCACCTTTTTTCAGCCGAAAACGCCGGCATAGCAGCCCATTGAAGCCAGAGACAGCCTTCTAATTATTGATTTTCTGTATTCTCCTCTCCCAAAAATATAGATAACATGTATTACAGATCAACTAGGCCTCATGCACACTGGATGTTCTAAAAATGCCAATAGCATTAGCTGTAGAAAGCTGTAGCTGTGGAACACGTTTTTTTTTTTTAATACAAACGTTTTTATTGAGCTCTGTAAACAAGAAAAGCCAAAAAACAAAACCAAAGTATGACATGTCAGAGCTGTGCCAGTACATATTATTCCGAACAAGTGTCATATATAGCACGTGGTAAGGTAAAAGAAAAAAATATACAGCATACAAAGTTATGTAAGGCAGCGATATCACATGCTTTATAACCAAGGACATAGTCAAGTGTTCGTAGAGGACAAAGAATAATAATACATATCAAAGTCCCAGCTGAAAAGAAGGGCATGGAGATCGTTGTCGCATTAAATGCGCCATAGTATATTAGTTTTTAGAGCCCGACCATACCAATTTTCATATATGCATACTTCGGGAAAATTAACAATAACAACATTAACAAAATGTTTCTGAGATATGAATTATTGTCAGGGGTAGGACCCCCAAGTAGACCACCGAGTGCTGAGAGAAGGCAACCCAATGAAACTTAAAACACGATCAGCCCGTAGACCAATTCTCCCATTTTTTATGAAAGATATGCATAGTGTCATATAAAGTGTGATAAACCCTTTCCATACTCCTAATCGCCTCCATTCTCGACAACACCTGAGTCCAAGGGACCGTCTCCGACTGCCAGTTAAGGGCCACCGCCCACAGTACAGAGCAACATAGTGTGTGTGCTAATCTCTGAGTTGGTGCAGGGGCACCAGGAATTTTAGCAAATAATAGTCCCATCTGGGGGGTAATGGATATTCTTGAGGTCAGCATTTGAGAGATCACTTCTGATACCCTATTCCACACAGCAGATAGTCTGCCGCATTCCCAAAAGGTGTGAAGTATGGTGCCCGGAGCATCACAGCCACGAAAGCAGCGGTCGGGGACCCCCTGGTAAAACCTGTGGACCCTGTCAGGAGTAAAGTACCACCTAGTGTGGAGCTTCACTACCGTGTCCTTCACTGACATAGATTTAGTGCATTTATGCATATTCTGCAGCATGGACGACCACGACTCTACTGACAGTTCCACTCCGAGATCAGCCTCCCACTCCAGCATGGCCCGAGATTTTTCTGGTAGATGGAAGCCATTGAGGTAACCATATAGTCTCGAAATTACCCCTCTGTCTCTAGATGAGGTACGGCTGATAAATTCAAAGGGGGAAGATTCAAGGCTGCCCGTCAAAGGGCCCTGAGAGCCATAAAAATCTCTAATTTGAAGGAATCTATGGAATTCAGAATCTGGGACTTGATATCTGTTCTTAAGATCTTCAAAAGAGTAAAAGGAGTTGTCTCGGAACAAGGTGTGGAGAGTGGTCAGGGAGTGCTGCACCCACCAGTTATAGGTGTCAGGAGACGTGAATGCTGGTGCAAAGCTTTTATTACCTACAAAGGACATTAATGGAGGTCTAGAGGAGCGCAACTGGTACCTGTCATGACAGGCGGACCAAAGCTTTAGGGTATGCCACACTATACTATTGAGCTGTTTGACGTCCCGAGGATGCGACATGGAGGACCAAAGTAGGCCCTGGAGGTTGAAGGGGCGAACAGACTCATTCTCGAACCTCAGCCAAGGTGGCAGTGGGGCTCCGGCATGCCATTGTGCGGTCTGGGCCAGTCTAGCAGCCAGGTAATAATGCCATAGGCTAGGGACCCCCAGCCCCCCCTGAGAGAGAGGCCTATATACCGTGGGTTTTCCGCACCTGGGCCTCTTACCTTTCCATATGAATCTGTTCACTTCCCTCTGTATGTCCTCCACATCCCCTCTCCGGAGCGCAACCGGCAGGGCACGGAAGAGATATAACAGTTTTGGCAATATAGACATTTTAACTGCCACTATCCTTCCCATAAAAGGGATTGGGAAAGAGTGCCAGAGGGATAACCATTGTCTCACTTTGGTAAAAGCCTGAGGGTAGTTAACGCTATACATGGCCGGCAAGGACGGAGCCAGTCGTACCCCCAGATACTGCAGGGACTGTTTTGAGACTGGAAAACCAAATGTGGCAGTGATAGTATCCATCATTTCTTGAGGGATGTTCACTGAGAGGGCTGAACATTTAGAGAGGTTGACACTCAAGCCCGAAACCCTCTCAAAGTCCTTCAATACCTGCACCAAGTTAGGGAGAGAGACCAAAGGGTCCGGTAGGAACACCAACACATCGTCAGCGTACAAGCTAATCTTATGTTCCTCCGAACCCTTCGTGTATCCCTTGATCGCTGGATTACTACAAATAGCCCTAGCTTGGGGTTCTATGGCTAGTGCAAAAATTAGTGGTGAAAGGGGGCACCCTTGTCTGGTGCCCCTACCTAGAGGGAAAAGGTCAGAGGAGCAGCCTGGCAGCTTTATTTTAGTTTGGGGATCCCGGTATAGGGCCTTAAAGCCATGCACAAAAGCCCCCTGGAAACCAAACTTAGCCAAAATGACGTCCAAATATGGCCAAAGCACACTATCAAATGCCTTATTGATATCGAGCCCCAATATCAAGGCCTTACGGTGGAATAGATCGGCATCCTGAATGATATACGATGCTAGGCGGATGTTGTCTGTTATTTGCCTGGAGGGAATAAAACCTGTCTGTTCTGGAGCCTCCAGGGATGAAATAATAGGTGCTAATCGGGCTGCCAACAGTCTCCCCAAGATCTTAAGATCATTGTTAAGGACAGAAATCGGCCTATAATTTTGGGGAAGAGAGTGATCCTTGTTAGGTTTAGGGATTCAAGTCATGTTGGCATGCAGCATATCTGGGGGAAGCGGGTTACCTTGTAAGATAAAATTAAAAACCCGTGCCAATTTAGGGGATAAGAAGTCTATAAATTTTTTTGTAATATGTGGACGTAAAGCCGTCAGGGCCTGGAGCTTTAGAAGTTTTAAGGGATTTGATCACAGCCGCCACTTCCTCTTCTGTGCATGGGGCGTTCAAACTACCAAGCTGCTCCTCAGATAAGACTGGCAAATCCAAGTCGTTTACCCATGAGTAAGATATATCCGGGTTGTTGACCTCCGGGGGGAAAGTAATTTCTTGTAAAACCGTGAAAAAACACCCAATACCTCTTTGGGATGTGAGACCAACCTGCCCCCCTCATCCCTTACCTTATATACATGTGCCGGTTGGAGAGATTGGTGGAGCTTCCTGGTGAACATGGCCGAGGCTGTATTACTATGCAAGAGGAACCTTGCTTTGCCCACTTAAGTGATTTTTCCGTGGCCGAGGACAATATAGAGTCCAGAGCAACTCTCTTTTGTGAGATTTGGTGCAGCACATCCTGTGAGTGGTTTTGGCTATGTAAGTGATATAATCTATGCAGGTCAGAGGTCAATGAGCGGATATCAGCTAGCCTTTTGCGTTTGGCCTGGGTGGCTAGCTCAATCAACTTTCCCCTCATTACTGCCTTATGGGCAGCCCAGACCATAGGGGGTGATACTTCACCGTTATCGTTAAGGGTAAAGTATTCACGAAGGTTTTCAGCTACTGTGGTGAACGTCTCTAGGTTAGAAAAGATAGAGTCATTCATTCTCCAGTTGGACGCGGAAAATGGGAGGCCTACGTGATCAGTAGTGAAAGATACTATATGATGGTCAGACCATGGGCATACATGAATACCTGCCAAGGAGGAATTTGCCAATAGAACCGGAGTGCTGAACACATAGTCCAACCTGGCATAGCTGTCATGTGGGTGCGAGTAGTGGGTATACTCCCTCACCCCCACATTTAGTGCCCTCCATGTATCTAATAATTGAAAGTTGGTTAATGACTTATGTAAAGCTTGTGGAAAGGCATTGGCCGTGCTCACAGATCGGCTCTTGTCCAGCATGGGATGTGCCACCAAGTTGAAATCGCCTCCAACCAGGACATGTGCAGAGGAATATCGTTCTAAGACCTGGAAAAAATTTTGAAAAAAAGAGCCCTGTGAGACATTAGGGGCATAAAGGTTAGCAATTGTAATTGACTTACCCTGGATAGTACCCTGTATTATAATAAACCTGCTATCCGGGTCCCTATACACCTGTTGGACATCAAAAAGTAGAGAGCCACGGACCAGGATCATGACACCCCTAGACTTGGATGTATATGTGGTGAAATAGACCTGTTTATATGCTTTATCAAAAAATTTGGGGTGGTTTAGGGCAGATAAATGAGTCTCCTGTAACATAATGATATCTGCACCTAGGTGCCTATAGGAGCGGAATGCTTTCCGCCTCTTCTGAGGGATATTAAAACCCCTCACATTATGTGAGATTACTCGCAACCCCATACCTGGATATATGAGGAGATTGTTACCCCATTGGCTATAAGGCACTACAACACCAAGGGAGTCAAAGTAAGGCAAGTGATAGAATATATTAGTGGGCTGTGTATCGAACGGGAGTCCTGATGATAAATCCCTGTCAGCACTCAGTGGTCTATATAGGATCAGGAACATACAGAACAAAAGGTAGAAACTTATTTTCATATAGAGAACAATAAACAACAAAAGATAAAAAATAACAAAATGCACTGTTCAAGTCACTGGAGAACTTCGGGGGACAGAAACCCCGGTTCCAAGAGAAGAGTAACCAAGGACTAAACCGTCCTACACTCTTTTAAGGAGGTAGCAAACCTGCAGCATCAAGCAGCGTACCGCAGCTTTCCCTGCTGCAAATATCGTGCAGGGAATTCTCGGCAAATACAACAAGTGCTGAAGAGTGGGGGGAATAAATGGGTGGTAACAGAGAGCCTTCTGTATGGCCCCAAAAAAAAAGAAAAAGGTCCAGCAGGAAGAAAAAATGTCAAACAAAAAAAAGAACAAAATCCCCTCAAGGGTGCAAAAAATACGGAGCACCCACAGAGACCCACACCCTCCTCCCCTCGTCCGTTGATATAGAAACAAAGTACTCAGAACCAAATAGGAGAGAGAATAAGACATGGGGGGGGGGTTGTTAATCAGGGTGAGTTAAACCCCTATAAATTTCCACATTAGGAATGGTTAAGGAGCACGATCCCTAGACCGGGGTCCACCGTTGTGGGCTCTCTGTGGCGACGGTGTCGTCCAAATGGCAGATGGACGTGGGGTAGACGGGAGTCTAGGATTGTTTTGGGGTTCCATGAGTCCCAGCTTCACCAGGAGCTCTTTTCCTTCCACCACATTGAATACTGTATAAGTGGAGCCATTGTGGGGTACTGTAAGTTTAAAAGGGAATCCCCAGTGGTACCGGATCCTGGCTGACTGGAGCACCGACGTGACCTCCTTTATCTTTCTTCTTTTATCCAAAGTCGTTGGGGAGATGTCAGGGTAGATTTGTATGGTGACCCCCTCCAGTTGGATATGCTGTGTGGTACGTGCAGCTCTGAGGATGTCCTCTTTCACGACATAGTCTTTAAGGCACATCACTATATACCGTGGGGGCTTATCTGGGGTGGGTTTAGGCCTGAGGGCTCTGTGGAGCCTGTCACATGCAAAGGACGAAGCAGGGTGCTCAGGGAGGAGAGAGCCAAAAGGCTTCACTGCAGCAGCTAGATCTCTGGTGGTCTCCGGCACCCCCCGCACCCGAAGGTTATTTCTTCGATTGCGGTTGTCCAGATCTTCCAGATGTGATTGAAGCTGGACAACCGTTTCTGAGAGAGTCTCATGTTCCTTACGTAGATCTGCATGAGCCAGTGCTAGCTCATCATGTTTGGTCTCTAACATGTCCGTCCTGCCACCTAAAGCCGCTATCTCTGCAGTGAGAGTGTTTGTGGACTTATGGAGTTCGTCCTGGAACTTTTTTGCAATCCGGTCATACATGCTGGAAAGGCTGTCCTCCAGATCCGCTTTTGTCAATTGCGGAGTGTACTCACTGCGGTCAGAGGAGACAGGAGCAGGGGCGGCCTGGTTTGTAGCTTCAGCCGGAGCCTGTGGGCTGCGAGCGCCATCTTGGGCCATAGTCTTTTCCGGTGGTGACCACTTCGAGTCCCGCGCCTTGACGCTGGGCGGAGCGAGTATGCACGCCGGAAGTGGGCACCACCGGAAATACGCATTGTATTTTCACTTCCGGGTGACGCTGGATTGGGCGCGAGTGCGCATGTGCCGGCGCCATTATAAATAGCCTACGACCGCGCCGCGCACACGGGCTCTCTGTTGAAGTCGGAGGACGAAACGCGTCAGAGCCGTTGTGCGCGGTCGCATAGAACACCTACACATACGCCGGAGCTCTTTCCAGATTCCATAAGTTTTGGTACAGAGTTATCCAGCTGATTTTATACTTCCACTCAATGCCTTCACTATATGCTTCCTCCTGTAAGTAGACATCCTGAGGGGAGAGGGGCTACATTGTGTTGTTTGCTGTGTTTTAATAAACGTCATTGGCGGAATTACACTATTGTTGCCCCACTCTGTTCACTTACATGGTCTGTTGGAAACGGAGGAGATTGTGCGGATAATAGAGGAAAAGTGGGTCCAGTGTCCAATGCTGTAACCTAGTGGTGGAATACTTTGAAGGATCTTGATTCACTATCATCTGGTGAGTTTTAAGAATAGGGGGGGTGCAAAAAGTGGTGGTGGAAATCTGGTGCTACGGTCAGGACCCCTCACACCCTTCCTGGGATAAAGGATTGTGTTTAACCAACCTACCACAGGACCTGGAAATACCCATCTGAAATTTGAAGGACTTTTGAATTTATTCTTCAGTCCGTTTGTATAGCGCTGCTAGTGTTTGAATATATTACTTTTGCATTTAATATTATCGGACACCTTTTTGTTGTTGATCATTACCTTTATAGCAGCTGCTTTGACGTCAAGTCTATATTATTGATTTTATTCTTGTGCCTTCTTATTTGTTTAAGCGCAGGGTGAGTGTATTTATGAGATTGGTATCTTTACATATTTATCACTCCTTATTGTTTATAGTCTTTTCCCTGACTCGGAGAAGGTAGGTCGTCAGGGACCGCTGAACTGGCTTCTTCCTGCGTTTCTTGGGGGTAGGCATACACTAGAAGGTCCCACGGGGGTGACTAGGTAGATGAGGAATAAAATCTCCAAGCGGAAAGGCCCCGGGGAGTGATGAGAAGGCTCAACCGAGCTCGGAGCGTCTCTCACATGCGACTGTCCGGATCCGCCTAGAACACGTTTTTTAGCAAAACTGTACTCCCACAAACGTCTATGGATCAAAACCGCTGATCAACGCAGAATAGCTGAAAATGCTGATCAACGCAGCTTTTATGAAAGAGCATTTTTTTACAGCTGAAAAACTCATCTTAAATCCAATTAGTTCTGTTTTTTTTTTTTTCTGTTTTTTTTCCAGTTTATTAGATGTTTGAGCCTTTTTAAGATACTTAAACCGGCACATGTATATAACTGAAGATAATGGGGATTTTTTTTGTTTTTTTCTAGAAGAGATTTTTCTGTGTGAAGAAAAATGTTGCTTTTCACAGTTTCACACAGCTCTCCACAAGGGTGCCAGCCCAGTTCGCAAACTGTGCACAGTGATACGAATGGAATGCTCTGGATGGCTTCAGTCCAAGATCCATCCACCTTTATTGATTCTTGGTCAACCTGTTCGTATCTCCCCCCACTATTTATTTTTATTGTATTTACAAGAACCAATAAAGGTGGTTCTTTGAGTGCAGCCCTTTGAAACATTCTTTTTATGTCAGGAGATTGTTTTTTTAATACCAAGTGATAGAGTTGCACGCTTGATATCCCCCTTTGATTGCTCTGTTTCCTATTAAACAAGTGCAATTCATTTTTGTCCGAATACAAATTCAGTTATTTCCTCTTGGTGATTAGTTGATATTCATTTAAATTTGTTTAGTTTATTCGTTTTCTAACTAATTCCAAATTTTCAGAACAATTAAAATTCAGATCAGTCGAAAAATAATCAACCAATTTGAATTCTGTGTGAAGCAGTGGGCCGGCTAGCTGGCCGCCATGTCCTTAACAACCAATGACTCATCAGCTGTCCTTCCCACCCACTGACAGCTGAAATGTAAACAAAACAATGCCTGCAATAAAGAAAATCACATCCATACCAGGCCCTTTGAGTCTGGTATAGATTTTAAGGGTAAAAAATGGCGCCCCCCCCCCCCCAAATCTATCTCAGACCTTATCCGAGAATGCAGCCTGGCAGGTCAGGAAGGGGTGCAACCGAGCATCCCCTCCTGAAACATGGGGACAAGGTGCTTTGAAGTGGGGGCAGTAAAAATTTTGACCTTAATGTTTGTATATTTTAGCCAATTGCCCACTTAATTTACCTAAGAAGTTTTTCAAGAGATTGGCTCTCTTATCGTCATTACTATGGTACTCCAACAACCCCAGAATCTCCTTGGAAACTCTGTAGCTTCCTACGTCCCAGGGTGAGTTAGCCTTACCAAATTTACGATTATGTGACTATGCTGCTCAACTGGTTTTTATACACTAGTGGCTCTTTCCCCAACTAAAAAATGCAACTACTGCGGCTGGAGAAGCATTACTTTTGTCCTTTTAAACCCTGACTAACTGTGTTCCAGTCACAGATGCGGACATGCTAAAAGTCTCCTTAAAGATGTATACACATGGCATGTCTTTGGTTCCAGATAATTCAGATTCCATTTCCCCTAATTAATCCAATCTGGTTTAACTCAACCCTCCATTTTTTTTCACCTGCCTAATGCCTGTTTTTGGGTGTTGAAAGGGTTGAAGTCTGTACACCAATTGTTTAATGAGGGCCAATTTAAAACTTTTTGCACAATGCAGCAAGAATTTGGAGTTCCCCATTCCTGGAAATTTAGATATCTACAATCAGGTATACCCTTAGAGAACTCCTCCTCCACGATTTTGAACGTTCCTCCCAGAGACTAAAAATGCGCTATTAGGCCGCTGGCAACAGGGCGGCAAGCTTCTGGCTAGGAAACTGCAAGGCCAGCGCATTAAAACTAGAATCCCGGGGGGGCGTGGCTTGGCGCTGATCGTGGATGGCCGCCTAATCTCCTAGCTCCCGGCCAGCTCGAGAGAAATCAGCCTTAAGAAGAGAGATCTTTCCCCTGTCACACACCTAGGAAGGATGAGTAGATCCAGCACCCACTCCTCTCCCTCCCGATCCCACTCGCCGAGAGATTTGACGCCTGGTCGCACCCGCAGCATACCGGAACCTATTCCGCCAGCCGCAGATACTACGCGAGGCCCCGGCTTCAAATCGGGCCTACATGGACGTGACCCGTGGAGCCCCCACTCTCTTCGCTGCAAGAGAGCAAGCAACACCTGCACCCCAAGGCAACACAACCTCAGCCATGGACACCCTAGCCCCGGCGAATACCCCTCCTCCGCTACCACATGTCACCCTCCCGGATCTCCGCTCCATCGCAGATGAGCTGAAGGCCTCCCTAGCCATGACAGTGATTGAATTGAAAGGAGAAATATCTTCTATCAATCTAAGAGTGACAGAGGTTGAAGAAAAAGTCTCAATGCAAGAGGAATCCATTTAATCCCTGACTGACACAATGCACTCTCATGATGCCCAATTTAGAGACATGCAGAGACAACTGGAGGATCTCGACAACAGAGGCCGGCGCCATAACTTAAGGGTAAGAGGCCTCCCCGAGTCGGTAGAGCAAACGCAAATCACGAGAGTTACCACCGCCGCCATCTTTAATGATGTCCTGGGAAGACCTCCTGAAACCCCTATTGAATTCAAACGTCTCCACAGAGCCCTAAGACCCAAACCAAGGGACACTGACCCCCCAAGGGATATCATCTGCTGCGTAGTTAATTTCAAACTAAAGGAAGATGTCCTGAGGAGGACAAGAGACAGACGCTCCCTCCTGTACCATGGCACGGAAATAAAGATCTTCCAGGATCTTTCTCCGATAACCCTGCAACGCAGAAGAGACCTGCGGCCTTTACTGGACTCTCTAAGATCCAGAAATATCCAGTACCGATGGAAATTTCCGTTCTGCCTATCCGCTTCGGCAAACGGTCGCACAGCCAACCTGAGGGTTCCGGAAGAACTCGCTAATTTTTGCAATGCAATGAACATACCTCCAATTGATCTGCCCGATTGGTACAGACCTCTCAACACCCAAAGGCTACGAAGATCGACTTCAATGGATGCAGTACCTGAGAGGGATGATTTCCACATTAGACGTCCCAGAGCATCATCACCTGGCAGCGAATCATCCGACCGCCAAAGGAACCAAGAAATCTTCCTGAGCCCCACGGCTTCCCCAGTGCATCGTCGACCAAGACAAGAGTAAAGCACCTCAACCTGATTTGTCTGACTCTCCAGTACCTTTCTTCACCTCCCCTTGCCCTTTCTCTTACTTTTCCGCTCTCTCAATCTATCCCTGTCCACACGCCCTATTCGCCCCCATTTGCCCTTTCCAACAGATTTCAAACTACTCAAGAACGGAGGTCTGGACATACACCAGCGGAACCACCTCAGCTTATGACCATCCGGACGCACACATCTCTTCCTTCTCCTGATGACCGTGTCCAAGGATGGGTAATGTACTCTGCACCACACGATCAACCTCTGTAAATTGACTTACCCATCATCCTAAGCTGCAACCCACACAACAGAGACTGCCATGTCACCATCCATCATATTTTAGAATGTTTTTTTTTTTCTTTTTTTAAGGGGTTTTTCTATTGAGCCCTAGACGAACACATTCTTTTCATTTTCGTTGCACACATACTGTACCTTGATAAATGTGTACCCTACTATTAGATCCTCTTTTCAGGGTATGGACTGTGGGAGAGAGAGGAGAGGGTTAAAAAGAAAAAGAAAAAAAAAAAAAAGCCCTCAGAAAGATGAGGGAGGAGACATCAAAAACATAATACATATACACCTCTAAAATTGCTTCGACCCATGTTCGATAGGTGTCCTTAAGCAACTTTATCTCGTTCGTCCGTCTTAACGGACGATCGGGAATATCCTGGGTCTTAATACCCCTTACATGTAACACTCATGATTACAATCCCAAAAGCCCACCCCTATTATCTCCTAAGCAGGAAGGATTGGGCAACACCGTTCCCCTCTCTCTCACACGTCCGCCCCACACCCTAGGGGAGATTCCCACAGATCCTCCTCTTGATGCACACGATACAGATTATTCTAATGTATATCAATAGAACAAGAAAAAAAGAAGAAAAAACGAAAAGTATCTTATAGCATCACTGTGAGGTCATTGTTTGATATATGCATGTCACTATCTTCCTACCTCCACCTCTTATCAAATCTTCAATCTCAGGTTCCCCTTTGAACATACTATGTTACCTCCTACCCATATGACTCCTGTCCAATTCCTAGCCCCCACCCTGCGGATATGTCTCAGCAGGGTTAGTTCCCTGGATATCCCCAATCTCACTTCCAACTCCTATACTCCTGTTAGCACGAAAGATCCTTAAATTCTTCCTCTCCCTTAACTCTCAGGCCGGCCGGCTCATGATTCCTTCATTTTTGTTTTCCTCGATCATTTACCAACCACTCACCCCACAAGACAGACAGAGTCGATCTGATCGCCTCAGCTGTCAACACCTCCGATATCTGTACATTCAGATAGGTGTGATTGTTCTTCACACTCTATACTTCGGTTTTCCCCCTCCACCTAAATACTCCACCCTTCTCCCCCTTCCCCTCTGACCTACCCACCCTCCTTCATCTCTCTCCCCCCGTCCCCCCTCCCCCATCGGTCTCTGCCTCCTAGACACACTGAGCTAACTGTAATAGACCGCACTCACGACTCTCCCCAGTGGTAGCTACCTGATCCACCTTCATGATGACTCCTCCTCCGACGCCTTCCAATTCCCTCCAAGTTAAGGTTGTGTCACTAAACGTAAAAGGTTTAAATATACCCGAAAAACGCAGCCAAGTCCTCGAAATTATGCACAAATCAAAGGCGGATATAGTCTACCTTCAAGAGACTCACTTTCATTCACAAAACCCCCCGAAACTTAGCAACTTCCGATACCCCACAGCTTACCTAGCCACCAATCCTTTAGGGAAAACAAAGGGAGTAGCAATCCTCATATCTAAAAACCTTAATTGGAAATGTACTGACTCCCTTATTGACCCTGACGGACGATACATTATTCTGAAAGGATTCTTGGCTCAGAAACCCATCACCCTAGCTAATATCTATTCCCCGAACTCTGCAAGGGTACCTTTTTTTAGGAAAATTTCTTCCTTACTTGCTGAAAACCAACAGGGAATTACAATCCTGGGTGGTGACTTCAACGTTGCGTTGTATCCTATCCTAGACTCCTCCTCAGGCACTTCATGCCTCCTGTATAAAGCCCTCAAACAAATTTGTCAATCCCTCCAAGATCTACTCCTACACGATACCTGGCGTACGTTAAACCCCTCCACAAAAGACTTCACATTTTTCTCCCCTCCCCACCAAAGATATTCCAGGCTAGATTACCTCTTCCTGTCACAAAAAGACTTACCCCTGATCAAGAAGGTCACAATTGAATCAATGCTGATCTCCGATCACCACTCAATTTCCCTGACAATCTCAATCCCCGGAGACTTCTCGTATAATAAGTTCTGGAGATTAGATTCGACGCTTCTCACTCATGAACCCGATATCCAATATTTGCGGAAAAAGATTACGGAATTTTTCTCTGAAAATACCACTAGTTATGTCTCTCCCATCACGATATGGGAAGCACATAAATGCGCACTGAGAGGAGTTCTTATCTCCCTCAAATCTTCAAAGAAGAAAGAGCACCAAGCACGTACTCAAGCAATAATTAACAAAATCCAAAACTTAGAAAAAACTCACAAAAGCACCAGAGCACATCTCACTTACCTTGAACTCGTACATAACAGACAACTCCTTCTAGACGAGCTTCACATCAAAATTAAACGTAAATTTATCCTCCAACAAAAATTGTTCTACGAGTTCGGGAACAAGAGTAGTAAATTCCTTGCTAAAGCCCTCCAAGAAAAAAGAGCGAAGTCCTCCATACATTCGATCAAAGACACCCATGGAAACACCTTTGTCAAAACCACGGACATCGCAACCCAATTTGAGAAGTATTACACCCAACTTTATAATTTAGATCATCCAATCCCGATTCAAACCCAGAACTCCCCCATTCAAGATTTCCTTCAGAAATCCTGTACTAAAACTCTTAATAACTCCCAATCCCAAAACCTGGAACAACCCCTATCGGAGGAAGAGCTCAAACTAGCCATTTCTCAACTAAAAGCAGGCAAAAGTCCAGGCCCAGACGGTTTCACAGCCCCATACTACAAAACCTTCACAGACCTACTTTCCTCTCCGTTACTTAAAGCCTTTAACTCGCTGGCTTCTCCCCCTTATCTACATCACAGATTGCTTGACGCCCATATATCAGTGATACCAAAGGAGAATAAGGACCCTACCTTAGTAATTAATTATAGACCCATCTCTCTACTCAACGTAGACATCAAACTTTTCGCCAAAATCATCGCAAATAGATTACTGCCCCTAGTCCCGATACTAATAAACAAAGATCAGGTGGGATTCGTCCCCGGACGCGAAGCTCGTGACAACACGGTAAAAGCTATTAACCACCTCCCACCCGGGCCATTGTAAATATACGGCCGGGTGGGAGTCTCATCCTTCTGAATGGACGTTCCGGAACGTCCTTCAGAAGGAGAGAGATCGCGCCGCCGCGGGCATGCGCAGCGGCGCGATCTCGATGTGCCTGTGTCCCTCGGACACAGAGCAACATCATTCGGCAGGAGGGCCCTGTGATTGGCCCTCCTGATCACATGACGGCTGTGTCCAATCACAGCCGTCATGTAATGTAAATAGAGCCGTTGTAACGGCTTCGATCTCTTCTCCTCCTGACAGATCCTGTCAGTGAGGAGAAGAGAAGAGGATCGGTGCTGCTGCTGGGGTGATCAGTGAGTATTTCTAATTACTCACTGATCACAGGTGGGGTCTGTGCTGGTAATCAGATGATTGATTACCAGTACAGCCTTGGGGGGAGAGGGGTGCCACTAAGCCACCAGGGATGCCCACCCATGACCACCAGGGATGCCCACCATGGCCACCAGGGATGGCAAGCAGGGCTCAGAGAGCCCCCCAGTGCCCTCCCTATCAGTGTTGCCCACCAATGCCATCTATCAGTGCTGCCCACCAGTGCCGTTATTGCCATCTATCAGTGCCGCCCACCAGTGCCCATTACTGCCCACCAGTGCCGCCTGTCAGTGCCCATCAGTGCCCCCCATCAGTGCCGATCAGTGCCCCCCATCAGTGCCGATCAGTGCCGATCATTGCCGCCCAACAGTGCCCATCAGTGCCGCCAATCAGTGCCCATCAGTGCTGCCTATCAGTGCCCATCAGCGCTGCCTATCAGTGCCCACCAATGCTGCATATCAGTGCTATCTATCAGTGCCACATATCAGTGCCCATCAGTGCTGCATATCAGTGCTACCTATCAGTGCCCATCAGTGCTGCATATCAGTGCCACCCCTTCAGTGCCACCCCATCAGTGCCACCCCATCAGTGTCTCCTCATCAGTGCCTGTCAGTGCGGCATCATCAGTGCTCATCAGTGCAGGAAAAAACATATCTATTTACAAAATTTTATAACCTAAACAAAAAAACTTTTTTTTTTTTTTCAAACTTTTCAGTCTTTTTTTATTTGTGCACCAAAAAAGAAAAAACCTGACGGTGATCAAATACCACCAAAAGAAAGCTCTATTTGTGGGGAAAAAATGACACAAATTTGGTTTAGGTACAGTGTTGCATGACCGCGCAATTGTCATTCAAATTGCAACAGTGCTAAAAGCTGAAAATTGGTCTGGGAAGGAAGGGGGTTTAAGTGCCCAGTATTGAGGTAGTTAATATCCACCACTGGATGACCTCTCACAAAATGAAGGGCTTTATGTTATCCCTCGACGCCGAAAAGGCGTTTGATAGGCTCGACTGGAATTACATGAGAAAGGTCCTGCAACATATTGGCATACCGGATCGATTACTCACTCTAATTCTTTCTCTCTACTCCACACCTACGGCATGTGTCAGAGTCAATGGGAGCCTATCAGACGCCTTCACCATAGGAAATGGGACCAGGCAGGGATGCCCCCTTTCCCCAATTCTATTTGTTCTTACCTTGGAACCTTTTTTACGTACACTAGATCTGAACCCAAACATTTCCAGGATAACCATCTCCCACCGTACATATAAGATAGCGACATTTGCCGATGATATATTATTGTTTCTTAGCGACCCTCTCCTCTCCATCCCGTCACTCTTACAAGAATTTAAACTTTTTCAGAAATTGTCCAATTTTAAGATAAACTTCTCAAAGTCAAACGCCCTCAACATTACCCTATCCAAAAGAATAATAGACCAATGTAAGTCTAACTTTCCATTCCAATGGGCTCAATCCTCCATTAAATACCTAGGCATTCACCTCACGAATAATCTGAACGAACTGTTCCCCACCAACTTTCTCCCAGTACTACAAACAATCAAAGACGACATCAAGAAATGGTCCAGACCACATTTCTCCTGGTTCGGGCGAGCTGCCATCCCTAAAATGAACGTCTTACCACGCCTATTATTCCTCCTTCAAGCTATCCCCATTAAAATCCCAAAATCCTTCTTCAATTCATTCAAATCCCTGTGTTCCAAATTCCTTTGGTGCCAAAAAAAACCCAGGCTCTCTTTCACATTACTTTCCAAACCCAAACTAGATGGAGGCATTGGTCTACCAGATCTGCAAAAATATTATTGGGCTTGTCACCTAACTAGAATTTTGGACTGGTTTCTCCACGAACCCAATAAAGACTGGGTGACACTTGAAAAAGCCTTCTGCAATATTCCCCTCAAGACCCTACTATGGCTTAATACTGAGTACACACCTCTGTCCGTAAAGAAACATCCCCTCTTGAATACCACCCTTACTTCCTTTAGGGATACCTGCAAACAAACATCTATCTCATCAAACCTAGGTCCCCTGACCCCAATTAAACACAACCCAGACTTTCCTCCGGGTATGTCCCCTTCCTTCCTACGAGAATACTGGAATGACGACTCCATCGGAGCTTTCCGCTTCTTCGACAAAGGTTCCCCCTTAGAACGTCTTCAGATCAAATCACCCACCACGTCCTCCCCCATACCCAATTGGACTTACTTCCAAATTAGACATTTTCTCAAATCCCTGAATCACAATGATGCCCTATCCAGAGACCTTACCCCATTCAAGAAACTTTGTTTAAGTGCTACACCAAAACGCCACCTTATTTCGGTAACATACAATCTCCTGGTTTCAGAAATCCGAGAAAACACCAACAAAGCTAAGCCCAGATGGGAATCGGACCTCAATCTCTCCTTTTCTGAAAAAGACTGGCAAAATCTTTGCCACATTGCCCATAAAAGTTCCCTCAATGTATCCACACAAGAAAATTGCTACAAGCTGCTAACTAGATGGTATAGAACCCCTGCACTCCTACATAAATATAACTCAGACATCACTGATATTTGCTGGAGATGTCAATCTGATACAGGAACACTCATCCATATCTACTGGTCCTGCCCAAAAATACATCCGTTCTGGCTATCTATCCATGACACCATCACGAAGGACCTTAATATCGATATCCCTTTCTCTCCTGCCCAATACCTCCTAAACTATACTAGTGTCCCACCAGACAGGTACTGCAAATCTCTCACTCCACACCTACTCAATGCTGCCAAAGCATGCATACCAACCCACTGGAAATCGGATATAATCCCACATAAACGGGAATGGCTTAACAAAATGGACAAAATTGCAAGATTAGAAGAGCTAGTTGCGATCGCTCAAGATAGGACAATCTCCTATGCTCACACCTGGGCCCCTTGGAAATTATTTTGAGAACCCCAAAACCATACATCCACAATTAACACTCCCACCTCAACAACTGAACCATTAATTACCTCCCCATAACTGTCTCTCTCTCAAACTCTTTGCCTCACACATCATGGCAATCTTCGGCTTCTCGCACACACACCAAGATTGATAGCACTCCGGTGAGCCCCTCTCACTCACAGCCCTTGTTTAGGGGTGAGAGGGGCTCACCGGAGTGCCAAAGCAAAAGCCAAACACCAACACCACGTATTTCCTTCACTCAATATCGGTCATCATAACGTTTCTAACCCCCCAGACTTGCGAGGCAGAGGCCGATGACCCCCCCTACCCCCCTTTTACCCTCTTCCTTTCCCTCCCACCCCTTCCTCCCCTCCCACCCCTCACCCCTTTCTTTTTTTTTTTTCTCCCGGATTTGATGAGTAGGTGACCTCTCATGCCCGGATTGGACACCTCTCACCAAATCGTCTTACTCTTACATATAGTCTTAAACATTTCGCATTTTCCCCCACGTAATAGCATATCAACCTTTCTATAACATTACGGTTGATACCCTGCAACATACCCCTTGTGTCTTACCTTAAAGTCTCATACACCGAGATGTGACTACGGTTCCATACTTTATTGTATTATGACTAGAATAATACTTCCAATTTGACACAAATATGCTTCAAGTTGACACTCGTTTTGTATTTAGTCTCTCCACTGTCTTAGTTTTAACGCACACTCCTGTTGAGTCTCCTCTCTGTTAAAAAGGTCGAACTTTTCACTATGTGTCTTACATAGCCATTCGTTTATTCTCAAATTATTTGTAATGGTTTTCAGTTAAGCTATGTTGCTGTACATTGAATGTACTGTTTATACGTTGATTTATAAGAGACTGTATGTATTCTTAACATTTTTACAATTTTTCAATAAAAACTTTTTGGAAAAAAAAAACTAGAATCCCCTTCCTCTACCATCCTACTTCTCACAGTCAATTCTTTGTCCCCCAAGGGATAGCGGACGCCTTTAGTTCCTATTATGGCGATCTGTGTAACCTTAAAAATTACAGTTCTACTCCACAACCTACCAATAGTGACATTGATAACTTTTTGCATAGTGTAAACCTCCCCATCTTTATCTGAGGGTCAACTCAATAGCCTTAATGTACCTTTTACTGCATCTGAAATCTCCAGGGTTATATCCACCCTTCCCATTATTAAATCCCCTGGGCTGGATGGATTGACAGGAGAATATTATAGGTCCTTCAATGGTATTTTGAGCCCACACCTTGAAAAAGTGTTCCGGGCTGCTGCGGTCTCCTCTTTTTTACCCCCAGAGATGCTAGAAGCATTGGTAGTTACATTGCCGAAACCAGGTAAACCACCCGACAAATCCCAAAATTTTCGTCCAATCTCCTTACTGAATAATGACATTAAGCTGTATGCCAAGCTCATTGCCCTTCAACTGATAGACATTATGCCAACCCTGATAGCGCCCTACCAGTCGGGATTCATAAAAGGGAGACAATCTTCCGACGCTACGAGAAGATTGATTGACCTTATCCACTATGCAAATCAATCGAAAACGCCTTCTCTGCTCCTAGCTCTGGATGCAGAAAAGTTATTTGATAGGGTCCACTGGGGGTACCTTAGCAAGACCCTCACGCGATTTGGCTTTTCAGGACATATTCTGTCAGCCATCCTAGCATTGTATACGTCCCCGTCAGCCAGGCTATATTCCTCAGGAGCACTATCAAGGCCTTTTTCGATTACAAATGGCACCAGACAGGGGTGCCCATTATCACCCTTGATCTTCAACCTGTTAATGGAACCACTAGCATCCCACATAAGACAGCACCCTTCTATCCACGGTCTGCAAATTAGCAAAAGTAAACATACAATCAGTCTCTTGGCTGACAATATTATACTTATATTATCTCGGGTTCCTGAATCCCTGCCTGCGGTATATTGCTCTCTTCAAATCTTTAATAATGTCTCCTATTACAAAGTAAACAAAACTAAATCCTATGTGTTAGATCTCGGCTTAGACCCCACAACCAAACAGACCATGCAAAATAGCTATCCATATACATGGAAAGATGAGGGGATACCTTATCTAGGGACTATACTTACTAGCTCCCCCGCACATCTAGTCACATCCAACTATCTCCCCTGAATAGGCAAACTAAAGTGCATTTTGACACGGCTAGCACAACATGAATTATCCTGGTCAGGCCTCCTAGCGGTGTTTAAAATGCAAGTACTGCCTCAACTTCTCTACATTTTCCGGACAGTGCCTATACCAGTCCCACGCTCCTTCTTCAAATCCATACAATCCATTATCAATAGCTACTTATGGAAGGGAAAGAGGGCCAGGTGTGCCTTTGCCAAATTAACCAAACTATGGAGGGCAGGCGGTATGTGGGTGCCAGATCTAAAAGACTATTATATGGCTGCGAACCTGACACAAAGCAGATGTTGGTTTACGCCCATATCTCCGCCACTGTGGTACGAATTGGAACAAGCACTAGTACCTCAAGACCTTAACCCACCTGCTACCAGACCTTGACTTGTCCTCATGGTCCTCCAGCGGTATTAACTGGTTATCCGACTTGCACATCAACAATAACCTTAAATCATTTTCAGACTTGTGCTCGGAATTCCACATACCGCAATCCCATGCAGGCCTCTATGGAGGGGCTCGGAGGGCCCTTTTTTTGCGGGGTCCAGTAGGTGGTCCATTCGTGGGCCCTAGGTCTGCATCCCCTTGAGGGATAGCAGTCAGCGACCCTCACCTGCTTTTTGTGTATGTGCAACAATCCAGATAAGTTTCAGGGTGAGCTTAGCATGTTGCGACCCTACTGGGTCTGTGTCCACACACTTCTTGAGCTCTGATAGTTAGGATGTTTCCTCTTCTACTGCAGCCACGCATGCAATGGCACTGGTGGATGTACTGATTGCATCGGTGTGGGCAACTTTAAAATTGGAGGATGCAGCTGCTGCCCTTTTTCTGCCTACTTGACAAAATTGTCACTAGTCAGTGACCTAAGCGCATTATGTCAATGCATTAGCGTTATTGCTTTGAAGAGTCCCTGTTTTAAAAAAGTGGACAGTCCCACCTGTGGTGTATTCTCAGGGTTTCAGGCTGAATAACTCCACTTTAATTCTGGTGGAGGACTCTCCGACTTTTAAAAACCCCTTTAACGGGAGAGCTAAGACTTTGGTTTGCCTCATGTTTCCTGTGGCTGGTTCGGTCCTTAGGCCGGTGTTCACCATAGCATTCGGGTGCCAGACTTTAACGGAGTGGGCAAGGCTTTTGCACCAAGATCTGGAACAGCTTCCCCCTGCCCTTGTTAGCTGGCGAACCAGTTGGTCTAGGGTTTGCAGTTTTGTCTGTGGTGCCTCTCTGGATACGGCTCCCTTCTTTCTAGGCTTGTCCGTGACAGCAGTGGTCCTTCCGCGCCTGATATGGCTAAAATGCTGATCTGCGGACCAGTCTTCTAAGTCAGCCTTATCTGTTCTCCCCTTTTTTGGGGATAGCCTGTTTGGGTCTTCCTGGATGATACCCTTAAGGGTCTTACAGGGGGGAAGTGTACTTTTCTTCCACAGGCTGCCAGGGGCGAGGACTCTCGTCACAGAGAGCGGGTTCTTCCAGACCTGCAGACAAGCCCTCTTCTGCCTGAAGGGGCGCCCTCACCCAAGTCTGAGGTTGGGGAGATGTCTTTGCTTCTTTCTGGACCTATGGACCTTCCTGATTCAAGACAGGCGGGTCCACGAGCTGATCCGGTCCGGCTATAAGATCGCGTTTCTGTCCTCCTCCAGTGAGGTTCTTTATCTGTGTTTGTCCCCAGACCGCCTGTGAGGTCTCTTTGGGGCGGTGCAAGTCTTTCTTCTACAAAGGGTGATTGTTCCGGTTCTGAAAACAGAACGTTTTCAAGGTTCCTGGTCAAATTTGTGTACAGTTCCCAGGAAGGAAGGCAAGGTACGTCCAATCCTGGGTACATAAGTTCCGAATGGGGTCCATTCGTACAGTGGAAGCATCCTCGCATGAAGGACACTTACCTTAATAATCTATTATTTGTCTGTCATCAGCGTTTTCTCCATTTGCCATGAGTGAGGAGCATGCTCAATTCATGGCATTACCTTTTGGTGGCCGCAGCTCCTTGGGTATTCACAAAAGTGTTGGCATTGTAGCAGAAGCGGGGGGTTGCGGTATTGGGTACCTGGGCTATCTTCTTCTGCGAGAAGAGTCTCCGACTGCTCTAAAGGAAAACCTGAACATTACTGTGCGAACTCTTTGGGAATTTGGTTGGAAATTGAACTTTCAAAAATCTGCTCTGGTTCCATCCACCAAGTTGGACTATTTGGGTCTTATTACTCTGAATCGACTTCAGCCAGGGTGTTTTTTTCCAGGTGAACAAAAACTCCAAAGCTGCAGGATGCGACTTGGCTCTTGTTGTTCAGCCATCAGTCTTCTTTCTGGGCAAGTTCCCTTGAGCCTCTGCAAAGGGAGATTCTTGCCAAGTGGGACAAGGATCCACAGTCTCTAGATAATCCTACCTTCCCCTGTACTGGACAGTGGTCCATGCGGTTGCCAGCCTGTCCGGGTGGATAGGCATTTTGGGCCGGATGTGCTAAAGGTGTCTGGACCCTGGAGGAGTCAAGATATACTGGAATTTCAGGCAATAAGCTATGTCTGGCTCAGTGGACAAATCGCCTTTAGGAGTGCCGGATAAGGATCTATGGGACAATGCCACTGCAGTGGCATATGTCTATCACCAATGGGGCACAAGAAGTTTTCTGGAGGCTCGGGAGGAAGCCAGCATTCTAAGGTTCAGCTGTGTCTCCGGTGGGGAACTACCGAGGTGGACCTGTTGGCCTTTCATCGCAACAGGAAGGTACAGAGAATTGTGGCAAGGTCTCAGGATCCTCTGGCTGACGTCACAGATGCATTGGTGTCTCCTTGCGGCCAGTATCTTCTGATATACGCTTTTTCCCTTCTAAAACTTCTGCTGAGTCTTCTGCCAAGGATCGAGGCAGAAGGGATCCGGTCATCCTAGTGGCTCCAGACTGGCCTCACCGGTCTTGGTACACCGATCTGGTACAGTTGGTCACTGATACCCCTTGGAGACTTCCTCTCAGACAAGATTTATTGGCCCAGGGGCCAATCTTCCATCCTGCTTTACAGTCGCTGGCTTTAACAGGTTGGCTGTTGGAAGCCAGGTGTTGCAGAAAAGGGGGTTGTCTGAATCAGTGATTCCCACATTGTAAAAGACTAAAAAAATATACCTCTAGGAAGGTTTTACCATCGCGCTGGAAGGGGTACATTGCGTGGTGTGAGTCTCTTGGGGTTCACCCCTGTTCAATTTCTGTGGCTCGGATTTTGTCATTCCCTCAATGAGGTGTCGAGCAGTGCCTGGCCTTGGATACCGTTAAGGGCCAGGTTTTCGCCCTTGGCGGTTGTCTTTTGCCATCCTTTGGCTACACGTTCTTTGGTTTGCGCCTTTATTCAGTACGCTCTCCGTTGCCTCTGTGGGATCTCAATTTGGTGCTGTCGATTCTCCAGTACCCGCCTTTCAGAAATATTTGCGAGGTTCCTCTGCTTACATTGTCCCAGAAGGTAGTCGTCTTGGTAGCTATTACTTCTGCATGCAGGGCTTGGAGCTGGCGGCGCTGTTGTTCACCTTACCAAGTGGTTCACAGAGATGAGGGAGTGCTTCACCCTTGTCAGTCATTCCTTCCTAAGGTTGTTTCTGGTTTCCATCTGATTAATGACATTGTGTTGCCTTCCCGGTGTTCTAAGCCTGAACATCTTAAGGAGATTGCCTTGCACTCTCTGGATGTGGGTCGGGCGATCAGGGTGTACCTTGTGGCAACCGAGCCTTACTATTTGTTCTTACGGATGGACCTTGCAAAGGGTTGGTCTCGTCTGCCGCAAACATTTCCAGATGGACGAGATGGGCGGTGGTGCAGGCCTAATCCATCAAGGGTCAGGTTCCCCTGTTCCTGGTTAGGGCGCTTTCTACGTGGGTGCTTAGTGCCTTTTGAGCCTTCCGCCATCAGGCGTCAGTGGTGCAGGTTGGCAAGGTGCCACCTGGTCCGTCTGTGCACACTCTCACAACATTTTATACAATAGATGTGCTGGCATCTGCGGATGCTGCTTTTGGCTGCAACGTTTTGCAGGCCGCTGTTTGAAAGGATTAGTCCTCTCAAACAGCGGCCCAGGCGAGCTCCAGTTGTCCCTTGTTGAGCTCCATGTTACCTGGTTGGCTAGGTTTAGCCTTTTGGGTATGTTTTTCTGCTTTGTTTTTTCCCACCCCTCATGTTTGACACTGCTTTGGGACATCCCAATGGTCAAAAAGATTCTGGAGCTGTGTCTGTCAATGAACGAAAGAGAAAATTGGATTTGTGTCCTACCGTAAAAACCTTTTCTCTGATGTTCATTGACGGACACGGCACCCACCCGTCTATTGAGTTGGGTTATTTTTTCTTTTGACACTGCTTGCAACTAAACTGAGTGCCTATAGCAGGAAGTGGGAGTATACCCCCTGGGACTGCCCATAGGTGTAGTAAAGCTTTTTCCTGCCTAGTGTCCTACTCCTGTAGGAGGCAGCATAACCCAATTGTCAAGAAGATTCTGGAGCTGTGTCCGTCCATGATCATCAGAGAAAAGGATTTTACGGTAAGACAAAAATCCAATTTTTCCATTCTGCACATGTCTGTTTCCTATAGTCATGGTTGGTGTACTACCTGTTGTAAAGTGCTACAAAGGATTTTGCCATGTATTAGTAAATATAACCTGGAACATCCCACAAGCCAAACGTTGCTTCTGTTAGCAATTTGACAACAAGTAGATCTTACAAAGAGTTCATCTACTCTATGTATATTCCTGGACCTGACTGGTCATACAAAGTAAAATTTTAATTCGAATGTCATAAAAAAATAGTTGAACAGAAAATTATTTCTGGTTATCATTGAGTTAAATAATTTGTTAGAAAGCCCCTGAATTTTTGTCGGAACCTGCTTTGAATGGAATCTCAGACATATTAAACTAGTTTAATTATAATAGGTATAATTTTTCCAGAATGAAAACCACATTCACGGTTAGGGTTCACTTAACACGCATATTTGTTATGAAGAACAAAACAATGCTCATGAATGCTCCTATGGCATTTATGATGTGTTTTTGTTGTGTTTATGAAGCATTGAAAACGCTTCAAGAATGTTTGATGAATTCCCATGGAAGTGTTGCTTTTCTAGTGGGGAGTTTTTAGCCACTTCCCTCTCTGCCGATAGCCACCGCCTGGCCCGTCATTTGTCTTTCACATCCTAACTGGTCGTCATATGATTTCCTGTCAGGAAGTGCCGATCGCAGGGCCGCACAGCTCTTTCAGCGGACACAACCGATGACTGATCAGAATACTGGCTCGCTGCCGGTATCATGTGACCGCCGTGACTAATCACAGAAAATTACTTAACAGTTGTACACAATGGATGGCTTCCTTGTATGCCATCCATTGTGTACAATTGTGTTGTTAGCAGTAATTGGTCAATTTGATCACATGGTGCAGACAGGGCCAATCACAGTCCATCTGTACCATGTGATTAGCTTTGATCAATCACAGCTAATCACAACAAAACTGACTAAATGATTTGGCTTCATTCAGTAAAATGCTTGCTTATAGTAATGTAATTCACTGTTATAAGCAAACATAATGTGTAAAAAAAAAAAAAAATCCTGATCACTTCCCCATAGTAAAATGTTACTGATGTAACATTATATTGCTCGGAAAAAAAACTATGTATCTATTACCAAACTGGTGCTGCTGTCCATCATTATGTGACTAAATTAGAATAAAGCAAATGCCACAGTGCAAACCAGGGAAGTAAATGTGAACTATATATCCACTCTATACATGTCCTTTATAATCAAAATTCAATCAGTGGATAAAAACTCCTGTGCATAGTGTTTCTATTAGAAAAGAAAAAATTCTCCAGAAAGATACTGTATGTGAAAAAAAAACCAAAAAAAATGGACAAGCATGTGTCCAGTGAAAACCGTGCACAAATCTAAAATTCAATGCAAAAAAAACATTAAATGTCCAAAATATAAAAGACAAGCATGTATGCGGTGAAAAATCCATGCACAGTGCTCCTCTGTAAAGTAATTTGTGCCAATCCGTGACTTCTCATGCATTATATTGTGTTCCACATCCCAAATGTGAATCCACTTACCAGACGATGTGGACCCCCTTAGCAGTACTGCATGTGGGTCTATAATGCTTAATCTGGTAAGTATTGGAACTTCCTGCAGTTCCTCAATGATCGTCTCTTAGGGCAAGGAAGATATTGGCACTTCCTGCAGTTCCCCAATGATCGTCACTCAGGACAAACAAGACAGAGAAATCCAATAGTGTAATACGTAATAATTTGATGTTGATTTAGGATATATTACAATAATTATATAAAATGAAAAACAGCAGCTACGCAATCATAGTCACCATTGCTCTCCTGGAGGACAGTTTACCCCAGTTTAAGGATTATACCCACTTGGTTGCCAGATCGGTTTTATTTTAGGTATGTGTATATGGACATTAATAGGTTTTTAAAAGTGCATTTAATATATACTCACATTAACATTTATAATATATTGCTTTAACCAGTTTTCCTTAGGTGGACGTCATATGACGTCCTGGAGTTCAAGTGGAGATATCTGGATGATGCCTGCAGGTATAGGCATATGCATTTTTTTTCATCCGGCGATTCCCTCACATGTAAAAGCCATCATAGTGCCTGTTTAGCTGCTTGTTTGCTTTTATAGGCAGCGGGAGGGGGGTGCTGTTCAGGTATCTCCCGTGCGATTGGAGAGCCGGAGAATGAATCCGCCAGTGGCGGTGGTTTATCATATAGCTTATCATAAAGGTTTGCCTATGAAGATTTTTAAGTACTGAAGTTTGGCACCATTCGACGAGTGTGCGCAATTTTAAACTGTGACATGTTGGGTATCTGTTTACTCAGCGTAACATCATTGTGTACACTATACAAACAAATTAGGGTCGTTTTTTTTTAATTCATAAGTGTTTTTTTTTTTTTTTTTAAATATTGCGTTTGAAAAATTGCTGTGCAAATAACATGTGACATAAAAATTTTCAATGACCGCCATTTAATTCCCTAAGATCTCTGCTAAAAAAAAAAAATATATATATATATATATATACTGTGTATATATATATATATATATATATATATATATATATATATAGTTTAGGGGTTTTGAGTAATTTTCTAGAAAAAAATGATGATTTTTTACATGTTGGAGAGGAATACCAGAAGTGGCTTGGGCTGGAAGTGGTAAAGAATGCCCAGAGCAGCCGGCGAACCTTCTCTCCTTCATAGCAACAGTATAGCAGCAGGTCTACTAGTGTATCTGGCAGACGTGATGAGTCTCCACGTTACGCATTGCACCCTAGGTGGGGCTTCATTGTGTATATTTGTGTTAAAACCAAAGAAAAAAAACAGGTACTCTTATATAGAGCCCCTGGGTGGGAAAGTGGACTTTAAGGGCACAACATAAGACACAAATACCAGATAATTTCAATAAAGTGTCATATTTGTTTGTTCAAATAATCTAAAAGTATCAAAAAAAATTATTGCATGTTAAAAAGGGTGGGCCATGTAATCACAGCCGACCCATATAAAACAAAATTATACGTATGTCCCCTACACTTTGCCCATAGACAAGAGAAGTCCACACGTTAGAACCCTACAGTTAAGTTCATTTACCACCGAATCTGTGGCTACCCAATGGGCTATACCACATTACTTCTTTACTCCACTGTCAAGGGTTTGGATTTTCTTTAGGAAATGCTCCTATATCACCCTACCTCATCCTTGATTTTTTGTGCATGTAGGACCCTCTTAGGTAGGTGCTTGTGAGAGAGTATAGTTTTTGGCTTTGTCTGCCTATCAGAGGAGCAGCAGGCAAATCTATATTGCGTTCTGCCTACCAGAGTGTGTGATTCATTTGGTCTAGGGAGTGTTTCACACTGATCCAATAGGGAGGCATATTGGACAGTGGAGGAAATCTGGCCAATGGTTACACAGGCTTTGATACAGCCACAGTGATTTGCATAGACTGGCTGTCTCTCTGCATTGTGGGGTGTGGTATAAAAGCCAGGAACACATGTGCTGGGGGGTCTTTGGCTGGTGAGCAGAGTCCCGGAGGGAGGGTGGCGGCTGCACCCAGAGGTCCATGAGAGCTGACTGAAGGGGTAGAGACACTGGAGACCCTTGAAAAAACAGTATCGTGAGTATAGGGGTCTGACCTCAGGGGGGCCACCCCGGTATGGGATAGTCAGAGGACCGGTCTCAGCAGGTGGAGTGAAAGGGGGTTCCAGGTGTGTATCCTGAAGATGATTCATCCTAACAAGTCATCTACATAGAGACTTAATCCTAGATTCATCTAGTGGCAAGGTGAATCTGTAGCCTGGCTGCATCTTCAGACAGGAGTCCTCATATACTGTGAATAGTTCAAGTTGGAGTATCCCAGTCTTCCCTTCTCCCATCCCTAATTTAAATAAAACCACAAAAACAACTACATCCCCTAGACTGTTCATTGACTGAGCCAAAGAGTAACGAGTTAAATTGTGCATGCTGCAGTTGCTATCTGTAACCCAGGGGATCCCAAGGTAAACAATCCAGCAGTCCTCAAGGGGGCAGTGCCACATGCATAAACTGGTGGAGACACTAGCCGAGGATTACCTATATCAGCGTAAGTCACCAGAACAGCCTCTCTCGCGCGCCATCAGGGGCGCGCGGAGCGGCGATCGTGACTGTGCCATGTTGCTAGGACACGGAGCGATCCCGATCTCGGTAAAGAGTCAATGACATGACTCTTTACCCATGTGATCGCTGTGTCCAATCACAGCTGGTCACATGTAAATGAGGAAGTGCCGTTATTCCTGTCAGTGTGTGAGGCAAGGAGAGCCGATCAGCGGCTCTTCCTCACAGGAGAGACAAAAACAAATAATCAGGGCACTGATCATCATTTCCCTGATTACACAAAATGTAAATAAAGTGCCAGTTACTGCCCAGCATCAGTGCCCAAAATCAGTGCCCATAGTGCTGCCAGTCAGTGCCCATCAGTGCCTGCTCATCTAGGCACTGATGGGCACTGACTGGCAGCACTATGGGCACTGATGGTGCTGCCCATCAGTGCCACCCGTCAGTGCCCATAAGTGCCGCCTATCAGTGCCGCCTATCAGTGCCACCTATCAGTGCCCATCAGTGCGGCATATTAGTACCTCCTCATCAGTGCCACCTCATCAGTGCCCATAAGTGCCACCTCCTCAGTGCCCATCAGTGTAGCCCATCAGTGCCGCCTCATCAGCGCACATCAGTGAAGGAGAAAAAGTTATTTATTTTCAAAATTTACTCACAGAAAATAAGAAAAACTTCTTTTTTTTTTTTTAATTTTCTGTCTTTTTTCTTTTTTTTTTTTAAGAAATAAAAAACCCAGAGGTGATTAAATACCACCAAAAGAAAGCTCTATTTGTGTGAAAAAAAAAATGATAAAAAATTTCATATGGGTACAGTGTAGCATGACGGCGCAATTGTCATTCAAAGCGTGAGAGCGATGAAAGCTGGCCTGGGCAGGAAGGGGGTGAAAGTGCACTGTAGGCAAGTGGTTAAATAAATCTGAAATTTTATTGAAGTTATCTTGTATTTGTATCTCATGTTGTGCCCTTAAAGCCCCTTTCAGACTTGTGTGACCTAAAAATTGCGTGATTTTGCTGCAATTTATTTGCCGCAATTTTGTCTGGACTTGAAGCAATGTCTATGTACCGCAAAACGCATCAAAGTCAGACCAAAGAAATGCAGGGACTACTTTGAAGTTGTTGCAACTTGAAGTCGCACAGATATGAATGGTACTCATTGGAAATCATGGAGTACGAGTTGTCATGTGACTTTGCAGCCCCAAATCGAGGGACAAGTAGAACAAATGTAAAAGGGGCCTAAAGTCCACTTTCCTACACAGGGGCTCTATATGAGAATACCTGTCTTTTTATTTTGTTGCTTAACCACTTAAGCCGCGGAAGATTTTACCCCCTTCCTGACCAGGGCCTATTTTGCGATTCGGCACTGCGTGACTTTAACGGACAATTGTGCGATCGTGCGACGCTGTACCCAAATGAAATTGACGTCCTTTTTTTCCCACAAACAGAGCTTTCTTTTGGTGGTATTTGATCACCTGTGCGATTTTTTGATCATGCGCTATAAACAAAAAAAGAGCGACAATTTTGCAAAAATAACAATATTTTCACATTTTTTTATATGAAATTCCCCCCAAAAAAATGTAAAAATCTAAATTTTTTAACATTTTTGGGTCAATTTGTCGCAAAAAGCGTATTTTGATTGGTTTGCGCAAAAGTTATTGCGTTTACTAACTAAGGGAAAGATTTTTGTCATTTTTATTGTTTTTTTTTTTAACGAGTAATGGCGGCGAACTGCGATTTTTTTTTTTTTTGCGGGACTGCGACATTGCGGCGGACAAAACAGACCCTTGACTACATGTTTGACACTTTTGGGGGTACCAGTGACATTACTACAGTAATCAGTGCTATACGTATGCACTGTTACTGTAAAAATGACACTGGCAGGGAAGGGGTTAACTTTATTTGAGAAGTAGGGGTTAAGTGTGTCCCTAGGGGCGTGTTTCTTACTGTGATTGGATGTGGCTTGTGATGTAACAGCAGAGATCTACGGTCCTACATAGCAGGACCGTATGATCTGTGCTGTTACGCAGGGGAGAATGACCGGCAGCTTTGTTTACATTAGCCACCTGCCTTTCTCCCGGTGTAACCAACGATCGCGAGTGACCGGCGGATATCGGGGCCGCCGGTCACACGCGCGAGGGGGGTCGTGAGCGAGCCTCCAGTGGCGCGCGCGCGCTCCCTAGAGCCTCACAGGCTAGCGACTTAGTACTGCGTCACTTTGCCTGTGAGGGGCTGACTGCCGACGTAGATAGACGTTAGGCAGTCGGCAAGTGGTTAACCACTTCTGAACCGGAAGGATTTACCCCCTTATTGACCAGGCCATTTTTTGGAATTTGGCGCTGCATGATTTTAACTGACAATTTCACGGTCATGCAATGCTGTACCCAAATTAAATTGATGTCCTTTTCCTCAAATAGAGCTTTCTTTTGGTGCTTTTTAGTCACCTCTGTGGTTTTTATTTTTTGCTATATAAACGAAAAAAGACTGAAAATTTTTAAAGGGAAAAATTACGTTTTCTACTTTTACTTAAAAAAAATATCCAAAAAACTCAAATTTTTTCATACATCTAGGCCAAAATGTATTTAGATACATGTCGTTGATAAAAAAAATTCTCAATAAGCTATATTGGTTTGCGCAAAAGTGTATGTACTGGAATTTACGCAGCTTTTACTTTCTGACCGCCTATCTCATTTCTTGAAAGTAGACACCCCAAGGAGTTTCCTGAGAGGCATCATAAGCCCATTGAATATTACATTTTTTTGTCACAGGTGTTTGAAAAATGACAAAAAGAAAAAAAAACATTTTTACACAAAGTTGTAATTGAAATGATTTATTTTGCACACATTCCATGGGTATTTGTGGAATTGCACCCCAAAATACATTCTGCTGCTTCTTCTGAGTACGGGGATACCCCATGTGTGAGACTTTTTGGCAGTCTAGCTGTATACAGGACCCGGAAAACCAATCACTGCCTTCAGGCTTTCTACGGGCGTAAATTGTTGATGTCACTCCTCACTACCTATCACAGTTTCACAGGGCCATGAAATGCCAAGATAACACAAACCCCGCACCCCCAAATTTCCCCTTTTCAGAAAGTAGACACCCTAAGTTATTTGCTAAGAGGCATGTTAAGTCCATATAATATTTTATATTTTGCCACAAGCATCGGGAAATTTGATTTTTTTTTTTTCTTACACAAAGTTGTCACTTAAATGATATATTGCTCACACATTCCATGGGTGTATGTGAAATGACACCCCAAAATACATTCTGCTGTTTCTCCCGAGTACAGGGATACCCCATGTGTGAGACTTTTTGGCAGTCTAGCCGTGTACAGACCCCCAAAAACCAATCACTGCCTTCAGGCTTTCTAAGAGGGCGTAATATGTTGGCTTCACTCCTCACTACCTATCACAGTTTCGGAAGCCATGAAATGCCAAGATAGCACAAACCCCCTCCCCCCCAAAATTACCTCTTTTCGGAAAGGAGACACCTTAAGCTATTTGCTTTGTTTAAAACTTTGAAAAACTATTTTTAGATCAGTATTGCTGGCTAGATTGATAATTTTACCTGCACACAGAAACAAATGGTGTTACCACACAGCTGCTCTGTACAACTAGGAAGTGACTGAAGCTACTTATGTCCTAGTTATCTATTATTTCCCAGTGCATTGTGGCATACGAAAGCCTTCACTGTCTCTCCCTCAATGCCCAGCTAACACTTCATAAATGCTTCACTAGCACACCATAAATGCTCTTTAGGGCTGTAGGGCTTTTTACAGCAACCTGTAGATCTTGATCTACCAGTAGATTGTGGCAAGGTAACTGATAGATCTGTTTGGGCTTGCTGTCCTGCCATCCCAGAGCATCTAACAGAGTGCAATACACAGGGACTACTTGTAAAGTTGGAGCTGTAGCAGGCAGCAAGAGCTGCATAGGCCGATGCCTCCTCTGTAGTGCTAGTTCCTGTCTCATGCAGAGTGATACCAACTTCACTTCACTACTTATCTCGGCTAGCTGTCTCCAGAGTGGTGCTAGCAGCAGGAAAGAAAAGATCTTCAGGTATGTGTGAAACAATACACTGGGCATAGTAGTGTACAGCTGCTTTCATGTTTACCCACACATCCGGTGCAGTGCAGCTTTCATGCGGGTTTGCTGTGCTTAGTCATAGACTTCCATTATATCCTACGGGTTTTGTGCACTTTCTGAAAGTGCACCAAAACTCCTGAATGCAGAATAGAAGTCTCCTTCTACACAGCAACTGATGTCCTGCGCTTTACCTGCACCACGGGTGCTGCATAATGTATTTGCAACTTTCCTGGGTTGGCTGCGCTTTTCCATAGCAAGGAAAGTCGCAAATGCACTTTGCTGCACCCGTGCTGCAGGTTAAACGCTGCACATCAGTGGGAAAGCAGCCTTATAGGGAGCTCAGAACAGTAAGGGTTCATTTACATTTACCGTTTGGGGGAGTGGTAAAACCCCATAGTTAAGATGTCTTTTTACCACCCCACCCAAACTGCATCCCCTTTAGCTGCAGTGGCCAGGGGTGTACACATGCCGCGGCAAGAGTTGTACACCCTGTCATGGTTGGTGGATATAGGACCTGCTAAGCATGACCCATTCAAGTGAATGAGGCCACTCTGCATGTGCCCTGAAACCTTGTGTAGTAAAGCAAACACAGGGTTAAGGCAAGCACAAACACAAACGCTGTGTTGCTTTCTCACCACCTGCTTTAACCCCTTGGACCCTGCAGAAGCATGCAGTTTTCACTTGCAGAGTGGCCCCATTTACTTGAATGGGTCGCGATTGGCAGGCGGTAGCACCCACCCAAAGCAACAGGGGGTTTCATTCCTGCTGCAGCATATGTACACCTTTGGCTGCTGCCTCAGCAGCTAAAGGAGCTAGGGATTGGGGGCAATAAACTCAAGCATAGGGTTTTACTTTCCCCAGTTTTATGTGTGAAGGAGCCCTAAGGGTTTATTCACAAGTTCAGCAGGAGCTACTGCTCCTTTGAAAAGAGATCCGAGTGTGTTTGACATGTGAAAAGGAGGCAATTTTTTTGCCTCCTCACTACCTGATTTAAACACATGATTGCAGTGCAATGCATGCAATTGCGACACTGTAGTAAGGCAATTAGAGGTTTAAGTCAGATGTGAGAGGGTGACACTGGCCAACACTGTGTCCGGTGATCTTTGACTTCTCCCATGTTGTTAAGGTAGATCTCCACCTCTTTAAGGTTGCATACTCCTGCTCTAGTTGCTGTTAAGGTGTGATTATTGGGCATCACCTTTAAAATCAATGGAAGCACTTGACAAGTGTTGTTTTCTAAAAAGAAACACACTGTTTTTTTTTTTTTTTTTTTAACACAACGCTACCGCTTCTGTGTGAACAGCATTGTGTGGTACCATTGTAATGTTCATAGCAGGCTTTGAAGTGCGGTTGAGTTTTTGAAAATACCAAATTAATGCCAAATAAATAGGGTAAAAATTTCCATCCTGCTCCTTCAAATTTAATCTTCCATATGGTCAAAACAAGTATCAGTTTGACCTCACGAACTGTTAGAAAGACAAAAATGTAAATCTTTGAACAAAATTCTACAGGTACATGGCCAGCTTTACCATTGCATCATCATTAAATTTTGTTCAGATATGATCACTTTGATCACTTTAAAGCATCCATATTCGTATTTTATGCTGTACTTACCTCTATTCAAAACACTTAGTGTGATTTCTCTCTACTGCCTTGTTCCTCTTTTATCAGCATGAGTTACTTCTGTCAGGTTTTTCTGACACCAAGAGATAAAGAGGTGACAGGGGAGGAGAGCTCCAACACAGATTCATATCCTCAGCTCTGAATGATCCCTGTGTACTGTGTAGCCCTTCTTAAAAATCAGGGCTGAAGCCCTATACACACATATTGTGAATACCAGGCTTCTGTCGAACGGGAATGTCCTAAATTTTTCTGTCCATCGGCATCGTAATCCGCGCTCTCATTGTTGACCGGTGTGTTTGTGGAGGGGGGGGGGGGCAGGAACAGTCCCTCTTTCAGAACACAATAGCTAAGTGAGGTGATTGCTGAGCTAAGATTGGATAGTTAGCTATAAGCGATAAGCTGATATTACATAACATATTACATAACCAACGAGATGTACATATTTAACATCATTTTTTTGTTTAATGGGAAACCTCACATTACCTTTCATATGAAGGCCACAAATGACAACTGTTATGATTGATGAATTGATTTACACTAACTTATGACCCGTTGGAGGCCAGATTAGGCATACGTTCTGATTGAGCTACAGTAAGGTCAGCTAAACTGTTATCTCAAGTGTATAGCAAATGTCCATTAAAAGATAAGAAGGACGTGACAGGATTTAAGTTAACTAAAAATTGTCTTCAGCTAAACAAAAAAAAAAAGTAAAGTCTCTCTTGTACTGAGGGCGAAGCCTTGCAAATGTCAATAGGTTTCCAGGTTGTTACAAAATCAACATAATTTCCCTCCTCAAGTTAATTTCCTGAACTTCTAAGCACCTCCATAAAACTTGCCTCTCGGTAAGGACTGGGCTTAACATTCGTAGACAGACTGGAACTGATTTTGCAATGAAATAAAGAAGTCGTCCTTCAGGTTAGGCCATGTAGGAGTCTCTTTCAACCTTCAGCATTGGAAGAGTAGAGAAGCGTCTTACTGGGATGATGGTTTGGCAGAGATACCAGAATCATCTCAGGACATCCTGTGGCTTTTAACCACTTGCCGACCAGTCACGTTGACTGTACTGCGGCAAAATGGTTCGTTATCGTTTGGCGACGTAGACCTACGTCACCAGACGTTCCCTCTCTCTCTGTATTCAGTTACAGCGGGAGTTGGGCCAGGGGAGGATCACCGCCGCTCTTCCCCTGATCTTCGGGGAATCGAGTGTGGAGATCCGCCCGCTTGTGTAAACAAAGCGGGCGGATCTCCTAAGTGACAGGCAGGGTCAGATTGCAGGGTTCAGCATAGCTGAACCTGCGATCTGTCCCTGTGTCACTCAGTTGTTGATTCTTCACAAAAAATTACAGTTTTATATCTTTATGTTTGAAGCCTGAAATGTGGCAAAAGGTCGCAAAGTTCAAGGGGGCCGAATACTTTCGCAAAGCACTGTGTATATATATATATATATATATATATATATACACACAGTATCTCACAAAAGTGATTACACCCCTCACATTTGTGTAAATATTTTATTATATTTATGTGACAACACTGGAGAAATGACATTTTGCTACAATGTAAAGTAGTGAGTGTACAGCTTGTATAACAGTGTAAATTTGCTGTCCCCTCAAAATAACTCAACACACAGCCATTAATGTCTTAACCACTTTCAACAAAAGTGAATACACCCCTAAGTGAAAATGTCCAAATTGGGCCCAATTAGCCATTTTCCCTCCCCCGTTGTCATGTGACTCGTTAGTGTTACAAGTTCTCAGGTGTGCCATTTTCCCTCCCCCGTTGTCATGTGACTCGTTAGTGTTACAAGTTCTCAGGTGTGAATGAGAAGCAGGTGTGTTCAATTTGGTGTCATCGCTCTCACTCTCTCATACTGATCACTGGAAGTTCAACATAGCACCTAATGGCAAAGAACTCTCTGAGGATCTGAAAAAAATTATTTCTACAAATTATTTAATTTCTACACAAAGTCTACAAAAAGATTGTCAAGACCCTGAAACTGAGCTGCAGCATGGTGGCCAAGACCATACAGCGGTTTAACAGGACAGGTTCCACTCAGAACAGGCTTCACCAAAGAAATTGAGTGCACATACTCAGTGTCATATCTGGAGGTTGTATTTGGGAAATAGATGTATGAGTGCTGCTAGCATTGCTGCAGAGGTAGAAGGGGTGGGGGGTCAGCCTGTCAGTGCTCAGGCCATATGCCACACACTGCATCAAATCGGTCTGCATGGCTGTCATCCCAGAAGGAAGCCTCTTCTAAAGATGATGCACAAGAAAGCCCGCAAACAGTTTGCTGAAGACAAGCAGACGAAGGACATGGATTACTGGAACCAGGTCCTGTGGTATGATGAGACCATTATAAACTTATTTGGTTCAGATGGTGTCAAGCGTGTGGCGGCAACCAGGTGAGGAGTACAAAGTGTATTTTGCCTACAGTCATGCATGGTGGTGGGAGTGTCATGGTCTGAGGCTGCATGAGTGCTGCCGGCACTAGGGAGCTACAGTTCATTGAGGGAACCATAAATGAAAACATGTACTGTGACATACTGAAGCAGAGCATGATCCCCTCCCTTCGGAGACTGGGCTGCAGGGCAGTATTCCAACATAACGACCCCAAACCCACCTACAAGATGACCACTGCCCTGCTCAAGAAGCTGAGGGTAAAGGTGATGGACTGACAAAGCATGTCTCCAGACCTAAACCGTATTGAGCATTTGTGGGGCATCCTCAAATAGAAGGTAGAGGAGCGCAAGGTCTCTAATATCCACCAGCTCCGTGATGTCGTCATGGAGGAGTGGAAGAGGACTCCAGTGGCAACCTGTGAAACTCTGGTGAACTCCATCCCCAAGAGGGTTAAAGCAGTGCTGGAAAATAATGGTGGCCACACAAAATATTGACACTTTGGGCCCAATTTGGACATTTCCACTTAGGGGTGTACTCACTTTTGTTGCCAGCGGTTTAGCCATTAATGGCTGTGTGTTGAGTTTTTTTGAGTGGACAGCAAATTTACACTGTTATACAAGCTGTACACTGACTACTCTACATTGCAGCAAAGTGTTGTCACATAAAAATATATAATAATGTTTTTACAAAAATGTGAGGGGTGTACTCACTTTTGATATTGAACATCTTTCTCAAACTTAACCACTTGCCGACCAGCCGCTGTACATATACTGGTGCAGTACCCGCATGTCGCTTTGCGGGAGCTCTCGCCCATTTGCCTGAGGACCGCTGTTCTGTCAGCAATGAACACAGGGCTCCTGTGTTCCTCCTATTTAGGAGCACAGGTCCCTGTGTTCATTCCATAAGTCCATCCCCCACACAGTTAGACAGCACCCCCTAGGGACACATTTAACCCTTTTATCTCCCCTGGTGTTAACTCCTTCCCTGCCAGTGTCAGTACAGTAACAGTGTGTATTTTTAGCACTGATTACTGTAGTAATGTCACTGCCCCCCCCCCCCCCCCCAAAGTGTCAAAAATGTCAGTTAAGTGCTCGATCTGCCTGCCGCAATTTTGCAGTCCCGCTAAAAATCGCTGTTCGCCGCCATTAATCATAAAAATTACATAAATCTTTTCCCAAGTTTGTAGACGCAATAACTTTTGCGCAAACCATCAATATACTCCTATTGGGATTTTTTTTACCAAAAATATGTAGCAGAATACAAATTGGCCTAAAATGATGAAAAAATATTTTTTTTATTGGCAATATTGTATAGCAGAAAGTGAAAAATATTGTTTTTTTCTTTTTTTTTTTTTTCTTTAGAATAGTCGCTCTCTTTTTTGTTTACAGTGCAAAAAAATAAAAATTGCAGAGGTGATCAAATCCCACCAAAAGAAACCTCTATTAGTGGAAAAAAAGGACATTCATTGTATTTCAGTACAATGTCGCACGACCACGCAATTGTCATTTAAAGTAACACAGTGCCGAATCGCAAAAAATGCCTTGGTCATTAAGGGGGGGGAAACCTTCCTGTCCAGAAGTGGTTAATATTGCAGCAGGATCCAATTAAACAATTAAGGGCCCCAGCATATATTCAGCCTCAGAACTTGGCTTCTTAACTTTGCAATACATGATTATAATAGGCAAATAAAGAACAGTAATAAATAAAAGCAATATGACAATCAAGTAAAATATTCATAAAGGCAGTCACTTTAAGACTGTATGTATCCAAATAAACTTTCTCACCAAGAAACCTTAGCATCTTCTTCAAGGCCATGTAATGCTTGCAAAACATTGTTTCTCTTTCGTTCATTGACTGACACAGCTCCAGAATATTCTTGACCATTGGATTATGCTTCCCCCTACAGGAGTAGGACACTAGGCAGGAAAAAGCTTTACCATACCTATGGGGCAGTCCCAGGGGGTATACTCCCACTTTCTGCTATAGACATTAAGTTTTTTTCCGCCTAGCCAGGGGTAAGGACCTAGTTTCTTGCTTGGGATCTCTGGCCCTAGCATTATTTCCTTTTTAAATGGAATTAGTTTCCTCTTTTATTATTTTCTGTTCCTGTGAGAACTACAATCAACTGCTGGACTGGGTGACGGACTTGATATTCTAGATCCTTAAGGTCTCCACAGTCTGGCCAGAGAGCATGCGCAGGCCTCAGCTCCGCGCTAGGTCGGCCACAACATAGCCCCACCGAACGGGGGCTGGCCGCCGAGTTATGCGAGGATGCATACGACCTGGTCGCAGCTTGAGTCGCAGCGTTCCTCCTGGCCGACAGCATCCCTATTCCGGTGGAGAGGTGATCTGTCTGAAGCAGTGCCCACCCGGTTCCACGGTGTGGTAAGTAGTTGTCCCTCTTTTCCCCCTTGAGGGTTTTGGGATGGACGTGGGCCCCTCCCTGGGACAATGGGACCCCTAGGTACCCCTTCTCCCCAGTGCCTCTAGGGTCACTGTGGGTCTTCCGTACTCCTCAACCCCCCCCCCCCCCCGAGGTTGTGAGCTGGCTTTTGCCTTATGCTCTGAAGGTCTGAAGGGGGGCTTCCTTTGGGGCTGCTGCTTGCTGGTTTTCTCCGAGCATACACCGGGGGTTACAACAGGGTCCTTCGTCACCCTGGGGGATAGTGACCTGGGCAGGGGGGTCCTAATGGCTTCCGGTTGTTGCGTTGGGCTGGGGGAGAGGATGGGTTCACATTCGCGGCTTTGTGGTCTCCTTGTTTGGGAGGCCTCAGTGAGGGTGGCTGGAGCCACCACCGTCTGTTTGGGCATCCACCCTCTCCCCCGTTGTTCCCGGGCGGTCAGCTCCGGCGGACTTCACACACAGAAATATAGGCAGTGGATCGCAGCCTACTGGGCCTTGCGGCCGAGTGGGCGCCTCCGTGGGGGAGGGGTGGGGTGGCCCCCTTTTAAGTGTCCTGTAGCCACACACTTTTCCTTGGATGGGATCTGTGTGGCTGGGCCTCCACCAAAATTTAGGCCGCGTCTTGCGCCTACTAGGCCATGCGGGCAGCTTGGCGCCTTCCCTGGAGGGGAGCTGTGGAGGTGGTTACCTTTGTTTGATGGCATCATGCCGCCATTATTGCATAGAGCACCCCCCCTTTAGCGCCGCGGACCATCTGTGTACCTTGCCTTGGCGTCCGCGTCATGGCGGGCAGCCATCTTTTAGGGGGCCCATTTTTTTCATGCAGCTCTATCGAGGGGTTTAGACCCCTTTTTTTTTTTTTTTCATGGAGTCCAGTAGGTGGTCCATTGTGGGCCCTGGTTTGGCGTCCCCTTGCAGGATCGCAGTCGGTGACCCTCACCTGTTTTGTGTCTTTGTAACAATCCTGATTGTTATTTTTTGGGGTGAGCTTAGTATGTAGGACCCTACTGGGTCTACATCCACGCACTTCGAGTGCTCTGATAGTGAGAATGATTCCTCTTCTACTGCAGCCATGCATAAAACGGCGCTGGTGGATGCACTGATTGTATCGGTGTGGGCAACTTATGAAAATGAAGGATGCAGCTGCTGCTGCGTCGAAGGTGCCAGTCCCCTTTGGTACTCGCAGCTCCCCAAAAGTGGCAAAAGGTATCTCCTTTTTGCGCATACTTTGGCAAAATTGTCGCCAGTGACCTAACCGCAATATGTCGGTGCCTAAGCGTTTTCCCTAGATGGGGTATCCCTTTGAAGTCCCTGTTAAAAAAAAAAAAGTGGACAGTCCAACCTTTGGTGGATTCTCAGGTTTGCAGGCTGAATAATTCAAATCTAATTACGGTGTAGGAGTCTCCAGCTTTTAAAGACCCCTTTGACAGGAGAGCCGAGACTTTGGTCTGCCACATTTCTCTGTCGCTCATTGACAGACGTAGTCCTCGGTGATTCAACACCCTCGGGTTATGCTGCCCTCTACAGGAGTAGGACTAGACAGGAAAGAAAACGTTCTGGCCACACCCTAGGGACAGTCCCAGAGGGTATATCCTCTCACTTCCTGCTCTAGCAAATCAGTTTTTTTCTGTCTAGTTAGGAGTAAGGACCTAGATACCTTGCTGGGATCTTCGGTCCTGGCAGGATTTTTTTCTTAGAAAAGATTTTTTAGACAGCTTTTTTTCTCCAGTGTTCCTGTGAGATCTTCAAGCAAGAAAGCTGAACTGGGCGACGGGCTGGATGTTGAGATCCAGTGGTCACCCCAGTTCAGCCTACGAGCGCGTGCAGGCCATAGCTCCGCGCTGGGTCGGCCGCGACATAGTCCCACTGGACGGGGACTGACCCTGCGAGTTAAACGTCTCGCTGAAACGCCAAAGACCATGAGTCACGGCGTCCGTATTGGTCGACAGCCCTCCTACCTCGGTGGAGAGGGGTTCTGTCAGGAGTTGGCGCCCGCCTGGTTCCGGTATGGTGAGTAGTATGTTCCCCCTTTCCCCCTGACGGGTCTTGTGGTGAACGCGGGCCCCTCTCTGTAATGGTAAGGATGGGTTCCCCTCTATCCTATAACATGTCACAGATCCCCCTAATTGAGTGTGATTTTTGTGTACAAGAAGCCAGAAGGCTTGGTTTGGGAGCTGACAATCTAATTGTAAAAATGTGAAAATGATTGTAGTCAGTGGCAGTACTAGAACTTTACTGTGATAGTATAAGGTATCCTACCTGTCAGAAGCCACAGGGCGATATCTATACATGTATACTGCATTCCAGATCATTCCTCCAGCTAAGCAGATGCCTCCCGACGGCCACGGACCGCATACGGCCCGCCAGGGTCCGGTACCGCTGACCACGCTGACCACCATGAGGGTGAAGGGTTGTGAGGCCGAGATCCTTCTGCAGACATGCCGCTATTCTGTGCAGGCCGCCGCCATTGTCTGGTAGATCGCACGAGGCCGCCATTTTGGTGTAGCCTCGTGTCTCCAGCATGGGGGCGGCCATGTTTGAGGTGACTCAAACACCTCGTGGAGCCAGGGGGAGGCGCCGGCAGGCGTGTTAAGGGGCGGAGCCGCCTCCTTTACCCAGGAAATAGGGCCAAAGACTTCCTGTCTGTAACAGGACAGCACTGAGCAAGCTGATGAAAACTTCTGTGCATCAGGGATGAGCCTTGGGGTCTCTCTCTCTCTCTCTGTGGGGTCCAAAAAGGCAGGTAACACTGAGGGGCTCTGTTGCGACTGGGGGACACAAAAAAAAAAAAAAGTTTTTTACTTTGTCATTTTTTGTCGCTGGCAAGTGTCTTGTATTATCATTGACCCTGCCGCATAGGTATCCCCCACCTGATCCCCTCAAGGTGGCCGCAGGACCCTCCAGTACCCCACTTGTTTTTAATGCATTATCGTCAGTTTTGGAGTCTTTGGTATCCCGGGTGGAGGTGGCCTGTCAGGGACGGGGGTCAAGAAGCGACCCCCGCCTACCCCTATTGTTTATCAGATACTTCAGATACGGATTCGGAGCTGGTCAATACAGTTGCAGGTCCCTCCTAGGGGGCTGTTGTCTCAGGTAAGATCTCCTCAGCAGTAAGGAGCACGTTTCTGCCTCCGCCATAGCACAAGAGTGGTGGATGCACTAGTTGTGTCCGTCCGGGAAACCTTTAGTCTTGAGGTTACACCGGCAGAGGTAGCCGAGACTGAGATTCCTTTTTGGTACTTGTTAGCCTACCAAAAGGGCAAAGGATTTTCCTTTACCCAAATGGGGTCATTTTGAAACGAACCCCTGTTATTTCCAAACGCATGACTAGGTGCTATCCGTATGAGGAATTCTTTAGAGGATAGACAGTACCACCTGCTGTCTTGCCACAGACTGTTAGGATAAAAGGACCTCGTAACTAAGAGGACCTTCCTTTTCTGCTCATAAAGAGTTGTTCGTTCCGCGAGGACGGGCGATAAGGCGAAACCCTCCAAAGCTCCTTTAGAGGGGTTTCAAAGGGCGCTGGTCGGCTAAACAAAAAGTCCGGCTCAGCCAAGCCTGAAGAATACAGCCTGATGCGCCCCTACCCATCTCTGGGGTGGGGGGGATGTCTTCACCGGTCTCTGGAGGACACAGGATCGAGTTTCGATCACTTCCACCGGTGTGATTCTTCCCTTCTAACATTGAACGGTTTCAGGGGTTCTATTCGAACCTATTCACAATGCCCAGGAAAGAGGGCAAGGTGCGTCCAAATCTGGACTTGGGAAGAAATAGAGTCCATCCGTACAGTGGTGGCCTCCCTGCATCAAGGGGATTTCCTGGCGTCCATAGACATTTAGGAGGCCTATCTTTATATCCCCATCATCGCAGGACATCAGCGTTTTTTCGCTTTCCCAAAGTCATCCCTGGTTCCCACCAGGAGACTGAACTATCTGGGCCTAAGGTTGGATACATCCTGGGCAAGAGAGTTTCTCCTTGCGGAGAAACTCCAGAAGGTTCAGTCAACGATTCGGATGTTGCTGTCCGTCAATTGGCTGGGACTGATGGTGGCCTTCTTAGAGGCAGTACCGTATACCCAGTCTCATACCCGAATTCTCCTGAAGGAGATTCTTTTTTAATAGGAATCAGAATTCCGATTCCCTGGACAATCGGATCCGGCTGAGCGAGCGGACCAGGAAGTCTCCGATGCTCAACCAGGGGAAGTCATTTCTTCCGATAGTATCCAGATTACCAATAAGGGTATCGGAACTGAGAGCGATCAGATTTTGTCTGATTTACTGGATCGAGCAGCTCTAGAGCAGCCCGATTCGGATCCAATCGCATATGGCCTCTTCATCCAGAGGTTTTTCACTAGCTGTCCCTTCATTGGGACATCCCGGATGTGGATCTGTTGGCACCTTGGCTCAACAGGAAGGTGCGGAGGTTTGTAGCTCGCACCGCGATCCTCTAGCGGACGCAACAGAAACGCTGATTGCCCCGTGGGGGCAGTATCAGCTACGGCATGCCTTCCATCCTCTCAAGTTGCTGCGGGAACTTCTTCGCAGGATAGAGGTGGAGGGAATTCCAGTTATTCTGGAAATTCCGGACTGACCTCGTCGAGCCTGGTACGCCGACTTGGTGAGGCTAGTCGCGGACGCTCCTTGGAGACTTCCTCTCAGGGGGATTGCGGTCTCAGGGACCGATCTTCCATCTTGCTTTACAGTCGCTGGCTTAATGGCCTGGCCATTGAGACCCAGGTACTGAAGGACAAGGGAGTGTCAGCTTCAGTTATTCCTACCTCCAGTTAAAGCAAGGAAAGCGACTTCCAGCACATGGAAGTCTTATATTGCGTGGTGTGAATCTATTGGATTTCCCCCACATACCTATTCGGTGACCCGAATTTTGGTCTGTCTGCAACAAGGGGTTGAGCAGAAACTATCCTTGAGCACGATCAAGGGTCAGGTTTTCGGCATTAGCAATCTTCTTTCAAGAAACCTTTGGCTAATCATTCCTTGGTGCGGAATTTCATCCAGGGGGTGCGACATCTGGCTCCGCCAGTGCGAGCACCCTTACCGCCTGGGATCTTAATTTAGTGTAGTCGGTTCTTCAGAAACTTCTCTTTGAAGATATTAGGGAGATTCCCTTGCTTACATTATCCCAGAAGGTGGCCTTCTTGGTGGCCATTACTTCTGTACGCAGGGTGTCAGAACTGGCCGCATTATCCTGTCGTTCCCCAGATCTGGTGGTTCATAGGGATAAGGTGGTTCTTCTTCCGAATCCATCCTTCCTTCCTAAAGTGGTTTTCGTAAGACAGACTCACTTTTTGTGATCACGGATAGCCCTTGAAGGGGATTGCCTGTGTCTGCCGCGACCATATCTAGATGGATCAGACAGACGGTGGTACAGGCTTATTCTATTAAGGGTCGGAATCCTCCGTTCCCTGTTAGGGCGCACTTCACTCGAGCGCTCAGTACTTCCTGGGCCTATCGCCATCAGGCGTCAGTGGTCCAGGTATGTAAGGCGGCCACCTGGTCGTCGGTACATACCTTTACAAAATTTTTTAAGATTGATGTGATGGCATCGGCGGATGCCTCATTTGGCCGCAAGGTTTTGCAGGCCGCAATTTGAGGAGACCGGTGGTCTACCTCGGGGGTTTTTTTCTGTTGAAAAATTTCTGTTGAGTCTCATCACTGAGGATGAGCATTGTAAACTTCTAGTTGGCACCGGTTGGGCCTTCTAGATTGGATTTGATTTCCATTTTCCCACCCCTCATTTGTGGTACTGCTTTGGGACGTCCCGAGGGTGTTGAATCACCGAGGACTACGTCTGTCAATGAGCGACAGAGAAAAACGGATTTTTGTAAAATCTTACCGTAAAATCCTTTTCTCTTAGCTCATTGACAGACGTAGTACCCGCCCCTCTGTTTTTGAGTTGGGTTGGGTTAAATTTTTTAAACACTGCTTTGTGACATAACTGATTTGCTAGAGCAGGAAGTGAGAGGATATACCCTCTGGGACTGCCCCTAGGGTGTGGCCAGAACGTTTTCTTTCCTGTCTAGTCCTACTCCTGTAGAGGGCAGCATAACCCGAGGGTGTTGAATCACTGAGGACTACGTCTGTCAATGAGCTAAGAGAAAAGGATTTTACGGTAAGATTTTACAAAAATCTGTTTTTTTACTGTGGTTGGTTCGATCCTTAGGCCGGTGTTAACCATAGCATTTGAGGTGGCAAAGCTTTTGCACCAGTATTTGGAGGGGGAACCGCTTCCACCCTGCCCTTGTAAACAGGCGGACCAGTTGATCCAGGGGTTGCAGTTTGTCTGTGGTGCCCCTCTCAATGCAGCTCCCTTAGTTTCTAGGCTTGTCTGTGACAGCAGTGGTCCTTCCTTCACATAATATTGCTGAAATGATGGTCTGCGGACTAGTCTTTCAAGAAATCCTTATCTGTTCTCCCCTTTTTGGCGGGATCCCGTTTGGATCTTCCTGGATGATATCGTTAACCACTTGCCGACTGCCTAACGGCGATTTACATCGGCAGTCAGCCCCTCACAGGCAAAGTGACGTAGATCTACGTCGCTAGCCTGTGAGGGTCTAGGGAGCGAGCGCGTGCTCCCGCGTGGTCACGGACCCCCAGCGCTTGTGACCGGCGGACCCGATGTCCGCCGGTCACTCTGCAATCCACGCTGCAGAGGGAGAAAGTCAGGCGGCTAGTGTAAACAAGCCGCCTGTCATTCTCCCCTGTGTAGAAACTGTGATCACACGGTTCTACTATGTAGAACCGTTGATCACGGTTTCTACAGCTCAACCCACAGCCAATCACAGTTAGAATCACGCCCCTAGGGACACACACAGCCCCTCCCTCTCAAATAAAGTTAACCCCTTCACTACCAGTGTCATTTTGCAGTAACAGTGCATATATATAGCACTGATTACTGCAGTAATGTCACTGGTAACCCCAAAAATGTCAGTCAAGGGTCCGATCTGTCCGCCGCAATGTCGCAGTACCGCAAAAAAAATCGCAGATCGCCGCCATTACACGTTAAAAAAAAAAACAACAAAAATGACAAAAATCTTTCCCTTTGTTAGTAAACGCGATAACTTTTGTGCAAACCAATCAAAATACGCTTTTTGCGATTTTTTTTTTTTACCAAACATAGGTAGCATAAAACAAATTGGTCGAAAATGTTAAAAAATTTAGATTTTTACATTTTTTTGGGGGGTAATTTCATATAAAAAAAAATGTGAAAAATATTGCTATTTTTGCAAAATTGACGCTCTTTTTTTGTTTATAGCGCATGATCAAAAAATCGCACAGGGGATCAAATATCACCAAAAGAAAGCTCTGTTTGTGAGAAAAAAAGGACGTCAAATTCGTTTAGGTACAGCGTCGCACGACCGCGCAATTGTCCGTTAAAATCACGCAGTGCCGAATCGCAAAATACCCCCTGGTCAGGAAGGGGGTAAAATCTTCCGGGGCTTAAGTAGTTAAGGGTCTTACAGGGGAGGGGGAGAATACTCTTCTTCCACAGGCTGCCAGGGGCAAGGGGTCTTGTCACAGAGAGCGGGTTCTTCCAGACCTGCAGACAAGCCCTCTTCTGCCTGAAGGGGCGCCCCCACCTGTTTCTGAGGTGGTGGGACGTCTTCACTTCTTTCAAGACCCATGAATCTCCCTGATTCAAGACAGGGGGGTCCACAAGCTGATCCAGTCCAGCTACAAGATCGAGTTTCGGTCTTATCCTCCAGTGAGGTTCTTTCCTTCCAATCTGCATTTTTCCCCAAACCAACTGTGGAGTCTCTTCGGGGCGGTGCAAGACTTTATACTACAAGGCGCCATTGTTCCGGTTCCAAAATTTGAAAGTTTTGAAGGTTTTTAGTCAAACCTGTTTACAGTTCCCAGGAAGGGATCTTAAGGCTTTGAACCACTTGTGCGGGTACAGAAGTTCCGAATGGAGTTCATTTGTACAGTAGTGCCCACATCAACGTTTTCCTCCGCTTGCGGTGGATGATCAATTCATGGCATTACCCTTTGGCCTCGCCTCAGCTCCTAGAGTATTTACAAAAGTGTTGGCCCCGGTTTTGGCATTGTAGAGGCAGCGGGGGATTGCAGTACTGGTACCTGGACTATCTTCTTCTGTGAGCAGAGTCGCCAGCTGCTCTAAAGGGCAACCTGAAAATTACTGTGCCAACCTGGAAACTACTGTGCGGAAATTACTGTGCGGAGTTAGGTTGGAAATTGAACCAAAAATCTGCTCTTGTTCAGTCCACCAAGTTGGGCTATTTGGGTCTTAGACTGGAAAAATTATATACAAGGTATATTCCACGCGCCAAGGAGTTTCAGAAATAGTGGGTATATTTACTATAAAATAAACTCTGGCTGAAAGGAGTAAACTTAGCAGCCGCTGTATGTATGGGAAGTGATTGGAATATGTATGATCTCAAAGACAAGATCAAATACAGCGCTTGCTTTGAACTCTATATTCTATGTATGTATTGCCAATATATAATAAATATCAGAGCATCAGATTAACACAAAGCATCAACTTAAATTGCACTAGTAAATTGGTTGTGCAAATCAGTGCAAGGTTGTGCAAATCAGTGCAAGGTGACACGGCATAAATATATAAATGCAAAATCAATTCAATAAGTAGAGTAAAAAAAAATATATATATTAAAAAGTCTCTCTATAAATATATAAATAGCCAAAAATGTCCACAATATATAAAGTGACTACTGTGCTTCCAATTAATAAATTATATACATAACAAAGAAGGGTTATCCCAAATTTTAAAGTGACTTCTGTACTTCGAATTAATAAAGGTGAAATATATATATAATCATAGAGAAAGGTCCATCATATGTAAAGTGACTGCTGTGCTCCAAATTAATAAAATCCGAAATATTAAAATGACTTCTGTGCTCCAAATTGATAAGGGTAGAATGTCCTTAATGGCAGATAAATCCTCAGTTCCAAGATGTAAATACTCTAGCCATGACAAAAATATCCCTTGTTAATGGGTGAAGTGAATCACTTACCAGATGAGGTGGGTTCTGTATGCCGTATGGCACCAGAACCTTTCAGGCTTGTAAAGCCCACTGGGCTTAAAGGATGTTTCCCCTCTATGTAGTCCTCCGGGATCCTGGGATGCCTCTATGCTCCGGGGTACTCGATCCCAAACATCATATGGGGGAGAAAGGAAAAAGCTCCAAATGTTGTAGTAAGTTTATAAAGGGCCTTTACAGGCATACCCCACTTTTAAGTACACAATGGGACCAGAGCATGTATGTAAAACGAAAATGTACTTAAAGTGAAGCAATACATTTTTTCATTTCTCAATGCATGTAAATACACTAGCTCCATAGGAAATCTTGGTCTGCTTGACATGGCACTGCTAACAAGGACACCAAGCTTGGGGAGCATGTTAAGGGGATCCAGGACTATGATACGGTACATTACCTTGGCAAGCTGGCTGGCCACAAATAGGATATGTTGTAGTCCTGGGTCCCCTCTCGGTGCTCCCTACGTTTGGTATCCCTGTCACTTATGGTTTGGGAGCAGTGCCATGTCAAACTGACCAAGATTTCCCATAGACACCAAAGTTAAAAACAGGGAGTAGTGCCATGCCAAGCTGATCAGGCTGTGTCTGTACTTGCGAGTGTATGTAAAGTGAGTGTACTTAAAATGGGGTATGCCTGTATTTACCCATAAGGTAGGTAAAATTAAAATGACAGCATCACTGGTGGTCTAGCGGTGCGAGTTGCTTGTCTTCCTCGTGGAGCAAACAGAAACAACTCACTTCCGGCTTGCGTTCCACCTCCGTCGTGACGTAATGGCGCTGTGCGGTCCAAGCTGACGCGTTTCGTCACTTCCGGTGACGTCCTCAGAGCTTGCACAGCACAGTGGTAACCGGACTTTTGTATAGGAAACTCCGCCCCTCATTCCACCCTCTATTTCACAGCCGGAAGTAGCTGGAGTTACGAATGTGTCCCCATACCACTAATTAAGACCAGTTTTCCTTGTATATATGCCTGTTTTGATTCAATAATTTATTGGTGGGGTGAACTAGCAACTCGCACACCGCTTGTATAATCACTACATTAGTTAAAAACACTATATGCATATAATGAATAATCACAGCATTTATACAGGTATAATAAAATTATTTTAAAGGTTATTTTCCAATCTATATTTCATATATTTACTTCACAATGAACGAATTAAATGAAATTGAAAGAATAAAATATAAAAATGCCCCAGATAAATTGTAAAACCAGTAAAATCAATAAATTCATTATTAATTCATCTAATTTTTTAAAACTTATTTTTTTATATAAAATATCAACACTACTCATCATTACTATATAAATACTCTGTCCATATACTCATGTGAATGAATAAATATAATTAAAAGTATATTAAAAGTGTGCGAAGTGATATTTCATTTTATTAAAGTTTATGTTTCCGTGATTAGATGTGTAGGTATTTTGGCCAAAGAAAAGTGAATACTATTTTTCGGTTCTCATAAACAATATTTTTAGTTAAAATATTATGATGTATGTGCAAGATTATTTAAATAAATAAGTGATTATTTTATTATATGTGCTAAAATTATTTTAGTAAATAAATAAATGCAAAAATAAATAAAGTGATTAACTGTGCAATAATGAGGTCATGTGCTCAAGGGTAATGGGTGTATTAATTATTCATGTGCTCAAGGGTAGTGGATATATTAATTATCCATTCATCCATATATAAATTAAGTATATATTCTAGTTTTTAGGGGTTTGATATAAAGCAGTTTATATCCATGTCAATATTCATTCCTTTGGGGTGTAATGTAGATAATAAGTATATCCACTTTGTTTCATTGCGCGAAACTGCAATCCTCATATTCTTCCCCCTCCAGTGGGGTTCTATGATATCGATGCCGCAGAATGTGAGTAGAGTGGGGTCTTTATTATGTTTCAACCGAAATTGGTTGGAAACGCTGTGGTATTTAAAACCCTTTTTTATATTATCTATATGTTCCCCAATGCGTGTTTTTAGGTTCCTCGTGGTACGTCCCAAGTATTTGGGTCTTACTCTGGACTCGGCTTCAGCCAGAGTGTTTTTTTCCAAAGGAAAAAAAAAAAAACTCCAAAGCTGCAGGATGCGACTCGGCTCCTAATGTTTAGCAGTCGGTCTTCTTTCAGGACTTGGGTGCTGTGGCTGATGGTGTCTACCTTTGAGGCGGTTCCGTTTGCACAGTTCCACTCTAACCTCTGCAAAGGGAGATTCTTGCCAAGTAGGACAAGGCTCCACAGTCTCTAGATAATCCTTACTTCCCCTGTACTAGGCGGTGGTCCCCACGGTTGCCATCTTGTCTGGGTGGGGAGGCATTTTGGGCACGAATGTCCTCAAGGGGTTTGTACTCTGGAGGAGTCAAAACTACCGATCAATATACTGAAACTTTGGGCGATAAGATTTGTCTTGCTCATTGGACAAATCACCTCCAGGAATACTAAGTAAGGATTCAATCTGAAAATGCCCCGCCGTGGCATATGTCATTCACCAACGGGGCACAAGAGGTGTTCTGGAGGCTCAGGAGGTAGCTGGCTTTCTAAGGTTCAGCTGTGTCTCCCGTGGGGAACTCCCAAGGTGGACCCCTTGGCCTTTTGTCTCAACAGGGAGCTACAGAGAATTGTGGCAAGGTCTCGGAATTCTCTGGCCAACGTCACAGATGCACTGGTGTCTCTTTGGGGCCAGTATCTTCTGATATACGCCTTTCTCCTCAAGAAGTGGGCTGTTCCACCAGTGGTGGATCCCCCTGTATGCAGGTTATACAAGGCAACCATGATTCCGGTAGAAGAATCTTTGGGTTTTAAAGATATGGCTGAGAGGAAGGCGGAGTCTATGGCCCTCAATTTGGTCACTTTTGCTGGCCTGATGTTTAGGCCAGTCCTGCCCATTGCCCTTGTGTCGTAAACACTAACTGAGTGGGCTAATCTTTTGGGCCGTGACCTAGAGGGTGAGCAGATTCCCCTGATTTTTAAACTATTTCAGCAGTGATGCTTGAGCGTGTATTGTGGCTTAAGTGTTGGTCTGCGGACCAGATTTCTATAACAGCTCTGACCGATTTACCCTTTTAAGGCGATCGCCTGTTTGGGGCTACCCACGATGACATCATTAAGAGTCTCACAGGGGGGAAGGGAACCTTTTTCTACAGTCTGGGAAGGGGAAATAACCTTGTTGCACACTTGGCCTGTCTTTCTCGGGCCACAAGAAGCTTTTTGTCCCGCAGGATCCACTAACAGGGTTTCAAAACCTTTTATGTCATCCTCAAGAGGTTCCAAGCGGCCCTGGTCTGGCAAGCCGAGAGCGGGATTCACTTGACCCATGGACAAGGCTCCTTCAGGTGCACCCATACCTGGGGTGGGGGAGGACTTTGCTGGTTTCTGGGCCTGTGAACCTTCTTGGTAAACGACAAGTGGATCTGTCTGTCCCCAGACTGATTGCAAGCTCCCTTCGGGGCGGTGCACTTTCTGTTGCTTCAGCGTGTGATTATCCCAGTTCTGGTATTTGAACGGTTTTAGGTTTTTATCCATAGGTAAGGTACATCCGATTCCGGACCTCAAGGCCCTGTACAGCTTTGTGCGGGTACAGTCGTTCAGAATGGAGTCCATTCGCACGGTGGTGGCATCCCTTCATCAGAGGGATTTTCTTGCTTCTAACAACATCAAGGATGCTTACCTGCACATTCCAATATGTACACCATCCCTTCCTCCATTTTTCTGTGGTAGAGGAGCATTATCAGTTTGTGGTGTTACCCCTTGGTCTCGTCTCCACTTTTCGGGTCTTCACTAAGTTGTTGACCCCGGTTCTGGCGTTGCTGGGCTACCTGGATGACCTCCTCTTTCAAGGGGAGTCCTCTGCTGCCCTGATAGACAATGAGTAGATCACTATACAATCCCTGAAAGAGTTTGATTGGCTTCTGAACTACCAGAAGTCTGCTCTGATTCCAACCAGAAAATTGGATTACCTGTCTTTGACTCTGGATTCAGCTCTAGCCAGAGTGTTCCTTCTGGACAAACTGCAGAAGTTGCATGCTGCGATTTATCTACTGCTGTCCAGCAGGTGGTCCTCCCTTCGGACTTGCATGTGGGTGCTGGGCCTGATGGTATCTACCTTCGAGTAGGTTCTGTTTACACAGTTCCATATGAAGTCCCTTCAAAAGGAGATCCTGGTGATGTGGGAGAAGTCCCTGAGGTCTCTGGACAATTATATTTGGCTGAGCCAGGAGACCAGGGGTTACCCGGTCTGGTGGCTTCACTCTCTGTCTCTTCGGCAGGGTAAATCCTTTCTCCATTTGTATTGGACAGTGGTCACTACGGATGCCAGTCTGTCTAGGTGGGGAGGTATCCTGGGACTGAGCACCGCTTAAGGCTGTTGGAACCTGGAAGTGTTCAGACTACCGATTAATGTCTTGGAACTACGGGCGATCAGGCTGTGCTTGGATCATTGGACTGGCTATTAGGCTATGCCTGTGTCACTCGACGAATTGACCTAGGGGCTTCAGGTGTGGATCCAGTCGGACAATGCCATGGCTTTGGCTTATGTCAATCACCAGGGCAGAACAAAGAGTGTGTTGGCAGCCATGAAGGTACCTGGCACTCTCCGGTGGGCAGAATGCTTAGTTCCGGCCCTCCCTGACATATACGTTCCAGGAGTGGAAAACTGACAGGTGGACTATCTCAGTCGGCAGGCATTGGACCAGGCAAGTTGTCCCTTCATCCGGATGTATTTCATCAAATATGTCTCCCGTTGGGGCACCCCCGAAGTGGATCTATTGGCGTTCTGGCTCAACAGAAAGTTACTGATGTCTGTGGCAAGGTCATGGGATCCTCTGGTGGATGCCACAGACGCCCTGGTGGCCCTGTGGGGCCAGTATCGTCTGATTTACGCATTTCCTGCTCTCAAGCTTCTGCCGCAGCTTTTATGAAGGTTTGAGACCGAAGGATTCCGTTCATTCTAGTGGCCCTGGACTGGCGTCGCCGGTCTTGGTACGCTGACCTGGTGCGATTGGTGCTTCTCAGAGAGGATCTGCTGTCCCAAGGGCCGATCTTCCATCCTGCTTTACAGTCGCTGACTTTGACAGCCTGGCCGTTGAAAGCCAGGTGCTGAAGGATAGAGGTTTGCCTGGGTTTTTGATCCGACACTGCTGAAGGCTAAGAAGTCAACCACCAGGAAGATCTACCGCCGTACATGGAAAATGTACATTTCGTGGTGCGAGTCGATTGGTTTTCACCCTAGTTCTTTTTTAGTGGCTCCAATTTTGACCTTTCTTCAACGAGATGTTGAGCAGAAATTGGCCTTCAGTACCATCAAGAGCCAGGTGTCGGCCTTGGAGGTCTTCTTTCAGTGACCCCTGGCCATGCACTCCCTGGTGCGTACCTTTACTCAAGGGGTTCGACATTTGACTTCACTGGAGCAGTCTCCTTTACCGCCTTGGGATCTGAACTTGGTGATTTCAGTTCTCCTGAAGCCTCCCTTTGAAAATATTTGGGAGATTCCCCCGCCTACGCTGTCCCAGAAGGTGGCCTTTTGGTGGCTATCACCTCTGCTTGGAGGGTGTCAGAGCTTGCAACTTTATCTTGTTGTACCCCCTACTTGGTGGTCCACAAAAATATGGTGGTTCTTCGCCCATGTCTGTCATTCCTTCCTAGGGTTGTTTCTGATTTCTATTTGAATGAAGATGTTGTGTTGTCTGTCTTGTGTACCAGGCCCAAACATTCAAAGGAATTTGTTTTGCATACCCTGGATGTGGTTCGGGCGATTCGGGTTTATTTGGCAGCCATGGAGTCTTTTCGGAGATAAGACTCACTGTGATCACGGATGGGCCAAGAAAAGGGATGTCCACTTCTTCTGTGACCATTTCCAGATGGATCAGACAGACGGGGACTCATGCCTATTCTATCAAGGGTCAGGTTCATCTCCCTGTAACGGCACACTCTACTCGGGCACAAAAAAACATTAAGTTATGGTACAACCTTGGATGCAACACAACTTTATCTGACAGGATTGTACCCAGAATGACTACAACATAGGAACAGTGCTGTATCCCAGAAATGGGCACTATGAGGTCAAATTGAAACAATCGTGAAACTGAGTCATCCACCATTTTACATGACTCATAGCAAACCTTGGTACCACCCGGTCAACCTGTCTTTTTCAAATTAAATTAAAGTTGTCCCTTATAGAGAAAAGTAATTATTAACTTAAGATCTTGAGACAATTCAGAATGTATCTGAGTGTACGACAGAGTGTTTTGTGCCGGGTTAGCCCAGCAATTAATCCTTTAAGTTTTTCATAAGTTTTGAGCAAATAAGCAGTTATGTCAATGTGTGCATGGTGTAAGTCATGACTTATATTTGACTGGGTTTTAACTCCTTCCCCTATATGTTAAGCTAGACCCCCAAATAATTCCTGAAGACTTGCAAATTCATACTATTTAGGTTTTCCCATAGCCACACTTTCCAAACTCAATGCAGGGTCCCAAAACTTCCCTTTTTACCATCTTACTACAATAACCTGACTTCAACCGTCCCTTTAACATGCAGACTTTTCTTTTCACAAAGGCATCAACTCTTTTATCCCAATGACCATCCTTGAAATCATTCATAAAAACTCTCCAAGTGTACCGGATTTCTGTCCATCATGATAATAACTGTAGGACCACCAGATCTGCAGACTTGGCTATGGGAACTTCACATTCAGTAGCATTTATTTTTGCTGGTTCTAGAACATTTTCTCACTTGGTATTTGACCTATAGCCACACAGATTTTACCTCATCCATCCCATGTATGCCCCTGTCTGGGAGTCTGGGGTGAGATCATTTAACCTAATAAAAATAGAACAGATTTGTTTCCCAACTTAAACACATTGACTGATTACATTTCCAACAACCTTCATCGGTGACCTTACTGAACACCAAGTAAAAGGTCTGTCTAAATTTAAGTCTAGGCCCAAACCAGTCAGTGGTCACAAACATACCTCTTATTCCTTCTTCAATTGGCCATCCATTCACTCACTCATTCACACTAGGTAGGTCTATACTGTTACACAGGACATCACTCTTCCAGGGATTTGGACCACTAAAGTATAAAGATTGATTTGAATACCAATAAACCACTTCAAAAAATAACAGCCATTTACCTCAGGAATACAGGTACCTCCCATAACACGTATGAGGAAATTTCACACTCCTCTTCATCACTTTTTACATTTAGAACCAATATTGTTTTTTTCAACATACTTATCCATATAAACCTGGGATTATTTTTCCCACCAAGTACCTTAATGTGTCAAACTACAACCTAGTTGCCAAATTACCCTCTCTTGATCAGCAAGGGGACAAGTACTATCTGTATAGTTGAAACTTCCGCTAATCAAAATTTCTCGAAGACCATCTGCAGAATCAAAACACTTATTCACCTAGGTTCCTGGAACAGCTTCAGGAATATTATAGCAATACCTTCTGTTGTGTTCTACTCATCCTACATTTGTTAGTAATGTAGGTAATACACCAAGATGCATAATTCTCTCCTTCTTGATCATCCAAATATACAGTATGTGGCATCTTGTCCTGCAATGGCAGTTCTAGAAGTCTGGAATGGGATACAGTGTAGGAAAAATAACATTTGGACGATAGAGCATCTCTAGCGTTCCTTCCTGTGTCCCCTCTGATGGGTTGCTCAAAACTTCTTCCCTAGCTTTCATACTGTATATGATTTTTTTTTTTTTTTTGTATCAAACTAAAGCAGGCCATACACCAACATATATGCTCTGTTTGTTGTGCAGTACCTGAAAATTTAATCAACAAGCATGCATGCATATTTATATATAAATATACTTTATTTCTCAGGCCATCAGAGTATTCTTCATGTTACGAGCTTTATCGCTCAATCTGCGTAAAGAGCCCGAGACTCAGCTTCCTTTGACTCGAGAAGAAGACCTCATTAAGACAGATGATGTGCTCGACCTCAGTGAGTAACATTTCAGTCTTGCTAGAACCCTATGAAATGCTTTAAACATCAGCAAGTTTAAGAAATCGGGTATGGTGCAACTGACTTTTTACTTACATGGTACAAATGTTTGTGAAATTTGATAGTTGTTTTATAAAAACACTTTAAAATCAATATTAGCACTTACAAACAAAACATAGAGTACAAAAAACCTACTAAATCTAGAAGCTAAAATGTGTTTTGCATATAAGCAATGTGACCTTTGCTTTCCATTTGACCACTTCTTTATGTTATATAAAAATCACACTTGTAATTGATTATTTTTAGGGGTAAAATACATAAGTGGGATGTAATGTATAGGTGCATGCTCAACGTGCTGCTGCACATATAGTGGAATGAATGTAATTTTTTTTAAACATTAAAAAAAATATATATAAATATATTAGGAACCGCAATGTAATAATGCAGGGCTTGTGCACAATGCATAGCAGCACACATGGGTTATGCACATCGTAAACTGTGTCTACTGATGTGAATGGGCCCTTAGTATGTAGGTGCAGGATCCCCTACACTCTTCTAGTTAAATCAATAGATGACACCTTCTTTTCTTCAATGAGCACAGAGAATAATAACTGAACTGATATTAATGGGAGATATTTACTATCAGCTCAGTTTCTGAATGAACTCAAGAGCGAACAGTAATGATAATGATCAGTGTGGTAAATGTGGTGTGGTGAGTGCGGGGCTTTTTACTTTTTAGCAAAAAGGCACAGTTTGAAATGTACAGATATTTGTTCAACTATTATGGTTTCATATGATATATTTAGTAAGAGTTTTGTAAGTTATGTTTGTGTGCACTTGAAATCATTTTAGTGTATTTTTATCAAAAATATTGTTTCAGTAAATATTTGCTTAACTATTACAGGACCTACAAAATCAGTAGCACCATCTTTTTATTCTTGTTTCAATCCTATTTTATTAACCTCCCTGGCGGTATGATTATGTCAGGAATTACATACCAAAAGCGGTACAATTGTTTTCATGGAAATTTGGCGTTATGTATTATAGGCCTACAATTCTTAGTAATTACTGACTTAAACCTGACCAAAACAAGAGTCTAGTAGACATCCCAGATGTGATAAATTTGAAACACAAACACGTGAATTATAATCAAATCAATAATATTATTTTATTATTTAATATATAATCTATAATATATATAATAAAATTATATTATTGATTAGATTATAATTCATGCATTATATATTATATATAGATATATATGTGTGTGTGTGTGTGTGTGTGTATATATATATATATATATATATATATATAATATATAACGCATGAATTATAATTGAATCAATAATATAATTTTATATATATATATATATGTGTGTGTGTGTGTGTGTGTGCATATATATATATATATATATATATATATATATATATATATATATACCGGTATATATATATATATATATGCGTATATATATATATATATATATATATAATATAAAATGTGTTTTGTTCAACGTTTTTTTTTTTTTTTTAATTTCCCTCCCTAGTTCCGCTCCCATGCAGCATTGCTGCTGCAGGGAACGGAACTAGGAAGTGATCACACCGACGGAGGAGCGGCGGGACTCTCGGCTGGCGGTCACAGCAATGAGAGATCATCGCTGGATCGCCAGGAGAAGGTAAGAGACACCGCTGCGCTCTCTGCAATCCACCCCGAGCATGACTCGGGGTTACCGATCCTGATAGGAAAAATCCACCCCGAGTCACGCTCGGGATTACCGCCAAGGTGGTTAAAGTTTTCAAATATATAGAACAAAAGTTCTACGTGTACACCTACTGTAGACCAAGGATGTACATTTCCTTACTAACCTATAAAAAATAATCTATATCAGCATTTAATAGAATTAAAATTTTATAGTAAAAATGTAATGGTCAAATATTCCACACTTGTATTGAGGAGCACATACAGGTCCCTCTCAAAAAATTTGCATATTGTGATAAAGTTCATTATTTTCTGTAATGTACTGATAAACCTTAGACTTTCATATATTTTAGATTCATTACACACAACTGAAGTAGTGCAAGCCTTTTATTGTTTTAATATTGATGATTTTGGCATACAGCTCATGAAAACCCAAAATTCCTATCTCAAAAAATTAGCATATCATGAAAAGGTTCTCTAATTGAGCTATTAACCTAATCATCTGAATCAACTAATTAACTCTAAACACCTGCAAAAGATTCCTGAGGCTTTCAAAAACTCCCAGCCTGGTTCATTACTCAAAACCGCAATCATGGGTAAGACTGCCGACCTGACTGCTGTCCAGAAGGCCATCATTGACACCCTCAAGCAAAAGGGTAAGACACAGAAAGAAATTTCTGAAAGAATAGGCTGTTCCCAGAGTGCTGTATCAAGGCACCTCAGTGGGAAGTCTGTGGGAAGGAAAAAGTGTGGCCGAAAACGCTGCACAACGAGAAGAGGTGACCGGACCCTGAGGAAGATTGTGGAGAAGGACCGATTCCAGACCTTGGGGGACCTGCGGAAGCAGTGGACTGAGTCTGGAGGAAGACTGGGGAGAGGGAAATTCCAAAATGCCTGAAGTCCAGTGTCAAGTACCCACAGTCAGTGATGGTCTGGGGTGCCATGTCAGCTGCTGGTGTTGGTCCACTGTGTTTTATCAAGGGCAGGGTCAATGCAGCTAGCTATCAGGAAATTTTGGAGCACTTCATGCTCCCATCTGCTGAAAAGCTTTATGGAGATGAAGATTTCATTTTTCAGCACGACCTGGCACCTGCTCACAGTGCCAAAACCACTGGTAAATGGTTTACTGACCATGGTATTACTGTGCTCAATTGGCCTGCCAACTCTCCTGACCTGAACCCCATAGAGAATCTGTGGGATGTTGTGAAGAGGAAGTTGAGAGACGCAAGACCCAACACTCTGGATGAGCTCAAGGCCGCTATCGAAGCATCCCGGGCCTCCATAACACCTCAGCAGTGCCACAGGCTGATTGCCTCCATGCCACGCCGCATTGAAGCAGTCATTTCTGCAAAAGGATTCCCGACCAAGTATTGAGTGCATAACTGAACATAATTATTTGAAGGTTGAATTTTTTGTATTAAAAACACTTTTCTTTTATTGGTCGGATGAAATATGCTAATTTTTTGAGATAGGAATTTTGGGTTTGAAAGTCTAATGTTTATCAGTACATTACAGAAAATAATGAACTTTATCACAATATGCAAATTTTTTGAGAGTGACCTGTATACCACTGGATTATTCACATTGCACTCAGTAAAAAAATGGTGGGGGGGGGTGAGGGAAAAAGAGGGGGGTGTATATATATATATATATAGCTATATAGTAGAAGATGCCAGGGTGGGAGAGCGGAGGATTCCAGCACACTTCAACATGGTTAAGTGGAGATGATGATAGGATTTCCTTTAGCCCAAGTCAGAAACTTGGATAAGTGTTGAAACTTGGACCAAGCAGTCCAAGTGTAAGAAAACTGTTGTTCTTTTCCCGTTTCCTGCGCCAAAAGCCATTCTAGGCCACTAATTGAATCTAATTTGGTTTCCCACTCGCCGAGGGAGGGTACAACTGTTGATTTCCGATGGTGAGGAATAACTGCTTTGGCTGCGAGAAAGTGTCTAAGCACATCCTTTATTGCTGACTTTAGAGATATAGGAATCATGGTCAGGAGAGCCACTCCGGGTGATGTTTGGTAGTTGTGTCCATAAGTTTACAGTAGAAGTCAAAAATATGTTTCCAAAACATCCACCACAGAGGGGCAATCCCACCAGATGTGGACCATGTTTCCCTTTTAAGCCTGACATCACCAACAAACATTGGCTATATCATGATTAATGTGGAGGAGGGTAGAAAGGCACCTATACCATCTGGTTACCAATTTATACCTTTTTTTTTCTTGAGTTTTCGTGGCTAATGACAGTCAGGATAAAGCTTTTTTGTCAGTCCGAAGGGGTGAAAGTCTCTTGGAGGTCTTTTTCTAATTTCCGTGTATACTAAGTTAGGCCTGGGTGAGCCGATGCCAAAAGAATAGAATACAGTAGGGCGACCGTGTGTGTTGGTGGATCCTCCTGTAGTTATAAAGATTCAAAGGTAGCTGGTTTGGCAGAGATTTCTGGAAGTGATGGAATAAATAGTATGTAAGACAACCACTACATAAAGTTATGCGAGGACATTGCGGATGAAGAGACTGCCAATAATGATGGGTCTGACTGGAGGACCTGACCTATTTTCCTGTTTATGCCAAGGTCCAAACACAGTTGATTAAAAGGCTAGTAAGAAGTCTAGTGTTCCAAAAAAGGGGGGTCATAGGGCCCAGATATTTTGATATTTTAAAGGTGAGTATCATGAGGTCCCACATGTAGAGTGTCTGTCGAGTAATATCGACAAGAATTGGAAGGCCCTTGTGAAGAGCAGGCGAAGTCAATGAGGGGGCACAAAGATCTATAGGGTTTATGTGGCCTTGCAGTTACACCCATAACTTGGATGAAAAGTGGTGGAAGCAGTCAAGAATACGTGTTAATATTACTGCTTTAAGGTAAATAAAGGCATCAGGTACCCTTACTGCACCTCAGGTTCTTTGGTTCTTTTGAGTTCCAAATAAAATTGAAAAACATCCAGTGAATTTTGCGGAAATACGAAGCTGGTTGATGGATTGGACAAAGGAATGTCTGGAGTACGGGCATAGTTTGTCAACAGAAGGGCTTTAAGGGTGTTGTCTCTAGCCTCTCGTCCACTAACAAAGCCAGCCTGAACAAGATGTATTAATTGGGGCAATAATGATAGTAGGCGATTAGCTAAGACTTTGGCGAAGATTTTCAAATCAACTTCTATTAAAGATATGGGTCTGTAATTTGCACAAAGAGATATTTTTCTAGTTTCGGAATTAGTAAAATATGTGCTTCCAAAGTTTGTGTAGGGAAGGTAGACCCATTCGCTACAGAGTTGAATACCCTGGTCGGAAAGGAATAAGGAATGTTTATGAAATTTAACGTAAAGCCATCAGGGTCCTGGCTTTTACCTGCTGGGGTATTAGTGACAGCCTTGGCAACCTCTTCCTCAGTAAGTGGGGTTCTTAGTTCATTCGTGTCTACATCCAAGGTAGGTAATGGGGTATCTGCTATATAAGATACCAGGTTATCCTCTCTAGTATCAATGGAGTTTTCAGCCTGTTGAGGGAGTATATAATAGAGAGATTGGTAAGTCACTAAACGTTTTCATGATTGAAGAAGGTGAGGATATCATTTCTCCGTTTATTCCCTGAAGATGTGAAATAAACGTTTTTCCACATTTATCACAAAATTTTTATCGATCTAAAGCAAGTTTGTCTACAAATGTGCGGGCAGACGATTAATTTAAGTCGACTACCTCCAATAATGTTTCGGTCTAAGCTCCTAAGCTTTTTGAATGCTAATCGTTTCTTTTTCAAACGAGCGCCCAGTTCATTAAAAGTCCCGCCTAGAACCTCCTTCAAAGCCTCCCATTGGATAGGTAGTGGCGTAGGGTCAGAGACATGGTCAGCCAAGAAGTTAGAGTTAGTTTCTATGACACATGTGAAGCATTCAATAGTGCGTCAATTAACCAATAGTGCATCATTCAGGCGCCAGATCCACTCTTAAGTGGGGAAGGGATTTTAAATGTCAAAGAGGTGAATGGTCTGACCAAACCATAGTATCAATGTCACATACCGGTGACCAGTCTCGACAGTGTCAATCCACGAAAAAATAATCAATATGACTATAAGAGTGGTGAACCGAGGAAAAATAAGCATAGTTTCTGGATTTAGGGTGCAGTATCCTTCAGATATCAATCAGATGGTGATCATATGAAATACTCTTCAGTACCTTCAATTAAGAGAATGGCACTGAAGATCTTGATGTAGAGGTATCCAGCTGTGGATCCATCGGAAAATTGAAATCCCCACCCTTAATGAGTCTTCCCTCCATGAAACCAGACAATATCTTCATATATCTTATGGCGGTTCGACCTTGGTTGACATTTGGCAAATATATTAGCCACTGTGAATGTAGTTCCCCAAAGGGAAAATTTAACAAAAACATACTGTCCCTGGGGGTCAGGAATATGGTCAATCAGAACGATAAGCAATGCTTTATGAACAGCAACTACCTTAGCCTTCTGGACAGGATTGGTACTGTGGAACCACAGGTTGAAATATGTGTTGGAGCAGGAAGAAAGAGTGTCAGTCTGAAAATGGGTTTCTTGCAAAAGGAGTATATTAACTTTTTGCATTTGGTAGAGAATTTGCCCTTTCTTAGAGGCAATATTTAAGCTTTTAAAATTGTAGGAGCATAGTTTCAGTAGTGGTTGTGTCACAATTGTATGAGATATGGTGAAGTGTAAGGGAAGAAGGGGACAGAAGGGAAAACAAAAAAAAAAACAAGGCAATTCAAGAGAGAGTGTCACAGAGGAACCCTAATGTGCCTGCAGCAACGCAGAGCACTGTGTGATATACCACACAGTAGGCACTTAACGTGCTGGTCCTATGTAAGGGGAGAGGTTGACAGGAGACCCAAGATCTGTTCCTAACAACAAAGTTGATATGGGGCAACATCAATCAAAATATGCCCAGTCATTTTTTATAATAATTAGAAAAACAGTATAACCTGGTATATAGAGGCCGTTGACCCTATAACGGGGCCGATTAAAGTAAATATTGGTCCTCAACAGGGAACAAGTATACTAAATACTTTCTAACTCTAAACATGCACAAAAATTGACCCCAGAGGGACCAGAGGGAGCCATGATGGGTCGCAATGGGCTGCTACTAGCATGCCCACTGAACCAAAATCACAGGCAACCTTGCACGTCAAACCAAAATAAAAAGTGGGGGAGGGGCTTCTACCCAATAGGGCGAAATGCAAGTTATAGCATCACTGCTACAACTAGATTTAAGCATGGTAGACTAAAGTCCACAATATCATAGGTAGATAGGCTCGCCTAAATGACTAATTGGGAGACAGTGGTGAGGGATGAGTTCCAGGCAGAGCTCAAATCTGGGGATAGATACCGAAAAAAAAAAAGAAAAGGTGGAAACAACCAACATCACTACCCTCCCCTCCTACAAACCTGAAAGCCACATGGTACAGAAGGAGATGGAATATATAGTATTGGGGGGAAAAAATGGAAAAATATTTTAAAAAATAGGCAAGTCAAGAAATTACAAAATAGGACCACTTGGTCAATGGTGAAGGCAGCCTCCCTGCCCAAAACCTGGTTAGGGATATCACTCACTGTAAGTTTTAATTTAGCACCTGGGATAGTCTCTGGGATGCTTTTCAGGCAAATGTTATTCCTGCAACTCCTGTTTTCGCTATGCTCAATGCGAAGTTGATGTTGGTGAAGATGAGAAAGATGCGCAGAGGAAGCAGATTCCAGCACCAAAATACATGCAGCATGATCCTCTTGCGTGAGTGCGTTTGCAGACACAGCTGTTTCAGTCACTGTAACTTGTTGTCTTAATGCATCACAATCAGTGCTGACACCACTTATTGTGAAAGGGAGTTCCAGATCCTTACCGCTCTGACAATATAGCCCATTATTCTAAGCACGGAAGACAGAAATTAGGGCCGTAGTTTCAGAGCCTGAAGATCTGCAGACATGGTCTGTGCTGCAGCCGAGCCATCCTGTCTGTGTAGAGGATAGAGGGACATCCATGACTGAAGGAATAGCCAGCTACAGGGTGTCAGCAGGGACACGCCATCTCTCTAAGCTTTATCAGGCTTATTAGCAGGGAACACGCCAATTTTGTCTGAGTGAGAGGAAGCGGTGGCTCAGGTGGAGGAGGCGGAACGAGTCTTATCATGTTGAGGTCAGGACTGTGTGCAGGCCAGTCAAGTTCCTCCACCCCAAACTCACTCACCCATGTCTTTATGGAGCTTGCTTTGTGCACTGGTGCGCATTCATTTTGGAACAGGAAGGGCCAAACCCAAACTGTTCCCAAAAAGTTGGGAGCATGAAATTGTATAAAATGTCTTGGTATGCTGATTTTAAGTGCTGCCTCCAGTGAAGTTCCCTTCACTGGAACTAAGGGGCTAAGCCCAACCCCTGTAGGACAATCCCACACCATAACCCCCCCCCCCCCCACCAAATAATTTGGACCACTACACAAAGCATAGTCCAAGACATAGATGAGCGAGTTTGGGGTGGAGGAAATTGACTGCCTTTACAAAGTCCTGACCTCAACCTGATAGAACACCTTTGGCATGAATTAGAGTGCAGACTGTGAGCCAGACCTTCTTGTTCAACATCAGTGACTGGCCTCACAAATGCGTTTCTGAAAGAATGGTTAAACATGCCCATAGACACACTTCTAAACCTTGTAGACAGCCTTCCCAGAAGAGTTGAAGTGGTCTAGATCAGCCCTCAAAAATTCCACTCGCCTGCTCGCATTTTGCAAGTGAAATGATGAGGATGGCGAGTAAGGGCTCTACTGTAAGAAAAGGGTGGACCCGGGAGCAGAGCAGTGCGCCCTGAGCCCACCCATTGTGTGACAATAGGGAATGAATATTCGCTATTGTCACACCGATCCTCCTCCTGGCCAATCAGGAAACGGGTCCGAGACCCGTCTCCTGATTGGCCGAAAGGCAAACAATTGTCATTGGTCAAGGAGGAGGACTCGGGAGATGCGGAGGATTGGGGAGAAGCCGCTGCTGCATCAGGTAAGTGCACGCTGGTCTCTCTGCACGCTGTGGTCACTCTGCATTTAAGGGGGCACGCTGTGGTCACTCTACATTGAAGGGGGCACGCTGTGGGCACTCTGCATTGAAAGGGGGCACGATGTGGTCACTCTGCATTTAGGGGGGCACGCTGTGGGCACTCTGCATTGAAAGGGGGCACGCTGTGGTCACTCTGCATTTAAGGGGGCACGCTGTGGGCACTCTGCATTGAAAGGGGGCACGCTGTGGGCACTCTGCATTGAAAGGGGGCACGCTGTGGTCACCCTGCATTGAAGGGGGCACGTTGTGGGCACTCTGCATTGAAAAGGGCACGCTGTGGTCACTCTGCATTTAAGGGGGCACGCTGTGGGCACTCTAAAGTTGTTGTTGTTAATATTTTTTTATTCCTTTATTCTGAATAAAACATTTAACAGTGTAATTTTATGAGATATTTTATGGGGGCGGAGCAGGGTAGGGTTTGGGTGGGGCAACAAGTGGCGAGTAACTCTTAAAGTCTGGCTAGTAGCTCATGAGTTGAAATTTTGAGCCTTGGTCTACATTATACCCAGAACCACTGAGAGCCAGCGACATCATTTCCGCCTATCAGTTGGAACGCACGCCGACTGCTGCCACGCTACAAGGGCTGCACAGACACATATGTGTAGTGCAGAGGGACACATAGGAAACACCACCAACACCCTTGCATAGCAGATAGCACCTTTACCTTGTGCCAGGTGGGCACAACTAAATGTAAGCAGCCATTTTTTTTTACTTGTTTTATTCATTTAAATAAATGGTATCACACTATATTTTGGCTCCCCACTGTCTTTATATATGTACACCTACCTGAGACCAACACTTTAATACCCAGAGATAAGGAGGATCGAAGTGAAGGTTGATTTCCTACTATAATATCCATTTCCATTTAGAGTATTAACCAGAGGAGATTTCTGATGTGGAGGAGATTAGTTGAGGATTGATCCATCCTAATTGAACACGGATCAAAAGGCACAATAGGTCTGTGTGACCTGAGGTTATCTGGCAACCAGGATTGATTACCACATATTCACAAAAGCACGAGGTGGAGCACCCAAATTGAAGATTTATTTGTATTCTATATGTGCTATAATATTGCACGGACTATAGTCACTATTTTTCACTAATTTATTGCTACATATTGTTTGTGTAAAATTTTGCTATAAAATGCTTATCTATTATTTGCGTTGATTATAGTCAATAATCGCACACTTGTGGGCATAGATTGGCCATTTTTCATGTGACAAGCCCAGTCACTCATTTGCACTTAATCTGTTCTATATCACATATTTATTGTGAGCATGTATTTATTTATTATTTTTTTTTCACAAATGATGGGGTTATTATAAACATATGTACAGTATTTTTTGAACACACTCAGAGATTTTACTCCTTGGGCACCAGTGGCGGCTGGTGCTCAAAATTCTTTTTGGGGGGCGCAAAAAGAAAAATAGGCATTGCTTCGCGGCAAAAAACGCTGTAAAAAAGTTGCGTGAAAATATAAATCATGGAGCCGAGATCATGTGGGACGTACAGTACACACACACACACACAGTATACATACAGTACACACACAGTATACATACAGTACACACACAGTATACATACAGTACACACACACACACAGTATACATACAGTACACACAGTATACATACACACACACAGTATACATACAGTACACACACAGTATACATACATACACAGTATACATACACACACAGTATATATACAGTACACACACACACACAGTATACATACAGTATACACACACAGTATACATACAGTACACACACACACAGTATACATACGGCACACACACAGTATACATACAGTACACACACAGTATACATACAATACACACACACAGTATACATACAGTACACACACAATATACATACAGTATACATACACACACAATATACATACAGTATACATACAGTACACACACATACAGTATACATACAGTACACATACAGTATACATACAGTGCACACACAGTATACATACAGTACACACACAGTATACATACAGTACACACACACACACACACAGTATACATACAGTACACACACAGTATACATACAGTATACACACACACGGTATACATACACACACACACAGTATACATACAGTATACACACACACAGTATACATACAGCACACACACACACACACACAGTATACATACAGTATACATACAGTACACACACACAGTATGCATACATTATACATACACACACAGTATACATACAGTATACATACACACACACAGTATACATACAGTATACACACACACAGTACACACACAGTATACATACAGTACACACACACACAGTATACATACAGTACACACACAGTATACATACAGTACACACACACACCAGCACTTTCCATCTAAATATCAGCCTGATTGAACACACTGCTGTTGTCCCCATTTCCTGGCATGCTGGTACTTGTAGTGCTCCAGCAGCTCACAGACATTGGATGTGCTAATGCAGAAGAGGAGGAGGTGGGCGGGTAATTAGTGAGGTGTAGCAGAGATTGGGGGAGAAGTTTAGAGGATATCCTCCCATCAGAAGCAGTGCACTGCTCCTCACACAGGAAATGCATCTAACAGCCTTAGAGACAGGAGGAGCCCTGCAAGAGAAAACACAGCCTCCCCCCTCCTCAGCAGGTTAAGCACTGACAAGAATACAAGAATTTAGTTTATCTTCCCCAGCTCACCTTCTTTTATGAGGCTGCAGACTGTGCACTCTCCTCTCCTCTCTTCTCCAGCTGTTGGCATCTCCTGCTCTGATGTTAAACAAGGCGCGCTGGGGAAGGGGGTGTGTACACTGTGTTCCCATTGGCTGAGGAGGCAGTGGAGAGGCGGAGCAGCTATATCCTCTGGATTTTTTTCAGTGAAATGTCGGTAACTGACACTTCAGGGAGTCTCAGAGGCAGTGAGAATCCAGTGAAAAAAGTCAGTGGCGGTGTGACACCCGGCAAGGACTGCTCACAGACACCAGTGTCCGTGTGTGGACACCTTGCCGACTCCTGGGGATCACTCCTGCCTGCACCGATCACACATCACACTGCACATCATGTGCTGTAAACACACTGAGCTTCTTCCTGTGACCTGCTGACCCAATGAGCTGCTCCATAGTGGCATTTTCCCCTAGTAAAAGTCCCATGCTTACTTACCAAGTCCAAGATCAGATGAGAGCAATGCTGTATAATTTGAGGTAGTCACAGTCCACTCCAGCCCAGATGAGAGACAAAGGCATCTGCTGGGCTCTGGGGTGAGGCGGCGGGGAAGCAGAGAATGACGCCCCACCCAAGCACCGCCCCTATGACGTCCGGCATCCTGATTGGTCCAGGCTGGATTTTACAATTTTAGACCGGCTGGCTTCACATTTTTGTAAGTATTTTATTATATCTTTTCATGTGTCAACACTGAAGAAATTACACTTTGCTGCAATGTAAAGTAGTCAGTGTACAGCTTGTATAACAGTGTAAATTTGCTGTCCCCTCAAAATAACTCAACACACAACCATTAATGTCTAAACCGCTGGCAACAAAATTGAGTAAAATGTCCAAATTGGGCCAAAAGTGTCAATATTTTGTGTGGTCACCATTATTTTCCAGCACTGCCTTAACCCTCTTGGGCATGGAGTTCACCAGAGCTTCACAGGTTGCCACTGGATTCCTCTTCCACTCCTTCATAACGACATCACGGAGCTGGTGGATGTTAGAGACCTTGTGCTCCTCCACCTTTCTTTGGAGCATGCCCCACAGATGCTCAATAGGGTTTAGTTCTGGAAACCAGTCCATCACCTTTACCCTCAGCTTCCTTAGCAAGGCAGTGTTCGTCTTGGACGTGTGTTTGGGGTCGTTATCATGTTGGAATACTACCCTGAGGCCCAGTCCCGGAAGCAAGGGGATCATGCTCTACTTCAGTATGTCGCAGTACATTTTGGCATTCATAGTTCCCTCAACCTGTAGCTCCCCAGTGTCGGCAGCACTCATGCAGCCCCAGACCATGACAATTCCACCATCATGCTGCTTAACTGTAGGCAAGACACACTTGTCTTTGTACTCCTCATCTCACACGCGCTTGACACCATCTAAACCAAATACATTTATCTTGTTCTCTTCAGATCACAGGACATGGTTCCAGTAATACATAACCTTAGTCTGCTTTCCTTCAGCAAACTGTTTGTGGGCTTTCTTGTGCATCATCTTTAGAAGAGGCTTCCTTCTGGGACGACAGCCATGCAGACCAATTTGATGCAGTGTGCGGCGTATGGCCTGAGCACTGACAGGCTGACCCCCCACCCCTTCAACCTCTGCGGCAATGCTGGCAGCACTCATACGTCTATTTCCCAAAGACAACCTCTGGATATGACCCTGAGCATGTGCACTCAACCTCCTTGGTCAACCATAGCGAGGCCGTTTTTGAGTGGAACCGGTCCTGTTAAACTGCTGTATGGTCTTGGCCACCGTGCTGCAGCTCGGTTTCAGGGTCTTGGCAATCTTCTTATAGCCTAGGCCATCTCGATGTAGAGCAACGACTCTTTTTTCAGATCATCAGAGAGTTCTTTGCCATGTTGAACTTCCAGTGACCAGTCTGAGAGAGTGAGAGCGATAACACCAAATTTACCACCACCTTTCCAAGAGTCCTGCCAAAAGCTTGTGAAATTGGGGTTTTTTTGTTGTGTAAAGTGCAAGGTAACCTGCAGTGCATGGTAAATAACCTAAATAAAATCATATTTTTACAGTCCAAAAGAATGTCCATATATACAACAAAGTCCATCAATCAATGTATAATAAAGTGTTACAAAAAAACATTCTTATAGTGCTCCAGTGCAGTTCATCTGTGCATATGCAAAAAAAAAGCTGCTTCTGTGCTGTAAACTCTCTGTGCTTCCGCCACCACTTTGCTAGAACACTTACCAGATCTTTTTGTCGGTGTCAGGAAACCAGACCATGCGAATATGCTAGTAAAATTAATCAGTTTATTAATACAACAATAATAAACGCACAGCAAGAGAGAGGAGTGAAATTAGAAACAGCCGGGGTCAAGTTCGGAAGCGGGTAGTCATCCAAGCCGTGATCCAGTCCAGGAGCAGGTAGTCATCCAGGCCAGGATCGAGTCCAGGAGCAAGTAGTCTGACGAAGCCCGGTCGTCTGCCAATGCGGTGTCAATGCAGGGAATCGAGAGCCAGGAAGGTTGTCAGCCAAGCCAGGTCATGCACGGGGGAACACAGAGAACAGAGGACTGCTAGCAGTGATGCACCTTGGAGCATAAACGCAAGGGAAAGCTCTGAAAGCCATTAGGTAATATATATATAGTCAGGTGTGCAAATCATCACTGAGCGACACCAAGGCAGCAGACTAGTGATGATGCAAACAGAGTGTTTTTAAGAGAAAGCAGTCTGCACATGTCCAAGATGGCTGCCAACAGGAAGGCAAGAAAAGACCTTGACAGTATCCTCCCCTCAACAGCCCCCCCTCTGCAGAGCAAAAAAAAACAGTTCCTGAGGGAAGCGAGCATAGAAAGCGCAGAGAAGGGCAGGAGCATGAACATCAGTGGAGGGAACCCAGGAGCACTCCTCAGGACCATAACCCTTCCAGTGAACCAAGTATTAAACCTGACCTTGGAACAGACGAGAATCCAAGATGCTACTGCTAATCTACTACTCCTCATGATTTCCCACAGGAATAGGACAAGGGCGAGGAAGTTTGCAGGAGGGCCACATTTGCTTTTTGGGGGCTCTTCTCAAAGTGGGGCGATTTCTATAAGTGGGGAGCACTTCTGATTCTGCACAAATCATCTCAATGTGTCATCTGAAACCTTCTTCTCTGTCTCTCCACAGGTACAGTATGTCCAATTATATTGCTTCCACCCACTGCTGAATTTCTGAAACCTGCGTTTTTTCTATATTGTGTCTTTTTACTGTGGTATGTCCAATTATCTTGTTTCCACCCACTGCTGGATTTCTGAACCCTGCGTTTTTTTCTATATTGTGTTTTTTTACTGTGGTATGTTCCAATTATCTTCCACCCACTGCTGAATTTCTGAACCCTGCGTTTTTTCTCTATTGTGTCTTTTTAATGTGGTATGTTTATTTGTTTACCCATCTAGTAGACTGGTCCTTGCTATGTTTTCTTACCTTTAATTTATAACCATTATAGCCTTTAACCTTTAAAGGTATCTCTTAAGTTGTCTGTAAATCTTTCTGAAGTGGAAACCCTGCTCTGTCTATCCAGCTCTAATTTATCAATTCCTGATTGCTTAATTGGATAGCCCCCACCCCAGGTCTAAGAGTATACAAGTACAGCATCACTTGGGGAAGGCACGTTTGCAGGGGGGGCACGTTTGCTTTTTGGGGGCTCTTCTTAAAGTGGGGCGATTTCTATAAGTGGGGAGCACTTCTGATTCTGCACTTCAGAGAATGCACAAAGTGAATGAACACAGGAAAGGCTTAGATATACACCACATAGACTGCAGGTGACCTTATTTACCCCTTCAGCTCTCTCCTTGTAAAATGCACTCTCTACCACTCCTTCTGACAGCAGTGTCCTCTATCCTTAAACTCTCTCTGCTTCACCCCTCTTCTCCACCCCACAGCTTACATACATCACCCTCACTTCTGTCCTCACCTTATTACTGCACTCACCATCTCCTGCTACTTCTAAATCCACACGCACACAAATCCTCAGGGCACTGGGGCATGTCCCTGCATATAAATATCACTCTCATATTACCACCCTCACCTTTCTGCTTCTCCTAACCTCTGGAAACCCTGGGCCTGCATCATTTACCCGTGCTCAACACACCACTTACCCTGCACCCTCTGGCTGCAGCCGCACTCAGCACAATCTAGTTCCCATCTCTCTTCTTCCCAAGACCAGACTCCCTTTCTCTTGCGCCCTCTGGAACGCCCGCTCTGTCTGTAATAAACTCACCTCTCTCCATGACCTTTTCATCGCTAATTCATTTAATCTACTTGCCATCACCGAAACCTGGCTTCACGAATCCGACACTGCGTCTTCTGCTGCCCTATCCCAAGGTGGTCTTCTATGGACTCACTCCCCTAGACCCAATGGACACAAGGGAGGGGGTGTCGGGATCCTTCTAGCCACACATAGCACCTTTCAGGTACTTCACCCACCTCCCTCTCTTTCACTCTCCTCATTTGAGGTACACTGCATTCGTCTTTTCTCCCCTGTTTCTCTAAGGATAGCTGTGATCTACCGCCCCCCTTGACCAGTATCAACCTTTCTTGATGACTTCTCTGCCTGGCTACCCTACTTTCTCTCTTCCGAAATCCCCACAATCTTTCTCGGCGACTTCAACATCCCTATTAATACTAACACTCCTGCCACTTCCAAACTTCTCAGTCTAACCTCCTCCTTTGACCTCAAGCAATGGATACAGGCTTCTACTCACTCTGAAGGCAATATCCTTGACCTTGTTTTCTCCCACCTATGCACTCCGCACAACCTTTCAAACAATCCTTTCCCTCTCTGTGATCACTACCTTATTAGTCTCACTCTCTCCCTCTCCTCTACCTCCTCTCCCTCCAGCTACCTTACAGTTACCCGCAGAAACCTACGCCATCTCAACCCTTCTCTTCTCTACTCTGCTACCGACCACCTCTATGACAAAATCGCACCCCTGTCCTGCACCAACCTTGCCACTTCTGTCTACAAAGCTTCACTCTTAGCCTCCCTGGACTCACTGGCCCCCTCACCACACACCGAATCAGGCCCTGACCCCTTCAACATTGGCAAACAGATAACACTAGAAAAAGTCTCCAAAAATACAATTCCAGTCTCCACACTGCCAAACAGACCTATTTTATCACTCTCTTTAACAGCCTGTCATCACGCCCCCGGCAACTCTTCGCTACCTTTAATTCTCTACTCCGTCCTCCACTACCCCCTCCCACCGACTCACTCACTGCCCAGGAGATTGCCTACCACTTCAAACAGAAGATTGATACAATTGGTAAGGAGATCATTGCTGTTCAGATACCTTCCATGCTTCATGCCCACAGGTGCGATCATTTCTTCCCTCATTCAACCCCGCCACTATAGATGAGGTTGCTAAGCTACTTGCTAACGTCCACGTAACGACCTGCCCTCTGGATCCTGTTCCCTCTCAAATGCTACGTTTACCTTCTGGCCCTATTCTAGGCTCTCTAACCCACATCTTCAATCTCTCTCTCTCTTCTGGCATCTTCCCCAACTCTCTAAAACATGCACTAGTCAGCCGCATACTTAAAAAGCCCTCACTGGACCCAACCGATCTGAACAACCTACACCCTATTTCCTTGCTCCTCTTTTCATCCAAACTCCTCGAACGTCTAGTCTACAACCGACTGTGCGACCACCTTGCCGAGAATAGCCTCCTTGATCCCCTTCAGTCTGGATTTCGGCCTCAACACTCCACTGAAACTGCTCTCCTAAAACTGACAAACGATCTACTAATGGCCAAAACCAATGGACAGTATTCTGTACTACTACTTCTGGACCATTCTGCTGCCTTTGATACGGTTGACCATCCCCTCCTCCTCAAAAAACTCCATGCCTTTGGTCTCCATGACTGTACTCTTCACTGGTTATCTTCCTACTTATCCAACCGCACCTTTAGCGTTATGTACAATTCTACTTCCTCCTCTCCTCTTACCTTCTCTGTTGGTGTCCCCCAAGGCTCTGTTCTTGGACCACTCCTATTTTCAATCTACACCTCCTCTCTGGGTCAGCTGATACCCAAATATATATATCCACCCCTCAGCTCTCTCCCTCAGTCTCCTCACGTATCACTAATTTACTATCAGATATATTGGTCTGGATGTCTCCCCACCACCTCAAACTCAATCCATCCAAAACCGAGCTTATAATTTTTCCTCCACCAGGTGCCCCTTCCCCTGATTTCTCTGTCAATAACGATGGCATTACTATCAGCCCATCCCCGCATGCCAAGGTCTTAGGTGTTGTCATGGACTCTGAACTCTCCTTCAAACCCCACATCCAATCGCTGTCCAAATCTTGCCGCCTCAGCCTCCGCAACATCTCCAAAATACTCCCCTTTCTAACCAAAGACACAACAAAGCTCTTAGTTCACTCCCTGGTCATCTTGTGCCTCGACTACTGCAATTCCCTTGTCATTGGCATACCTCTACACAGGCTATCCCCCCCTTCAATCCATCATGAATGCTGCCGCCAGACTCATTCACCTTCCCAATCTCTCAGTGTCCGCTGCTCCTCTCTGTCAAGCCCTCCACTGGCTTCCGCTCACCCAACTAATTAAATTCAAAATACTTACAACATCTTACAAAGCAATCCACAGCTTAGCCCCTAGCTACATAACTAGCCTAGTCTCAAAATACCAACCTAATCGCTCTCTTCGTTCCTCTCAAAACCTCCTGCTCTCTAGCTCCCTCGTCACCTCCTCCCATGCTCGCCTCCAGGACTTTTCCAGAGCCTCTCCAATCCTATGGAACTCCTTACCCTTATCTGTCCGATTATCTCCTACTCTATTAGCTTTTAGGCGATCTCTGAAAACCCTCCTTTTCAGAGAAGCCTATCCTTCCCACACCTAACAAATGTACCTCCATTTTCTCCATCAGCTCATTCCCCACGGTTATTGCCTTTTGTTTCACTCGACCCTCCCTTCTAGATTGTAAGCTCTAACGAGCAGGGCCCTCTAGTTCCTCCTGTTTTGAATTGTCTTCCCTCACATTGTAAAGCGCTGCGCAAACTGTTGGCACTATATAAATCCTGTATAATAATAATAATAATAATACTCATGATTTCCCACAGGAATGGGACGAGGGCAAGGAAGTGAAGAAGTATAGCAATTGCAAACCAGTGGCTTCAAAAGTAACATGTGAAAGACATTGGAGATACGCATGCCAAGAGGAAGATCAAGGGCATAGGCCACCAGGTTCACCTTACAGGAGATCATCTTCATGTCTTTACGGGTCTCTTGAATTTGCACCCAAGAGGAACAGAGGACACGAAGATGATCCTCCACAGCCGGAATGTCCTGTGGCGAGAACGACTCGGGCAACACAGCAGGTTGGAACCCATAATTGCCCATGTATGGAGACGTTCCAGAAGACGAGTTAATGGCAGAAATCCTGGCAAACTCTGCCCAGGGTAGCAGATCAACCTGATTTGTCCTGATGGACATAGATATAGCAGCGGAGAAATTGCTCCAGAGCTTGGTTGGAACCCTCAGTGGCACCATTGGACTGTGGAAGGTAGGCCGAGCAGAAGGAAAGTTCCTGATAATTTCCTGATAGTTGTTGGCAAACGCTGAATGGAACGGAGACCACTAGGGCGAGGCCACTGTAGAACAGCCAAAACCTTCTGAGGGTCCATAGAGAACCCTTCAGCAGAAATGATGTAGCCCAAGAAGGCAACATGAGACAGGTGGAATTCACATTTCTGAAGCTTACAGCAAAGCCCATTCTCGCGTAACCATTGCAGCATCCGTCTGACATCCAGGTAGCGTGATTCAATGGAGTCCCAGTAAATCAAGATGTCGTCCAAATAGACTACCACGCATTGCTGCAACATATCATGAAATACATCATTGATGAACTCCTGGAAGACAACGGGCGCATTGTACAAGCCAAAGGGCATCACTAGATATTCGAAATGACCAGTTCTGGTATTTACCGCAGTCTTCCACTCATCGCCCTCCTTGATCCTTATGAGGTTATACGCGGCCCTTAGGTCAAGCTTGGTGAAGACGCTTGAGGCAGTCGAACAATTCAGTAATCATCAGAATTGGGTATGCATTATTGACCGTGATGCGATTTAGACCCCTATAATCAATGCAAGGTCTCAACTCGCCCCCCTTTTCTTTACAAAGAAAAAGCTGGCACCCGCTGGAGAAGTTGACTTAGGAATGTGCCCTCAGGTAAGCGCATCCACCACGTACTCTCCATTGCCTTATTCTCCGCAACTGAGAGAGGATAAACCCTGGTACAAGGGATATGGCACCAAGTTGCAAGTCTATGGCACAATTGTATGGACGATGAGGAGGAAGAGTACCAGCACGCACCTTGTCAAAAACATCTTGCTATCAATGATTTTCAGTAGGCAACACTGAATCCGAGGAGGTACAAAGTACCTTAACAGGCCCATGGATACAAACAGCGCTACACTGTGGGGACCAAGAGATGATTTCAACAGACTGCCAATCAAAGGTCAGATTATGTTTCTGAAGCCAAGGGTACCCCAAAACAAGTAGTGTGGGGATGATATAGCCTGGAAACAGGCTGACTCCCTGTGAACAGCTCCTATTGCCATGTCAACCGGAACAGTCTCATGGGTAACCTGTGCCGGTTGCAGGGGTCTGCCATTAATCAACTTGATTACCAGTGGAGCAACATGGGGCTGCAAGGGTTTTAAATTCTCAGCAGCAAACGTACTGCCAATGAAGTAACTACAAGCACCTGAGTTTACCAACATCTGAGTAACCACCGAGCCTGCTGCCCAGAAGAAGACAACTGTGATTAGTGGTTTATCTTCAAGGGAAACCGGGGACAAGGAAATTCCACCCAAGATCTGCCCCGACAGGATCTTAGGTGCGAGCATTTCCTGGACGGGTAGGACAAGATTTCAGGAAATGTCCACCAAACCCGCAATACAGGCACCAGTCCTCCCTCCTCCTAAAGGCCCGCTCAGCCTCGGAAAGGCGAGTGAACCCCAGCTGCATAAGTTCACAGCCAGACACATCATTCCCAGGAGGCGTGGGAGGTCAGGGAGGAATGGGTGGTGAACAAAATGTAGCATCCAATCTGGTAGAAGGCCTCCGCAGGCGCTCCATAACCACTTCAATACAGTGCCCTTTCACCCCCTTCCTGCCCAGGCCAATTTTCAGCTTTCAGCGCTGTCACACTTTGAATGACAATTGCGCGGTCATGCTACACGGTACCCATATTGCATGTTTAATATTTTTTTACACAAATAGAGCTTTCTTTTTGTGTTATATAATCACCGCTGGGTTTTTTATTTCTTAATAAAAAGAAAAATACAGAAAATTTTGAAAATAAGTGATTTTTCTCCTTCACTAATGTGCGCTGATGAGGTGGCACTGATGAGGTGGCACTTATGGACACTGATCAAGGTGGCACTTATAGGCACTGATGAGGTGTCACTGATGAGGAGGTACTAATATGCTGCTCTGATGGGCACTGATAGGCGGCACAGATGACCACTGATAGGTGGCACTGGAAGGCGGCACTGACGGGCAGTGACGGGCGGCACTGGTGGACACAGATGGGCAGCACAGATGAGCAGGCACTGATGGGAACTGACTGGCAGCACTGATGGGCACTCATTGTGCGCACTGGTTTTCTTAATTTTCTGTAAACAGGGCACTGATAAGTGCCCTGATTACCTGTCCTAGACTCCCCTTTGAGGAGGAGCCGCTGATCGGCTCTCCTCTCCACAAACTCTGACAGTGTGAGGCGAGGAGAGCCGATAAACGGCACTTCCTCATTTACGTGTGACCAGCTGTGATTGGACACTGCCGATCACATGGGCAAAGAGCAATGTCATTGGCTCTTTAACAAGATCAGGGTCACGGCGTGTCCTAGCAACATGGTTAAACAATGGTCTCCCCCTGAGCCTGAAAATCAGAAAAGGAATGAGAGCCTCAAGCTCGCCTGGGAGATCCTTGGCCACAATCTCACCCTTCAATGCTTCGGAGAGACCATGAGAGAAGACAGCCAGCAGAGCCTCATTATTCCAGCCCACCTCTGTTGCCAGGGTATGGAATTCAATGGCATACTCAGCAGCGGTTCGTATACCCTGTTATATAGACAGGAGCAGCTTAGGGGCAAAGCGAGCAGGCACATCGAATACCCTAGAAAAGGAGGCAACCAAACGCGGGTAATCGAGTATCACAGGATTATCGTTCACCCATAAGGGATTCGCCCAGGTTAAGGCCTTGGCCGATTGCAACAAGATTAGGGAGCCCACCTTGGATCTGTCAGAGAGAAATGCCTGAGGAACCATCTCAAAATACTGTAAATGCTACTTGATTTAGGAAGCCATGACACTCGGTTCACCCCCAAAGTGCTGCGGGAGGGGGGCTGAACCAGTCATCCCTCTGGTAAGAGCGACTGCTGGAGCGGCAACCGGAGCAGCAGCAGGAGGAACCACTGGCCTAGCAGCACAAGGAGCAAGGTGTGCTGTGCATTCAAGCAACATCTGCAATGCCTTAGCGAAGCGACCTAAAAGGTGATCTTGTTGATCGTACCTGTTAACCGGCATGGGAATCGTAGGAACACCTGCATCGTCAGGATTCATGGCCCTTGCGTACTGTCAGGGTGTCAGGAAATGAGACCACACGAAGATGCAAGTAAAATAAAGCAGTTTATTAATGCAACAATAATAAATGCACAACAAGAGAGAGGAGCGAAATCAGGAACAGCCGGGGTCAAGTAGTCATCCAAGCCGGGGTCAAGTCCAGGAGCGAGTAGTCTGCCAAACCTGGGTCGTCTGCCGATGTGGGGTCGTCTGCTGATATGGAATCGAGAGCCAGGAAGGACATCAGGCAAGCCAGGTCATGCACGGAGGAACACCGAGAACAGAGGACTGCTAGCAGTGATGCACCTTGGAGCAGAAACACAAGGGCAAGGTCTGAAAGCCATCAGGTGATATATATAGTCAGGTGTGCAACAACATCTGACTATATATACATAATCAGGCAGCAGACTAGTGATGATGCAAACAGAGTATATAAGAGACAGCAGTCTTCACATGTCCAAGATGGCTGCCAATAGGAAGGCAAGGTAAGACCTTGACACTTTTTGACTTTGTGGCTCTCGGCTACAAAGTGTCTACAGGCTTGTGGATATTACCCTCCTAGGTCTCTGCAAGGGTCAGGCAGCTCTTTTTCTTCTCAAGCTTATAACAGTCTATTCTCATTCTCATCCTCATTACTCATGAAAGGGTAACAAGAGCCGTTGCCTTCGGACTATGTGGTCCTTTTTGGTGCTATTTTGGTCCCCCTGCATGAGTAATGAGGAGAGAATAGACTAAGGTAAAAGCTGGAGAAGAGGAGCTGCCTGACCCTTGCAGCCGAGAGGCACAAAGTCAAAAAGTTCTGGTGAGTGTTATAGCAAACAGAGTGGTGGAGTAAGCACGGAGAGTTTACAGTACAGAAGCACTTTTTTTTTTTTTTTTTTGCATATGCACAGATGAACTGCACTGGAGCACTTTGAATAAGGAGCACTATAAAAAAAGTTTTTTGTAACACGTTATTATACATTGATGGCCTTTGTTGTATACATGGACATTATTTTGGAATGTAAAAATATGATTATTTGATGTTGTTAACCATGCACTTAAGGTTATGGTGGGTAAACCTAACACTTTACACAACACACATTTTTTTTTTAAGCTTTTGGCTGGAATCGAGGACAGCTCTGTGATTAATGCAGGATTGTATGCCAATATTTACCTCAGGGACTGGCAATCTTGGCTTTTTTCGGGAGGGGTGTCGTCGGTGTGCCTGTCCAGGATTCTTCTCTGGTACAGGTACATCGATGACATCCTTGTTTTCTGGACAAGGTTGACTGATTTGGGAATTTACCAAATAACTATTGGTGAATCCCTATATTCTAAAGTTCACAAGCGAATGGCACTGTAAAAAAGTGACCTTTTAGGATTTGTACATTGAATTAATGGATGAGTATACAGTGAAAACATTGTTTAGAACACCTACTGCGACTAACAAATTACTGCATGCCAAAAGTTTCCATCCTCGGGAACTGATCCGTGGTATTCCAACGTAACAATATCTGAGGGCCTGGAGGAATTGCATGTGACAGAGCGACTTTGAACTGGAAGCTTGTGATCTTCAGGAAAGGTTTCATGAAAGCGGTAACAAAAATAAGTGGTAAACACACAAAAGAAAGTGACCGTGAAGGGTTATAATTTGGTCAATGGAGACAAAAGAAGGAAGATTCCAGCACCATTAGGCTTTGTCTTTAGTAGACAGAACTGACTAATAGAGCAGGGTTTCCCAATTAATTTTTCCCTTGGAACCCTTTAACATGGTATAGCAAAACTTTGGAACCCCAACAAAAAATGTTTCCCGTAGAGTAGCGCAGCCCTTTCAATGAGCAGAGTGTGATATTTTCTTTTGCTGGCAAATTATTTGTATATCTGGTTTAATTGTTGACAATTGTATTCACATATCTGCAGTTGCATCAAGTCGATTTCGATACTTTTTGTTTTTTGCAGAGTAAAGCGAGAATCCAGATTCATATAAGTATGTGCTGGCGAATGGCAACAGAGCTTTGATTGCCCACTTGGACAATTCTGGGTACTCTTTGCATAAATCACCCCAAAAAGCAATAGGAAAAACTTCTTTAAATGTTGGGCTTAGTTGACTGTCAGAAGTTATATTGATTAGATTCTGAAATGAACATCAGAAAAATTGGATGGCTTGTCTTTTATGAATGGATTTCAAACCCAGTCATTATTGTTTTCATTCAGGACAGGAAAATAGTGATTAATAGATGTGATTAAATGGCAAAGATGATCTACAATTTCATTGCGAATTTCATCTTCAAGTTCAATTACTGATTCTTCAAGAAAATCCTTAATTGTTGGCAAAGAGTTTAAATTATTTTGCTCAACGGATGAGGTCCAAAACTGCAGCTTACGAGACAATGAAAATATTTTATCTCTTGCATTAAAAATATTAGTGTTTTTTTTCTTGGAGTGATAAACATACGTTATTTAACCACTTGCCGACCGCTCACATTGAGCGTACTGCGGCAAAGTGGCACGATCCCGTCCAGCGACGTAGACCTACGTCGGGTGCGATCACGGCTCCCATAGCGCGATCCCACACGCCGCGGGAGCCGATCCTGGTCTGATTCGGCAGAGAACCAATCAGTCACCAGATACAGAACAATGATTTTTGGTCTGGATCTGGTGATCGGTTCCAGCCAATGGCATCATGTCCCCTGCCTGTGTAATGTAAACACAGGCAGGGGAAGTGATGTAACTGTCCCTCCTGGAGCCCTTTTGGTTCCAGGAGAAGAGAGAGAGACATCAAAAACGTGAGTTCCACCAAGCAGCACACTGACACACCTCACATAGGCACATTTAACCCCTTGATCACCCCCCAAACCCCTTACAGTGAACACTATATACAGTGGTATACAGATCTTTTACTGATCACTGTATAAGTGTCACTTGTGAGCCTAATTTGCGCTTGCGTTAGGCCCAAATAGGGTTAGGGCACCCGCCATCTATCCCCTAATAAAGTTTTAACCCCTTGATCACCCCCAGTTAACCCCTTCACTCCTTATCACTCTGTGCACTAAATACAGTATATAGGTAAATACTGATCACTGTATTTAGTGTCACTTATGACCCTAATTTGCGCTAAGCCCAAATAGGTTTAGGCCAGCCGCCATCTATCCCCCTATAAAGGTTTAACCCCTTGATCTCCCCCAGTTAACCCCTTCACTCCCTATCTCACAGTGCACTAATATATACAGTATATCAGATAACTACTGATCACTGTATTTAGTGTCACTTGTGACCCTAATTTGCGCTAAGCCCAAATACGTTTAGGCCACCTGCCATCTATCCCCTATAAAGGTTTAATCCCTTGATCTCCCCCAGTTAACCCCTTCACTGCCCTGTCACAGTGTTCACTATATACAGTGATTACCGATCACTGTTTTAGTGCCACGGGTGACACAACTTAGGTTAGTTAGTGTCAGGGTCCCTCTACACTACCGTTATTTAGCGTCCGTTAGAGTCAAGTACACTAACACACACACACCTCCATTACTAGTATAGTGTTTGAAAAGATCAATATCTGATCTGATCATAACTATACTAGCGTCCCCATAGTTTAGTGTATCCAAAACGCAGAGTTTGCACAATCAGCACTGATTCCAGCCAGCACCTGCGTTTAGCCCCCCTGCCCAGCCCACCCTACCCAGGCAAGTGTAGTAATCAATAGATTACTGTCACTTCCAAAAAACACAAATCACACAAAACCGCTGCATTAGCAGAGTCAGGCCTGATCTCTGCTAGCACTAGCAGTTTTTTTTTTTTAGCGACCAAATAGTCCTTGACAACCAGTTGCTTTTTTACCTGTTAGTCACACTACTGTACCGGTAAATCTAGTTGATAAAATGTTCAAACGTTGGTACAGTAGTGCAGAGGCCTACAGTATACTGACCATGTCATATGAGAGCGATGGGGAAGCCTCACTGGCAGAATCAGGGTCAGTATACAAAGCTGATGACAGCAGCGGCTCCCTGACAGATACCTCCGGCGACAGAAAGGTCCCTGCTAAGGTCAGATGTACCCGACCCCATTCTGGAGTTGCTGAGATGCAAGAACCGGATGTTTCTCGTATGCAGCAGAGTGCCAGTACTAGTGCCGCTCACACTTCTCGTGATCTGGCATGCACGAGCGGCCTAGTACACCCTGGACCTAGTACAACCAGCACTGCAGTAACACTTGGTGACGTGGCGAGTCCCATAAATGCAGTTGAAGCTGGTGCGGTGGCTAGCACGAGTAGTGGCCCACAGCCACCGCATATTCGAAGACAGGCCCGTAGAGCCCATAGTGTCCTCCCTGAAGCGCTGGCATTTCCTAATTGACAGCCCACAGATTCCACAGCGCCAGTACTTCCCCCATTCACTGCCCAACCCGGAATCTAAGTGGAAACAGCTGGTTTTAATCCCGTTAACTTTTTTGAGCTATTTTTCACTTAAGATCTTTTCAGATCTATTGTGGATCAATCAAATTTATACGCATGACAATTCATCGCCGCCAACCTAAATTCACCCCTTGCCAGACCATTCGCCTGGAATCCTATAACGATTCCCTTTTTAAAATCTTTCTGGGCCTTTCCCTCAACACGGGCATTACAAAAAAGAATGAATTGCGGTTATATTGGTCCACTGACCCAATTCATCAAATGCACGTGTTCTCTGCTGCTATGCCCAGGGCTCGATACGAACAAATATTTCGGATCATGCATTTCAGCGACAATGAACTCTGTCGTCCTCGGGGAGACCCTGAACATGATCGGCTCCACAAAATTCGGCCCCTCGTAGACCACTTCAATCAGCGGTTTGCAGCCTTGTTTACCCCCCAACAGGATGTCTGCGTTGACGAGTCCCTGATTAAGTTTACTGTCCGCCTTGCTATCAAACAGTATCTCCCCAGCAAACGTGCCAGATACGGGGTCAAGTTGTATAAGCTGTGTGACAGGGCCACAGGCTATACAGTTAGTTTCCATGTCTACGAGGGAAAAGTTGAAGCCATGATGGATATGGCGTAACGCGTTCTAATATTCTAATAAATGTGTGTTTAATATTTGAAGTTGGGATCTGGGTTTATGCCTCCTGAATGTGTTGATACTGCCCCATTGGAGATTGTCTTCTTTTTTTCATATGTCCTAACCTTTTTGGACCAACACCGAGTATAGTATATACAGTATACTATATTGCACTTTATTCAATATTTACCCATTTGGCACAACATATATCGCGTTGTATATAATGTGATCCTTTTACACTGGTATTTTTTATATACTAATTTTGTTAGTAGCGGTATTTTCCTCCTATTTAATTGTTTTTTATTTAGGATTTATTTGGCTTGTTAGCACCCTTTTTAATCAGAGACGGTGTCTCTGCATCACATCGCACTTTAGCAAGATACTTACCTTATTTGGCACAGCAATTGTGTCAATTTGTTGCTTTTGGATTAAGAAATTAATATTGTATATTTTATTAATTGTGGCCTTGAATTTTATATGAATAATTGTATTTCTTTGTTCATTATTTACATCAGCTGTATGAAATGGCAGTGGCCTATTTAAAGTGAAGACATTTTATTTTATTTTATGTTTCCTAGATAACAGTGATTTGATTGCATGCTCAGTAATTATGAAGGATGGAGACCAAGTGCAAAGATTTTTGGCAGTTGATATTTATCAGATGAGCCTTGTGGAACCAGACAGTAAGCGACTTGGATGGGGCGTTGTGAAGTTTGCTGGTTTGTTACAGGTTGGTGGTACAGTTTGTTTTTTAATCTAAATATTCCATATATGATTGCTTGAAGTGGAACTAAAGTGCTATATTCTCCCCTCTAGTGATGCAGTCTGTAAGTATTGTGCATTTTTGCCCAGTCATCTTCTTGAACTCCAGTATCCTGCTAAGTTTGCACCTGTATATGCTCTCCTCAGGCTCTTGTAACCACTTTAATACAGGGCACTTTCACCCCCTTCCTGTCTAGGCCAATGTTCAGCTTTCAGCGCTGTCGTACTTTGAATAACAATTAGGCAGTCATGCAACGCTGTACCCAAACCAAATTTTTATCATTTTTTTTTTAGACAGATATTTATTTTGGTGGTATTTATTCAATGCTGTTTTTGTTTTTGTTTTTTTGCTAAACAAAATTTTGAGGGAAAAAACGTTTTTCTTTTTTTCTCTTATAAAATTTTGTAAATAAGTAATTTTTCTCCACTGATGTGCACTGATGAGGTGGCACTAATGGGCATTGATGGGCAGCTTTTATGGGCACTAGAGAGAAATGCAGATACCCAGCACTTCCTAGTTATAGTGATGAGCTGTGATTGGACACTGCTGATCTACATCATTGGCTCTTTACCGTGATCGGAGAGTGTGACAGAGCAACACAATGTACTACCCTATGGGGCGCATGCAAGCGGCTTGTTCTGAAGGATGTCCTATGACGTCCAGTCAGAACAGGACAACCCCCCCCCCCGACACTCTGAAAAATTCATACTTCAAAGGAGCACACATCTTTTCACACGTCACATACACATTTTTCACACATCACATACCTGTGGAGAAACAGCACTACATTTCCCATATTGCAGTGTGATATGCAGGAATTGATGGTTTGGGTGTGCAGGCAGACCATGCACTTGAGATGAAAGTGGAGCTGAGGCTGATGATGTATGAGCAATAGGCAGTTCACACAGAGTCTGAGACTCCCAGGTCTGCCCACTGCAGCAAGCTGTGACCACTCGCTGTAACAGAACTACAGCGGGAAAGTTACCAAGCCAGTGGCCAGGAGGATAGAGGGCACAGAGGCTACTGGTCTAATAAAACAGATGCGCAGATAAATTAGACTTGCAATGCTGGAGAATAAAAATGGATATCCAATGTTCAACTCTACCTATTAATAAATAAATACTATACTATTTATATATATTAATATTATATAATGAAAAATATGCATATTAATGCACACAACACCACATTTGTTAAAGATAAGAAAGGACCATTATAGATATTTAAACCAAATATGGGGTTCAGATTAAGGTTCGACATCTTGACTGGCTGGCCTGAAATGATGTAACTCATTTGCATGCGCAGTGAGTTAATTCATCCCGGTTCCAAGGCATACCAACATTGTACAAGAGCTGCACATGTATACATTCAAAATAAATGCACATGCAGGTAGGTTTAAACCTTGCATTGCAGAAAAGGCATAGATGGTAATTTTTTGGGGGAGTTGCGAATGGCAAACCAGTCAGTTTCCATATTTTATTTGTAAAACTGCCCGCTTAAGGACTGCTTGTTTTTTTACACTTTCGGGTCCCCCTGGGTTACCATTAGCAACATTGACATTACAGTCTATCACTTTATTCTTGGCTCAATCAATAATTAATCTAAGGGTATGTTGTTGTTGTTTTATTTTATAAACTAGGGATGGGAGAATGGATTAGTGGGATACTCCAGTTTAACTATGCACAAAGTTCTGAGGACATCTATCTGTTGATACAGCCAGGCTGTTGATCCACCTTGTCACTTAGGTAGATTTAGGATTAAGTCTCTTTCCAGATGACTTGATGAACCAAAATTGTATTCAGGACACTCTCCTAGTATCCTCTTTCTTGACCACTGACACCCGTCCACTGACTATACTACTTCAGGATGGCCCCCCTCAGGTCAGGCCCCTTGACACGATCCCGATCCCCTGTACTCGAGATACTGTTTTTCTAGGGTTTCCAGTGTCTCCCCCTCAGCTTTCCTGGAACTCTGGGTTCAGCTCCATTCCTTTGGCCGTAAGGACGACCTACTGATGCCATGTGCCACTGCTACAGAGGAGGAGGCAGCCGCCACCCTCCCTCTGGGACTCTGCTCACCAGCCAAAGACTCCTCAGCACATGTGCTCCTGGCTTTTATACAGTATCTCAGAATTCACAGAGACCGCCTGTCTCTACCAATCACCAGCACTGTATCAAAGCCTATGTATCCATTGGTCAGGTTCCCTTCTACTGTCTAACATGCCTCCCTATTGGACTAGTGTGAAACACTCTCTAGACTCAATGAATCACATACTGAGCTGACCTCACTCACAGATCCTGCTCCCTGGTAGGCAGAAAGCAATATAGATTTGCCTGCTGTTCCTCTGATAGGCAGACAGAGCCAAAAACAATACTCTCTCATTAGCACCTACCTAAGAGGGTGTTACATAGTTTCAAACTTTTACTGAACAAGGTGGCGATAGAAGCTTATTGAATAATAATAACAACTGCTCTAGGTTCGGTCTGATTCAATTTTAGTAAATTCCCCCCATAGTATGTCTCATTTGCAATAAAAAGCCTGCTGGCAGGGGGCGTGGCTTGCCGACTCAAGAGATGGGGGCTTAGTTCTTTGGCTCCACTTTCTATCCTGCTATAAGCAGCTTCACAGCCACTATAGAAGGGCAAAAATAACTCCCCCTACACCCCAGGGCACTCAGATACTACAGAGCAAAATGTCGAAGCGGAGGAAGAATCTAAAGTACCAGCAGAAGCTCACAAAATTCTTCTCCCCGGCAGGCTGCAGCCAAGATCATGCCGGCAGCTCTCACAGACATGCTGCATGGCTTCTCTCCTCTCACGCTGGTCTTAGTCAGACTCAGCACCCTAACTTCTCCTCTCCAACAGGGGCAGATGGTGAGTTTTCGCTACCTAGCTCACCCCTCCACAGCCAGCCTGATTAAATCTAATCCCAGGCAGGATGATGCAGCCCCTGTACAAACTTATTTAAGTCCCATAACACTGCCCTTTCCTGACCAACAGCAGCCTTCAGCCATAGACTTTTTTCCTGCCTCTGACCAACCTGTATCGGAACAAGCCATGAAAAACATGCTGATCTCGTTAAGACACACTCTATACTCAGACCTTTCAGCTACAGTATCATCCTTGGCCAACGTGTTCAAACGCAAGACCAGCATAGCCACCATGCAGAGATCAACATGACAGACCCAATCACTGCTCACAATGAACTGGTGGATGTATATACTGGATAAGAGGACAAATTGCAACTAATCAAACTCAAACTGGCAGATTTAGAGGACCAGTCTGGCCGGAATAATATAAAGTTCCACAACATCCCTGAATCAGTCCAGCAAACTGAGCTGATACAATATTTACAAACTCTGATGCGCACCCTTGAACCATATCTGATTGACCGAGACCTAGAAATAGACAGGGCCCACAGATGAAGCCATCTCATCTCTCTGAATCCAAGCCTTGGAATGTGCTAGCCTGCATCCATTTCTTTACTACTAAGGAGAAAGTGATTTCTGGCTGCAAAACCCGCTCGTAACTTGCCAGATCCCTTCACTGTGGTTGTACTTTACGCTGACCTTTCTAAAACCACCATGATACCATGGATAATCATCGGCAACTGGCCACCATCACGAAAACACTATGAAACCATTGCATACCTTTCCCCAAAAGCTTCTCCTGCAAAAGCCTGATCTTCACTCTCAATGGTCGCCGTTGGAGAACACCAACCACCCCCCCCCCCCCACATCCGTTAGCAGTATTTACTGCACATTGAGTTTGTGTTATGAGCTCCCCTTTTTATTCACCTACACCCAGCTGTCACACCAGATACCTTGTTCAATTATTTGTTTTACCTTCAAATTTAACTGTTTGCGTTACTGGCCTGTAGCAGTTCCTCCTGTACATATCTTGCTTTGAGCAGACCATTCTAATGAACCTATCCTTTTGCAACCTTATAATAACTGTTTACCTCTAAGGGCTGGTTCACACTGGTCTGAAACGTCCTCCGACTTCCAGAGCACAAGTCACATGACATATCAAAATCAATGGTTCCCTATGTGAGCTGTCTTAACTGGTCTGACTTGTGTCGTTCCGACTTTGAAAATGCTTCCTGCACTACTTTGGTCCGACTTGGCCACAATGTCAGCCCATTGATTTATATCAAAGTCTGGATCATCATCTTAGCTGATCTGACTTGTGGCATGCCACTTGTGCTCTGATGATCTTGAGGGGGAACCCCACACCAAAATTGAAAAAAAAAATGGCCCTTTAGTCTGGTATGGATTTGGGGAGCCCCACACCAAAGTCCATGCCAGACCGTTATCCGAGCATGCAGCCTGGCAGGTCCTGAACCATACCAGGCCACATGCCCTCAACATGGGGGGGGTGCTTTGGGGCAGGGGCAAAGCACCTTGTCCCCATGTTGATGGGGACAAGGGACTCTTCCCGACAACCCTGGACGATGGTTGGGGGGGTCTGCAGGCAGGGGGCTTATCAGAATCTGAAAACCCCCTTTAAAAAGGGGCCCCCAGATCCGACCCCCCCTTATGTGAATGAGTATCGGGTAGGAGTCTACCGGGAAAGTCGAAGCTGTGAGAGCCCTGACGTAACGTGTATAGGGGGCGGAGCCTGCATGCTGATCGTCACATCCCTTCCTGCTTGTATGAGAAAGCCTGTATATGCATGCACTGTTGAGTGCTGTTAAATGTAAGTGCGGCCATTTACTAATAAAACCACCTTACTAGTCTATAGAGAGAGCACTAGATTTCTTTTCCTTTATCCCTTATGTATTGTGTCACCTGAGACCATAAAAGGAACTTAGGATCTCCTTCCCTGTGGATTAAACATCTTAACCCCCTAGTGAGGGTGACAGCTGTTGTAGACCCAGGGTAATTCTTGGGTCTATGAATAAGGTGAGAGGCCACTTTTGTTGGTGAAGGGATTCCTGACACACCCTACGGAGGTGTTTTCACATCTAGTGGAATATGGGATTTATTTGATGAACTTTGTTTTCAGTCACCTGATTCTGCACATTTATCATTTGTATTCTTTAAGAACAGCACTAATGTTCCAGACAGTGTGTTCTTGTTTACATATTTAATAATTTTGTATACACTTACCCTTTACTGCCGGTTCACACTGAAGCGGCACGACTTTCGGGGCGACCTGTGAAGTCGCGTGCACCGCGACTTTGGCACGACTTGCACGGACTTCATAAAATGAATGTCTATGCAAGTCGCTCCAGGTCGCCCCGAAGTAGTACAGGACCCTTTTTCTAAGTCGGAGCGACTTGTGCCGCTCCTATTAGAACCGTTCCTCTACTACACTATGGGAGGCGACGGTGCGTGACTTGTCAGGCTGACCAAATCGCCTGACAAGTCGTACTAGTGTGAATGGAGACTTATACATTTATTTATTTGTGCACATATATATTTATCTGACGCAACACTGTATTTGGTAGATATACCATTTACCATAGAGACCCATTAGGGTGGGAGGATCATCAAAGGACCCCTAGAGGTGGACGCGTATAGCAAGATCACCAAACAGATATGACATCCACCTACTAGAGGAGGCTAACAAGCATAGAGGTGTCAAAGGGGAGTAAAAGAAGACACACAAGGCTTTTCACCTTCTAAGTTATGGTAAAGTTATACACTATACTTCAGAGATTACCATAATGGATTGATACATCTTGTTACAATATATTGGACTACTGATTACCGAGGATTACTAAATTCACTTTTGCACTTTATTCATATACAGCAATTGGTTATTTATTATATATTCACTATTCAAAATGATGAGTTAATACATTTTAATATTGTTTGCATAAAATTGATATAATTCTATATATTCAGACCCCGTTCACACTGGGGCAACGCTACTTGCCGGGGCGACCTCACAGGTCGCGCTGCGCAGCTCACACCGCGACCTCGGAGCGGCCGGCATGGAGTTCATATCATTGAAGTCAATGCAGGTCGCTCCGGGTTGCCCCAAAGAAGCTCCGGACCCTTTTTCTAAGTCAGAGCGACTTGTGTCGCTCCTATTAGAACGGGTCCACAGCTTCTCTATGGCAGGCGACCTGTCAGGCGACCGGGTCGCCTGACAGGTCGCCCCAGTGTGAATGGGGTCTCATTGTGATGAAGCACAATATTTATCTGTTTATATCTTTACATGGCACACTTTATAAATTCTTTATCTTGACTTATTCAATACTTTTGGAAATTTACACTCCAGCACCGCAGGACTACCTATTATATAATATAACAATTTATGCTTTGGTCGACTTATACAGTAAGGCCTATATCAGATATAAGTCCAAAAATGTCCAATCAAAAATTAATATGCAATGTGCAATATGCAAAAGACATCTCCATATGAGAAAGTGCTCTTGTGCGCCAAACTCACTCCGTGATATGGCACACACCCCTCCTGTATCCCCAATTACCAAAGGTAATGGACTCCCAGCTTTTCAGTCTGGGGGTCAAAACAAGCTTGAAACTGGTAGAGGGAATGGCTGGTCACAAGGATCCAATGTAAACCTCTCCAGCGTGGCTCTCAGACATCCAGGATGATCCCCAAAATATACATTATTGTGAACCACCCCCAAAGCAAGAATGACTAGAGTTAGTTCATATCCAAAAAAGTAGAAGACTGTAACGGTCTGTCTCTCCTCCTATGTCACAGGACTAATATTGCTGTCAGCGGATTCTAACGGGTCAGTTTCAGAGATTGCTGTATTCTCCTTTAAATCTTTAAAAGGATATTGTGCTTTTGATAATCTGTAATCCACCTGTCTCTTAAATCTGTAATATGAGGTGCAGATAAATTCAGTGAGAATTGCAATAAAAGTAATAATTTGTCCTCTTGTATCTCTATTGCAAAAAGTCTGCCTATTGAAGGAGAAATCGGCCTTAAGACACTCTACTCAAGCTCTACCGATCCCCCTTAGGGCATTATCCAAACAGCTTTTTTTCTCATTGGAGCTCCTATGGTATTACAACCGTACATGACCTCACCACTAACCACTCTCTAAAAACGTTCAAAAACCTCCAAAGCGCATTCAACCTTCCAAACTTAAAGGCCCACATGTATGTGAAGATCACCTGCTTTCATAACTCCTCCAAACTACCATCGACGGTTGCTATACCCATATATGATTAGGGCAGTCATGACTCAGTTTAGTGTAAAACAGGGATATGCCCTTCTTAGGATATGGGTAATGGGTGTAGAGCTGAAAAAATGGGTTAATTTTTCAGTTCTACACCTGTTTACCATATCCTAAGAAGGGCAGATCCCTGCTTTACACTATACTAAGTGACGACCACCCTTACGAATCACAACTCTAAATAAATGTGCTGACGAGTTGAACAACCACATCATCCTTATAGGGGGACTGCCGACGCTGAGGAGGCAACGCGACAGACACCAAGCGGCCGGAACAGTAATGGAGGCGTGCGGGGGCTGACTGACAGGGCAGGAGACAGCAGAAACTTGAGTGTGCTGATCAGCTGTTTGGCTGAGTGAGGGGGGAAGGAGCCAGAGGGGATCACACAGATAGGCACAGACAGGGGGGAGGCTGCAGGATCTTGAATCAGAAGAGGACAGACAAGCAGTTGATCTGACAGTACCTTGTACCTTAGTACCTGCAAGTACCTTGGTACTGGGAGTAGTACCTTAGCAACCGGGAAAGATACCTTAGCAACCGGATGGGATACACTAGCAACCGGGAGGGATACCCTAGCAACTGGGAAAAATACCCTAGCAACCAGGAAAAAAAACGTACCAACTGCATGGAATACATTAGCAACTGGGAAAAATACCTTAGCAGCCATAAGGGTTACCTTAGCAACCAGGAAAAATACCCTAGCAACCGGGGAATAATACATTAGCAACCGGGGAATAATACCTTAGCAACCAGGGAATAATACCCTAGCAACCGAAGAAAAATACCCTAGCAACCGAAAGGAATACCTTAGCAACCAGGAGGGATTCCTTAGCAACCGGGGAAAAATACCTTTAGCAACCGGGGGAAAATACCCTAGCAACCAGGAAAAATACCCTAGCAATCTGGAATAATACCTTTGCAACCGGGGAAAATACCTTAGCAGCCGGTAAAAATACCTTAGCAACCGGGAAAAATACCTTAGCAACCGGGAGAAAATACCTTAACAACCGGGGAGAAATACATTAGCGACTGGGGAGGAATGCTGTAGCGACTGGGGGAATGCAGTAGCGACTGGGAGTAATACCTCAGTGAGTGCCTGCGAGTGTCAGTGAGAAAGTGAGTATAGGAAGCTAGAAAACAGCCACACAGGACAGACTTAAATTACTGAATCCCCATTAGATTAGATAAGTGGGTACAATGCCCGGCGGGTGTGGAGATGCGATTCGGTGTACATCTTGTGGCATGTATACGTTCCTCTATTAGGCAATCGAGGGCGAATACAGCTGCACAAAATGTAAGCATGTTGCTTCCCTGGAAGCTCAAGTCCTGAATCTAGGGAAGCAACTGGCAACAATGAGAAGACTCGTCATACTTTAAGGAGAGCTGGGAACGTACCCGACAGGTGCAGGCAGGGGCCTGCACAGAGGAGGGTGGAGATACAAGGGTGCAGGCATCAGAGCAGAGTAGATGGGTGAAAGTTAGGAGGGGTAGAAGGGAACAAGGCAAGGAGTCCGGTCTTGGGCATGAGCACCCCAATAAATACGCCCCGTTGCGTGATGTTGGGGAAACCAGTTAGGGACCAGCATTGCTGGAGCAGAGCGATGCCCCTAGCTGCCAGGGGAAGAACTCCTCCAGTGAGGCCGGGAGAAAGGGAAAGGAAAGACAGGTTCTGGTGGTAGGGGAGTTATTAGAAGGACAGACAGGGCAATCTGTCACAAAGACCATAAGTGCTGAACTGTCTGTTTACCGGGCGCTCGGGTTCGGCACATCACGGATCGGGTGGACAGAGTACTGGGTGGGGCTGGGGAAGACCCAGCTGTCATGGTACACAGCCTAAAAACATCATCAAACGAGGATATAGTATGCAACCCTACAAAATTACGAGGTTTGTATACCAATGCTAGAAGCCTGGCCAAAAAGATGGGAGAGCTGGAGCTGCTGATGTATGAGGAGGACTTAGATTTTGTGGGGATTACAGAGACTTGTTTTGACAGCTCCCATGATTGGCTGGCGACCATTCAGGGGTATTCCCTTTATCGCAGAGATAGTGAAGGTAAAAAAGGGGGAGGGGTATGTCTGTATATTAAGAACAGTGTACAGGTAAATATGAGGGATGATATTAACAATGGAGCTATGGATGAGGTAGAATCCCTATGGGTAGAACTTCAAAGGGAATGCACTATGGGGAAAGTAATATTGTGCGTATGCTATAGGCCCCCCAACCAGATGGAGGAGGGGGAAGCTGACCTCCTTTCACAGATTGGATTGGCAGCAAGGATGGGAAATGTAATTATAATGGGTGACTTTAATTATCCAGATATAGACTGGGTAGAATAAACCGCACATTCATCCAAGGCTCGGCAGTTCCTAAATGCTTTGCAGGACAATTTTATGGGTCAGATGGTAAACGCACCGACCAGAAACAATGCGGTACTAGACCTACTGATTATCAACAATACAGTCCTGATCACAGATGTAGAAATATGGGGCAACTTAGGAAACAGTGACCATAGGTCAATTCGTTTCAGTATTAATCATAGTAACAGGAAAGTCAAGGGTAATATAAGTACACTGAATTTCAAAAGAGCCAATTTCCCAAAACTGGGCTCTTTGCTAGAAAATATCAAATGTGATAGAACCCTGAGAACAAAGAACACGGAGGAAAAATGGGAGTGCTTCAAGAACATACTAAACAAAGGGAATGGCCAGTGCATTCTAAAGGGAAATACATTTAAAAGAGCAAAACTAAACCCCGGGTGGCTAAACTCCAACATAAAAATGCATATTAATACTAAAGAAAAGGCATTAAAAAAATACAAGGCTGAGGGATCATTGGCAGCATTCCAACATTGCAAAGAGTGCAATAAGAAATGTAAAGGCGAAATCAAGGCAGCTAATATAGAACACGACAGACATATAGCGGAGGAGAGTAAGAAAAACCCCAAGAAATTCTTTAAGTATATAAATAGTAAGAAAGCGAGCCCAGAACACATTGGCCCCATAAAAGACGACGGAGGGAAGCTGGCCACAGAGGACAGAGAGAGGCGAAAGTGTTAAATAATTTCTTCTCTTCAGTCTTCACAAAAGAATAAGGGGGCTACACTAACCCAGCTTACATAGTTAGTGAGGTCGAAAAAAGACATCCATCCATCCAGTTCAACCTATGATGTGCGCGTGTGTTTGCTGTTAACCGTACATTGTATACCCCTGTATGCTGTGGTCTTTAAGGTGCCCATCTAATAGTTTTTTTAAACTATCGATGCTCCCTGCTGATACGACTGCTTGTGGAAGAGAATTCCACATCCTTATTGCTCTTACAGTGAAGAACCCCCTACGTATTTTAAGGTTAAACTGTTTTTCCTCTAGTTTTAGTGAGTGGCCACGTGTCTTATTGTATTCCCTTTCTCTGAATAGTGTGTTCCTTATGCTAGGGTCACCAGTACAGTATTTGTACATTGATATCATATCCCCCCTCAATCGTCTCTTCTCCAGAGAGAATAAGTTCAGTGCTTGTAGTCTTTCCTCATAGCTGATGTCCTCCATTCCCCTAAATATTTTTGTTGCCCTTCTCTGGACTCTCTCCAGTTCCAGCACATCCTTCCTGAGGACTGGTGCCCAGAGCTGGACAGCATACTCCAGATGTGGCCGGACCAGAGTCTTGTAGAGAGGGAGAATAATCTCTTTATTTCTGGAGTGAATCCCCTTTATAATGCATCCCAGTATTCTGTTGGTTTTGCTTGCAGCAGCTTGGCATTGCATGCCACTGCCAAGCCTGTTGTCTACCAGTACCCCCAGGTCCTTTTCCATCCTACACTCACCCAGAGGTTCCCCCCTAGTGAGTAGCTTGGTTTCTGGTTTCTGGCACCCAAGTGCATTACTTTACACTTTTCAACATTAAAACTCATCTGCCATGTAGTTGCCCACCCCATTATTTTATTCAGGTCCGCTTGTAAGGTTTCCACATCCTGCATAGAAGATATTGGCATGCTTAGTTTAGTATCATCCGCAAATACTGAGATGGTACTAGATATCCCCTCCTCTAGATCATTTATGAGTAAATTAAACAGGATTGGTCCTAGGACAAAACCCTGGGGGACCCCATTAACCACCCCCCATCCGCGCTACAGCCTATATACGGCTGCAGCGCGGACTCAAATTTTCGGGAGGCCGTTTTTAAACGGCCTCCCAGTGACACGCCCCCAGCGCGCTCCCGCGAGCGCGCTGCGGGGAAAATCTGTGTCGGCCGTGTCCCTTGGACACGGCCGATCACAGATCGCGGTGAATGGCCAATCACAGCGGCCATTCACCACGTGATCTGGCCGTCCAATGAGCGATGATCTCATATGTAAACATATGAGATCATCTCTCATCGCCGGCGCTCCTTCCTCACACGGAGCCTGCAGTGTGAGGAAGGAGGGGGAGCCTCACAGCGCCGGGGACACAGGAGAATGTAATCAGGGCACCGATCACCAGTGCCCTGATTACACAAGGTAAAAACATACACACAGTGCCCCCCCATCAGTGCCCACAGTGCCCGCCATCAGTGCCCCCCATCAATGCCCACAATCAGTGCCCATAGTGCTGCTAGTCAGTGCCCATCAGTGCCTGCTCATCTAGGCACTGATGAGCACTGACTGGCAGCACTATGGGCACTGAGTGTGGGCACTGATGGTGCTGCCCATCAGTGCCGCTCATCAGTGCCACCCGTCAGTGTCCAGTGCCATCCGCCAGTGCCCATCAGTGCCGCCTATCAGTGCCGCCTCTCAGTGCCGCCTCTCAGCGCCCAGCAGTGCCACCTGTCAGTGCCCAGCAGTGCCACCTCTCAGTGCCCAGCAGTGCCGCCTATCAGTGCCCAGCAGTGCCGCCTATCAGTGCTCATCAGTGCCGCCTCTCAGTGCCGCCTCTCCGTGCCGCCTATCAGTGCTCATCAGTGCGGCATATTAGTACCTCCTCATCAGTGCCCATAAGTGCCACCTCATCAGTGCCCATAAGTGCCACCTCATCAGTGCCCATAAGTGCCACCTCATCAGTGCCCATCAGTGCAGCCTATCAGTGCCCATCAGTGCCGCCTCATCAGCGCACATCAGTGAAGGAGAAAAATTTATTTTCAAAATTTACTCGCAGAAAATAAGAAAAACTTTTTTTTTTTTTCAAAATTTTTTGTCTTTATTCTTTTTTTTTGTAAAAAATAAAAAACCCAGAGATGATTAAATACCACCAAAAGAAAGCTCTATTTGTGTGAAAAAAATGATACAAATTTCAAATGGGTACAGTGTAGCATGACCGCGCAATTGTCATTCAAAGTGTGACAGCGCTGAAAGCTGAAAATTGGCCTGGATGGGAAGGGTGTTTAAGTGCACAGAAGGCAAGTGGTTAATCACACCCTTTGCACTCTCCCCTGGAGCCAGTTCTCTATCCAGGTACTCACCTTATGGTCCATATACCTACCTTCCTTAGTTTGAACAGTAAGCGTTTGTGGGGAACGGTGTCAAAGGCCTTTGCAAAGTCCAGATACACCACATCCACAGGCTTTCCTTTATCTAGGTGGCAGCTCACTTCATCATAGAAGGTTAATAGATTGGTTTGGCAAGAACGATTTTTCATGAATACATGCTGATTACTACTAATAATACCATTTTCATTACTAAAGTCTTGTATGTGGTCCCTTAATATCCCCTCCAAAATCTTGCAGACTACAGATGTTAGGCTGACCGGCCTATAGTTACCCGTGATATATCTCTGCCCTTATTTAAATATTGGTACCACGTTGGCTTTTTTCCAATCAGCTGGCACCATACCCGTCTGTAAACTATCCTTAAGGATCAAGAATAATGGTCTGGCAATCACCTGGCTTAGCTCTTTAAGAACCCTCAGGTGCAAGCCATCCGATCCCGGTGATTTATTTATGTTAAGTTTCTCTAGTTTAGTTCTAAGTCTATCTTCTGTTAGCCATGGTGGTACTTCCTGAGGTGTATTATTTAGTTTAGCCTTACAAGCTGGGTTAGTGTAGCCCCCCGATTCTTTTGTGAAGACTGAAGAGAAGAAATTATTTAACACTTTCGCCTTTTCTCTGTCCTCTGTGGCCATATTTCCCTTGTCGTCTTTTATGGGGCCAATGTGTTCTGGCCTTGCTTTCTTACTGTTTATATACTTAAAGAGGAAGTAAACCCTCCTCTGCAAGTTGTACCTATAGGTAAGCCTATGATAAGGCTTACCTATAGGTACTGTAAATATCTCCTAAACATGTACCGTTTAGGAGATATTTACCTTACATGCAGCCAGTGACGTCACTGGCGCATGCGCTCTGAAGGAACGGGCGCTGGTGCCGTTCCTTCAGAGCCCTGTGCCTTGACCGTCGGCACTCGTGCGCGTGGAGTGACGTCACCGTGGCTCCGGCCAATCGGATAGCCGGATGCCGCGATCCCGGAAGACGGGCGACTGAACATGTCGCCCATCATACAGGTAAGCGGGCGGCACGGCGGGGGGCTCGGTAAGGTAAGTATTTCATAATGAGCTACAGGTTGTAAAAAAAAATGAAAAATGAGTTTACAACCTCTTTAAAGAATTTCTTGGGGTTCTTTTTACTCTCTTCCGCTATATGTCTATCGTGTTCTATTTTAGCCGCCTTGATTTCGTCTTTACATTTCTTATTACACTCTTTGTAATTCTTGAATGCTGCCAATGACCCCTCAGTCTTGTATTTTTTGAAGGCCTTTTCTTTAGCATTAATATGCATTTTTATGTTGTTTAGCCACCCAGGGTTTAGTTTTGCTCTTTTAAATGTATTTCCCTTTGAATGCACTGGCCAATCTCTTTGGTAAGTATGCTGTTGAAGCACTCCCATTTTTCCTCTGTGTTCTTTGTTCCCAGGGTTCTATCCCATTTGATATTTTCTAGCAGCGAGCGCAGTTTTGGGAAATCGGCTCTTTTGAATTTCCATGTCCTTATATTACCCTTGTGTTTGCTATTACTATGATTAATACTGAAAAGGAATTGACCTATGGTCACTGTTTCCTAAGTTGCCCCGTATTTCTATATCTGTGAGCAGGTCTGTATTGTTGGTAATCAGTAGGTCAAGTACCGCAGTAAGCTTTTGAGAATGCTCTGATTGGCAGAGCGAAACGCGTCAAGCCCAGGGTTCATACAGTCCTGGAAATCCTGGAAAAGTTTTGGAATTTTTAGATGACACTTTCCAGGCCTGGAAAGGTCATGGAAAATTAGGAAACACACTAGGTTTTGGAAAAGTCATGGAATTAAATTACTGTGGAGGAGCGGGGAGCGGATGCTTAATTATTTTATGATTATATTGCCACATACTGTATTTACATTTCGCTGTATTAGCGTCCTTCCGGGTCCGTGGTATGCGCGTGCTGTCATTGGCCAGCAGCCGAAGAGATGACCCAATCGGGCAGCGGGGAGGGCCGGCCGCGGTTTGCCTGGAGACACTGTGACTGGCTAGCAGAAGCAGTAACAGCCGGGAGATTATGAAGCAATGAGGCAGCGGAAGCGTCACTGGAGGGCGGGCCGGCCGCATGAACGTGATGATGATGTGGAAGGGGGCGGTAACCGTTTCGGTTACCGCACCCCCGCTTCATCACGTTCATGCAGCCGGCCCGCCCTCCAGTGACGCTTCCGCTGCCTCATTGGTTGATAATCTCCCGGCTGTTACTGCTGCTGCTAGCCAGTCACAGTGTCTCCAGGCAAACCGCGGTCGGCCCTCCCTGCTGCCTGATTCGGTCATCTCCTCGGCTGCTGCTGCTGCTGGCCAGTGACTGACAGTAAGGGCAAACTGCGGACCCGGAAGGACACCTACCTGTACCAGTGCTATACGCTGAATGTAAAAATGCCCCCTCCCTCAGTGCTCTTTAGCCCCCCCCTCAGTGCTCTTTAGGTCCCCCCCCCGTTCTTTGCCCCCCCCCCGTTCTTTGCCCCCCCCAGTGTTCTTTAGCCCCCCCAGTGTTCTTTAGCCCCCCCCAGTGTTCTTTAGCTCTCCATCCCCCTGGTTTTCCATGCTCCCCCCCCCCCCGCGCCATCCAACCCCCCTGCAATGCTTTCCAAACCCCCCTTAATTCTCTCCAGTCCCCCCCCCCCCGTGCCCTTCAGCTCCTCCAGTGCTCTCTGCTTCCCCTGTGCTCTTCTATCATGTCTGCAATCTCTGATCTTCTCTTTTATCATGCCTGCAGCCTCTGACCACCTCCTGTATCATGTCTGCAGCCTCTGACCACCTCCTGTATCATGTCTGCAGCCTCTGACCACCTCCTGTATCATGTCTGCAGCCTCTGACCACCTCCTGTATCATGTCCACAGCCTCTGACCACCTCCTGTATCATGTCCGCAGGCTCTGACCACCTCTTGTATCATGTCCGCAGCCTCTGACCACCTCCTGTATCATGTCCGCAGTCTCTGACCACCTCCTGTATCATGTCTGCAGCCTCTGACCACCTCCTGTATCATGTCCGCAGCCTCTGACCACCTCCTGTGTCATGTCCGCAGCCTCTGACCACCTCCTGTATCATGTCCGCAGCCTCTGACCACCTCCTGTATCATGTCCGCATCCTCTGACCACCTCCTGTATCATGTCCGCAGCCTCTGACCACCTCCTGTATCATGTCTGCAGCCTCTGACCACCTCCTGTATCATGTCTGCAGCCTCTGACCACCTCCTGTATCATGTCTGCAGCCTCTGACCCCCTACTGTATCATGTCTGCAGCCTCTGACCACCTCCTGTATCATGTCCACAGCCTCTGACCACCTCCTGTATCATGTCCGCAGGCTCTGACCACCTCTTGTATCATGTCCGCAGCCTCTGACCACCTCCTGTATCATGTCCGCAGTCTCTGACCACCTCCTGTATCATGTCTGCAGCCTCTGACCACCTCCTGTATCATGTCCGCAGCCTCTGACCACCTCCTGTGTCATGTCCGCAGCCTCTGACCACCTCCTGTATCATGTCCGCAGCCTCTGACCACCTCCTGTATCATGTCCGCATCCTCTGACCACCTCCTGTATCATGTCCGCAGCCTCTGACCACCTCCTGTATCATGTCTGCAGCCTCTGACCTTGTCTTGTATCATAACTGCAGTCTCTGACCTTCTCTTGTATCATGTCTGCAGTCTCTGACCTTCTCTTGTATCATGTCTGCAGTCTCTGACCTTCTTTTGTATCATGTCCGCAGCCTCTGACCACCTCCTGTATCATGTCTGCAGTCTCTGACCACCTCCTGTATCATGTCTGCAGTCTCTGACCACCTCCTGTATCATGTCTGCAGTCTCTGACCACCTCCTGTATCATGTCTGCAGTCTCTGACCACCTCCTGTATCATGTCCGCAGCCTCTGACCTTGTCCTGTATCATGACCGCAGCCTCTGACCTTGTGCTGTATCATGTCCGATAAATGTACAGTGTGTGTCGTAAAGCGTTTGACATTTCGAACATGGGAGAGGCAGCGCTGTCTAGCCACGCTAAAGGTGCAAAGCACCAGTCTGCAGCTGCGTGCTTGACAGCTTCCAATCCGATCGCTGGCTTTTTCACCCATGCGCCTGAAGTGACACCGGCTCCCAGCTGCGGCAGCGGTGGTTCTATCTCATCCACTGTAAAACAAGGGACCATTTTGAGTCACGCTGTATCCAGAAACGAAGCTCTAACTGCAGAGGTACTGTACACTACAAAGATTGTCATTTATTTTAGTAAAAATATGCTGGGTGTGACATGGATTTTGTTCTTATTTAACATGTATACATAGACATTTCATGAAACATTAGGTCATGAATATTTACGTGAAGTCATGGAAAAGTCATGGAATTTTATTGGTGAAAATGTGTATGAACCCTGCAAGCCGTCAACCTCACGTAACATGTCACTACCGGATAGCACGGTGGAATGCAGAGACATGTTTAGGAATACTATCTCGCTCGTAGGGATGATCGAACAGTTCGGGTCGACCATCAGTTCGACCCGACATTGGGTGTTCGAAATCCGGCCGAATTCCTAACTTTTTGCGGTAAAAGTTTGGAATTCGGCCACCAGAACCACCCAAAATGCAATGGGACAGGGACTGGCCTTTAAAAGCCAGTGATTGGCCCAGAAACATCAGTAAAATGTGATTGGAGTGACTAGGTGGTCCAGAGGCCAATACGAATACGCCCCCCAGTATATAACATAGCCCCGCCAAAACTCTAGCACTGTAATACAGAGGCTGTGGAAGAGAGTGGAATTTGTGTTTCTCCTGCTGCTTGTAAAGCTCCAGTGTCATTTTGCAATTATTAGTGTGAGGAAAGGGATATGCAGTGTAGTTAGGGTACTATATACCACTATAGTTAGATTCAAAAATCTAGTTTTTGTAGGGATAGCTTTAAGTGTCAGGGTGACCGTAGTGTAGTTTAGGGTGACCTGACTCTGCCATGTCAGGGTGACCGTAGTGTAGTTTAGGTGACCTGACTCTGCCACGTCAGAGTGACCGTAGTGTAGTTTAGGGTGAACTGACTCTGCCACGTCAGGGTGACCGTAGTGTAGTTTAGGGTGAACTGACTCTGCCATGTCAGGGTGACCGTAGTGTAGTTTAGGGTGAACTGACTCTACCATGTCAGGGTGACCGTAGTGTAGACTTTTTAGACCCCCCAGACACTAAATCCAAAGAAATCTCATTTTTTTTCCAATAATTTTTTCAATAATTGACTCTCTATCAAAAACGACAATTTTTAAGAACTTTTTTTTGCCTGATTCATAGTCCCTGTGGCATGACCCAGAACCCTGGGCACTTTTTAGGGGCATTTATTGGGTTTTAGGGCTTCAAAATGGTGCTTTTTGGTTCCAGAATTTCGGGTCCCATTGATTTCAATGGGGTTCTGGAATCCGAACCAAACTTTCTGGAAATTCAGGTGTTCTGGTCGAACCAAACTTTTCAAAAGTTTGATCATCCCTACTCGCTCGGTTACAAGCTGTAAATTGTAAGTGCAATTTCATTTAATTTCAATAAAATTTATGGATATACTGCACGATGAGGATTCTCTTTGTTTATTAAACCCACATGGGGAGATCGATCGTGGATGCTTCTAGTTGTATGCTGCTGTAATACGGTGCAATAGGAGGAAGTAGCGGTGTATGGTGCTGCAGTCTGCTGCTGGCGATCAGGGAGGATAAGATTGCTTAAGGCAGTTTTTCATTGATTGTCTGGTGAGTAGGGGACTAAGAGGGGAGCACCCGAGCGCACCAGCAAGCACTTTGGAAATTTTGTATTTACAGACGAGCACTAAATAAGGAAGAAGATTTGAGAATTGAACATTTTTTCTGTACACGTTTTGATACCATATATTAATTATCTTATATTAAGCACTGAGCACTATTTTATGCAAAAGATTTATTATATTTATATGTTATATAAGCACTGGACACTTTTTAGATATAGAGTATCTATTTATGCAATGTATGATTAACTTACACTATTTGTGTTTATATGTATTTATTAATCTAATAAGCGCGGTGGAGCACTTTATATGTAATTTACTTATTATTGCGGTAAACATTTTGCACTATATATTGTATTTATTGAGCAGCGCTGATACATACTACTTAATCCAAGTACCGCATTGTTTCTTGTCGGTGCATTTACCATCTGACCCATGAAATTGTCCTGCAAAACATTTAGGAACTGCCGAGCCTTGGCTGAATGTGCGGTTTCTTCTGCCCAGTCTATATCTGGATAATTAAAGTCCCCCATTATAATGACATTTCCCATCCTTGCTGCCAATCCTATCTGTAAAAGGAGGTCCGCCTCCCCCTCCTCCCTCTGGTTGGGGGGCCTATAGCATATGCCCAATATTACCTTCCCCACAGTGCCTTCCCTTTGAAGTTCTACCCATAGGGATTCTACCTCGTCCATAGCTCCATTATTAATTTCATCCCTCATATTACCTGTACACTGTTCTTAATATACTACAGGGAGTGCAGAATTATTAGGCAAATGAGTATTTTTGAGGATTAATTTTATTATTGAACAACAACCATGTTCTCAATGAACCCAAAAAAACTCATTAATATCAAAGCTGACTATTTTTGGAAGTAGTTTTTAGTTTTAGCTATTTTAGGGGGATATCTGTGTGTGCAGGTGACTATTACTGTGCATAATTATTAGGCAACTTAACAAAAATCAAAGATACAGTATACCCATTTCAATTATTTATTTTTACCAGTAAATCCAATATAACATCTCAACATTCACAAATATAAATTTCTGACATTCAAAAACAAAACAAAATCAGTGACCAATATAGCCACCTTTCTTTGCAAGGACACTCAAAAGCCTGCCATCCATGGATTCTGTCAGTGTTTTGATCTGTTCACCATCAACATTGCGTGCAGCAGCAACCACAGCCTCCCAGACACTGTTCAGAGAGGTGTACTGTTTTCCCTCCTTGTAGATCTCACATTTGATGATGGACCACAGGTTCTCAATGGGGTTCAGATCAGGTGAACAAGGAGGCCATGTCATTAGCTTTTCTTCTTTTATACCCTTTCTTGCCAGCCACGCTGTGGAGTACTTGGACGCGTGTGATGGAGCATTGTCCTGCATGAAAATCATGTTTTTCTTGAAGGATGCAGCCTTCTTCCTGTACCACTGCTTGAAGAAGGTGTCTTCCAGAAACTGGCAGTAGGACTGGGAGTTGAGCTTGACTCCATTCTCAACCCGAAAAGGCCCCACAAGCTCATCTTTGATGATACCAGCCCAAACCAGTACTCCACCTCCACCTTGCTGGCGTCTGAGTCGGACTGGAGCTCTCTGCCCTTTACCAATCCAGCCACGGGCCCATCCATCTGGCCCATCAAGACTCACTCTCATTTCATCAGTCCATAAAACCTTTGAAAAATCAGTCTTGAGATATTTCTTGGCCCAGTCTTGACGTTTCAGCTTGTGTGTCTTGTTCAGTGGTGGTCGTCTTTCAGCCTCTTACCTTGGCCATGTCTCTGAGTATTGCACACCTTGTGCTTTTGGGCAATCCAGTGATGATGCAGCTCTGAAATATGGCCAAACTGGTGGCAAGTGTCATCTTGGCAGCTGCACGCTTGACTTTTCTCAGTTCATGGGCTGTTATTTTGCGCCTTGGTTTTTCCACACGCTTCTTGCGACCCTGTTGACTATTTTGAATGAAATGCTTGATTGTTCGATGATCACGCTTCAGAAGCTTTGCAATTTTAAGAGTGCTGCATCCCTCTACAAGATATCTCACTATTTTTGACTTTTCTGAGGCTGTCAAGTCCTTCTTTTGACCCATTTTGCCCAAGGAAAGGAAGTTGCCTAATAATTATGCACACCTGATATAGGGTGTTGATGTCATTAGACCACACCCCTTCTCATTACAGAGATGCACATCACCTAATATGCTTAATTGGTAGTAGGCTTTCGAGCCTATACAGCTTGGAGTAAGACAACATGCATAAAGAGGATGATGTGGTCAAAATACTCATTTGCCTAATAATTCTGCACTCCCTGTATAATCTATCTCTGCGATAAAGGGAATACCCCTGAATCGTCGCCATCCAGTCATGAGAGCTGTCAAACCCAGTCTATGTTATCCCCACAAAATCTAAGTCCTCCTCATACATCAGCAGCTCCAGCTCTCCCATCTTGTTGGCCAGGCTTCTGACATTGGTATATAAACCTCTTCATTTTGACCGTTTACATATATCCTCATTTTATGTTTTTAGGTTGCTCTTGAGATTCTTCCCCATACCCACCCTGGGTTTAGGAGATCTAAACACTCTACCGCTAATGTCCCCATTTGTGCCCTCTGGATCTTGCTTTCCACTGGCTAATTCTACATCTGTACCCTCCCCCCATCACCTAGTTTAAAAGCCCCTCTAACTTTATGGCCATCTTCTCACCCAGTACGGCTGCACCCTCCCCATTTAGGTGCAATCCGTCCCTACCAAAGAGCCGGTGGCCGACTGAGAAGTCGGCCCAGTTCTCCAGGAACCCGAAACCCTCCTTACTACACCAGCTCCTCAGCCACTTGCTGACTTCCCTAATCTCCCTCTGCCTCTCTCGTGTGGCTCTAGGTACAGGTAGTATTTCTGAAAATACTACCTTGGAGGTCCTACTCCTCAACTTAGCTCCTAAGTCCCTGAAATCGTTTAGGACTCTCCATCTTCCTCTCCCTATGTCATTGGTACCCACGTGTACCATGACAGCTGGGTCTTCCCCAGCCCCACCCAGTAATCTGTCCACCCGATCCGCGATGTGCCGAACCCGAGCGCCCGGTAAACAACAGACTGTTCGGCACTGTCTGTCCTTCTAATGATTGAGTCCCCTACCACCGGCACCTGTCTTTTCTTTCCCTTTCTCCCGGCCTCACTGGAGGAGTTCTTCCCCTGGCAGCTAGGGGCGTCGCTCTGCTCCAGCAATGCTGGTCCCTGACTGGTTTCCCCAACATCACGCAACGGGGCGTATTTATTGGGGTGCTCCAGCCCAGGACCGGCCTCCTTGCCTTGTCCCCTTCTACCCCTCCTAACTGTCACCCCTCTACTCTGCTCTGATGCCTGCACTTCCAATACTCCGCCCACCTCTGTGCAGGCCCCTGCCTGCGCCTGACGGGTACGATCCTGGCTCTCCTTCGGTATGGACATTCGGCTCAGTGTTGCCAGCTGCTTCCCTAGATTCAGGACCTGAGCTTCCAGGGAAGCAACGTGCTTATATTTTGCGCATTTGTACTCGCCCTTGATCGCATGATCGAAGAACGCATACATATCACAAGATGCACACCAAATCGCATCTCCACACTCGCCGGGCATTGTACCTACTAATCTAACCTAATGGTGATTCAGTAATTTTAGTCTATCCTGTGTTGCTGTTTCCTAGCTTCCTAACTCTGCTTTCTCACCCTCTGGTACTCCACTACACTCACTTGACACTCACAGTCGCACAACACTCATAGTCGCACCGCCCGGTCAGTCGCACAACACTCACAGTCGCACAACACTCAGTCGCACAGCCCGGTCAGTCGAACAACACTGACAGTCGCACAGCCCGGTCAGTCGCACCACACTCCCAGTCGCACAACACTCACAGTCGCACAGCCCGGTCAGTCGCACAACACTCACAGTCACGCAACACTCATTCGCACAGCCCGGTCAGTCGCACAACACTCACAGTCACACAGCACTCACAGTCGCACAGCCCGGTCAGTCGCACAACACTCACAGTTGCACCACACTCAGTCGCACAACACTCACAGACGCACAGCCTGGTCAGTCGCACAACACTCACAGTAGTAATAGGTACTCACATATACTCAGGTACTACACCCTCAGTCTGTGTTGTCAGCTTGTAAGGCTAAACTAAGTAATACACCCCAGGAAGTACCGCCATGGCTAACAGAAGATAGACTTAGAACTAAACTAGAGTAACTTAACATAAATAAATCACCGGGACTGGATGGCTTGCACCCGAGGGTTCTTAAAAGAGTTCAGCCAGGTGATAGCCAGACCATTATTCTTGATCTTTAAGGATAGTCTACAGACGGGTATGGTGCCAGCTGATTGGAAAAAAGCCAACGTGGTACCAATATTTAAAAAAGGGCCAAGATATATACCGGGTAACTATAGACCTGTCAGCCTAACATCTGTAGTCTGCATAATTTTGGAGGGCATGGTAAGAGACTATATACAAGACTTTAGTAATGAAAACTGTACTATTAGTAGTAATCAGCATGGATTCATGAAAAATCGTTCTTGCCAGACCAATCTATTAACCTTCTACGATGAAGTGAGTTGCCATTTAGACAAAGGAAGGCCTGTGGATGTGGTGTATCTGGACTTTGCAAAGGCATTTGACACAGTTCCCCACAAATGCTTACTGTACAAACTAATGGCACTTTTCCACTGCAGGTACCGGCTCGGCTCCACTCGGCACTGCTTGGCCCTGCTCGGCTCAGTTTGCTTTTGCACTGCTTGGTACGAGTTGGCACGTTTCAGCACTGTATAGGCTCTGTTCAGCTCAGTTTGCTTTTCCACTAAAGTAGTAAGTGGGTGGGATTACAATGATTCTCTGACCAATCAGTGGCTAGTAGTGACAAACAAGGCTGCATGCAAAGCATTGTGGGATATGGTATAGGTATGGCCCGCTTGGAACCCCAACTGAGGTAGTACTGTTTAAGCGAGCCGTTCCGAGCTGTACCATGTAGTGGAAAAGTGCCGCTGTACCAAACCGTACCAAACCGTTCTAACACGTACCATGCGGTACCATGCAGTGTAAAAGCGCCAAACCGAGCCAAACCGATCCGTTCCATGCAGTGGAAAGCACCATAAGGTACATAGGTTTGGACCATATGGTGAGTACCTGGATAGAGAACTGGCTCCAGAGGCGAGTCCAGAGGGTGGTGATAAATGGGAAGTATTCGGATTGGGCGGGTGTGGAAAGTGGGGGTCTCCCAAGGTTCTGTCCTGGGACCAATCCTGTTTAATTTATTCATAAATGATCTAGAGGAGGGGATATCCAGCATAATCTCTGTATTTGCAGATGATACTAAACTAAGCATGCCAATATCTTCAATGCAGGATGTGGAAACCTTACAAGCAGACCTGAACAAAATAATGGGGTGGGCAACCACATGGCAGATGAGGTTTAATGTTGAAAAATGTAAAGTAATGCACTTGGGCGTCAAACACGAAAGCAAGCTACTCACAAGGGGGGGGACCTCTTGGTGAATCTAAGATGGAAAAGGACCTGGGGGTCCTAGTGGACAACAGGCTTGGCAGTGGCATGCAATGCAAAGCCAACAAAATACTGGCATGTATAAAAAAGGGGATTCACTCCAGAAATAAAGAGATTATTCTCCCATTCTACAAGACTCTGGTCCGGCCACATCTAGAGTATTCCGTCCAGTTGTGGGCACCGGTGCTCGAAAAGGATGTGCTAGAACTGGAGAGAGTCCAGAGAAGGGGAACAAAAATAATTAGGGGAATGGAGGACCTCAGCTATGAGGAAAGACTACAGGCATTGAACTTATTCTCTCTGGAGAAGAGACGCTTGAGAGGGGACATCATATCAATGTACAAATACTGTACTGGCGACCCTAGCATAAGGAACAAACTATTCAGAGAAAGGGAATACAAAAAGACACGTGGCCACTCACTAAAACTAGAGGGAAAACGGTTTGACCTTAAAATACGTAAGGGGTTTTTTACTGTCAGAGCAGTAAGGATGTGGAATTCTCTTTCATAAGCAGTGGTATCAGCAGGGAGCATGGATAGTTTCAAAAAAACTATTAGATGGGCACCTTAAAGACCACAACATACAGGGGTATACAATGTACGGTTAACAGCAAACAGGCACACACATCATATTTTGAACTGGATGCACTGATGTCTTTTTTCAACCTCACAAACTATGTAACTATGTAAGTGCCGCTGTCCTCAATGCACAAAAGATGGAGTTCCTGTGGTAGTGGATGGGACTACAGTCTTCACTTGTATACCCCAGGGATGCTGGACAGTCAGCCCAGATCCCCAACAGCCTGATGAAGTGAGCCCCACCACCCTGTCTTCTCTCCAGTGGCTGAAAGGACTTCCAGGAGAAGGGCTAGTCTACGCTTTTCCCCAGTGGTGGGTATGTTCTACGAGAGAGGCAGAGGTTGGCTGGGTGAGTAATGCTGTTTTCCAGACAATTTGTTTGGGGTACTGGGTGGGTGCAGACATTGGGAGGGCCCGTGGAACACAACCTACCTTAGAGAGGATGGAAAATCGCTCTCTGAGCCCCCTAGGCCCCTCTTATGTCTAAGTCACCCTGTGTCTATTAGGGACACAGGGTGACCAAGAAGCCCAGTCTGGCCTGCCCAAATCAGGCTTCCACAGACTGATCGGCTATGAGAGCTCCATGCGCCTTGCCGGGACAAACTTACAAACTATGTGGAATTTTTATTTTTTATATGTGGAACTTTGTCAAGGAAGCTGCCATGATGGATTGACTCTTTGGGGCTTGTTACCCTACTAACTCAGGCACAGACCAGTTTGAGGTCTGGTACCTGGTTACCGTCACTGGAAGTGAAAAAACAGATACTTAATGGTTTGGAGTGCATCAAGTGGGACAGTAATATTTGTCAGCAATATCTTCATATAGAAATATGAAGATTTAATCCCACTTTACACTGGGAGATTTGTTTGTGTATTGAGATAATGTGTATTCCATGTACTGGAATGTAAGAGAGGGACATACTGATTCTGGGGTCTCTTCCTATTGTCTATCTATTAAGCTGGAATGTGGATTGTACCTGTCCCATTGTTAGATGTTAATGACCTCACATTGTGCTGTCCAGATGGCTAGATGATTAGTTTAGGTTAATTCTGTTTCTGTATACACTTTCTTCTGCATATGATACTACAATCAGCCAGAGGGGAGGGATCGTGTACACTGGGAATGACTGAGTGTAAAACTCTGTTTCTATTGGATTGTGAATGTCATATCCTGTTCCCCACAAGGTCCACCTGGGAGCGGTAACCTTGCAGGGGAAAACTATATAAAAGTATGTTTCTTGTTTAATAAAGAGTTATACTTCACCCTCAATCTAGAGTTCTGTCTCTCATTGGGGGAATCTGCTACAAGGGATTGCTATGCTCTTCATACTCCCTTGAATAATCACTAAGCTCTTGTAAGAGCTTGTTCCTGGTTCACCCACTGAAACCTGGAGCCTTGTCATAGGTCCAGGGTGAGTAGGAGACAGTGATACCCCAACCACGCTGTGGTGGTTCGTGGCGTCTGAGGTGGTTATGGTGTCTGGTGGAGTGCTTGAAGCCCTCAGGAAGCACTAGGAGCATCCGTCAATGGAGGTACCCAGTCGGGTGCCTGTTGATCCGTTACATGATCAGATTGAAATCACTTTACAATTGCAGCTCAGAAGGAGTGATCTATTGGTCCGTGCCCCAAATTATATGTGGGCAAAACCATTCGTCAACTATGGCGATGGATTTTGGAGTACATTGGGAATATAACACTCAACAGAGATAGAACCTTGGCTAGACATATGCGACAGATGCATAACAAAGAACCATACCAACTCAAGTTCTGGGTCATTGAACAACCAAAATTGGGTCATTGAACAACCAAAATTGGGTGTAAGAAAGGGAAACCTAGATAAATATTTATTTAAAAATAGAGGCAAGGTGGATTTTCCAGTTAAACTCACATGCCATCAGGCTTAAATGAGGGCTTTACTTATCTGCTCTTTATCAAGAAATGATCAGGTTTTGCAGTGCGCATTCTGAGTTCTCCTTGAAATTGAATATAAGCCTATAATGTTCTGGACTGTTTAAAATGGATAGAGAAGACTGGGAATAGAAAGAAGGTGTATTTAAAGATAGACATAGTATTATCAATATGTCCTTACTTAATTGTCTCTATGCCTTTATATATGGACTTTTAAAGTGGTCTCTTTTGGATTTGGGTGAATTTTTGACATTTCCCAAGATTTCGGGACCAGAGTTTTATGGTTAATTCCCACTAGATGGTGATATTGCATCTGGACGTATATTTGCGTCACAACGCGATTCCGTGGTAACATCTTGACGGGACGCGCGTGATGAGGTAAATGCAGAAATAACATGGAAAAACCCTGTAAATAGAGGGAAGAAGGGGGGAGGTGCCCATTTTGATAGTATAGTCCCCTCCATTTTATTTCTTTATCTTTTAACACTTTTACTTTGGTGCATTTATTTTTCCACTCCTGACAAAGCTTACTAAGCAAAACATGTAGAGTTTTCGTTTTTTGGGAGCACTATTATGATTTGGGGAACGGCATGGTTTGTAGGGAGGGTGTTTCTTTAGGGTTGGCAGGCTTTACCAGTGCTAATAGCATTTTGTTTTTTGATGAGGCAGGCTTGATCAGCTTTTCTAGCCTTCAGAATTAGACTAGGCAGGACAACATTTATCAGTCTAATTATTAACCAGCCATTCTACTTTGAGAGCAGTAGATATTAGGAAGGCTTGACGAGCAAGAGTAGCCAGCCAATTCAATAGTGTTCAGCTATCCAGATTCTGACAGGCTATATTCTCTGAGAACAGAATTGACAAGAGAGCTTATGGGAGAGAGATTTCCTATGAGGCAGGTTTGAACAGCTTTTCTAGCCTTCAAATTTAGACAAGGCAGGTAATATTTGCTGCGTCAAATGTCAGACAGCCATTAAGCTTTGTGAGCAGTAAACATACAGATGGATAGCTTTGAATAGATAAGAGCTAGAGAGATAGGGCCTTCAAGCTTTTAGACTGACTTGATGAGTAAGAGGAGCAAGCGTAACTAGTGGTGTGAGGCTACCTAGCTTTCTATAGACCATCTTGTCTAGACAGGCACAACTGGAGACTCCATAGGAGAGAGTAGTTCCCTTTTCTCATTATCTATCGTCTCTTTTGGCTTGAATATTCATTATTGTGTGCACTTAATCAGCAATTCACAATTGGCCAACCAATAAACCCACCCTCCCTTTATGTACATGTATACAGTTACATAGTTACATAGTTAGTGAGGTTGAAAAACGACATAAGTCCATCCAGTTCAACCTATGATGTGTGTGTGTGTTTGCTTTTAACCGTACATTGTATACCCCTGTATATTGTGGTCTTTAAGGTGTCCATCCAATAGTTTTTTGAAACTATCAATGCTCCCCGCTGATACGACTGCTTGTGGAAGAGAATTCCACATCCTTACCGCTCTTACAGTGAAGAACCCCTTACGCACTTTAAGGTTAAACCGCCTTTCCTCAAGTTTTAGTGAGTGGCCACGTGTCTTATTGTATCTCCTTTCTCTGAATAGTTTGTTCCTTATGCTAGGGTCGCCAGTACAGTATTTGTACATTGATATCATATCCCCCCTCAATCGTCTCTTCTCCAGAGAGAATAGGTTCATTGCTTGTAGTCTTTCCTCATAGCTGATGTCCTCCATTCTCCTAATTATTTTTGTTGCCCTTCTCTGGACTTTCTCCAGTTCCAGCACATCCTTCCTGAGGACCGGTGCCCAGAACTGGACAGCATACTCCAGATGTGGCCGGACCAGAGTCTTGTAGAGTGGAAGAATAATCTCTTTATTTCTGGAGTGAATCCCCTTTTTTATACAACCCAGTATTCTGTTGGCTTTGCTTGCGGCGGCTTGGCATTGCATGCCACTGCCAAGCCTGTTGTCTACCAGTATCCCCAGGTCCCTTTCCATCCTAGACTCACCCAGAGGTTCCCCCCCTAGTGAGTAGCTTGCTTTCTGGTTTCTGGCCCCCAAGTGCATTACTTTACATTTTTCTACATTAAGTCTCATCTGCCATGTAGTTGCCCACCCCATTATTTTGTTCAGGTCTGCTTGCAAGATTTCCACATCCTGCATAGAAGATATTGGCATGCCTAATTTAGTATCATCTGCAAATACTGAGATTGTACTAGATATCCCCTCCTCTAGATCATTTATGAATAAATTAAACAGGATTGGTCCCAGGACAGAACGCTGGGGGACCCCACTTTCCACTCCCGCCCAATCCGAGTACTCCCCATTAAATACCACCCTCTGTACTCTCCCCTGGAGCCAGTTCTCTATCCAGGTACTCACCTTATGGTCCATACCTACCTTCCTTAGTTTGTACAGTAAGCGTTTGTGGGGAACAGTGTCAAAGGCCTTTGCAAAGTCCAGATACACCACATCCACAGGCTTACCTTTATCTAAGTGGCAGCTCACTTCATCGTAGAAGGTTAATAGATTGGTTTGGCACGAACGATTTTTCATGAATCCATGCTGATTACTACTTATAATACCGTTTTCATTACTAAAGTCTTGTATGTGGTCCCTTATCATCCCCTCCAAAATTTTGCAGTCCAGACAATGTTTTATAGGAATGAATAAAAGTTATATTTTAAATACCTATGGTTCAAAAGCAACATGCATAGATGTGAATCTAGCCTAATTTAATAATTATACTGCTCTTCATCAATTTAGTAAGGTAGTATAAATGTTCTTTCATTCATTTTTTGAATATGCTGTGCACAAGGCTGTATGCCGATGCGTCAGCTGTTTTTATTCCTGACCTTTATGTAGCAAATAAAGTTTTTCATGGGATTCTGGGAGTTGCCGGCTACATCTTTCTTGGAGCTGCATTTTCAGTGGCTGGAGGCCATTTGAGCCAGAGCACCCAGTGAAGGACTCCACTCACTATGAGGTGTGTTCCCTGTTAATAAAAATGCAACAAAGTATAAGGAAATTGTATATCACCTCATATTATATATCTACTAAATTAAAATCAGAACTATGCTAAACATATAAAGCTGTCACATGCTATTTGCCTTTGCTGTCACTTAAAGCTGGAAAAACAAAATACATTCTGTAACAAAATGGGGTAAACAAGGGCACAAAAAAGCGGCATAGTGCAGTGATACCTTTATTAAAAGAGTACAAACTAAAACAGACAGTAAATATTGCAATCACGAGTGTGGATCCAGAGGGTACACATGTAGAAAAGCTCAGCATCAGAGTCCTGTAATGTGTCCAGTATAAAGGCTGTGCAGCCACCGCTATAAATAGGAAGATGGATTAAGCTGTAACCACTCTGGAGTGCCCTGGAAGAAAATAAATTGATCCTCTCCTTGGTGGAAATGTATCTAGTGCTCTCTGTACTCCGTTTAGCCCCCTCTGAGACGATTAGTGCTATCCTTTGGGGGGACATCACATGTAAGATTGCCTTCCTTGTATCTATTATGCCTTTTAGGCTTGTTTTGCACCTGGCGGCCCTTTCTGGTACTACACCCAGACAAGGTGATCTTGAGAAAAATACTCTTTTCTACCCAAGAAGGTATCCTTGTTCCACCTCAATGTATATATTGTACTACCTTCCCTCTTTCCTGCTCTGAAACACACTAAGGAAATTTCCCTGCACTGCTTAGATGTCGTCAGGGCTATTAGGGTCTTCGTGGCAACTGCAGCTTCTGTTCACTTTTTGTTCTCCTTACAGGCTCTCGTAGAGGATATCCTGCCTCCTCCTCCATCCATTGCCAGGTGGATTAGACCACTTACTCCCTTAAGGAAAGAGTTCCTCCTTTCTCTATCAGAGCTCATTCCACCAGATCTGTTGGTGTATCTTGGACATTCCAGCATAGGGCATCTGTATCTCAGATTTGCAAGGCCACTGCCTGGTCTTCTGTTCACACATTCTCTAGATTTTACCAAGGTGGTTGTTCAGGCCACGGCTCATGCGCGCTCCTGTTACAAAATGCTTTAACCTGTCATCTGAGTATTTTTTTAGGTTCATACCCTTATTTTGTGGGCCTGTGGACAGTTCTGTTTGCTATGTTGTTGCTCACCCTTCAGTTCCTTGCTTGTGTCCTGTACTGTATGATTAGACACAGAAAATTTTTACTTACCTTATTAGGGCCCTGCTCTCTGTTCCTTATTTCTTGCTGAAAAGTTAGCCTCGTGGAATGAGTGGGGTTATTTGAGCATGTACTTGGGTGGCCTTAGCAAAGTTCTTTGTCAGTGTCCAATCACTTGAAGGGAGCCTGAATATGGTTAAACCTGTGACCGCAACCCTGTGTCCTGCACTGTACTTCAAATTATGGACTTTACAGGTAAGTAAACATTACCATTTTCTAAACATTTATGCTGCCCTTGGTGAATTATATGTTGTTGCAAAATTATTACATTTTTTTTCTGAAGTAATTTTTGCTCTTTTTAGGATATGCAGGTTACTGGTGTAGAAGATGACAGTCGAGCCCTAAATATTACTATCCACAAACCAGCAGCTACTCCCCATTCCAAGCCATTCCCTATTCTTCAAGCTACATTTATCTTTTCTGACCACATCCGGTGTATTATAGCTAAACAGAGACTAGCTAAAGGACGCATTCAGGCACGACGGATGAAAATGCAACGGATATCTGGTTAGTTATTGCATGCAATTTACTGACAATCTGCTTATACATAAAAAAACATGGTTATTTAAAAACTGATGATCATGTCCTACTCAACTTAATACTTTTCTTTATTGTTTCCTTACTGAACTACACAGACCTGATATATATCAACACTGGATAGAATGTAAAAGGATTAGAATTAGGGATGAGTAGGGAGTTTTACCAAAATTCATTTCACAGCAAATTAACCCCTTTTGCATTTGGCCACATTTTTACAAATTCAATAAAAACAATTTGTTCCTAAAAACATGAGTTAGCAGCAAGCACACCCCTTACTTTGAAAAATACCTAATGGCTGTGTGAAATTAGTTTGTATAAACAAAGCCATGTCACACCCCATCAGTGTGATGTTCCTTGATTTAAAACAAAAGCTATGTCATTACTATTACATATAAAAACAGCGGTGCCTTCCTTCTTTCCTGCTCCATTCTCTCTTTTTCTATCCCAACATCACCCTCCTTGCCTATAGACACCTGTCATTGGTTGACTCTCGACTGGAGCTCCTCCTGCGATCCTTATTGCGACCCTTACATTGGTAACGTTTAATGTAAAGGGCCTCCATGCCTGGAGCAAAAGACATGCTCTCTACCAGGAATTTAAAAGATTGCGTTGTCATATTGCTTTCCTTTCAGGAATTACATCTCACACACCTTCACTAACACTAGATTGTTCTCAGCCTATCCTGATTGATATCATAGCCTTTCAGACTTTAATAAAGCTAAGGGGGTGCCCATTGGATTTTGCAGGGGGTCCTCCTTTACATGTGAGGATACGATGGTGGCTATACATGGAAGATATTTATTTTTGAAAGGAACACTGGGAAGCATGCCTTGTACGTTAGCAAATGTATATGCCCCCAACCATGATGAAATAGGCTTTTTATCAAATGCACTATGTAAATTAAAAGAATTTGGAATGAGTTGTATCATTTTGGCAGGAGACTTTAATGTCCCTTTGGAACCTAAACTTGACACTTCGTTGGTCAAATCCTCACTATCCCACACTAAACTGACATTCCTCCGCAAGAGGCTCCATTATACGCAATTCATGGACACTTGGCACATTTCACACCCCTCTGAGAGGGATTTCTTCTTCTATTGCCACAGACACCGAACATACTCCAGAATTGACTTAATTTTTATTGAACACCATCATTTAAAACTTTTGTCCCAAGCTAAAATAGACTTGTCCTCTTTATCAGATCATGCCCTTGTCAGCCTAATGCTGAAAATACCCTCTATTCCACCAAAATCCAACAACTGGAAACTTAATGACTCCCTATTGTGTGATGAGGCAGATAAGATCCAGATTGGTTCGGACATCTCCTCTTACTTTGCTGACAATACATCCCTTGCATGTCCCCGGTGGTTGTCTGAGAGGCTCATAAAGCCTTTGTGAGAGGCAGATTTACAGAGCTAGGCTCTTGTAAGAAGAGGGAGAGAATAAAGCGGCAATCGTAACTCCTTCAGGAGATTCAAACTCTGAAACGTAAATACAAAGCCTCTATCCTACATGCCCTGATGCAAAAGAGGGAAGAACTAAAAACTATTAATCATATTGAACAAAAAAGTGCCTATCGTAAAATAGCTCAAAAAATATATGTGTGGAAACAAACCCAGTAGGTACCTATCGAGATCCTTGCAAAATAACAAATCAGCCTCTTTTATACAAAAGATTAAAACCCCGTCAGACGAGTTAGTTTATGAATCAAATGCAATTGCTAGGGAGTTTAGAGCTTTTATCAACAACTCTATCATGTACAGAACCCCATCAGGGATGACCACCGAAGGAGATCTTTGATACAGGATTTCTTGTCTCTGGCCACTTAGTGCTGGGGTCAATGGCTATGGGAAAAGCACCAGGTCCAGATGGTCTCACCTCTGCCTATTATAGATCATTTGAGGATATACTACTCCCTCCCCTGTCCACATATGCCAACACAATACCCTCTGGGGGGACACTGAGATCCGAAATGCTCCATGCACACATTCCGGTCATTCCCAAGCCAGGGTAAGACCCGAGCATATGTGGGAGTTTTAGGCCAATATCACTCCTGAACATTGATGCCAAATTGTACATGAAGGGGCTTGCCTCTAGACAACTACCCTTTAGCCCCCACCTGATCTCTGCTGACCAGACAGGTTTTAAACTTGCAAGGGAAGCCAGAGACAATGCAGCTCGTATGATTTCACTCATCTCTTTTGCTATAGGTTCCGCACAGCCCACCCTTCTTCTATCTACAGACGCTGAAAAAGTGTTTGATCGGGTAGACTGGGGGGTTCCTTATAGCAACAATATCTCATTTAGGAATCGGACCTAAAATGCAATCTATGATTGCGGCTTTATATAAGTCGCCCACCGCCCAGATCAGGGTCAATGGAATATTGAGTGACACATTTGAACTATACAATGGCACAAGACAGGGCTGTCCCCTTTCCCCATTATTGTTTGCTCTCTCCCTCGAACCCTTCCTTGCATTTGTACGCAATAGTCCCAACATCCATGGAATTACGATTGGCGAGAAGGAACACAAATATGATGCGTATACAGATGACATCTTATTTTATGTTCAGCAACCGCTCATCACCCTACCCAGCTTAATGTCAGCCCTAAAACATTATGGTACTATTTCCAACTTTAAAATAAATGTCTCTAAATCTGAAATTCTTAACATTTCCCCTGTCCAAAACTGAAGCTAGGAGGATACAACCGTGCTTCCTATTTACTTGGCAACCCACTTCTTTAAAATATTTGGGTATACAATTGACGGCTGATCCCTCTAAATTATTCCGTGTTAATTATATTCCTTGGTTAAACAGGATCTCAATAAATGGCATAATTTAGCCACTTCATGGTTGGGTAGAGTCCTAAGGTTTCTAAGTGTTAAATATGTTTAGTTTCATGCCTGCCCTTGCATCCTTGCATTTCCACATCTATACTTATCTGCATTAAAGCGGAAGGTGGGTTGGGCCTTCCCGACTTTAAAGCTTACTTTCATTCTGTGGTCCTTAATAGAATCCTATACTGGAAACACCATTCTAAACTGTGGATACAAGTAGAATATTTCTTGAGTGGCATGGACCTCTTCTCTCACTACGGATCCTGAACAGACATAGAGAATTTTGCAATTCATACTTCCCCACTAACGAAATCTACCTTCGCAGTCTGGGATGCCCTACACAGATCTATGGATTGGAAATACAACTCTCCTCTCATGCCCATAACTGGTCATTCCTTCTTTCTACCGGGGAAACTGGATTCCAAATTTTGGGAATGGCTTCCTCATACTAATACTCTTTTATATCAGGTGACAACGCAGCAGGGTATTGTAAATTTCAATACTATGGTCCCATCCACTCGTCCCTCTGCCATAGACCACTGGAGATGCACTCAACTGAGACGATTTATCAAATCTTTGCACCACCCCTTATGTTCGGTAGCTTACCTTACTCCAATGGAAACCATTTTGAATACCAGCCAACTTCCTCAGAAAGCAGTTTCCCTACTCTACAAAACCCTGAAGACTCGTGATTCAACTGACTTTCCATCTTTTATCTCTGCTTGGGAAAAAGATCTTCACACTCTCAACAGCACTCAAAAGAAAAAAATTCTAAGACTGGCACATACCTCAGTCATCTCATCAAGGGCGGTGGAAGCCAATTATAAGCTGTTGACAAGATGGCACCAATCCCCAGCTATCTTACACCACATGTTTCCGAACATCTCAAACCAATGTTGGAGAGGGTGTGGCAAGATTACTACCCATGCCCACATATGGTGGCTCTTATAAAACCACCATATTGGTCAACGATCCTTAAGTATATTGCGGAAATTCAAGGATTCGATTAGAGCGGATCCATGGGAGGTGCTTTTCCACTGTACAGAGAGACCACTTACCCAATACCAAAGATGCATTACTCCACAGTTAGACAATGGTTAACAGCGGTGGATCATATTTATCACATGAAGGACATGACTTCGGAAAACAAAGGCCTTTCTAACAGATCTCATAACATCTGGGCATGTTGACTATCTTTACTTACTCGACAATCTATGCTAAGTTGATGTTGTGATATTTTCGAAGTTCTTGGTTTTGTTTCCACATTGGTGTCCAGGGGCAGGTACTCTTCGCTTTCTTTCTTTACCTTCTCCCTCCCTCTCTTTCTCTTCCGTACTTTTTCTTCCCCCCCCCCCTTCCTCCCCTCCCCACTTCATGTTCTCCCCTTTATGTTTATGCATGATACAGCATAAAGACATGGAATTGGAATTGTATTACCTAATACTAACAACAGTTTTAGGAGCTGTGCTCGATGCATGTTGGTCATACTGTTATGGTGGTGTCCTACCTGTTTAAACAATCCTGTACCTGCTTGACTCAATGTATGCACCATTTACCATGCCTTGTATTGTGAATATTCTTTAATAAAAAAATGTATTAAACAAAAAAAGAAACAGTGGTGCCCAAGGGACTTTGAGAGTTTTCGAAAAACATATCTTAAAAAGTTTCTCATAAAAATACCAAACATTCCATCAATAATACACAATTGCATGATTCACAGCATGATTAATAGTCCATGAATATGAAATACTTTTACATGATATCCAGATTTTTCAATGTGTTTCGCGAGACAACGCTCGCTTTTTCAGGGAAATCTAGATAATATCTGAAAGCACAGACCAGGTCGTTAGGCAAAAAAAAAAAAAAACCCATTTACCACAACTTATTTTAGGGGAAGTTGCACATCATTCTATACTTACAAATTTTATTGGATATACAGGATTACCATACCCAAAGGAGATCTCATCAAACAATTGTTAGCATCACCGCTGCATAACAGGGAGGGGGAAACAAAAAACAAAATGCTGATTGGTCCCTACCGTCTTGTCTGGGATTTGTGAGAGGGGGAAAAACATTGTTTCAGGCCAGTCTTAGGAAGTTCCCAGATATCACACAAAGACCACGGCACCAAGTGATACACGTAGATGATGTTGGGAGAGCCCAACTGCTGGGTATTAAGTGAGATAGAGAGGAGAGCAACAACTTTGGATATTTGATGCTCTCATCTCTATCTCACTTAATACCCAGCAGTTGGGCTGTCCTAACGTCATCTGGGTATATCACTAGAAGGTGACTTCTATGCTTTGGGTGCACTTTAGGATATTTTTTGAGCGCTATATTCTTAGCAGAACTCCCTAATTTTTATCTATTTTTCCCTCAGAAACTTGCTGCCCTGGTCCTTGTGTGAACAGTTGGCATTTTGGTTTTTGTTTCCTCCTCTCTGTTGCGCAGGAATGACCCTAACAATTGTTTGATGAGATCTCCTTTGGGTATGGGACAATCCCCTATATCCGATATAATATGTAAGTGTATACCGATGTGCAAATTCCCCTGAAATAAGGTGTTGTGGATGTAATTTTTATTTTTTTTTGCCTTTCTAACGACCTGGTCTGTGCTTTCAGATATGTGTATCAAACTTTTCCTGGGGAAGCGAGCGCTGTCTCGTGAAACACGTCAAAAAATCTGAATATCATGTATAAGTAATCCATATTCATGGACTATTGATCGTGCTGTGAATCATGCGTTTGTGTATTATTGGTGGAATAGTTTGTATTTTTACTATGATAAACTTTTTAAGATATGTTTTCTTCATAAAATTGGATTTTTATTTATCCCTATGTGTCTCTCAAAGTCCCTTGGGCACCACTGCTTTCTATATATCAGTATTCTCAGGGGCTGAGACACATCATGCCCACATATTTCAGCCATTATATGTAATCATTACTATTATATGTCTTTTTGTTTTTGACATAAGCCTTTTTTGACAGCAGACCAAGCACGGAGATGGTGAACCCCTGGTTTGTATTGATAAACAAAATTCATGCGTTTGCAGTGTGCTACATTCTTCCTATTTACCTGATTAACAACTATCACGTACCTGGTGGAAACCAAGCTGTAGAGAGGGCTTCTCTTGCACCTCCTGTCCAACACCCCTGATAGAGATGACAGGCGGTGTAGGACACACAGTGGCACGAGGGCCGGTATAGCAATTGATGTCTTGGCAGAAGACTGATGGCTGTGGATCACTGGATGAACACCTGGAACTGGAACTTGGTGATGCTGGATGAGAAGGCAGTAGCAAAGCCGGAACACAAGCCAAGGAGTCAAACACAAGCTGAGGTCACAGGTAGGCAGGCATGAATCCAAAGGAGAGTCAAGGGCAAGCCGGGTCAGTATAACAGGAAATCCAGAAGCAGGTCAGGGCACATGTAAACAGGAACAAGCTGAAAGTCCACTCAGCAATGTGCTCCTGTCACCGCTCAGTATAAATAGGCCGTTTGGCGCCAATTGCGTGCGCACGTTGCGTACGCACGTTCGCGCATGCGCATTCGCACATTCTTTCCTGTGTGCTTGGGCATACGCACAAACATCTGTTTGGATCCAACTGAGCATCTCTTACATTGCCCCCCCCCCCCAATGGGCAGCCTCCGGATGCCCATCTGCAACATCTTCTCAGGATGAAACTGAAAAAAAGTTTGTATTAGATCTGTAGCATGAAGGTTAGCTTCTGGTTCCCATGAATTTTCTTCCGGGCCATAGCCCTTCCATTTAATCAGGTATTGGACAGTACCTCCTCTCTTCCTACAGTCCAAAATTGCTTCAACCTCGTATTCTTCGTTGCCATCAATAATTTCAGGTGGGGGTGGATCCGACTCACGGTCAGGAAATGGATTGGGTCTAGTAGGCTTTAGCAAGGATACATGGAAGACAGGGTGAATTTTGTATGTTTCCGGAAGTGAAAGTTCATAGGCTGCAGGATTGATTTGTCTCTTAATAGAGAATGGACCGATATATCCAGTTTTTTAGATGGGCACGACAGTTTCAGATTAATTAAAGATAACCAAACCTTGTCTCCTGGTCTGAGGTTTAGATCTCCCCTTCTCTTCCTATCAAAACATTTTTTATTGTCTTGCTGTGCTTTGGCAATGGGGTCTGGCAATAGTTTGTTGTTGGTTTGCAAAAATGTGGCTCTTTCCTGGACTGCCGGAACCAAGGAATCAGGCATCACATCAGGTATAAAGGCTGGGAAGTACCCATAGTTTTCAAAAAACGGGGCTTGATCCGTGGCTGAATGCACTGCGTCATTATATGCAAACTCTGCCAGGGGTAAAAGTGATGCCCAGTCATCCTGTGAAAACGATGAAAAACACCGGAGATACTGTTCCAGGGTCTGGTTTGTACGTTCCGTTTGACCATTCGTTTGTAAATGATAGGCTGAGGAAAAGTTTGTGTCCATTTTTAATGTTCTGCAGAGGTCTTTCCAGAATCTGGAAGTAAATTGCCCCCCCTCGATCTGAGGTGATGTTGCTAGGTACCCCGTGGAGCCGAACCACTTCCTTGATGAAAGTATGGGTAGTTTCCATTGCTGAGGGAGTTCCCGACATAGGGATAAAATGGGCCATCTTTGTTAGTCTGTCGACCACCAAAAAGATGGTAGTGAATCCTTCAGAAGGAGGGAGCTCGACGATAAAGTCCATATTTATCATTTCCCAAGGCCTTTTGGGAATGGAAATGGGCAAGGGCCTTAGTAGACCCCAGGCTTTGGCCTTGTCATTCTTGTTCCGGATGCAGATTCCACAGGTGCTAACATAATTCCGGCAGTCGGACCTCAGACCAGGCCACCAAAAGGACCGTTGTACCAGGTCGATCGTCTTAGATATCCCAAAGTGCCCTGCCAAGGGATGATCATGACACAGGCTGGGAACCTTGGCATGTAGACTTGGAGGTACCAACACCCTTTGGTTATAGAAAAACAGTCCCTCTTGTTCCTGAAGGCACATACCTGATGGTAGAACATCCCTTATGGATGCCTGCTTCAGCTGTGTTAACAGATCTGTTTGCAAAAGTAGGAAACTTTGGGCCGGCAGAATTGTGTCTACTTGGCGACACTCTTCGTCCTCTGGGTACATGCGGGATAGCGCATCAGGTTTTCCATTCTTGGAGCCTGGCCTTTAGGTGAAATGAAAAGTAAAACGAGAAAAGAACAGTGCCCACCTGGCTTGATGTGGTTTTAGTCTCTTAGCTGTTCTGAGGTATTCCAGATTTTTGTGATCAGTAAAGATCAGGATAGGGTGAGATGCTCCTTCTAATAGGTAGCGCCATTCTTCCAAGGCCGTCTTTATGGCCAGCAGTTCCCGGTCTCCAACATCGTAATTCCTTTCTGCTCGACTGAGTTTCCTGGAAAAGAAGGCAACAGGGTGAAGAAGAGATTTCATACCCGAACGCTGTGACCGGATGGCACCTACGGCATTTTCTGAAGCATCTACCTCAAGAACATAGGGCAATGCAGGATTTGGGTGTCGTAGGATAGGTGCAGTGGTAAATAGGATCTTTAACTCCTCAAACGCAGCTCGTGCTGCCGGTGTCCTTTGGAATGGAAGCGGGTGCCTTGCCTCGTTAGCTGGGTGACTGGAAGGATAATGGCAGAGAAGTTCTTGATAAACTTGCGGTAGAAATTAGCGAATCCAATGAACCTCTGCGTGCTCTTCTTGTCTGTGGGAGTGGGCCATTCGAGGATTGATTTGACCTTTTGGGGGTCCATGGAGATCCCAGAAGTGGAAATGACGAGTCCCAAGAATTGGATTGATTCCCTTTCGAACTCACATTTCTCTGCCTTCGCGTACAATCCATGGTTCTCTTAGGCGGCCGAGAACCTTCTCGACATGTTCACAGTGCAGTTCAATGGAACCTGAAAAGATAAGAATGTCGTTAATATAGCCTCTCCGCTGGGACGTAACGTGCAGAGCTACAGTGTCCTGTACAGTCCACACAGAATCTGTTGCAGGGTTGGTGGAGCGCTGGCGTATGACGCCGACGCGTTTCACGCACGCTTCCTCAGGACGTCATGGCGCTGTATGATCATTGTTTAAATAGCCGGGATCTTGAGTTAATTGAACAAAGTCATTACCGGCTCCAGTCAGCGCCATGTCAGAGGCCATCTAGTGGTATGGACAGGATATTACCTGTCATAATAGTAGTTCCAGTCCACATAATTCAAAAGTATAGTAGTAAATTAATAAAACTGACTATAAATTTAGATATAAAAGAATCAAATTCCCTTTAGTTTAAGGAGAAAAATGACATTGGTTTTTGAATGAGCATCATAGAGTATAGAGCCTGTCGAAACGGATAAAGGCTATCTCTAGGCAGCAGAGACTGTGGCACATATAAAGGAACGGTGTCATGTACCACTCTACATTAGTGGCTTAAACCCAGAGGAAACCATCTCAGGGGTATCAAGTAAAATAAACAAATACTTACCTATTGAGCCGCCACATTTTTTGCAGCTCAATAGTTTAACCAGGTTGTGGGATTAGCCGTACAGACCATATGGCCCAGCGAAATCAACCCACTGCTGGTTCTGTAGGGAAAGGAGCCCCCAGGGCCAGAGCAGTGGGTGACGCTTTGCCTAATGTAACTACCCTTAGATTTAAAGTTTGATCCCGGAGATGCCCGAGATATCGTGATAGGGGGTACTAAGAGTTATTGCAAGGTTCAGGAGGACCATGGTGGCAGGGTATTATAAATCTACTCATCTATAAGACCCACAATATTAGTTATCTCCGCATAATTGACGGCCATAAAGTATCCCTTATAATGGAGGAGATTCATGGAGTAACGTTGGGTAAGGGTCAAGAAAGATTTTCAGACTCAATTCATTATTGATCAATCCCTACCAGTGGAAGCCATGCCACTAGGGATAGCGGAGAGGGTGGAGTGTTGGCATGGGTAGTGCTGATTTTCAGCAATCCTTTACCCACACAGGTCTCCAGGGTCTCCATCATCACGGATGACTAACGCACCAGTGTATAGTCGTTTTAGAAAATGTTGTATTTATATGCTTTTTGTATACCACCACCTCAATAAAGTTTTGATGCACCATTAACCTTGTGAGCCCAGCGTTTGTGCAACCTTTTCTGAGATGGTTACTTCCATCTCTCATTTATTTTGTTGACAAGTATTTTTTGGTTGCCTGAGGCTCCCGGTTTTAATTAACCGTCAAGGTATAGTTGTTATTGCTCACACCTACTGAAACAGTAAGGTCTGACGATTCTCATATCCCAGGTTTTAAGCCTTTTTCTTCCAGATTATGAACCCCACCTTGGTGGATTCAAGTGAGAAAATCAGTGGTTGCAGGGCAAAGTATAGCTCACAAGAATTCCTGAAAGCCCGGAATTTGTGCCGGTCACCCGAAAATCATTCTGGAGCAGGTACCCGAGGTTCTGGTGGTGGCAAAACCACTGCAGGTGTAGATAGGGCCCGTTCGGGCATGGAGGACCCAGGTGCCAGGGTTGCCGGGGTAGAGGCCATGGATTGGATGCGGCCCTCTAATTGGAAGTAGCCCTCTTGCAGGGATTTGACTGCTTGGGTAAGCGAAGCAAGTTGCTGACATAATGTCTCTAGAGGTTCAGCCCCTCTCTCGGTCTCCGACATCTGGCTGAGTGGTACTATCACGTACCTGGTGGAGACCAAGCTGTAGAGAGGGCTTCTCTTGCACCTTCTGTCCAACACCCCTAATAGAGATGACAGGCGGTGTAGGACACAGAGTGGCACGAGGGCCGGTATAGCAGGTGATGTCTTGGCAGAAGACTGATGGCTGTGGATCACTGGATGAACACCTGGAACTGGAACTCGGTGATGCTGGATGAGAAGGCAGGATCGAAGCCGGAACACAAGCCAAGGAGTCGTCAACAGCCAGACAGCATGAGTACAGGAACGGGAGACAGGAGCGGAGTCAGGATACAAGCCGAAGTCGGTACACAGTCTGGCAGCAAGGTACAAAAGCATAAGGCAAAGGCAGGGTCAAACACAAGCTGAGGTCACAGGTAGGCAGGCAGGAATCCAAAGGAGAGTCAAGGGCAAGCCGGGTCGGTATAACAGGAAATCCAGAAGCAGGTCAGGGCACAGGTAAACAGGAACAAGCTGAAAGACCACTGTGCAATGTGCTCCTGTCACCGCTCAGTATAAATTGGCCGTTTGGCGCCAATTGCGTGCACACGTTGCGTACGCACGTTCGCGCATTGGCGCATTCGCACATTCCTTCCTGTGTGCCTGGGCATGTGCACAAACGTCTGTTTGGATCCAACTGAGCGTCTCTTACAACAACACTATACATGGCAGCAGGATGGGTGGATCTTAATACCCAGACACCGCATATGCATTATTGTATTGCTCTATCAGTGCCCTCAGAACTATGACAGAGCTGCAAGGTACCGTGCGATTTATAGTACTTATAGATTAAAAGTAAACCAGAGGAACGAGCAGAGGAGAAGCAGCGAATCATCCACAGACAACAGGAAATTGTGGAAAGAGATAAGCAACATATAGGCAGCCATTACAACATGAAGGGATATTTTTTAAATAAGCTTATTATATTGTGGATTGTCAAAAATATATATCTTTTGTATTGTTCTTATAATTCAGATGTTAAAAAAAGGAAAGTGTATCATTTGACATTAGTTCTCTATTTAACCCTTTTACTCCCAGAGCTGTTTTTTGAGTTTTTATCATTAACTCATGTTACTTTTCACATTTTACACCTTAATATTGGTTAAAATCCACAAACATTATACAGTATCCAGAGGCGTAACTAGAACCTTCAGGGCCCCGGTGCAAGAAACCATGAAGGGCCCCCCTGACCCCTGGCTGGGGCCCTTCCCTTCAAGCCTGGGGGTTTTCCCACTAATCCTGGGGCCCTTTACTCTCGTTGCGGGGCCCTTTCACATGTTCTGTAGTGGGCCCCCTTCCTGCCATCTTGGGGCCTCCCCACGGTGGTGGAATGCCAGGGCCCGGTTGCGAGTGTGACCTTTGGGATCCTGGAAGTTCACCCACTGGTGTCAGTAGTTTTTATTTTTTGGTATTTTAATTGTATTTTTTTTTATCATTTTATTTTATTTTTTTTACAATGTCACTGACTATGACTCTGTCCATTCAGAAATGGAAGGAGCTGGTAAATTACATATTTACTGACCCCTTCCTGGTTCTCTATTGTGACACATCCCCTGCAGCAGTCGGCAGGAGAGGGGAGGGAGCACAGTGGGGATGGGGGGGGTAGCACAGTGGGGGGGGGGGACCAGGGGACCACACAGGGGCCCAGAGACAGCAGAACACAAGTGAACTGGATAGGAGGAGTGGCGGGGGCAGCATACAGATGAACCAATCTCCTCCATTTTCCTCCTGCAGCTACAGGAGGAAAAAGGAGGACAGTGAATTCTCTACATGCTGCACCCCCCTCCTATCCAGGTGTACAGGGGAGCCACACAGGCCCCCTGGAGCATGGGGCCCGGTTGCAATTGCAACCTCTGCAACCCCTGTAGTTACGCCCCTGACAGTATCTCTCAAAAGTGATTACACCCCTCACATTTTTGTAAATATTTTATTATATCTTTTCATGTGACAACACTGAAGAAATTACACTTTGCTACAATGTAAAGTAGTGAGTGTACAGCTGGTATAAGGCTCCTTTCACACGGCCGCTCCGTGTCAAAGGTCCGCTGCGGGACTTTTTTTTTTTTTTTACCACGGCGCGGATGACATTTCTGTCATCCGCTCCGTGTGCCCGCATATCATCCCATCCGTTTGCGGATGATATGCGGACATAATGTATGTCTATGGCACTGCGGGTGTCAGCGGATGACACCGCTGACATCCGATTTTCCTTCCTTTCCGTGTTTTACATGGAAGAAAAAATGGGTTCTGTTCCATTTGTAAAAACGGAACAGAACTGAATGGAGGAAAATCGGGTGTCAGCGGGTGGTATTCCGCTGACACCCGCAGTGCCATTCACTTACATTATGTCCGCAAATCATCCGCAAACGGATTGGATGATTTGCGGACACACGGAGCGGCCGTGTGAAAGGAGCCTAACAGTGTAAATTTGCCGTCCCCTCAAAATAACTCAACACGCAGCCATTAATGTCTTAACCGCTGACAACAAAAGTGAGTACACCCCTAAGTGAAAGTGTCCAAATTGGGCCCAATTAGACATTTTCCCTCCCCTGTGTCATGTAACACGTTAGTGTTACAAGGTCTCGGATGTGAATGGGGAGCAGGTGTGTTAAACATAGGATTTCTTCATGGGATAGGCCGTTGTTAGAGGCAATACATTATGATATTAAATGTGGATTTTAATATTGTAATATATTTTTAATATCATAATGTATGTCCACTAACAACGGCCTACCCCATGAAGAAATCCTCTGTGGGTTGATAAAAGAAGCGGGAGGTTTTCTCCAATTCGATATCGGGGTGCTATGCATTGTTAATAACCAGATAAATTCCCAATTTAACTTTAAAATGAATATCCAATATGACCACTAACAAGGTGATCGGAGTTGCCTAGTTATGACAATGTATAAATATACTGGAGGTGCAGCAAGATGGCACCGCTCCTGATGATATCAATCTGACGAAACGCACAGGGAGGGGTTTGAGCGTCATTGCTTCACTTCCAGTAGTCTGGTTACGAGCGCGGAACACACAGGACCCGGATATCCGGAATAAAAATTTGCTGTTGAACACTTCTGTTTGCTAACTGTAAGTGGGGGTGTTTTCTTAATAAAATATACACATACTGGTACACTATGGGCTGTCGATTCTATCTTTCCATGTGAATCCACTGAGAGTATACACAGAGGGGGAGACCCAGACACCACAGAGTTGTTGAAAGGCCTGATACCCCAATAAGGCTTTGTGGTGAGTGCAATACTGTGACGGTACTAACCGTCACTATGAGTGAAAGACAGATAATTAATGGTTTGGATTGCTTCAAGTGGGGCAGTAATATTTGTCTACCATATCTTCATATAGAAATATGAAGATTTTAATACCACCTTACACAGTGTATTCCATGTGCTTGTCTGTGAGAGAGACACACAGACTGTCATTGACAGACTTCCCTATTGTTTGTGTATTGGGAGGTAATGTGGATTGTGCCTGTCTCATTGTTAAATGTTAATGACCTCACATTGTTCTGTCTGCCTTAAGATAAGCTTGTTATGGGATGTATATGTGTATGTGGATTAGCTGCTAAGGGGGAGTGGGGATTGTCCCACAGTGTATATTTTTGTGTACACTGTATGGGAGTGTAAAACTCTGTTTTCATTGGATTGTGAATGTCAGGGCCTGTTTTCAACAAGGTCCACCTGGGCGGTAACCTTGTGGAGGAAAACTGTATAAAAGTCTTTCTTGTTCAATTAAGTTGAGTTATACTTCACCCTCAATCTAGAGTCCTGTCTCTCATTGGGTGAATATGCTACAAGGGACTGCTATGTCCTTCATACTCCCTTGGATAATCACTAAGCTCTTATAAGAGCTTGTTCCTGTTTCTGCTGCACTCTCTGGAGAAAGAGAGGGTCACCCACAGGAACCTGGAGACTTGTCGTAGGTCCAGAGTGGGTAGGAGATAGTGAGACCCCAACCAAGCTGCGGCGGTTCGTGGAGTCTGAGGCGGTTATGGTGTCTGGTGGAGTGCTTGGAGCTCTTGGGAAGCACTAGGAGCATCCGTCAATGGAGGTACCCGGTCTGGGTGCGTCACATTGGTGGCAAGTGGTGGGATGGTGTCCTAGTGCGAGGAGAAGCAGCTCGGAGACACCGGTAACGTTATTGAGCACGCTAACACCCGTGCAGCGTCGCCATGGAAGAGGAATTTGTAAGGAGGTTGCGAGAGATGCAGATACACCACAGGGGACCAGTGTCATACCAGGTCCTGCTAGGATGGTATGATTCTGTGCTCTTGGGTCTGTGGAAGAAAATGCTAGCTGTGAGCAGTGCCACCAGGGAAAAATCCTCCCCTCCATCCAGAAAAGGTACTGGTCGCAGTATGGATTGCGGGAGCTGTTTTTGGGAGATACACCGCACAAGGAGCAGACAGCTGAGTTAAGCAGGCTGGTCTGGGCAGAGATGCGGTTGGAAGAGAGCTATACAGCCCTCCGGTGGCATGTATCCCAAACATGCCCTTGGATAGCGGATGAAAGGCCAACGGAAGGCTTTGGCTACGGCGGCCTGTGACTGTTGTACGAGAAGCTGTCAGGGGACACTAACTTTTGGAGCAATTTGGGGTGGCGGTTAGAGGAAATTATGGATTACAGAGAAAGGATTCTGAACATCTCGGAAGTGCTCTGGGCACTGGAAGATGTGGAATTTCTGGCCGTTCAGGAATGGGAGCTGGAGATCGCCTACAGACGGCTGCTGGACTCTGCTCAGCGCCAGGGCTGGGCTCCGCTTGCCTGGGAATATCCAGAAGAATCCAGAAATCCTGACTGAAGAATCGACAATATGGCACAGTAGTAGTTTGCTTTGCTCACCTGCACCCACGGTCTTGGATGCGGATGTCTTATGGCAGATGCAGCAAGTGCTGACTCACCTGGACGAACCTGTTTCTGCACGGGACAAGCTTGGATGGAGGAATGCATCTGTCCAGCCACTCGATAAAGGTATGGGAGAAGAGGAAGCCATCTTCATTCCCCAACCGTGAGGGAGCATCGCTGGATCCTGGTAGAGGGTACTTACCGTGTCCCCAGGATCCCGCGATGTGTCGCTGCAGCATATGGCGGCCGGATCTTCCGCCCGATGCTGTGAGCCCCGGCTTCCATCTCCTGCGACGTGATGCTCGCAGGGGGGTGGAACCGGCAGCAAATTTGAAAAGTAAAACACACTGATATATTGTAATCTATTGGATTACATTACAAAATAAAATAAATTGACATTAGTTTGCCCCCCAGTGCCCTTTCCTGCAGTTTTACTGTACTATATATATATATATATATATATATATATATATATATATATATATATATATAAACGTTACACGTTCGAGAATATTATTCTAAACGAATATAACAAGTTCTTTTTAATCGATTAATTTCTTTTTAACATCATATACCTATCATAGTGAATACAGACTATAATAGAGAATATATAAGTATATTTATTCACAAGACATGTATTCACAATAAATAGTTAGATGTGGGGTGACACAAAAAGATAACTTCACGTAAAACACAAACTTAAGCGATAAATGTGATATTTGGCTCAGTGATAAAAATAAAAAGAAAGCAGGATTACGTTTTCCCAGGAATAGTAAAAACCATAGACAAGTGTTCTAGATATCGGACCAAAATTTTATGCGAATTGCGCAGCCAACATTCACTCTGCTGCAGTTGGAGTGAGAATAGGCTATGCAAAACAGGAGACTAAATCGCTAATATTGCGCTAAATTGGTAGTAATAAAAAATGTAGAAAATCAAAAATCAGTTTTTAGAGAAAATCTACTATGGTTGAAACGACTGGGGATGTAATCTAGCTACCCCTAGCATAAGATTCAAAGTATATAAGGAAAGCAATAACAAATAGGAAACAATAATCAAATAATCAGCAATGTATTTTTACCACTTTAAAATGACTGCTGGCTTAAAATGGTCGTTACCAGAGTCCTAAAGATGGCTCCAAAAAAATATGGTGAATGAAACACCTTTCTCCTGCGCTCAGAGTAACAAGGCTTCCCCAACTGCTTTTCCGACTGGACTCTATAAATGGCGGCTGTCCTTGTATTGACTTCTGTTGCTATGGAAGCATAGGAGGAAATGTCCTCACCGGAAGTATCATCATCCAGCTGGAACACATGACGCAGCGACCCGGAAGCTAGACGGCAGAGTGCGTTCCATCTGTGACAGCGTTCGGCTCGGTGGCTGTGTCCTGCACATCGGAGCAATAGCTCTATCGCTCTACACCCTGCTCCCCCCGGACTACTATAGAGGTATCTCTCCTAAGACTCCCTGCACATACCACTCGATCAGCGATACACCTCCTCCCCCCCTCCTTTCCTCTCCCCCTCATGTGGTGTATTCATGATGACCTACAACACCACGATGTGCACCAGCGTGCCCCCCCCCTCTTTCCCATTTTGGGGGGGATCTGAAGTGCCCTGTCCCTACACGGCTATCAGCCATTATATCCACTTGGGATTTGGGTCTGGCTTATCTTAACACTACCTAAGACTTTGTAAGGTAGGCACTGGCAATGTGGTTTTTAAATAGACATTCACCCTGAACTAAGGACAGTGGTGCGTATGTCTCTTCATGTCTATACTTCCATCACACAAAAAACTTTTTTGGTCTTGGTTTAGATCTATTTTTATATCATTGTGCAGTATATTATTATTTTTATATCATTGTATTGTATTTACATCCACAATTGTATTGGCATGTGTATTTATGTTTTTGTTTGGACTTATCTATATGTACTATTGGTCTGCATATGGAAAAAAGAAGCAGGTACATCATGGATTAGATGAACCCACCCTGTAGGAGGGTGATTGGCAGTGTTGCATGTGGGATGAGCTCTAGCACCACTGCCACGCCCAAAGGGGAGGAGTTCCATAGACCTCATGGATGGTCTTTGGGCCTTTGCACTGGTATTTAAACCTGTGAGTAGATCATGGCACAGTGGCTCTGAGGAAGAGGCCTATTCCTTTGAAACGCGTCAGCCGTCATCCTAATGAGACTATGGACATCTGTATGGACTACTTCTGATACTCAAGTGCATGAGTTTGATGTGATTGATTTTCACCTAGGTTTGTGAGTAGCCATTTTTTGTTTCAATTAATAAAGCCTATATTGAGGATAATGCGCTAGGTCGGTGCGCCCTTCTCTTGTCTTTTTGTTTCCTAAAGATGGCTGGCTTTCCCAAAATGGTGGCCGGTTAGGGAGGAGTTTTTGTCTGGTGTCCTTCAGAGTTTCAAGTTAGGGATGGAGCAAGATGGGGTATGCATGAGTGAGTATAAATATGGATGGATGTATGTGTGTGTGTGTTGAAGTGTTGTTGCATTGTAGTGTTGTGTGTCTCCATCTCACATCTGGGTTCCTTTTTATTTTGTGTTGAACAAAAGGGGCATAAAAATTACAATAATCCGAACCCAGAAGGAGGAACTTAATTCGCATTGGTTGAGATTACTTAAACATTAACTGGTGGGGTTATTGGGCGACACCTCCACTAGCCATCAAGTATATTGTATATTAAAATTATGTGATAATTTCTTCATTTAGTTATAACCATAAAAACATATGAAAATCTGTCCAGATTCCCATGGTACAGGCGTGGCCATCTGATATTTCTATCATATATCTATGTAAGGTTCAGATCTGGTAACGCCGTTCAATGAGTATGCATTATTAATACAGTATATGTTGATTAGTAATAAATTATTTACCTCTATACTATATACTTCACATTTAGTAGAATTAAAAACCATATGGATGCATATACAGTTATACATATATTGCTGCACAACAATGTGTATATGTAAATTTTCTACACATGGGTTATTTCCCATCAGAATATTATCTATTAGGGGATTCTTATGTTAGCAAACAATACAATCATAATTTGGGATATATTCTGACCATATTACACTACCATCTAATAGATATACTGTAATTCTCAATTAGTAGATTGTCCATATAACCATAATCTCTACATCCCCTCTTGGTATATGATGGACCATGGAAGTTGTAGATACTTATGATCATATTCTCAAATATTTTTAAAATCATGTCTGATTAATATGCATTGGTGACAAGCAAAGAGAAAAAACATTGAGGGCTATCTGTATTTAACTTTCCCAGAATTGAGACAATAGTCTGGTAATGAATAACCCATTTAACTGCTTTCTCCTTGAGATCTGTTGTCTTGTAAATCTCCTCCTCCAAGGTTGCCTCACCGAGGATAATCAATTTAGCTGGTTGTGTCTCCAGAGCATTATATTCAAGGTTCTCCAAATACAATCTCCTTTGGTGACCAGAGGATATAGCTTTTTATCTCAAGGATTACAAACACAGCTGACCACCCTTGAATAAGGTGATAAAAAAAAAACACAGGATGTTCTGATTGAAGAAGCCCTGTGAATGCCTTGAGTCTGTCTAACCCTGTTTTTGGGGCTTATTCAGTCCTTAAATCTTCATATGCAATTTTTGAAAGCTATGTCTTATTTCTTCACCAAAGGTCTGACATGGTTTAGGGTTGCACAGCAGGTCTGGCACATCACCCCACCTGATCCCCTCTCAGAGGCTGTCGGGCCCTCCGGCTCCCAACAACTGACTGCACTGATGGCGGTCTTGGAGTCCTTGGTGTCTAAGGTAGATTTGGTCCTGGGCAAACAGGCTAGCAAAACGCGTACCCCTCCTTCACCTGCTTCCTCTATCTCATCAGATCCAGAATCTGATTCGGCCACCGCAGGTGCGAGTTACCCGTTGGGGTCTGCGTCCACGCACTCTGATAGGATGATTCCGCTGCTCCTCTAGGTGCGCATGAAAAGGCGATAGTGGATGCATTGATTGTATCAGTGTGGGAAACCTTAAAGATGGAGGATGCGACTAACGCAGCATCGGAGGTGCGGGTCACCTTTGGCACCCACAGGTCCTCCAAAGCGGCAAAGCTGTTCCCCTTTCCTGCTTTCTTTGACAATATTATCACACAACAAGGGGGATGCCCGAAACGCTCCTTTGCAATCCCTAAGCGTTTTACAATGTGGTACCGTATGGGGATTCCCGCCTTAAAATTGGTCGGCTCCTCCTGTATTGGACTCCCCAGTTTACAGGTTGAATAAAGCCACCGTAATCCCGGTTGAAGAGGCCCTGGTCTTCTCAGATCTGGCTGATAGAAGGTCGAAGACCTTGACCCGCCATATGTTTACACTTAGGCCGGTATTTACTTTTGACCTGGTGTCGCGAGCTATGACAGAGTGGGCAAAACTTTTACGCCGGGACCTGGAGGGGGAACAGCTCCCCCCTGCCTTTACGTAGCTGGTGGATCAGTTGGTTCAAGGGCTACAGTTTGTCTGTGATGCCTCTTTGGATGCAGCTCCCTTGAGTTCTAGACTGTATGTCTCAGCGATGGTCCTGCTGCGTATTATCTGGCTGAAATGCTGGTCTGCGGATCAGGCTTCTAAGCCTTATCTGATCTTCCATTTGTGAGGGATCGCCTGTTTGGAGCTTCCTTGGATGACATCATTAAAGGCCTCACAGGGGGAAAGAGTACTCTACTTCCTCAGGCTTCCAAGGGTAAGGAGTCCCATCGCAGATGGGGGGCCTTTCTTTTTGGCTCATAAGAGGCCTTTTTGTCCCTTAGGGTCTCAAGACAAGGGATCTAAGTCCTTCAGATCCTCCACCGGGGGTTCTAAGACGATCTGGTTCAGCAAGCCACGAGCGGGTTCTGCTAGACCTGTGGACAAGGCTTCCTCTGCATGAAGGGGCACCCTCACCCCTATCTGGGGTGGAGGGACATCTTCACGGGTTTCTGGATCCGTGGACCTCCCTGATATAGGACAAGTGGGTCCGGCTACAAGATAGAGTTGCTCTGGACAAATTCTTCTCTTCCATCCTGCACTTGTCCTCAGATTGCTTAGGGGATCTCTTTTGGGCAGTGCAAAACTTGTTACTTCAAGGGGTGATTGTCCTGGTTCCGACAGCTGAACGTTTTCAAGGTTTTTACTCAAACCTGTTTACAGTTCCCAAGACGGAAGGCAAGGTGCATCTAAATCTGGAGCGCAAAGCTTTGTGTGCGGGTACAGAAGTTGCGAATGGAATCCATTTGCACGGTGGTGGCATCCCTACATCAGGGGATTTCCTCACCTACACATCCCAATATGTGTAGGCCACCAGTTCTTACTCCGCTTTGACATGGGCGAGGAGCATTATCAGTTTGTGGCGTTACCCTTTGGTCTCGCCTCTGCTCCCCGAGTCTTCACAAAAGTATTGGCCCCCGGTGCTAGCATTGCTGCGTCAGTGGGGGATAGCGGTACTGGGTTATCTGGACAATCTGTTTTTGTGAGTGGAGTCTTCAACTGCTCTGTTGGACAATAATGAAAAGAAATCGCTGCACTCCAGATGAGGTCAAAATCCAGGTTTATTACTGGACATCCCAGTGTGACAAAAAGTGGCAAGGTAGACGCGTTTCCCACACTAGTATGTGTGCTTAATCATTACAAGGAAAAACTGGTATAACATCTGAATATATACACACACAGGTATTCAGTTAACAATTGATAATAGGTGGTACAAATAAAGAGGTGAACCATTATCCTAAATTGCAGGTGATACATGTGCACCCATAAAAACATCTTAATTTCAGTGGTAAACAATGTATATAGTATATAAATAATATGTATCTATTCATACACAAGTCATAACATATGATTGCAAAGTGTATGGGCGTGAGAATATATGAAATCTTTAACCACCTCCCACCCGGGCCATTGTAGATATACAGCCGGACGGGAGTCTCGTCCTTCTGAATGGACGTTCCGGAACATCCTTCAGAAGGAGAGAGATCGCGCCGCTGCGGGCGCGCGCAGCGGCGCGATCTTGATGTGCCTGTGTCCCTAGGACACAGAGCAACAAGACTCGGCAGGAGGGCCCTGTGATTGGCCCTCCCGATCACGACGGCTGTGTCCAATAACAGCCGTCATGTAATGTCAATACAGCCGTTGTAACGGCTTCGATCTCTTCTCCTCCTGACAGATCCTGCGATATGCGATTATGCGATATTATTCAGTCTATAACATATATTGAATCTTGTATATCATTTTTTATATATATATTCTGTTTTATTCCATATGTTATAAATATGTGTAGACTAAAGATGGCACTAGTGTGGAGGAATATAATCAAAAAGATTGTCAGATGGCATAATAAAACAGCCTATAAATAGCTGTAAATCATATAGAACACTGCAGCATCCCAAGAAGGATGAAAAGGTTAGTTAGATAAGGGTTTACCGAATGTTGCAGTGACCTGCCAAATGTATCAGTTAAATGGGAGTCCCCGGCGTCTCTTAACGTCTGTGATATGGATCGTAGGGTGTATATACACATCTATATATCATCTTAAAAACAAGTAATACAAAAGTAGAACTAAACCAACCGTAAAAATTCCATCCATAAACACAATATACTGTGTAAATAATGGACATAAAGGATTGGATACCTGATGCCATAATAAATGCTAGATGGCGAAACTATACACAGATTCCAATGGATCGTATACAGTTGGAAAAACGAACCAATCTCCATAATGCACACTGAAGGGGAAATAAAACCCCTGGGTGTGCTATTATAAATGCAAATATCAATGTATATCTGTGTTGCTGATCATATGAAAAAGCGCATATGTTGCTGATCATATGAAAAAGCGCATTGTGGAGCATTTTAATTGATAACGTATATATTAAACATGAGGGTACTAGATGAAAAAGACACAAACCCAGGGATATATATACACGTGTATATATACACACACATATATCCCTGTCTTCACCAGGAAAAAATATACATAAAAAGAATATGTGCAAAAAACAAAGGGTATGTAAGAGAGCCTATTCATAAAAGTGAGTCACGTCCCATTCAAAATTCATACCCTGTGGTAAACGGGTCTGCAAATGAAAAATCCAAAAGACCTCTCTTTTGCATAGTAACCGAAAGATATCTCCCCCCGTAATGGTGGTTTAATCTTTTCAATAATTTGTATTTTCATAGCTGTAGTATCCCCATTATGGTACATGTTAAAATGTCTAGCTACATTTGTTTTAAAGTTTTTAGTGACACTGTATAAATGTTCGTTAAAACGGTCACGTAAGCGCCTAATTGTCCTGCCCACATATTGCATACGGCAAATAATACATGTTAGTAAATATAGAACATAGTGTTACAATTAAAAAAATTATTAATGTTATAACCTTTACCTGTATGAGTGGAAATAAATTGATTTGCTGTTAGTACGTGGCTGCAACATGGGCATCCATTGGCACCACATTTATAATTCCCTTTGAAATGTAGCCAAGTAGGCGTTTTAGGGACATTTCTACAGAAGAAACTGGGGGAAAGTGCCTGTCCAAGGGTAGGGGCACACCGAGGAACCACATTAATGCCTCCTTGGAGTATGTTGGCACATGTTTCATCAACGCATAGCTTAGGAAGATACCTATTAATGATGTCTCTAACTTCTTTTAATTCTGCACTATAGGGGCTAGAGAAAGTGAGCTTGCTATGATATGTGGCTTCACTATGTAATTTTTTGGGGGTAATAAGATCCCATCTCTTGTTATTTTTTGCTATCCTCCAAGCCCTCTCTATTATCCATTTTAGATAGCTCTATCCAAAAATCTCTTTGCATATTCTCCTGATATGTGTAAATTGTCCCACCGGGATACCTTTTATTGTGTGTTTGGGGTGTCCAGATTGTGCCGACAGAAGTGATTTACCCAATAGGGGTTTTCTATAAAGAGTCGTTACAACCCCCCCCCCCCCCCCCCATTTATTCCCTTCAGAAGTACGTCCAAATAATGTATTTCCTTGGCGTTAGCCTCTCCTGTGAATCTCAAGTTTTTGTTATTAGTATTGAGATAATCCAAGAACGGATTCAGACTAGAGATACCATCCTCCATGATGAACAGAAGGTCATCAATAAATCGAAAATAAAATTTAATAGAGGATCTGAAGGGGTTCTCCCCTCCAAAGATGCGGGACCTTATGGCTCCAGACTGTCCTTACCGGTCTTAGTACGCCGATCTGGTACGGCTGGTTGCCGATGCTCCCTGGAGACTTCCTCTCAGGGGAAGATCTGTTGTCTCAAGGGCCAATCTTCCATCCTGCTTTTCAGTCACTGGCTTTGTTGGCTTGGCTGTTGAAAGCCAGTTGCCGAAGGATAGAGGGTTGTCTGACTCAGTGATTCCTACGCTGTTAAAAGCTAGAAAATCTACTTCTAGGAAGATATGCCATCGTACTTGGAAGACATATTGCATGGTGTGAATCCCTCAGGGTTCACCCTCGCTCCTTTTCGGTCACTTGGATTTTAGCCTCTCTCCAATGGGGGATTGAGCAGCACCTGGCCTTGAGTACCATCAAGGGACAGGTTTCGGCTTTGACAGTTTTCTTTCAATGTACGTTGGCCACACACTCCTTTCCTTAGTGAGTACCTTTGTCCAGCAAGTGAGACACTTGGTTCCTCCAATGCGGTCTCCATTGCCACCGTGGGACCTCAATTTGGTGGTGTTAGTTCTCCAGAAGCCTCCCTTTGAAAGCATTCGGGAGGTTCCCTTGCTTTCATTGTCTAATGAGGTGGCCTCTTTGGTGGCTATTGTTTCTGTGTGCAGGGTGTCGGAGCTGGCGGTGCTGTCTTGTCGTTCGCCTTACCTGGTGGTTCACAGGGCTAAGGTTGTTCTTCGTCCATGTACGTCGTTCCTTCCAAAGGTAGTCTCTGATTTTCATTTGACTGAAGACGTTGTGTTGCCCTCCCTGTGTCCCAGGCCTAACCATCCTAAGGAAATTGCCTTGCATTCCCTGGATGTGGTTCGGGCAATAAGGCTGTACCTGGCAGCTAAGGAGTCTTTTAGAAAGTCAGACTCATTATTTGTCCTCACGGATGGACCTCGCAAAGGTTGGCTGCTTCTGCTGCGACCATTTCTAGATGGATCAGACAGACTGTGATTCAGGCTTATTCAATTAAGGGTCAGGTTCCTCCTTTCCCTGTTAAGGTGCATTCTACTCAGGTGCTTAGTGCCTCCTGGGCCTTCCGTCATCAGGCGTCAGTGATGCAGGTTTGCAAGGCGGCCACTTGGTCATCTGTGCACATGTTTACAACGTTTTATAAGGTAGATGTGTTGGCATCTGCAGATGCATCCTTCAGCCTTTTGGTTTTGTAGGTTGCTGTTTAGAGGACTTGGTCCTCTTCAAAGGGTGTTTTAAATTTTTTCAGGTGAGCTCCATGTTACCTGGTTGGCTATGTTTAGCCTTGGGAAGTATTTTTTCTTGCTGTTCCCACCCCTCATGTTTGACACTGGTTTGGGACGTCCCAGGTAGTCAAGAAGATGAGGAGCTGTGCCCGTCAATGAACGAAAGAGAAGATGGGATTTTTGACTTACCGTAAAATCCATTTCTCTGATGTTCATTGACGGACACAGCACCCACCCCTCTATGGAGTTAGATTTTTCTCTTTTGACACTGCTTGTAACAAAACTGATTACTGTAGCAGAGAGTGGGAGTATACCCACTGGGACTGCCCCATGGGCGTAGTCAAGTTCTTTTCTGCCTAGTGTTCTAGTCCTGTAGGGGGCAATATAATCAACGTAGTCAAGAAGATGGGGCGCATGCGCGGCTCTCCGACATGGTGGACGTGTAATCTCTGAGCTCCAGTCCCCGGCGACGCCCTGCGATCCCCATACAGCGTCCATCCGCTTCTTCTGCATCGGGGGTAAGCTCTATGAAGTGCTGCATATCCTGGGCACCCCATGGGGAAAACTTGGCCAGCAGAAACAGGCCTATAACGGGCCACAAGAGCCCCGCACGCAGGCCGCGATGGACAAGTTCCTAACTAGGTCGCAATCCCCAGCCTCTATTTCTCAGCCGGATCCGTTCGCTGTGGTGGATGGCGGACCGAACTCTAGCGCAGGTGCGGACCCCCCCCCCATCGGTACCCCTGCCTTGTTTCACCACTCCTCCCTGGCTGAACATACTGTGCTCACCCCGGCCATGATGGATGACAAGCTCCAAGCCCTGCTGCTGCAAATTAGAAGATCCATTGCTGCTGAGGTAGGCAAGCTATCCCAGGAACTCAGGGGGGAGATTACCCAAATTGGGGAACGCACTGATGCCCTGGAGACAAAAGTGGATGATGTAGTGCAATATGTACAAGTCTTGGAGGAGGAAAATGCAGTTTTGAAAAATTCAGTGACACAGCTCCAGTTACAACAGGAGGACCTGGAAAACAGGGAGAGAAGCGTCAGAATCTCAGGTTCAGGGGCATCCCTGAAACTGTGGGGGACAACAACCTTCGTGCCTATCTCCTAGGCCTCTTTAACACATTGGCACGTAATATAGTGGATATTGACGTTTAGACTGGGCTCACAGGTCTCTGGGTCCTAAGCCACCGTCTGGTGCCAGGCCGCGTGACGTCATTGTGCGGTTCCATTACTATGATAGCAAGGAAGCTCTAACTCTGGCCACCCGCACAAGATCCCATGTGGAATATAAGGGACACAGGATTCAGATCTTTAACGATTTATCTCCGATCACCCTTGGCAAGAGACGGGCTCTCCGCCCAGTGACCGCACACCTGCAGCGTCACCGTGTCCCCTATTATTGGGGCTTCCCTTTTCGCCTTACAGTCTCTAAAGATGGAGTACAGCACTGCATGAGGGACCTTTACGAGAGTGAAGCTTTTATCAAAGGTCTGGGTATTCCCCCTCTCCCGGATGAAGAGTTGCCACAGCATTTGCCATCTTTCCGTCCCTTGCCGGTGACGCCGAATCGCATGTGGACTCCTGCTAAGGAACCACGTCGAGGATCTTTTACACCCCAGCGTTCGAGGCTTTCCAGACCCCCCACCTGAACTGTGCTCCGGTGACTGTTTACAGGTTCATCTCATTTTTCTTCGGGAGTTGTGCTCTACTTTTTTGTGGCCTTCCATAAGGTTTTTTGCTACCGGATACTGGGTGGCTCTGACCCCCCCCCCCCCAAGGGGTTTCAGTTCTTTTCCTTTTATATTGCCTGTTTTTTTCCTCCTTTTCTTGTGAGGTTCCACCTCCGGGGGCTCCCTTGTTGCCCTGACTAAGTTAAATGCTGACATCTCGATAGAAGAGCTGCCCGCTACCATTCAGGAGCCCCCCCTCCCAAAAATCCCCCGGCCCTGATGGTCTTCCATATCTTTACTATAAAACCTTCCATTCTTGCACCCCATATGCTGAAGCTCTATGCCTCATTACTTCAAGGGACAGTTCCCCACCCCCAGTTCACGCACTCTTTTATATCATCCTATTGCCCTGTTAAACTCGGACTCCAAAATTTTTACAAAGACACTTGCTAATAGGCTGTCCACCCTTATCCCCAAGCTAGTAGATAGAGATCAAGTGGGGTTTGTCCTGTCCCGTCATGCGGGCGATAATACCAGGTGCACCATAGATCTGATTGATCTTTTGAATAGATACCCCCGCCCGGCTCTGGTACTCAGCTTAGACGCCCAGAAAGCCTTTGACCGCCTGAGCTGGCCATACCTCTTTGCAACTATGCAGCGTTTTGGTTTTCAGGGTCCCTTTTATAGGGCTTTGGAGGCCTTGTATTCGCCTACGACTGCTCAGGTTCGGATGTCGTCTGCGTTTATGTCTCCTTCTTTTGAGTTACATAATGGTACCCGCCAGGGGTCCCATTGTCTCCCTTGCTGTTTATACTCTGTTTGGAGCCCCTGGCGGCGGCCATTAGACAGCACCCTGATATTAGTGGGGTGCTGATGCGACAGAGGGAGTATACTTTGTCTCTATTTGCCAACGACATTCTCCTGACCCTCACTAATCCCTTGCTGTCGTTGCCTTCCCTCCATTCGGTTTTGTCCTCTTTTGGTGCCATCTCCGGGTATAAGGTTAATACTACGAAAACTGAGGCCTTACCTCTTCATATCCCCCTGGGCTCCTGTCCCAACTGCAGGGGTCTTACCCCTATCGTTGGTGCATGACTTCCCTTTCCTACTTGGGGATTTAGCTTACGTCCTCCTATGATACCCTATATCAACAGAATTATGTCCCTTTGTTTAAAGAACTCCTAGGTTCCCTGTGCCAGTGGATGGGTTACCCCCTTTCGCTCCTGGGCCGGATTAATGTTCTAAAAATGTCCGTCTTACCTAAACTACTTTATTTTTTTGACACCTTGCCGGTTCAGGTACTTATGTCCCAATTGAAATTCTTGCAGCGCAGTTTTTTGAATTTTATTTGGAATAATAAGGTCCACAGGGTGGCTAGGTCTGTGGTCTTCTCTCCGGGGCGGAGGGGGGGGGGGTCTCCTGGTCTTCCCTGGTGGCCCCCAACCGGTGGTCGGAGATTGAGCGGGATGTCCTTTTTCCGGTTCACCCCTGCTCTTTGCTGTGGTCAGCTAAGCTGCATTCAGATAGAGTCCTGCGAGCCATGTGCCTTGCCCCTATGCTTTGCTCCTTGGATGTGTGGCTCAAGTGTTATAATAAGTACTCTCTCTCCTCGCCATGTCCACCGCTTACTAGTGTTCTCCTTAGATGGGACGGGTGTGGACGTGGTTGCAGGCCCTTCTGTTTCAGCTTCGTAACCTTGTCCACCCGGTCTCCCGCACTCTGTACCCCTTTGAGACTCTGCGAGAGAAATTTGGCATTCCCAAACATACCTTTTATTTCTATCTCCAAGTCCATCATGTGTTCCAATCCCTGGTGGGTTCTTTGACCCTAGAGCGGCCTACTGCCTTTGAGCAGTTAACGGCGCAGGGGCCCCACCAGAGGCATTTGATCTCTAGCATTTATAATATTCTACATGACGCGCTTCCCCTGTTGGAGGATGCTCACCTCTATATGCGCAAATGGTCTGATATACTTCAGAAGCCTATTTCTCTGCAGATGTGGGACAAAATTTGGACTGCGGCTTTTAAATCTTCTCGGTGTGTGGTGCAGAGGGAGACTACTTTAAAAATTTTGTTATTTTGGTATAGGACACCGGCCAAATGCATAGGATTGACCTGTCCTGCCCAGCTACTTGCTGGCGCTGTGGTTCTGGGACGGGCACTCTATTTCATATTTTCTGGCAATGCCCTCTTCTTCAACCTTTTTGGGAAATGGTGGAGTCAAAATTACAGTCAGTAATGGGTTTGTCTCTCCCGTTAGAACCTCTACATTATCTTTTGGGCCTTCCCTTCCCCGGGTCTCCAAGCCTACCAGGCGGTTGCTGTCCTTCCTCTTGGTGGCTGCTAGAAGGGCGATCCCTCTGTGTTGGAGGCAGATGGGGCTGCCAGATGCTGTTCTCTTTCAACGCCTGGTGTTGGAGATACGGAGAAAGAAATTCCTGACTGCTACGGCCCATGACGAAGTCACACGATTCAACGCTATATGGGCTGACTGGGATTTGCAGGACTCTGTTCCTACTTGAATGTGTGGTGCAATTTGATGATTGATGTTTGCTACAAAGTACTTCCTGTTACCCTGTCTTCTGGTAATAGTGGTTTATGTTAAACGGTCTTTCCCCCTTGTGTCCCACTCTTTTGTAACTGCATGTTCCAACTGGGACTGTTTTGATCTAGTTTTGCAATGTTATGGTTTACTTCATTTTTTAGGGGTCTCTTACCCCTTGTGTGTTACTTATTTTTGTTTATATTCTCAAAAAAAATTACAATTTAAAAAAGAAGAAGATGAGGAGCTGTGTCTGTCAATGAACATCAGAGAAATTGACTTAACGGTAAGTCAAAAATCCAATTTTTAACCACTTCCCGCCCGCCATATAACAGAATGACGGCTGCAAATTGGGGTTAAACTATGATGTCCAGCAGGATGCGCCGCTAATGCGAGCATGACAGCGATCGGGGGTGACGCTTGTCCCTCGGACACAGCCCATCCCTGAACAGGGTAAACAGCCAATGAAATCGGCTGTGTCCATTCACAGCCGGTCACAAATGTAAACAGAGAAGCCATTACCAGTGATCCTTGCTTCTTCTCCTTACACACAAATCGTGTGAGGAGGAGAGCTAGGATCTGTAAGTGACTGCTTTTTTTACTGTCTCATTACACCTTACTGTGCACCACACGCCCCCTCCCCCAATAAAGAGAACCTGTCACCGGGGACCTGTCACACCTCATCTGGATTTTTCACACAGCGCATCTGGATTTGTCCCACACTGCATCTGAAAGACCGTGAGCGCCCGAACAGTCTGTTGTTTACCGGGCGCTCGGGTTCGGCACATCGCGGATCATTCAGGGGTACTCCCTTTATCGCAGAGATAGAGAAGGTAAAAAAGGGGGAGGGGTATGTCTGTATATTAAGAACAGTGTACAGGTAAATATGAGGGATGATATTAATAATGGAGCTATGGATGAGGCAGAATCCCTGTGGGTAGAACTTCAAAGGGAAGGCACTGTGGGGTAGGTAATATTCGGCGTATGCTATAGGCCCCCCAACCAGAGGGAGGAGGGGGAGACGTACCTCCTTTTACAGATAGGATTGGCAGCAAGGATGGGAAATGTCATTATAATGGGGGACTTTAATTATCCAGATATAGACTGGGCAGAAGGAACCGCGCATTCAGCCAAGGCTCGGCAGTTCCTAAATGTTTTGCAGGACAATTTCATGGGTCAGATGGTGAATGCACCGACAAGAAACAATGCGGTACTTGACCTACTGATTACCAACAATACAGACCTGCTTACGGATATAGAAATACGGGGCAACTTAGGAAACAGTGACCATAGGTCAATTAGTTTCAGTATTAATCATAGTAATAGGAAACATAAGGGTAATATAAGAACACTGAATTTCAAAAGAGCCAATTTCCCAAAACTGCTGTTAGAAAATATCAAATGGGATAGAACCCTGGGAACAAAGAGCACAGAGGAAAAATGGTAGTGCTTCAAGAGCATACTTAACAAAGGGATCGGCCAGTGCATTCCAAAGGGAAATAAATTTAAAAGAGCAAAACTAAACCCTGGGTGGCTAAACTCCAACATAAAAATGCATATTAATGCTAAAGAAAAGGCCTTCAAAAAATACAAGATTGAGAGGTCATTGGCAGCATTCAAGTATTACAAAGAGTGTAATAAAAATGTAAAGACGAAATCAAGGCGGCTAAAATAGAACACGAGAGACATCTAGCGGAAGAGAGTAAAAAGAACCCCAAACAATTCTTTAAGTATATAAACAGTAAGAAAGCGAGGCCAGAACACATTGGCCCCATAAAAGATGACAAAGGAAATATGGCCACAGAGGACAGAGAAAAGGTGGAAGTGTTAAATAATTTCTTCTCTTCAGTCTTCACAAAAGAATTGGGGGGCTACACTAACCCAGCTTGTAAGGTCAAAATAAATAATACACCTCAGCAAGTACCGCCATGGCTAACAGAAGATAGACTTAGAACCAAACTAGAGAAACTTAACATAAATAAGTCACCGGGACCGGATGGCTTGCACCCGAGGGTTCTTAAAGAGCTCAGCCAGGTGATTGCCAGACCATTATTCTTGATCTTTAGGGATAGTTTACAGATGGGTATGGTGCCAGCTGATTGGAAAAAAGCCAACATGATACCAACATTTAAAAAAGGGCAGAGATATATCCCGAGTAACTATAGGCCGGTCAGCCTAACATCAGTAGTCTGCAAGATTTTGGAGGGGATATTAAGGGACCACATACAAGACTTTAGTAATGAAAATAGTATTATTAGTAGTAATCAGCATGGATTCATGAAAAATTGTTCTTGCCAAACCAATCTATTAACCTTCTATGATGAAGTGAGCTGCCACCTAGATAAAGGTAAGCCTGTGGATGTGGTGTATCTGGACTTTGCAAAGGCCTTTGACACCGATCCCCACAAACGCTTACTGCTCAAACTAAGGAAGGTAGGTATGCACCATAAGGTTGAGTACCTGGATAGAGAACTGGTTCCAGGGGAGAGGGCAAAGGGTGTTGATTAATGGGGAGTACTCGGATTGGGCGGGTGTGGAAAGTGGGGTCCCCCAGGGTTCTTTCCTGGGACCAATCCTGTTTAATTTATTCATAAATGATCTAGAGGAGGGGATATCTAGTACAATCTCAGTATTTGTGGGTGATACTAAACTAAGCATGCCAATATCTTCTATGCAGGATGTGAAAACCTTACAAGCAGACCTGAACAAAATAATGGGGTGGGCAACTACATGGCAGATGAGGTTTAATGTTGAAAAATGTAAAGTAATGCACTTGGGTGCCAGAAACCAGAAAGCAAGCTACTCACTAGGGGGGAAACCTCTGGGTGAGTCTAGGATGGAAAAGGACCTGGGGGTACTGGTAGACAACAGGCTTGGCAGTGGCATGCAATGCCAAGCTGCTGCAAGCAGAACCAACAGAATACGGGGATGCATAAAAAAGGGGATTCACTCCAGAAATGAAGAGATTATTCTCCCTCTCTACAAGACTCTGGTCTGGCCACATCTGGAATATGCTGTCCAGTTCTGGGCACCGGTCCTCAGGAAGGATGTGCTGGACCTGGAGAGAGTCCAGAGAAGGGCAACAAAAGTAATGAGGGGAATGGAGGACATCAGCTGTGAGAAAAGACTACAAGCACTGAACTTATTCTCTCTGGAGAAGAGACGATTGAGGGGGGATATGATATCAATGTACAAATACTGTACTGGCGACCCTAGCATAAGGAACAAACTATTCAGAGAAACGGAATACAATAAGACACGTGGCCACTCACTAAAACTAGAGGAAAGGAGGTTTAACCTTAAAATACGTAGGGGGTTCTTCACTGTAAGAGCAGTAAGGATGTGGAATTCTCTTCCACAAGCAGTCGTATCAGCAGGGATCATCGAGAGTTTCAAAAAAATATTAGATGGGCACCTTAAAGACAACAACATACAGGGGTATACAATGTACGGTTAACAGCAAACACACACACATCATAGGTTGAACTGGATGGACGGATGTCTTTTTTCAACCTCATTAACTATGAATCTGTCCCACACCACATCTGTATCTGTCTGAATCTGTCACACAGCTCATCTGGATCCGTCACACAGGCCCGCCATCAGTAACCACATCTGGATCTGTCACACAGCACATCTGAATCTGTTACACAGGGCCGCCATCAGTAACTACATCTGGATCTGTCACACAGCCCATCTGGATCTGTTACACAGGGCTGCCATCAGTAACTACATCTGGATCTGTTACACAGGGCCGCCATCAGTAACTACATCTGGATCTGTCACACATCACATGTGGATCTGTCTGAATCTGTCACACAGTCCATCTGGATCTGTCACACAGGTAAGCCACCAGTGACCTGTCACACAGGCCTTCAGTACCACGATCAGAACCGCCATTAGTGACCTGTCACATAGGCCTTCAGTACCGCCATCTGTACTGCCATCAGTGACATGTCAAAAAGGCCTTCAGTACTGCCATCAGTGACATGTCACACAGTACCGCCATCAGTGACCTGTCACTCAGGCCCGCCATTAGTACCCCCATCAGTGACCTGTCACACTGGCCTGCCATCAGTACCCCCATCAGTGACCTGTTCAACAGGCTATCAGTACCGCCATCATGTCCAAAAGATTTTTTACATCTGAGGAGGCATATGCAATCCTTACTATGTCAGATGAGAACAGCGGGGAGCTCTCATCCTCTAAATCTGGAGCCAGAAGAGAGTAGTGGATCGGAGACTGAATCAGAGGAGGAAACTTTCCCTCCTAAAGGAATAGGGAGAACAACAAGATCATAAGACCTGCCTACCACCAGCAGTGCAATACACCCCATCGGCACCAACACAAACGGAGCTAGACCCCAAGAAGAGGAGCCCAGTACCAGCACTTCTGAGGAATGAGAAAGTGTTGGCCATAAAGTGGAGGGACAAGAAAGATGCAGGTCCGGTGGTGGGGAGCTGAGTATTGATAAGACGTACACATATTTACAGACATTGGAGTGATTTCTCACAAGGTCCATCTGGCAATTGCAAAGAGGCAACCTCACCCTGCTGAAGGGGTTCTAAGGGGATATATCCTCTGTGATTTTGGTTATGCTGATAGTGAAGAAGTCCCGTTCATGAGTCTGTAAACTGGATACTGGGTGATTTCACCTGCTAACGGCTGATGTGGGATGAATGGTGGGCACACTCTTAGATCCCAACAATATATATTTTTCTTTTTCCCCTTTTTTCTATGAATGCATATAATCCTGGATCCTGAGGAAGCCCCTGAACAGGGCGAAATGCTACGATCCCAAACAAAAATTTCAGGCAAGCGCTCACTCGACAGAGGAAGACTGGTGTGCTGCTCTCCTCAGGCAGGGAACTCCAAAACAGGTGCATGAAAGAAAGGAAAAGGAGGCGCAAACACCTAGTGCATTACCCGTGGTACTGTTTAAAATTATTTAATAAAATGCTGAATGCATACTCACAAACATGAAGAATAGAAATCGTGTTACAAATTCCCGTCACAAGTATGTTAGAACATGTCCTGGAAATTGCGACCACTAACGTGTTTTGGGAGTCAAGCTCCCTTCCTCAGAGCTGGTCAGGTCATAGCAGATTTTAAACAGTACCACAGGTAATGCACTAGGTATTTGCGCCTCCTTTTCCTTTCTTTCATGCGAAACGCGACGATCCTTAGGCATTTTACATATAGTTACATAGTAGGTGAGGTTGAATAAAGACAATAGTCCATCCAGTTCAACCTGTGTAGGTGTGTGTGACTGTAATCATCTAACATAGCCCTCAATCTCCTGATCCTTGAGATGTAAGTCTAAGAGTCTTTTGAAAGTCACCATACTACCCGCAGAAACCACCTCTTGTGGTAGACAATTCCACAATCTTGTAGCCCTAACAGTAAAGAACCCCCCACGTTGCCTGAGGTTAAAACGCTTCTCCTCTAATCGCATTGTATGTCCTCGAGTCCTCATGCAATTCCTTCGAATGAACAGCTTTTCTTCTAAGCTGAGATCCCCATTAAGATATTTATAAATTGCTATCATGTCCCCTCTCAGACGTCTTTTCTCCAGGGAAAATAAATCGAGCGATTGCAGCCGCTCTTCATAGGTAAGGTCCTCCAACCCCCTAATCAGTTTAGTTGCCCTTCTCTGGACTTTCTCCAGCTCCAACACATCCCTCCTGAGGACTGGCGACCAGAACTGGACAGAATACTCCAGATGCGGTCGGACCAGAGTTTTATAAAGTGGAAGGATTATAGTCTTATCTCTGGAATACATCCCTTTCTTTATGCATGCTAATATTCTGTTGGCTTTGGAAGCTGCCGCTTGGCATTGCATGCTGTTGCCTAATCTATCATCAACTAAGACTCCCAGATCTTTCTCCATTTTTGATTCCCCCAAGGGTTCCCCTCCTAACGTGTATTGTGTTTTTATGTTTTTGGTCCCCAAGTGCAAAACCTTACACTTCTCCACATTAAACCTCATTTGCCATGTCGTTGCCCACTCCGTAATTTTGTCCAGGTCATTCTGTAGGATATCTGCTTCATGCTGTGCAGTTATTGCCCTGGCCAATTTTGTGTCATCTGCAAAAACTGATAACGAACTACTGATCCCTTCCTCAATGCTGTTTATGAATAAATTGAACAAGGTTGGTCCCAGGACTGAGCCCTGGGGCACCCCACTTACTACCTCAGACCAGTCTGAGTATGCGCTGTTTATTACTACCCTTTGGACACGGCCTTTTAGCCAATTCCGTATCCAAGAGCAAACCCTGCTGTCGATACCTGCAGACCTTATTTTATAAATTAAGCGCTTGTGGGGAACTGTATCAAACGCCTTAGCGAAATACAAGTACACCACATCCACTGGTCTCCCCCTATCTAGCTCACAGCTCACTTCCTCGTAGAATGCTAAGAGATTGGTTTGACAAGATCGCCCATTTGTAAACCCGTGCTGGTTACTACTGATGATGTTGTTGTCTTTAGCATACTCTACGATATAGTCCCTTATCATCCCCTCCAAAAGTTTACATATTATTGATGTCAGACTGACAGGCCTATAATTTCCCGGGATATGTCTCTGGCCCTTTTTGAATATCGGAATCACGTTAGCCTTCCTCCAATCCCCTGGTACATCTCCTGTCCTAATACTGTCAGCAAAGATCAGGAACAGTGGTCTAGATATAACCATACTGAGTTCCTTGAGCACTCTCGGATGTACGCCATCCGGGCCTGGTGATTTGTTTGTGTTAAGTTTATCCAGTCTTTCCCTGATTTCCCCCTCTGTTAGCCATAGTGGCAAGTCCTGTGTATTACTACTAACCATACAGTCATGGTCAGTGTACCCTTCCTTTTCCTGCGTAAAGACTGACGAGAAAAAAGAATTCAGCACGGTTGCTTTTTCAGTGTCCTCTGTAACCATCCTCCCATCATCGCTAATTATGTGTGCAATATGCTCTGCCCTAGTTTTTTTGCTGTTGATATATTTAAAGAATTTCTTTGGGTTTTTTTTACTATCCTCCGCTATTTGTCTCTCAAAGTTGATTTTAGCCATCTTGATTTCGTGTTTACACTTCTTATTTTCCTCCTTGTATTGCTGGAAGGCCGATACGGTGCCCTCTGATTTATATTTCTTGAAGGCCAATTTTTTTCCCCTAATAAGTTTTTTAACGCTACGGTTTAGCCAGCCAGGTTTGGCTTTGTCTCTTCTAAATTTATTCCCCATAGGAATGCACTGCAAGATGCCTTTGCTTAATATTGTTCTAAAGCATTCCCATTTTTCCTCTGTGGTCAGTGATCCCAGGGTTTGGTCCCAGTTTACCCTTTCCATCAATGAGTACAATTTTGGAAAGTCTGCCCTTCTGAAGTTTAGGGTTCTTATGTTCCCCACTTGCCTTTTTATATTGTTATTTATACTAAATGTGATCATCCTGTGATCGCTAGAGCCCAGGTTGTCCTGGACTCCTACCTCCGAGATTATGTCTGGGTCATTAGTGATCAATAGATCCAGGATAGCATTCTCTCTAGTAGGGGAATCCACCAACTGCGACATGTAGTTATCCTGTAAGGTTTCCGTGAATAGCCGGGCCTTGTGCGAGTGTGCAGTCCCCTCTTCCCAGTCAATGTCGGGATAATTGAAGTCCCCCAATATGATGACTGATCCTAGTTTTGCCGCTTTACCTATTAGTGCTAAAAATTCCAGCTCTACCTCCTCCCCTTGGTTAGGTGGCCTATAGCAAACCCCCACAACTACTTTTCCCTTATCTTCTTCCCTATCGAGTTCAACCCACACAGATTCTAAATCCATGCTCATCCCATCCGTAATGTCACTCCTTTCTAGCACCTTTATATTGTTCTTGACATAGAGACATACCCCTCCCCCTCTTTTACCAACCCTGTCCTTCCGGTACACCGAATACCCTTGGATATTGGCCAGCCAGTCATGTGAGGGGTCGAACCAAGTCTCCGTTATTCCCACAAGGTCTATGTCCTCCTCATGTACTAACATGTCCAACTCATCCATCTTATTAGCTAGGCTCCTGGCATTAGCATATACCCCTCTTAGTTTTACGGAAGTTAAACGTGATTGGCGGTTTTGTTTATTTCTGTTTGGTCTGCTGTTCTCCCGCACAGACCCGCCAATTGATGTTGTTGACCTACTGTCGCTATTGACCCTACAACTGCCTTCATATAAACTGCATTTATATGCTATCTTTTGGATCTCACCAATATTGAGTTCATTAAATGTATATAGGATCATAATACTGTTGTACTGTCTATATGAAATGTTTTTAACTTTCTATACATTAATAAATTGTTGAAATTTTTTATATATGGATCTTTTATAAATTGTTATTCATAAGATCACCAGGCACCCTAAAATCCCCATTTTGTCCCTGTCGTTTTCTACATTTGGAGAGCGGACAGGAAACCCCATTATTTGATTTATTTGGGGATTGTGCCATGAATTTTGTGTTATAGCATTCCCCTCCTTTCCCTTTTGGACAAGAAAGATGTTTACATTATGTCCAATATCCACAATGACAACTTGGTGGAGATTCACAGAAGACACGGCCCCATTATAAAGCCTGAATGTGTCCAAGATTATACTCAGTTCATGGGGGGTGAATTTAAATGTCCTGATGCTGCAACCATATTTATCAACCTGAACGTCCCGTTACTGGTATAAAAAAGTTGCATTTCATCTATTTCAAATGGCCATGTATAATTCGTTTGCCTGGTATCAAAAGTCACCAGAAAACCAACCCAGCACCTACCTCAAATATATTGAAGACATTGTCAGCCCCAGGAAACATTCGCTCTGATAGTGTGAGTCAACTTCATGAGCAACATTTTCCCTATAACATCCCCCCCCCCCCCCACAGAATCGGGAAGAAGGCGCCAAAAGAAATGTCCTGTGTGCAGCAGAGGAGGAGTTAGAAGAGACTAGTTATCATTGTCCCTCCCAACCTAGCCTATGCATCGGAGAATGCTTCAGAATTTATCACACATCTCTAAGATATTAGTTCCCCTTATTTTTAACAGACTGCCATTTCCCAGTTTCAAAAACCTGTGCGGATCATTTGCCTGCTACTACGTTTATACCTTCTACATTAATTGACCCTGGCCTGTTTAACGATGATGCATTTGCCTGCCATTTTAAACCATGTTTCTGACTTCCACGTGCACCCACCTCAGCCTGTTTACCGACTATGCCTTTTTTTTTTTAAACTTTAACTTTATAAGATGAACAGGTCATACAAAGGCAAAACAGAACATCACAGACACAGTCTAGGGACATAATACCAGTGAGACTCAATAATCAGAAGCAAAGAAAACGAGTGTTGAGGGATCACATCTCAATGCATAATGACATCATAGAAAAAGGTTCAAACAACAGGGCGAAGTAAACCAAAAGGGAGTCAGGTAATTAAGGCAAAAAACACAGAGACATTGTCAGATTGTAAACATTACCCATGAGTAATCATTGAGAAAGCAGCCAGTATATCGAGAAGGTCTCGCATGCACATGTACACGGCGCCAGGGATAGGTCCTCCATGCTCACAGGCCCCTCTGTCTACACAATGTGGGAGAGCTAATGCTCCTCAATAGCACAGGTGTCAACCATAGCAACCCAGTCACCCCAAATTTTATTAAACTTATCCGGGCAACCCCTGGCTTCATACGTCAATTTATACAATGGAAGAACTTGATTAATCATATTTCTCTAGCGCTCATCGACAGACGTAGTCCTCGGTGATACACCACCTTCGGGTTATGTTACCTCCGCAGGAGCAGGACTAGACAGGAAATTAAAAAGCTCTGGCCACACCCTAGGGGCAGTCCCAGAGGGTATATCCTCTCTCTCTCTGCCTCAGCAAATCAGTTATTTTCTGTCTAGTTAGGAGTAAGGACCTAGATACCTTGCTGGGATCTTAGGTCCTGGCAAGAATTTTTTTCTAAAAGGATTTTTAGACAGCTTTTTTTCTCCAGTGTTCCTGTGAGATCTTCAAGCAAGAAAGCTGAACTGGGCGACGGGCTGGATGTCGAGATCCGGTGGTCACCCCAGTTCAGCCTACGAGCGCGTGCAGGCCATAGCTCCGCGCTGGGTCGGCCGCGACAAAGTCCCATTAAAAGGACTGAACCCGCGAGTTAAACGTCTCGCTGAAACGCCAAAGACCATGAGTCACGGCGTCCGTATCGGTCGACAGCCCTCCCGCCCCGGTGGAGAGGGGTACTGTCAGGAGTTGGTGCCCGCCTGGTTCCGGTATGGTGAGTAGTAGGTTCCCCCTTTTTCCCTGACGGGTTTGTGGTGAACGCGGGCCCCTCTCTGTATGGTAAGAAAGAGTTCTTTCTATCCTATAACATGTCACAAATCCTCCTACTTTGAGTGTGATTTTATGTGTGCAAAAAGCCAGGAGGCTTGGTTTGGGAGCTAACAATCTATTGTATACATGTTTTAAAGATGTAATCTGTGGCATTCTGGGAATCTTATGGGTCAAGTATAAGCTACCTACCAGTCAGAAGCCATGGACATGTAGACTGCCTTCCAAATCAGATCTCCAGCTATTAGCAGGCCTCCCGAACGGCCATGCGGTCCGCCAGGGCCGGTACCGCCAACCACGCCATATCCCCATGCAGAGAGAGTGTTGTGTGCCTGCAGCACACCGCTAGTCAGCACAGGCCGCCGCCATTTTTTTTTTGCTGGATCGCACGAGCCGCCATTTTGGCGTAGCCTCGTGTCTCCAGCATGGGGGCGGCCATGTTTGAGGTGATTCTACACCTCGTGGAGCTTGGGGGAGGCGCCGGAAGGCGTGCAGAGGGGCGGAGCCGCCTCCCTTCTTCCTGGGCAGCCAGCCAAAAGACTTCCTGTTTGTCTAAGACAGCGCTGTAAGCTGTTGCAGTTTAACTCTGAACATCAAGTGGTGAGCCTGGGGGTCTATCTCTCTCTCTCTCGATCGATAGGGATCCCTAGCAGGTAACACTAAGGGGTTTTTTTGTGGCACTGAGGGTTAAAAAAAAAAAAAAAAAAAAAAAGTTTTTTCTTTACTTTTGAATTATATCATCCAGGAAGTAACTGGAGTTATTATGGACCCTGCCACACATATTCCCCCACCTGTTTCCCTCGAGGGGGCCTCGGGACCCGCCGGTGCACAGAGTATAGAGTCATTTACAGCAATTTTGGAGTCTATGGTGGCTCGGGTGGAGGCGGCCTGTCAGGGACGGGGGTCAAGGAAGCGACCCCCGCCTACCCCTATACTATCTGACACCTCTGACTCTGATTCAGAGATGGTCACTGCAGTTGCAGGTTCCTCTGCAAGGGCTGTTATCCCAGGTAAAGCCCCCTCAGACAGTGAGGAGGACGCTTCTTCTCCTGCTATAATTCAGGAAGAAGCATTGGTGGACGCACTAGTTGTGGCAGTGCAAGAAACCTTAAAACTTGAGGCTTTACCGGCAGAGGCAACTGAAACAGAAAGGCCTTTTGGGACTAATAAGCCCATCAAGACGGCGAAGGCTTTTCCTGTACCTAAATGTTTTGGTAATCAGATTAAAGGAGAATGGGAGCATTCTAAACGTACCTTTACTATTTCCAAGCGTATTGCTAGACGCTATCCGTTTGAGGAATCCATCATTAAGAAATGGACGGTACCACCAGTCGTGGATCCGCCTATTTCCAGGCTGAATAAAGCCACGGTTATTCCAGTGGAGGACACTTCGTCCTTTAAGGATCCGGTGGATCGAAAGATAGAAGCGGAGTCCCGCACTATCTTTTCTCTGATAGGGTCAGCATTTAGACCAGTAATTGTTATTGGTCTAGTTTCCCAGACACTTACGGAATGGGCGAAAATGGTACGCCAAGATCTTAGGGGAAAAGATATTCCCCAGGAGACATCTGATTTGATAGAACAGATCATACAAGGGCTACGGTTTATCTGTGACGCAGCCTTGGACACTACTCCCTTGTTAGGGCATGCATCTAAGTTAGCAGTGATCCTCAGACGTGTGCTGTGGTTAAAATGCTGGTCAGCTGACCTAGGTTCCAAAAAGACTTTGACCAATCTCCCTTTTCAGGGGAATCGTCTATTTGGAGCCAACCTAGATGAAATCATTAAGGATGCCACCGGGGGCAAGAGTACTTTTTTGCCACAGGCTGCAAAAGTTAAGGGACCTCACAACAAGCGAGGACCTTTCTTTACCGCCCATAAAGGGCGCCCGGCTGGTACTCCCGGGAAAGGCAAGACTCCTCCAGGAGGGTTCAAGAAGGGATGGTCGGACAAGCAGAGGACCAACCCAGCCAAACCCGAAGTAAAGGAGTACACAGCCTGAAGGTGCGCCCCCACCCGATTTCAGGGTGGGGGGACGTTTTCACCGGTATTCAGGACATTAGATCGAGCATCTACCACTACTACCGGTGCGATTCTTCCCTTCCAACATTTAAGTACAGGAAGCGGTAGTTACCGTTCCCTGTATAGATCTTTTCCTTTACCTTTTCCTAAGATTAGTCCCGATACCTCACAGGAATCGGATCTGGTTGACCAGATAGGCCAAGTAGCCTCTAGTCGGGTGACTTCGGTCCCTGAGGTTCAACCAGAAAAGATCACCTTTCCTGATAACTATCAGGTATCTGATAAATGTGTGGGAACAGAAAACGACCAGACTTTCTCGGATGGTCGGGGCCAGATAGCTCTAGGGACGCCTGGTTCAGATCCTATCAGCGCCAGTGGTCCTAGAAATTCTAGGCTGGCCTCTTCAAGCCGGCCTGGCCGACTTGGACATGTTAGTCGCAGACGTTCCGTGGGAACTTCGTCTCAGGGAGTGTCTGTAGTCTCTAGGACCTATTTACCTTCGTGCTTTACAGTCGCTGGTTTTAATGGCCTGGCCATTGAGACCCAAGTACTGAAGGACAGAGGTTTGTCTACTTCAGTCATTCCTACCCTTATTAAAGCAAGGAAAGCGACTTCCAGCAAAGTCTATTATCACACATGGAAGACTTACATTGCGTGGTGCGAATCTTTAGGATTTCCTCCACGTACCTATTCGGTGTCTCGAATATTGGCCTTTTTGCAACAAGGGGTTGAGCAGAAGCTAGCCTTGAGCACCATCAAGGGTCAAGTTTCAGCATTAGCAATATTCTTTCAGAAACCTTTAGCTACCAAATCCTTGGTGCGGAATTTCATCCAGGGGGTGCGGCACCTGGCCCCTCCAGTCCGCGCGCCCTTACCGCCCTGGGATCTTAATTTGGTTTTGTCGGTTCTACAGAAACCTCCCTTTGAAAACATCAGGGAGATTCCCTTGCTTACTTTATCCCAGAAGGTGGCCTTCTTGGTGGCTATTACTTCTGCTCGCAGGGTGTCAGAACTGGCTGCATTATCATGCCAGTCCCCATACCTAGTGATTCATAGGGATAAGGTAGTACTTCATCCTAAGCCATCTTTTCTTCCTAAAGTGGTTTCAGATTTTCATCTGAATGAAGATATTGTACTACCTTCCTTGTGTCCTCAGCCCAAGCATCATCGGGAACATGCGTTGCATTCCTTGGATGTGGTTCGGGCAATCAGGGTATACCTGAAAGCTACGGAATCATTCCGTAAGACGGATTCACTTTTTGTGATCACGGATGGCCCCAGAAAGGGTTTGCCTGCATCTGCCGCGACCATTGCCAAATGGATTAGACAAACGGTGGTACAGGCTTATTCTATTAAGGGTCAGAGTCCTCCGTTCCCTGTTAGGGCGCACTCCACTCGAGCGCTCAGTACTTCCTGGGCCTTTCGCCATCAGGCGTCAGTGGTCCAGGTATGTAAGGCGGCCACTTGGTCGTCGGTACATACCTTTACTAAATTCTATAAAATTGATGTGACGGCATCGGCGGATGCCTCATTTGGCCGCAAGGTTTTGCAGGCCGCAATTTGAGGAGACCGGTGGTCTACCTCGAGGGTTTTTTTCTGTTTGAAAATTGTTTTGTTGAGTCTCATCATTAAGGATGAGCATTGTAAACTTCTAGTTGGCACCGGTTGGGCCTTCTAGATTGGGATTTGATTTCCATTTTCCCACCCCTCAGTTGTGATACTGCTCTGGGACGTCCCGAAGGTGGTGTATCACCGAGGACTACGTCTGTCGATGAGCGCTAGAGAAAAATGGATTTTTGTAAAATCTTACCGTAAAATCCTTTTCTCTTAGCTCATCGACAGACGTAGTCCCCGCCCCTCTGTTTTGGAGTTGGGTTGGGTTAAATTCTCTAAGCACTGCTTTTTCACATAACTGATTTGCTGAGGCAGAGAGAGAGAGGATATACCCTCTGGGACTGCCCCTAGGGTGTGGCCAGAGCTTTTTAATTTCCTGTCTAGTCCTACTCCTGCGGAGGTAACATAACCCGAAGGTGGTGTATCACCGAGGACTACGTCTGTCGATGAGCTAAGAGAAAAGGATTTTACGGTAAGATTTTACAAAAATCAATTTTTTTCCAAAAATTCAAAGATATGTTGGTAGTGCCTATCCACTGCATCACAATAGTTTTCCTGGCATAAAACAGTAAAAACCTCAAACATTGTTTCTGACTAGAATGCAGGCCCACCTCTTCCAAAATACCAAGGAGGCACAATTTGGGGTTGCACACATTAGGGAGATCAAAGTGTGTGGATATAAAATGAGTAACCTGAGACCAGAAGGGCCTGATTGTATCGCAGCCCCACAACATATGAAGCAAATCGCCCGTCATTGTACCGCACTTATGACAGTCTGCAGTAGACGTGCGCATAATGAGGAACAGTCTATGGGGGGTATAATACGTTTGATGAAAGATCCGTAACTGTATCAGTCTCTAGCGGATATAACCGTTGTGAAATACGTATTAAGCAGTTCTTCCCAGTCATCCTCCGATAAATTCGGAATATCTTTCACCCACCCGGCTCTGATGGCCTCCAGTCGTGAGGGCACACCACGGATCAGAATGCTATAATATGAGCTGATCAGTTTAGTGTGGACATCATACAGCAATTCTTTTTCCAGCAAGGAATTAGCAAGAGACACCGGGGCTGCACCAAACTGGGCCGCAGCCGCTTGTTGCAATTGCAAGTATCGGTAGTGCCAAGAGCCAGGCGCCTGAAAGTCCAGCTGAAACTGCGGGAATGTTTTGAAGACTCCATCGGAGAACAACTGGCGGGCATATTTAAGATCCCTACCTGCCCATGCAGTAGCATCCTGGGAATCACAAAAGTGAGGAAGACTGGGATTACACCACAAAGGCTGATTAGGTGAAAACAGCACCGCAGGTTCCTGCACCAAGGCGGTACATGAAACATAAATTTTAAGGGAGGATTCCAGGAGGGCCGTACCCCCAAAGGGAGCAACGGAACGTCGGTAAATAAGATTTGTCAGTGTCTCAAAGAAGACATCACTGCCGCCTTGCCCCTCTGAGGGAAGAGCCACCCATGGACATGCACCAATTGTGCAGCATAGTAATAAAGGCGCAGGTTCGGCAAGGCCAGGCCCCCAAGGGATACAGGCTTTTGGAGTGTGTTAATCGAAAGCCTGGGCATCTTAGGGTACCACAGAAACACAGAAATGAGAGAATCCACTTCCTTGAAGAAATGGTTCGGGATGAAAAGGGGGCAATTCGCCAAGATATATAAGAATTTGGGGAGCATAATCATTTTAAACAAGTTTACCCTTCCGGTCAGGGACAGCAGCAGATGCTTCCAGTGTTCCACTTTAGATTTAAACAGGTTCAGGCAAGGAAGAAGATTATTAGATACATACATAGAGAGAGGCTGCTGCACCACAACACCCAGATATCGGAAGGACATAGTAACTCGTAAAGGGCACGCGGCGGGTAAGGAGAGGGGAACGTCTGGGTCCACCGGGAACAGACTGGACTTAGACAACTCAAGAAGGCCCCAAAGTCTTGAATAAGACCCAGGACCTTCATCAGTGTGTTATATGGATCCGATAAACAGAACAACATGTCATCGGCATAAAGTGACACACGTTCCTCCAGATTGCCTATACGCATTCCTTGGATCTCCGTAGAGTTATGGAGGAGCTGTGCCAGAGGCTCTATAGCGATTGCGAAAAGGAGTGGGGATAAAGGGCAGCCTTGCCGCGTACCCCTATGTATGCGCAGCAACTGCGACACCGAGCCATTCACCCGAATGCGAGCCAGTGGTTGGTCATAGAGAATCCTCACCCAGATGAGGAACACCTTACCAAAACCAAACTTCTCCAGTGTATAGAACAAGTACGGCCACTCAACCGAGTCAAATGCTTTCTGCGTAACGAGCGACAACACCACTCTAGGCAGGGGAGAAGAGGACGGGACCTGTAGTTGGTAAATAAACGACGAATATTAGAATATGCGGAGCGTCCCGGAATAAAGCCCGTTTGATCCACCCCCACTATGGTTCTAACCTCCTTATTGAGGTGCAAAGCAAGAATTTTGGATAGAATCTTGAGTTCCACATTAAAGATATCGGGCGGTAAGAATCACAAAACTTCAAATCTTTATATGGCTTGGGGATCAACACTATGAGGGCTTCACGTAACGACTCAGGCAAGCGACCCATATCATATATGGATTTATAAAGGGCCAAAAGACGAGGCACCAACAATTCCCCATGATGCAAATACCACTCAACTGGGAAACCATCAGGTCCCGGGGTTTTGTGTTTAGGAAAAGTTTTTATTACAAACTCAATCTCCTCTACAGTTGTGGGCTCATCTAAGCTGGAGCTTTCGGCGTGTGTCAGGGTTCGGAAGGGAAACAAGTCCACATACTCATATAGTTCAGGAGGTGTATACTGAGCTCTAGATGTATATAAGTCAGAGCAATATGAAAGAAATGCTTGGAGTATGTCCTCTGTAGAGGAACACTGCCGATCATGTCCATCATATATCAGGGGTATAGTAACGGGGTCAGGAATGGGTCCTGCCAGAAACGCAAGAAGGTGGCCATTCTTGTCACCCGATTCAAAAATGCGCTGGGATTGGTACAGAAGCATCTTCTGGGTCTTATCCGTGAGGGCCAATTCATAGGCTCTCTGGGAAGAGCGCCATAACTGGTAATTGTCAGGAGTAGGGTCCAATATATAGGTTCGCTCGGATCTACTTAAAGCTTTTGCCGCGTCCTCAATATTGGCCGCAATAGCCTTTTTGAATCCCGCAACACCCTTCATATAGGCCCCCCGCAGTACCGCCTTAAAAGCATCCCATCGGACTAGATCCGGAGTGTCCCAGACATTCTCATCCCAGAAGTGAGACATGGCAGTCGTGCACTCCGCTGATACCATAGTGTTCTGTCTCAGCATCGATTGTACCTGTGACCTTCTTGTGGACCCAGTCTGAAAATGTGTGCAGCAGGTTGAATGATGGCTTTAACAGATAGTTTACTCAATGAATAAAGACTCCAGAGGTGTTCTCCAATGCTTCTTTATGCTTTAAGTTAGCAAAGGCATAAACATAGAGGCTTTTCCATAGGTAAATTTCCAATGAAGTTACACAGCTTCCACACTCTGCAGTCTCCTCATAACAACTAAACAAAATGGGAGTTACAGCAGGAAAATGGAGGTGGGAGCAACCAACTAGCCAGAAACAGCAGAGGTGTAAGGAAGGTACCAATAACATAGCATAACATAACATGTAAAAACAACTGCTAGACAGTTAAAGCTGCGTGGCAGCACACTCCCCGTCTGGTATCGTGAGATACCACTATACAATTATTTTCCATAAACATACAATTAACTTTGCATACAGTAGAATGCTATGTAGCCCTCTCCTCTAAGCTAACTATGCTAGAGGTCTAAGTGACTCCTACACATAACACTGAATCAGAATTTTTGGAAGCAGGCATAATTAGGACTGTCTCAGTGACTGGTCTCAGGAAGGTTTTTGGGCTCCCGTCCTTTACAATCCTGACTTCCACACTTCGGACCTTTCCATCATCACTAGCAATGGCCTTTGTAATAACTCCAACTGGCCACTGGATCCGATTGGTTTACTTGTCTTTTAGAAGAACCAGGTCCCCTTCCTTTAAGTTAGGCTTCTGGGTTTGCCGCTTTTTACGTCCTTGGAGAAGTGTGAGGTATTCCCTCCTCCATCTGTCCCAGAAACAATCTGCAAGGTATTGAGCGTATCTCCATTGACGTTTATATATGTCCTTTTCATCAAAGATGCTCTTTGGCGCTGGGATCTGTCCAATTTTCCGGCTCAATAATGCAGCTGGAGTTAAAACAGTCGGACATTCTGGGTCTGTGGATACAGCAGTCAACGGTCTTGAGTTGATTATTGCTGCGACCTCAGCAAGGAATGTAGTAAGTACTTCATGGGTAAGACGTGAAGAACTCACATCAAGCAACATAGAATCCAGTATGCGCCTTGCCATCCCAATCATACGTTCCCATGCTCCGCCCATGCGTGAAGCGTGTGGTGGGTTGAATTTCCACTGGTTTGCAGTGGCGGAGAAGGTGGCCCTTGGAGGTGGCTCTGTCTGAGAAGCTCGCTCCCGCAGGGGTTTGTTAATGCTCTGGGACGCTCTCTCGCTATAATTGAACTGGTTGGTCATTTTTCTCTCCTTCTTGTTCCTGGATGGTATTTCCTCACCTTCTGTCCATTCTTCACTAGCCTGAGCGTCAGACTTCCCATCTGTATCTTTGTCTCCCGGCTCTGTGGAGTCGTTGGTCTGAGTCTCTTCAATGACTCCCAACTTCGCCCCCTGTCGCCGCTCTTCATCAGAGTCTTTGTGTAACATGTTTCCATCCAGGGAGAAGTGTACGGCCAGCTGGTCCACGATGCTAATGGGTTTGTAGGTCCGTTCCTTAAAACTGTACCTCACAATGTTCTGGGGGGCATGAGGGTTGTTTGCAGTCAGGATACGAGTGAATTCCTCCTTAAGTTCAGCCTCGCTGAGTTCCAGCTGGTCCGGAGGCTTAACCAGAGTCTTGGCCTGCATTCATTCATCAGCTCCATCCCCCATATCTGTGGAGTCATCTTCATCCTCCAAATTTCTTATTGAGCAGATGTTGGAACTCAATGCTACAACTTCAGGCCGGATTTCCGGATCAGTATCTGGATCCTCCAGGTGGAAATCGATATCTTCTTCTGAGTTTGTAGAAGACTGGTCCATTAAAAACTTGGGTCTGTTCTAATTGTCCTTGAAGAACTCTTCATCCAAAATCTTGATGAACTCCTTGTCTTCGACTGAAGGAGCAATCTTGTTGTCATCACACGTAGTCTGGTACACTGAATCACCAAAGTTCTTTTGAGAAGTGAGCTTGCAGTTAATGCTTTGGAGTGCTTGATATGGAACTTCGTTTTTAAAATCAAGTCTTTCCTTCACATAATAGTGCGCTGGACATTTCATCAATCGACAGGTAACATTAGTTTTGTAGGAAGCTACATTCAAGAGCTTGTGAGATTGGTCTAAACAGACTTCTCCTATTATCACCCATCCAAGATCAAGTTTCTGGGCCCGAGGAGCATCATCTGGACCGTTACATAACTCTCTTATTTTATTAACTCTAGGAATGTCTCTCCCTAGTAGAATCAAAATCTTAACATCCTTGTTAAGTGGTGGAATGTAGTTAGCAATGTGACTCAAATGAGGGTGATGACGTGCAACCTCTGGTGTGGGGATTTCTTCTCTGTTGTTTGGTAGCTGATCACATTCGATTAGAGTTGGAAGAGGAAACTCTGTGTCCTCATATTCTGATGCAACTATGAAGCCATGGGCTCTTCTTCCAGAAGTATTGACCTTTCCTGCACATGTCTGCAAGGTATAAGACCAGGTCTCTCCTTGAATGTTGAATAGGTCAAAGAATTCTGTACTGGCCAATGAGCGATTGCTCTGATCGAGTATGGCATCCATTTTTATGGAATTTTGTTGACATCCTTCAGGAAAAACCCTTACAAGACATATCTTGCTACAAGACTTGCTATGAACATACATCTTGTGGTTACGGGGTCGGCATATTGCTCAGTTCTCTCCCCGCCATCATCTGATGTAGTCTTGGGGTTGCTGCCGGGTGAAGGTTTCCTTTTGAACAGGTCTGAATGAATAGCGTCCACATGTTTGGCACTGTTGCAGAGAGAACATCTGATGGCGATCTTAGTCTCTAGCTAAATGATCGGAGGATGCACAACACTTAAAACAGATATTATGCTCTTTGAGAAATGACTTGCGTTCTTCGATAGGCTTGTCCTTAAATGCACGACATTTGGAGAGAGAGTGTGGCGCATTATGAATAGGACACTGTTGACTAAGATTGCTAGCTTTAATGTCTGTAGCTAAGATGTTGGATGCTATGGTGGTCTTCCTCACGGCAATAGGATGCCTTAAATCCTTGAATTTACTGTTGATGTAATGCCGAAGATAGGGTCTGGTTCATGTGTTTGGTTTGACCATCTGTTTGCGGGTAATGTGAGGTAGAGAGTGAGAGCGTTACTCCCAGTTTCTTACAAAACGCTCTCCAGAATTGGGAAATGAACTGAGATCCGCGGTCTGAGACGATATTGGTAGGTATACCATGATGTTTCACAACGTGAGAAAGGAAGAGGGTAGACAGAGCTTCCGCTGTAGGTAATCCAGAGAGTGGTACAAAATGAGACATCTTTGAAAAGCGATCCACTATAACCCATATAGCAGTCATGCCATCAGATTTGGATCAGGGTTTGGATGCTGAAGAATTGGAGCCTTGCTGAACATACCCTTTAAAAGCTGAAAAGCTGGGGCGTGGCTTGGATGTAGAGCAGAGAAGACGTGTGCTCCGGGAGCTCCTGTCCTGATTACTTTAAACCCTTCCTGCTGCCTAAAATTGCTCGGACTTACCCTCGGGACTCCTCTCCAGGACGCGGTGCCTTTCTGCCATTCGCCCATGCCCTCCAAGCGCCGTCCTGCTGCTCCGCGGGCGAACTCTAAGGACTTGGCGCCCTCGGCCGCATGCTCTGACACCATCTTGGTGGAGCAGCTTCGCACACTTCTCACTGGCATGGCGGCGCCTCAGGTCCCTGAACCTTCTCCTGGCACGTCTGATCGTGTGGTGGGTCCTGACACGGAGGTCATCCTTCATGCCATAGAACACAGCAAGACGTCTCTGCTGGTACGTATCGACCACCTAGCGGAGGAATGTAACCTTATCCGCAACGACTTGGACAAGATCAGAGGGCGCCTCGTCGAGGCTGAGCAGCGGGTCTCCGCCGCTGAGGACACCTCTACTAGACACTCGATCTCCTGGACTGGTTGCAAGCCAAAGTAGATCTCCTTATGGCCAAAGCTGACGACGCCGAGAACTGTATGCGGTGCAATAACGTAAGGGTCCTACCTGAGGGAGCGGAGGGAGCTGCCCCGGCTGAATTCGCTGAGTGCTTCTTTAAGGATCTCTTGGGAATCATGGAGGTGTCCCCCACCTATGTAATGGAGAGGGCTTATCGAGTCCCCACTGGTAGGGGGATTCCGGGTGCCCCCCCAAGACCCTTCCTGATCCGCTTCCTGAACTTCAGGGACAGGGATAGGATCCTCGGCGAGGCCCGCAAACATCCTGACCTACGCTTCGAGAATGCTGCTGTGCACCTGTAGGCGGACTTCTCTGCGGATCTACAGAGGAAATGCAAGTCTTTCACGGATGTCCATCGTCGACTGCGGGAGAAGGGAGTGCAGTATGGTATGCTCTATCCGAGTCGCCTGCGAGTCACTCATGGCGGAGTGGTTCGCTTTTTCAATACACCGGAGGATGCGGATGCCTGGCTCGTGGCCCTGCGTTGAGGAGTTGGAGGTACTCTGGGGGTCCCCTTTTCTTTTTATTTTTCTCCTTTTGTCCTCCTAATCCCTCCCCAGTGGCCCCAGTAGTCATTAACTAACCTTCTACTTCATCTTCCTTACTCCGAGTGGACTCCTGCTGCTATTCAGACGCCAGATTTCCCTGCATTTTTCCTCCACTGACTGTACTGTCCTGTGATGATTGCCATACTACTACGTTGGATCCCTTACATATGGGGCTCCCACGGAGCGTGCCCTAGTTCTTCTCACCCCCGCTATTTTTTGCTTCTTTTTTGTGCATTTTGCCCCCTTTTTTTTATTCTGTTTGTTTTTCCACGGCTCGGACCCTTGAACTGATACGGGGTGGCAGCTGTTACCCCACTGACTGCTTCTGGGCTGGTGGACTGCTCGCCTGACGAGTACTCTTCCCTCGCTCTGCGCCAGATGACTACTGCCTAGGCCTTTTTCCTAGTCAGTGGTGTGTTGAGTTTCCTTTTGGGGATGAAGTCGACCCGAAGCACAGTTGCTTCCTGGCTGACAGGGGGTTCTGGGTTTTTTCTGTTTGTTTCTAATTTTGTTTTTTTGTCTGGCTGGATACCCATGCTACAATAAGCTATTTTATGTATTTTATGATGCTTCACTATTTCGTGTCATCTTACTGTGGGATGAAATCTGGGTTGATTGTTTCATTATGCTTGGGATTGAGGGGGTGGCATGGTTGGTCTCTCACCTGGCCCCTGGCTCCCCCCCCCCCCGTTGTACCTAGTTCTCCTGTTTTATGCTCCCTCCTTACATCATGGCGGGCCACATTAAAGTACTGTATTGGAATGTGCGGGGCCTCAATAATAAATTCAAACGTGCGCTTCTCTTTAAATATCTTCAGGCTTCCAAACCACATGTGGTCTTCCTCCAGGAGACCCATCTGACGGGGAGTGCTGTTTTGGCCCTGTGCAGGCGCTGGGTGAGTCATTCCTTCCACGCTACCTACTCCTCTTATGCCCGGGGGGGGTCTCGATTCTTGTGCATAAGGCTCTACCCTGTCATGTTGAGAGAGTTATCATGGACCCTAAGGGTCAGTATGTTATCCTTGCACTAGAGATTGAAGGCAGGCTGTTCCTCTTTGTAAATGTATATGTCCCTCCTCCCTTTTCTAGTGTTGTCTTGTACCACATTTTTGATCGTTTGGCTGAATTTTCTGCCCAGCGTATTTTTGTGGCCGGGGATTTTAATAATATACTGGATGGTGACTTGGACACATCGAATTCGAATCGTCAGTCCTGCTTGGAGCTGTGTACCTGGGCCTCGACCTTGCAGCTCATGGAACTGTGGCAGTGGAAACACCTGCAGGAGCGATCCTATTCTCATGTGTCCTCGTCGCATCATTCTGGTTCCTGGATTAACTTGGCATTCTGCTCCCCCTCGGTCTTGCCCCTGGTGCTGTCGGCTAGCTACCGGCCTGCCGGTCTCTCTGATCACTCGCCGATGGAAATTTCGCTGCGGTTGGGTGATCGGGGGGAGCGGGGCGGCTGGAGGCTGGGCTGTGGGTGGTTGCAGAACCAGCGAGTGGTGGAGGAGATGGCTGGCAAGATTGCACAATATTGGGAGGTTAATGACCTCACCTCGTCTGCCTTGGTGTGCTGGGATGCATTTAAGGCCACAGTCCATGGCGATTATATTTCCGCCGTTAAATCTGCCCGGGTGGAGGGCGCCGCTGTGTGGACGGACTTGGAGGAGGCGGTTACGACGTCTGAGGCGGTGTTTGCCTCGGATCCCTCCCCTACGGCGTACTCCTCCATGGCGCAGGCAAAGAGAGCCCTGCACTTGCATGTGTCGTTGGCCACTGAGGCGGAGGTGGAGTCGTTGCGGGCCAAGATCTTTGAGTCTGGAGACAAAAATGGCAGGCTTTTGGCTAATCTTTCTGCAGACTCTAGATTCCAGACTGTGGTACCTGTTATACAATCAGTGACTGGCAGCATCCTTAGGGATCCTGCTGAAATCCTTCTGGAATTCCGTGATTTCTTTGAGCGTGTGTATGGGGCGGACCCTCCCCCGCCGGGCGGTAGGGACTTGGGGTCTCTCGGAGAGTTGACATTACCTACTTTGTCTTCTGAGGACGTTGCTCTTCTGGAGGCTGAGTTCACCTTGGAGGAGGTTGAGCTGGCTATACGCTCCCTCCCTCCCGGGAAGACCCCTGGCACCGACGGCCTGCCGGGGGATTGGTACAAGATGTATGTCTCTGATCTTGCCCCCAGGCTTTTGCGGACATATGCCTCTTGCCTGGAGCTGGGAGCTCTTCCAGAGTCCATGTCCCAGGGACACATAGTTTTAATTCACAAACCTGAGAAGGACCCCCCGCTGTGTTCAGCCTACAGGCCCATATCTCTTTTGAACTATGACTTAAAAATACTTACCAAACTGCTTGCTACCAGGTTGATGAAGGTTCTCCCTTACTTGGTTAATATAGACCAGACTGGCTTTATGCCAGGCAAATCCACTGATATTAACATACGTAGAGTGTTTACACATTTGCAGGTCCCAGCGGAGGCACGGGGTACACGCGTGATGGTGGCTCTTGACTTGGAAAAGGCATTTGATTCAGTTGACTGGTCCTACATGACGATGGTGCTGGAGGCATTTGGCTTCGGCCCAGTATTTCGCAAATGGGTTGCCATGCTTTATGACCACCCTAGCGCACAAATTAAGTTGGGGGGTAGGCTGTCTTGTCCCTTTTCCATTGCGCAGGGCACCCGTCAGGGGTGCCCGCTCTCGCCGGCCTTGTTTTCCCTGGCAGTGGAGCCCCTGGCGGCGACTGTTCGCGGTTCTGGGGTGGTCGGGGGGATCTGGGTGGGGCCCCTGGAGGAGAAGTTGGCGCTTTATGCCGACGACATTGTTCTATTTCTCCGGGACCCCGGCCGGTCGCTCCGGTCGGCCCTGGACCTGCTGGCTGTTTTTTCTGATCTGTCTGGCCTGCGGGTAAATTGGGACAAGTCACTTATCCTTCCGGTGGACATGGGGGCTCGGGCTCACGCGGACTCTACTTTGCCCTTGTGTTGGACCGACAGGATTAAATACTTGGGTATTGTGATTTCCCCTGACATACAAGATTTTTGTGACCTTAATCTGTCTCCTCTATTGTCAAAATTTAGGGCTAAGCTGCGTTCCTGGGCTAATCTTCCTTTGACTCTGATAGGACGCATCAATTTTTGTCAAAATGAAACTGCTCCCTCCTCTTCTGTATGTGCTCCGCCATTCCCCGGTCTGGATACCTAAGACTGTATTTCGTCAGATTAATTCTCACATCCTTACTTTTCTGTGGGGTTCTCGCCCTACCAGACTACGACTGACAGTGTTACAGCAACCCTGGAATCGAGGGGGGTTGGCATGTCCGGATTTCTTCCGGTATTATGTGGCCGGACTTTTGACACATGCCCACAACCGGTTGATCTCCGACACTTCCAATACTGCGCTGGTTCTGGAGGCGGCTCTGGTTGGCTCCTATAAGGCACTGCGTAACCTACTGCTACGTGGAGTGAAGGCCCCGTACCCACTCTGTCTCGATGGTGACGGTGATCAGGGCATGGAAGCAGCAGTCTCCGTATGTTCAGACAGGACCTGGCCGCCATTCCCCTAACTCCCCATTATGGATGAATCCGGAGTTGCGGAGTTTTTCTCCATCCCGGATCCCTCTGTGTGGGCCACCAGGGGAATCCTCTATCTATCCCACATTTGCCGGGGAGAGACGCTTTTGACGTTTGATCAATTGAAGGCCGCTTTCTCTCTGCCCAACTCCCATTTCTTTCGTTACCTGCAGCTCCGACATGCTTTCCACAAGCAGTTTGGTGGCTCCCCCTGCGATTTTACCCTAGCTGACTTGGAGGCTATTCTCCGGAATGAGACGTTGAAAAAACCTCTCTCTACCATTTATAGTACCCTGCTCCCTAGCGTGCATTCTGGGTTGGAGGCCCTGCAGGCCTTTTGGGTGACGGAGGCCCCTGGCCTAGATACGCAGGATTGGGAGGATGTTTGGGATTATCCCTTCCGTCATTTGGTGGCCGCCAGGGACCGCCTGGTACAGTACAAAATCCTCCACCGATTGAATTTTACTCGGACTAGACTGCATAGGGCCTTCCCCCGACAAACCCGCGACCTGCTGGTGCTGTGGTGCAGTCGACCCCGCATATACGCACATGCTCTGGCATTGTCCGCCCCTGGTCGTGTACTGGACCAGAGTTCTGGACTTTGTGACTCAGGTGACCACCATCCGCATGCCTCTCAAGCTTGAATACTGTATTCTGGGACTGGTAAATGATTTAGCTCATTCAGTGGCCACTCGCACTCTCCTGGGCCTTTTGCTGTTTTACGCGAGGAAATTGGTGGTTATCAGATGGCGGAAGCCTGATGCGCCCACCGTTTCCGCGTGGAAATCCTTGATGAATTCGGTGATCCCACTATATAAGGCAACTTATGCCAACAGAGGCTGCCCACAGAAGTTTGCGGAGGTTTGGGCCATCTGGTTGGAATCTAGCAACACTACTAATGATGCTGGGGGCTCTGATGGGGTGACCCTGGGAACTTGATTTGTTTGGACTCCTCTTCCCCAGTGTACGGTGGAGTCGGACTCCTACCACTCTCATGGGCTCCTGGATTGTCCCGCTGTGAATGGATTATCACTGTCTGCTTAATCCTTAATGGTGAAGCTCGATCTTTTGTAGCAGCTGGGTGCAGCCTTGTTTGGGGATGTTTTTATGCCTTTTTGTATTGTTATGTTTTTTGTTGTTGAGCCAGGGAATGCCCAACGGCTCTGTTTTGTATTTTTTTTTTTCCCCAAAAACCTAATAAAAATAATTTTAAAAAAAGCTGATTCTGCTTCAGAGGGCCACAGTTTGCAATTGGTGCCTTTCCTAGTCATAGCAGTAAGGGGGGCAGCTATGGAGGCAAAACCCTTGATGAAACGCCTGTAGTAATTTGCAAACCCCAGAAAGCTTTGGAGTCCCTTCAAAGTGGTCGGTTGGGGCCTTTTGGAAACCAACACTATTTATGATGTATCCAAGAAAAGATATCTGGTTTTGATGGAAACTGCATTTCTCAATATTTGCATAAAGGTGGTTTTCTCTCAGCCGCTGTAATACTTGACTTACATGTGAGCGGTGCTCAAGGTGAGTCTTGGAAAAAATTAAGATATCATCCAGATAGATTATCACAAAACGGTTACTGAAGTCATGAAAAGTGTCATTCATGAAACGTTGGAAGATAGCAGGAGCGTTAGAGTCCAAATGGCATAACCAGATACTCATAGTGTCCATTGCGGGTGTTGAAAGCTGTCTTCCACTCGTCTCCCTCTCTAATTCGAACCAGATTCCCCCTCTGAGATCAAGTTTGGTGAAGAGAACGGTTCCCTTAAGCATATCAAATAACTCTAGAATAAGAGGCAATGGGTAGGAGTCCTTTACAGTGATCTGATTTAACCCTCGATAGTCTATGCATGGTCGGAGACCCCCATCCTTCTTTTCGACAAAGAAGAAACCTGACCCTACTGGAGAAGAAGAGGGTCGAATAAAACCTCTTTCCAAGTTGTCCTTTACATATTCCTCCATGGACTTTTGTTCAGGCAGAGACAGGGGATAGGTCCTTCCTTTGGGAAGAGGTGCTCCAGGGATCAGATTAATCGCACAGTCAAAAGAACGATGTGGATGTAAAACCTCTGCCTTTTTCTTGCAAAACACATCTGAAAATTCATGGTATTCATGAGGCAAGTTAGGAGGGATGGCCGCAGAAGCCAACAGACAACCAGAAAGTCTTGTGGGTCGAGATAAACAGTTCAAATAACAGGAAGACCCCCAAGAGGTTAATTCTCCCTTTACCTAATCAAAGGAAGGGTTGTGTTGTTGTAACCGAGGGTAGCGAAGGATAACAGGCAGAAGTGGGGAATCAATAACAGACAATGATTTCCTCTTTATGGAGTGCGCCTACCTGAAGGGTAATAGTGGTGGTCTCAAACTTGACAAGGCCATCTCCCAATGGCTATCCATTCAGGGTGGTAATATTCAGGGGTCTAGACTTTGAAACAAATGGGATGTTATTTTCTTTAGCAAAATTGTAATCCAAGAGTATACCAGCGGCTTCCGAATCTACAAAAGCCTCACAGGAGACAAGTTTAGAGGCTAAGTGGAAAGTTGCGGGTACAGTAATCTTGGTTTTGGAGGAAGTACTTGTAAGGTCTAACCCAGCTCCTCCGACACTGGTTAGACCCTGCCTTTTACTGGACGGGCTGGACAACCAGATAGCAAATGTCCTTTAAGTCCACAGTATAAGCATAAGCCCAATGCACGCCTCCTCTGTCTCTCTGATTCTGAGAAGTGGAGATGGCTGACTTCCATGGGTTCCACAGGAGACTTGGATTCAACAGAAATTTCAGGTTCAGGCTGAGGTGGTGCTTGAAAGTTAGGGGCCAAGCGATATACCGGCCTTGGAAGCTTATGAGTTCTGAGTCTCTCCTGCCACCTTTCATGATACCGGAGATCCAGACGAACACACAACTCTATGAATTTTTCAAGATCTTCTGGGGAGTCCTTATAGACCAATTCATCCTTAATGCAATCTGTAAGACCTTTACGGAAAGCTGCACGTAATGCCCCTGAGTCCCATTTGGTCTCAGCCGCCAGGGTACGGAACTCAATAGCATACTGTGCCACAGTCCTGTTACCTTGTTGTGTTTCCAAAAGTGAGCACTCAGCTGCAGAAGCTCTATCCAACTTGTCAAATACAGTCTGAAGAGAAGCCAGAAATCTATCAGCATCTTGCAGCACAGGATCATTGCATTCCAGGTAAGGAGAGACCCATGCCAGGGCTTTCCCGTTTAACAATGAAATTACAAATGTCACTTTGGCAGAAGAAGTACTGAAAGCCCCAGGGTTGTTGTGGAAGTGCAAATGACAAACGTTTATAAAAACCTCTGCAGTCCTCGGTGTCACCACCAACCTTTTCAGGTAAGGGAAGTTTGAGGGGCACAGAAGAGGTGGGTTGGATTGGAGCAGGAGTCTGGACAGATACAGAGGAGCCAGGCAAACAGGATTTTAGCATAGCACAAAGTTCATCTAGCTTAGCGTCCAGAGAAGAAATATGCTGTTCATGAGCTCCAATCAATTGTCCCTGATGCGTAAGTGCCTTAACAATCTCAGCAGGGTCCACTGACATTATGGCCCGTTTGTTGTGTTAGGTACCTGTTAGGTAAAGTCCGAAGTGGAGTTTGAGTGCTGAGGATTCAGGCGAAAATGTAGTCAGGGATCAGGCCAGCAACAGATCGGGCAAAGCGGTATCCAAACTTAATCCAAAGAATGGTCAGGCATGCAGAAGTCATACACACAAGCTGGCGGTGAAGTACAGATTCGGCAGGCTGAAGAGGGGTCAAGAATACAGGCAAAAGTTCATACACGAAAGTCTATCAAAGAGCAAGCAGCACACCCAGGAACAGGAAGATATTCCAAACAAATGGGCATTGAGGAACAGGAAGTGCTGCTTTTTGAAAGCTGAGTAAATTGTACATTGATCACAGCTGGTTAAATTGTACATTGTTTGCAGCTGGCAGCAGGTGGAGCTATTGAGTCCAAAAGTAAAACATCAGACTGGAAAATCACTGCACAAACTCCAGAGCTTCTTTGTGGCACAACAGATAAGGCTGCAAGCTATGGAACAGGGAAGCTCCCGGTTCAAGGACACCCAGGTACATGACAATCCCATCCAGTGGGCTGGGGGCGGGGCCCTAGAAGCTCCGTAGCCTACATGTGCTGAGGAGATCGGCGGCCATCTTAGTACACCCGGCACGGCCATTTTGCAGGGGATCCCATTTTGCGGTGGATCCCATTGCAAATCAATGGCGGCCATGTTCTTGGAGTCCCTAGAGGTGTTTTTTGTGGTGGTGGAGCCCCTCCCTATACCCTAGTGCTGACACTTATCTTATCTTTGAGGATCAAGATCGCTGCAGACACGTGCTGTGCAGATGTTCTGGGCCTTCCTGGTGCATCTTTAGTTGGGTGGTGAGTCAGGGGGGTCTCTCTCTCTGCTGGGGGTCTCTGTGCGTTCTGCCTGACCTCTTGGGGGCGCTATAACGCGGTGGGACATTTTGTTGCGGGGTTCCCCTGGTGCAACACGAACCCTGTGGAACATTTCCCCATCTGACCCCCTCAAGGAGGCCGCAGGGCCCTCCGGATCCCAGCTATCCATAGATGCACTAACGGCGGTCTTGGAATCCTTTGTGTCCCAGGTGGAGGTGGCCTGTAAAGAACAGGTGCCAAAAAACGCCCCCCGCCTACTCCTGCCTCATCCTATGTGTTAAATTCGGAATCTGATTCAGCCACCGCAGACATGGGTCTCCCTGCCAGGTCTACTACCTCGCGCCCTGTCTCCTCTGATAGTGGGGATGACTCCTCTCCCTCTGCCACTGTGCAAGAAAAGACGCTGGTGGACGCACTGGTTGTTTCTGTGCGTGAGACCCTGAAAATGGAGGATGCGACTTAGTGTAAGGTTCTGGCACTCTCAGTGCCTCCTATCACATCATTTCCGGGTGCTTTCCATCTACCTAGATAGATGAAGCACATATAGGTGTATTTCCCTTTAAGAGTGCTGACATCATCACTGAGCGCCGGACTGAACAGCTATTTAAATCACCAGCTCTCACTCACATGTGTTCGTTCAACCTGCTTTGTGCCTTGATGCTAACCTGTCTTGAAGCTCTCATGCTTGCAAGCATTCCTCGCTGTCGGAACCACGCTGCGCTAATCCCTGTATCCCGCTACCGGATCATCCGCTCTCGCCGAACCTCTCCTCTGCTACATTGCTACTAGTGATAAGTACCCCACAGGGGAAACCTCTATAACCTTCATACTAAAGCTTACACTATCTAGCTCTGCATACTAAGGACTATTACTACATCTGCATTATCTATGATTGCGAACCTATCTGCATCCCATCTGCTACTATCTTACTTTCAAGAACATTTCCTTTCAAGTGTCTGTCATCTACCATCTCTACCCAACCTCTCTCTTCAGCCTATCATCACTGTGTTACTATATACATAAGTCACTCTAGGAACATCTTATTGAGTGTGTGTATTTGCTTGCTGAATTGAGATCATCCACACATGATGAGTCTTTGGGAGTTGGGATTGGTGTCTCAGCGTTTCTCTACATGACTACTGAAGTGGAATATTTCTGCAGCTGTAAATCCACATCATACATAAAACGCAGGAGCGTTACACTGAGGCGCAGGTTACATTTGGCACTCACAAGCCATCCAGAGCAGTTAAGGTTTTCCCCCTTCCCGTGTATTTTGACAACATGGTCAAAAAAGAGTGGGACCGTCCAAGGAGTCCCCCTGGGGTGCCTAAGCGGATTGCTAGGCGATATCCCATTGAGGAGTCCCTTATGAAAAAGTGGACTGTGCCACCTACGCTGGACCCTCCGGTCTCCAGACTGATTAAAGCTACCATGATTCCAGTGGAGGATTCCCCGTCCTTTAAGCATCCGGCTGATAGAAAGGCGGAGTCTATGGCCCGCAATATGTACTCCCTGGCGGGGTCTGCACTCAGACCGGTGTTTACTATTGCCCTTGTGTCACAAACTTTGACTGAATGGACTAAGTTACTACGCTGTGACCTGGTGGGGGTACAACTTCCCTCTGCTTTTAATGAGCTGACAGACCAGTTGATTCAGGGGCTGCATTTTGTTTGTAATACCTCGCTGGATGCGGCTTCAATATTGGCGCGACTGTCGGTGTTGGCAGTGGTCTTCCGGAGTATACTTTGGCTAAAATGCTGGTCTGCGGATTAGACTTCTAAGAAGGCTTTGACTGATCTACCTTTTCAAGGTGATTGCCTGTTTTGGCGCTACCCTTGATGACATTATCAAAGGTCTTACAGGGGGTAAGAGTACTTTTCTCCCACAGGTTAAGAAGGGTAAGGACCCTCGTCGTAGACACATGAAAAGTCTTTTCGTTCCTCAAGGACGAGTGATAAAGAATCAAAGTCCTTCAGGGCCTCCTCGGGTGGCTTCAAGCAACCCTGGTCTGGAAAGCAGAAATTGGATTTCTCCAGTCCTGCAAATAAGGCCCACTTCGGCCTGAAGGTGCGCCCTCACCCGTATCTGGGGTGGGGGGACGTCTTTGCCGGTTCCTGGACCTGTGGTTATCCTGGATACGAGACAAGTGGGTTCACGAGGTAATACGGTCCGGTTACAAGATTGAGTTTCGATCTGTCCCTCTAGTAAGGTTTTTTCCTTCCAATGTGCGACTGTCCCCGGATTGCTTACAGGCTCTCTTTGGGGCAGTACAGGACCTGTTACAACAAGGGGTAATAGTTCCGGTTCCGTTCTCGGAACGTTTTCAGGGCTTTTACTCAAACCTGTTTAAGGTCCCTAGGAAGGAGGGCAGTGTGCGTCCTATTCTGGACCTGAAGGCACGGAATTGCTTCGTGCAAATTCAAAAATTCAAGATGAAATCTGTTTGCACGGTAGTGACTTCCCTACACCAGGGGGATTTCATGGCCTCCATAGACATCAAAGATGCCAACCTTCACATCCCAATATGTGCAGGACATCAATGGTTTCTGCGTTTTGCCGTGAGAGAGGATCACTATCAGGTTACCCTTTGGTCTCGCCTCTGCTCCTCGGATCTTCACAAAAGTGTTGGTTCCGGTCCTGGCTTTGTTACGCCTGTGGGGGATATCGGTCCTGGGTTACATGGACTATCTGCTTCTCCATGCGGAGTCTCCCACAGCGCTGGTGACAAACTTAGAGATCACTATGAGAACTCTGGAGGAGTTCGGTGGATTCTGAATCTCCAGAAGTCATCCCTGGTTCCTTCCGTAAGACTGGACTATCTGGGCCTGATTTTGGATTCGTTTTCAGCCAGGGTGTTTCTTCCTCCGGACAAACTTCAACAACTCCATTCTGTGATTCAGCTATTGCTGTCCAGCAAATGGTCGTTCCTTCGGACTTGTATGAGAGTTCTGAGACTGATGGTGTCGTCCTTCGAGGCGGTACCTTACGCTCAGTTTCTCTTGAGAATACTCCAGTAGGAATTTCTTCTCGAATAGAAAAAAGATCCAAGTTTTTCTAGACAATCAGATCCAGTTGAGCCAGGTGACCAGGGGTCCCTGTTATGGTGGCTTTGGTCCCCGACGCTCAAACAAGGAAAATCTTTTATCCCCATTTAATGGATAAATGTTCTGAAGCTGAGAGTGATCAGTCTTTGCCTAGTCCACTGGACGGAGCACCTTTGGGGCTGTCCAGTGCGTATTCAATCGGACAATGCCACGGCTGTGGCTTATGTGAATCACCAAGGGGGCATCAGAGGTGTCCTTGTGGCCTTAGAGGTGGTGAGCATCCTTCGATGGGCGGAACTCTTTGTTCCAGCTCTCTCCTCTGTTCACATTCCAGGAGTGGAAAATTGGTAGGTGGATTACCTTGGTCAGCAGACATTGGCTCCAGGGGAATGGTCTCTCCATCTGGAGGTGTTCCAGCAGCTGTGCCTTCGTTGGGGCACTCCAGACGTAGATCTGTTGGCATCTTGGAGCAACAGGAAAGTGCAGAGGTTTGTGGCCCGCTCTCGGGACCCTCTGGCAGACGCCACAGACGCGCTGGTGGCTCCGTGGGCTCAGTATCGGCTGCTGTATGCTTTTTCTACGCTCAAGTTGCTGTCAAAACGTCTTCGCAGGATCGAGGTGGAAGGGATTCCCGCCATCCTTGTGGCTACAGAATGGCCTCGCTGGGCTTGGTACGCCGACCTCCCCAGGCTAGTCACAGACGTTCCTTGGAGACTTCCTCTCAGGGAGGATCTGCTGTCTCAAGGACCAAACGGGGGGTTGATCAAAATTTGGCCTTGAGTACTATCAAGGGTCAGGTTTCGGCCTTGGCAATTTTTTTTCCAAAGACCATTAGCCACCCATTTCCTGGTATGTAGTTTTATCCAGGGGGTGTGACAATTGGCTCCTTCGGTGCGACCTCCGTTGCCACATTGGGATCTTAATTTGGTACTGTCGGTTCTCCAGAAACTTCTCTTTGAAAATTTTCAGGAGATTACCCTGCTTACTTTATCTCAGAAGGTGGCCTTCTTGGTGGCTATTACTTCTTTGCACGGGGTGTCGGAACTGGCAGCGTTGTCCTGTTGTTCTTCCTATCTGGTGGTTCACAGGGATAAAGTGGTACTTCATCCAAATCCGTCCTTCCTTCCGAAGGTGGTTTCCAGTTTCCATTTAAATGAGGACATTGTGTTTCCCTCCTTGTGTCCTAAGCCTAAACATCCTAAGGAATTTGCATTGCATACTTTCGATGTGGTTCGGGCAATCAGGGTGTACTTGGTGACTACAGAGTCTTTTCGAAGGTCAGATTCGCTCTTTGTTCTCACAGATTGACCAATGAAAGGGCTGCCTGTGTCTGCTGCCACTGTTTCCAGATAGATCAGACAGACGGTTGTGCAGGCTTATTAAATTAAGGGTCAGGTTCCACCTTTCCCTGTTATGGCGCTCTCTACTTGGGAGCTTAGTGCTTCCTGGGCTTTTCGCCATCAGGCATCTGTGGTTCAGGTTTGCAAGGCGGCTACCTGGTCGTCTGTTCATACTTTCACAAAGTTTTATAAGGTGGATGTGATGGCATCTGCAGATGCTTTCTTTGGCCGCAAAGTTTTGCAGGCCGCCGTTTAAGGGCGTTTTTAGTCTCCCTTGAGAGTGCGAACTGTTTTTTCAGGTGGGTCTCATCTTGTTGTTCTGATAAGTCATATGTTACAAAGAAAATGGCCTCTGCCCCCACCTATAACTGGCCTTCATAGCAACGAACACATGGAAGGGCAACGCACATGAAACAAACAAAGATAAAATTCCCAGTTCAATTTGCCAACCAGTCTGCTTACCAACCAAATTGGCCTGTCTAACAGTTTGCGTCAATACAGGGGTTTAGTTAGCACACATTTGCAAACGCATGTGAAAGCTGCAGGGCCACGTCAAGGCTCCCTGTTACCTGCAGTCCTAACTCTAATGAATTTTAAAGAGTCTCCACAGTGGGAGCACATGCAAGCTAATGGATAGATAGGGGGCAGGTGAGCCTGGAGGTGGCCCATCCCTCCTGAAAGGTAATTGGGGGCATAATGGGAGCCCAGCTGATAGTATTACAGCAAAGGCACCCAGTATGTCCACTCACCAGTACACATATACAACAAAGAAAATGGCCTCTGCCCCCACCTATAACTGGCCTTCATAGCAAAGAACACATGGAAGGGCAACGCACATGAAACAAACAAAGATAAAATTCCCAGTTCAATTTGCCAACCAGTCTGCTTACCAACCAAATTGGCCTGTCTAACAGTTTGCGTCAATACAGGGGTTTAGTTAGCACACATTTGCAAACGCATGTGAAAGCTGCAGGGCCACGTCAAGGCTCCCTGTTACCTGCAGTCCTAACTCTAATGAATTTTAAAGAGTCTCCACAGTGGGAGCACATGCAAGCTAATGGATAGATAGGGGGCAGGTGAGCCTGGAGGTGGCCCATCCCTCACCTGCCCCCTATCTATCCATTAGCTTGCATGTGCTCCCACTGTGGAGACTCTTTAAAATTCATTAGAGTTAGGACTGCAGGTAACAGGGAGCCTTGACGTGGCCCTGCAGCTTTCACATGCGTTTGCAAATGTGTGCTAACTAAACCCCTGTATTGACGCAAACTGTTAGACAGGCCAATTTGGTTGGTAAGCAGACTGGTTGGCAAATTGAACTGGGAATTTTATCTTTGTTTGTTTCATGTGCGTTGCCCTTCCATGTGTTCTTTGCTATGAAGGCCAGTTATAGGTGGGGGCAGAGGCCATTTTCTTTGTTGTATATGTGTACTGGTGAGTGAACATACTAGGTGCCTTTGCTGTAATACTATCAGCTGGGCTCCCATTATGCCCCCAATTACCTTTCAGGAGGGATGGGCCACCTCCAGGCTCACCTGCCCCCTATCTATCCATTAGCTTGCATGTGCTCCCACTGTGGAGACTCTTTAAAATTCATTAGAGTTAGGACTGCAGGTAACAGGGAGCCTTGACGTGGCCCTGCAGCTTTCACATGCATTTGCAAATGTGTGCTAACTAAACCCCTGTATTGACGCAAACTGTTAGACAGGCCAATTTGGTTGGTAAGCAGACTGGTTGGCAAATTGAACTGGGAATTTTATCTTTGTTTGTTTCATCTGATAAGTCATATGTTGCCTTGTTGGCTGTGGTTCAGCCTTGGGGATATCTTTTCTGCTGTTCCCACCCCTCATGTTTTATGGCACTGCTTTGGGACATCCCTACTGCTATTGAGAACAGAAGACTGTGTCCGTCAATGAACGATAGAGAAAATGGGATTTTTGTCTTACCGTAAAATCCTTTTCTCTGAAGTTCATTGACAGACGCAGTACCCGCCCCTCTATTATTGAGTTGGGTTTGTATTGTTTTCTCTGACACTGCTTTGATACAAAACTGACATCCTATAGCAGGGAGAGAGGGTATACCCCCTGGGACTGCCCATAGGCATAGCCAGAACTTTTTTCTGCCTGGTGTCCTACTCCTGTAGGGGGAAGCATAACCCTACTCCAATTTAGAACAGAAGACTGCGTCTGTCAATGAACTTCAGAGAAAAGGATTTTACGGCAAGACAAAATCCCATTATTTGTCAGCAAACACATACAACAGGCTATGTCTTCCGGTTCAGCTCAGACAAGATAGGTGCAGCTTCTTTTCGGTACAATACCCAGTCCTAACACCAAAGTAAAAATCTGCTTAGCTTCAGCACATCTTCTAAGTCCAACAAAAGGCAGGTTCACCAACCAGGTATGTTTCAGACAAGCAAGTCTTTCAGTAATATTCAAGGCTGCATACAGGTCTCCTCTCTGTAGACACCAACCACCACCCTCTCTCTCAGTGCACCTGATTATTAATCAGAGCTGTAGTGGAAGAACCTGACCTCTACAATTAATCCCCTGCCCCAGGGTGACTGTCCACAGAGTGTGAACTTGTTAATTTATTAAGTGTTTGGTTTCTTTTCCTTTAATTCTGACATGCATACAGTATTTGTTTTATAACACGTTTTTTCCCTCACCTAAACAAACATGTGAGCATATAAATGAGGAGGATAATAAGGGATTACCTAACTCTCTTTTTTAAAGGGGTAGTTTATCATACCAATTTTGGCTTCATTACGTTTACTGAACTGGAAAACACATGCAGTCAATGAAGTCTGAAGACACATATTTACTCAGTGTTGGTGGGTTATAATGACAGCTTGAACCTACCTGCACCTATTATAAACAAGTCGACAATCACAAATCTCTTGTTTTGAGCCCTTGTGTTTCAATTACTTAAATTGGTTGATTGGTGATACAGTTGGAGCAAAGTAGCAGAATCAATCTTTGTACAGTATACCACGACTGAGACTTTTTCCTTTACCTTTCTTCTTTCTTTAGCTCTTTTAGATCTTCCTATTCAGCCATCAAAGGAAGTGGTGGGTTTTGGTCACACTTCTACATCATCAGCTCAACATTTGCCCTTTAGATTTTATGAACATTCTCGTCGTGTTGGAAGTGACCCTACAGTACAGCGCTCTGTCTTTGCATCAGTTGACAAAGTACCAGGTGAGTACGGTCTTTATGTATAAAAGGACTCCATTGCTTCAGCCATAAAGCTTATTGTGGACTTAAAATGTATTTCCAATTTTGCAGCCAAATTGACATAACACCTCATTTAGAACTGTTACATGTCCCAATTCACCTAGTATAAATAAAATAAAAATTGCAACTTATCTTTTTTTAGATAATTTTTTATAGGCGTTCTAGCAAGAAAACATTTGACTTAGTTCTCTTTGTTATGATGGGACTGGGGAGCTGTGTTTGCCATAAATAACCCTGTCTCTATTGTGCAGGCTATTTATGGCAAACACCGCTCCCCCACAGTTATACTAGATTTTAAAAATCGTTTAGGGTTTCAAAACTGAGCTTCTCTGTTGCATGTTAATGAGAACTGGATTAAGCCAGGGCGCAACCTTTCTATAGGAACAGTTCAAACTGAAATAATTGAGTAATTCTTGCCATGACAAGTTCTCCTCAAACATGTCCAAATAGAAGTTTAAAAAAAAAAACATTTTAAGTGTGCTGTGAATAGCAACCATATGGTAGGGTTTCCCCATTTTTGACTGCAAAAGTGGAAATACACTTTAGGGATACATCAATACACCTACTGAGGGCCATGACTATTAAAGTGATAAGATATATTTTTTTAAATTAACAAACATGGTATACTTACCTGCTCTGTGCAATGGATTTGCACAGAGCAATCCCCCACCCTCCTCTTCTTGGATCCCCGCCAGCACTTATGGCTGCTCCTACCTGCTGAGTGCCCCCACAGAAAGCCGCTTGCTATTGGGGCACTTGTGCAGGCTTGCTCCTGAGCCTCGCTCTTTGTGTCCATTGACAAACACAGTGTGGCTCGGCCCCACCCCCTGCTCCTTCCTTACTGATTTAATTAACAGCAGCAGGAGCCAATGGCTCCCGCTGCTGCCTCTGAGCCAGTGGGAAGAGAGAGCAGCCCCACACTCACATCATATATGCCTTTCCCAATGCTGACAAACATACCTCCCTGCCACCACCTGGCTAACAGCACGTCACCCCTTCAGCCCACTAACGAGCACCCCCCACACAGCAAATACCCCCACCTTTGTATCACATGTTGGTCTACATCCTATCACTCACATTCTCTTTTGGGCATACTTCTTGCTTTCATACACTCCTTACCCCTCTCTTTTACATCTGCCATCATACCCTGTGCATTCCTCTCCTGTTCTTAGTGCTTGCTGTCATATGCTCTGCACACCCCTCAATCCCATACTGCCTGCCTTTATAAACTTTGCACACCCTTTCCTGCACATACTGCTTACCATCATATCCTCCGCAGCCCTCTCCTGCACATACCATTTGCTGTCATACCCTCCATACTTATCTCCTGCACCTAATGCTTACCATTATATCCTCTGTACATACTGCCTGCTGTCTTATCTTCTGCACTTCTCTCCTGTAAATGCTGCCTGACATAATACATCTGCACTCCTTTTCTTTACATAACATACTGCCCACTGTCATACCCTCTGCCATGCCAATAATGCTCACTACACACCTTCATACTCTCTGACACTCTTCTTTGGCACATACTGTCTAAAATCATACCCTTCATCATTCCACATTTGCATACTTCCCACTTTCATACACTTCGCACTCCTGTTCTGCACAATACTGCTCATCATCATACCCTCTGCACTTCTTTCCTGCACATGCCATTTAATATCACACCCTCCACACTACTCTAATTACCCACTAAAACCGTTATTAACTACTTTAATACAGGACACTCAGTCATGCAACACTGTACCCAAACAAAATTTTTATCATGTTTTGAGACAGATAGAGCTTTCTTTTGGTAATATTTAACCTCTACTGGGTTTTTGTATTTTTTTTGCAGTCTAATCTAAAAAAAAAAAAACTGAACATTTTGAAAAAAAAAACACATTTTTTTTTAGTTTCTTTTGTAAAATTTTGCAAATAACTAATTTAATACATTTATACTGCTACATATCTTTGGTTAAAAAAAAATAACCCAAATCTGTGTATAATATTTAGTCTGTGTGAAAGTGTACATCATGCAAAAACTGATCAATCCTGATGTACTGACTACCTATTCATTTCTTGAGGCCCTAAAATGACAGTATAAATTGTCCCTTTTTGGAAAGTGGACAGTCCAAGATATTTAGTAAGAGGCATTGGTGAGTTTTTTGAAGTTGTCATTTTTTGCCACAATTCTTTGGAAAATTAAAAAATATTAATTTTTTTTTTTTACATAAATTGTCATATTAAGTTATTTCTCACACTCTGGATAGGCATACTTGCAATTAAACCCCAAAACACAATCTGCTACTCTTGAGTAAGGAGATACCATATGTGTGCGACTTTTTCACAGTCTAGCCACAGAGAGGCTATCCAAGGAACACCTTCAGGTGTTATAGGGGCATAAATTACACATCTAATTTCTTGACTATCTATCATATATTTGTAGGCCCTAGAGCACCAGGAATAATGGAAATACCCACAAAATGACCACGTTTTGGAAACAAGCGCCCCAATATATATAGTATGAGGCATAATGAGTCTTTTGAACACATCATTTTTTTTAACACATTTTTGGAAAGTGTCAAAAGAAAGTGAAAACTTATTTTTTTTTTAACACAAAGTTGTCAATTTATAGGATACACTATATTATCAAAAGTATTCAGAGGTCAAAAAGTTTGGGAACTCACCCAAGATTCCCTCTCAAAAGTACCTAAAATGCCTGTATTCTGTGCTAAACAGTGCAAATATCAATATATAAACTATAATCATGTAGATAGTGCTATTACCAATGTGTTTATGTTAAACAAAAGCCATTGTAACGGATCAACCGGCACCCTGGCTGGGTACCTCCGTTGACAGGTGCTCCTTGTGCTTCCCCCGTTGACAGGTGCTCCTAGTGCTTCCCGGGGGCTCCAAGCACTCCACCAGACACCATAACCACCACAGACCCCACGAACCGCCGCAGCTTGCTTGGGGTCTCGCCGTCTCCTACCCACCCTGAACCTCCGACAAGGCTCCAGGTTTCAGTGGGTGAACCTTGCTTTCCCCAGAGAGTGAAGCAGGAACAAGGTCTTACAAGAGCTTAGTGATTATCCAAGGGAGTATGAAGAGCATAGCAATCTCTTGTAGCATATTCCCCCAAACATGAGTCGACACTTCATGAAGGGGTAAAAACAGACTTTTATACAGTTTTCCCCCACAAGGTTACCACCCAGGTGGACCTTGTGGAGAACAGGACATGACATTCACAATTCAATGAAAACAGAGTTTTACTCTCCCATACAGTGTACACAATGGACATGGTACAGGAGGTGGTCAGAGGCTGTTGACATGGTACAGGAGGTGGTCAGAGGCTTTGGACCTGGTACATGAGTTGGTCAGAGGCTGTGGATATGGTACAGGAGGTGGTCAGAGGCTGTGGATATGGTACAGGAGGTGGTCAGAGGCTGTGGACATGGTACAGGAGGGGGTCAGAGGCTGTGGATATGGTACAGGAGGTGGTCAGAGGCTGTGGACATGGTACAGGAGGTGGTCAGAGGCTGTGGACATGATACAGGAGGTGGTCAGAAGATTTGTACTTGATACAGGAGGGGGTCAGAGGCTGTGGACATGGTACAGGAGATGGTCAGAGGCTGTGGATATGATACAGGAGGTGGTCAGAAGCTGTGGACATGATACAGGAAGTGGTCAGAGGCTGTGGACATGGTACAGGCAAGGCAGCTGTTAGAAATCATGGGGCCTCATACAGCCTACTTGACAGGGCCCCCCATCTAACCGGCCTGGGGCCTTAGCCCAACCACCGCTCCCCCTAGCCGGGAGGCAGCGAGCAGAGAAAAAGAAGACAGCATGGAATGTATGCCTTGGAGAAATAAGGATGTGGCAAAACAGTGTGAACTGTCAGTTGCGACATGAATAATCGGATCACATAGGTGTGAACACCCATGCGATCCGATTCTGGACCGACCAAAAAAGGGTCCTGTGCGAGTTGTGTCTGAATGCGATGCAAATTCAGCCATACAATCTGTATGGCTGAATTTGCATCGCACACACATCGCATGTGATTTGCAGAGCAGTGCGCTCAGAATCACATGCGATGTCTGTCATCGCACATATGTGAACCGGCGCTAAGACAAGAATTTAAATGCAACATTGTTAGCCCCCCCACCCCCAGTACCTGGTCTGGGCGCTATCTTCTGTCTGCGGCCTGGGTGCAGGGCTTGTCCTTCAGGTGGTTCCTCCTGGAGCTGGGAGCCCAGAGACCAGCTGAGCACTGCTGGTACATCTGGTCCTCTCCCTTCCTGCTGGGCAACTAGGGCTGGAGGGGGGGTGGGGTGGGTGAGGTAGAGCAGACAGGGACTCCCAAATCCTGGCAGTGTCCACCAATTAGACAATCCCCCCACCTGTGCAGCTTTTTCGAAAAAAAAAAAAAAAATGTCTCCGGGCCCCCTGTGTGGGAGCGGGGACAGTAAGTGGACTATTTTATCAGTTTAAGGTTTAGGCGGATCAATCCGCCGCAGTGTTCCCAGCCTGTCATGGTCTATTCATATTGAAGAGGCCGGTGACCAGGCTTCAGCTGTGCAGCGCGCTGCGGCCGATTAATCCGACTAAACCCAAAACGGAGAAAATAGTCCACTTACTTTCCCAGCTCCCACGGAACACAGGGGGCCAGGAGACATTTCTTTTCTAAATAGCTGCAAAGCGGTGGTTGTCTAATGGCTGGTGGACCCCTTGACAGTGGCCCTGCCTGCAGGTGCAGATGCTAATGGGAACGGCGTTCCTGCTGTGAAAAAAGTATGGGAGGGGGCGTGTCTGGACGCTGGCCAAGATGGCCGCATGAAGAGGGAGCTCCGTTCCAGCAAAAAGCTAATCTACAGCCATCCACTCACCAGGCCTCCGGATCGACGCATGGGCTTCTCCCCCCGGAGCTGACAAGGTCTAGGGAGCCAGCCATCCTCCTATTTTCCCCATCCTGTCGGGGATCACGCCGGACCGGCGCCTGCGGCCTACCCATGCCATCGCGGCCTACCTGGATCCGGGGACGGTAAGAGACCTCCGTGGCAGTCTTCCCCCTATGGTATTCTATTAGCCGCCAGGCCCGTTGTTCTGCTGTGGACCCCCCTCTCCGCGGGAGGACGTTTCAGGCCGCCGCTGCCCACCATCTTGCCGCCCACCCTACACCCACCTTCGGCCCTGAGGAGTCCTGGAAGACCCACCTAGCCACAGAGAGTTCACTGGGGGTCCCATCCTCTCCCCCCTGCTGTGTTGCTGCTGCTCAGGGGCACGCTCTGCTCCTCCAGATTCCCACTGCTGAGGGAGGCTGTGGCCTGGACAAGGACTCTTTGCTGCTGTTATCCTGCGGACGGTGGGGGGAGGGGGTCCTGAAGCCTGTATACTGGCCCCCTTTCAATTGCCATCTTTACCTGCCTACTACCTCCCAACCCCTGCAGAACATTGCTCACAGCCCCTGCAGAGTATTGCTCACAGCCCCTGCAGAGTATTGCTCACAGCCCCTGCAGAGTATTGCTCACAGCCCCTGCAGAGTATTGCTCACAACCCCTGCAGAGTATTGCTCACAACCCCTGCAGAGTATTGCTCACAGCACCTGCAAAATATTGCTCACAGCCCCTGCAGAGTATTGCTCACAACCCCTGCAGAGTATTGCTCATAGCCCCTGCTGAGTTTCCCTCAGTCTGACAAGGGCCTGTCTGCTGCTTCTGAGGCTTCACAGCTACATCTTCATAGCTCTGCAGAGTATTGCACCAGGCCTCCACTCCTTGCCTCACGAATACCTGTGCCAGATCATGTGTCTCTGCTCCTCTTTTGCTGTGGATTACTAAGCTCAAATTTATCCTACATTGACAGACTTGCACTACCTGCCCGTGTCTTCATTCCCGTGTGGATTTCATTGCAACTGATTTGAAGACACTGGTCATGCGGTGCTGAGCCACGAGATCATCCGGCTCCAACAGTTACGTATTAGTCTAGCTACACCTACCATATACATGTCGGCGGGCAATTCCCATCCCCCCGACCCTTCAGACCTTCAACAGAGCTCTATGCAACCGTACCTGCTGCGCACTGCGCCAACGGAACCCCGCTCCCCTAGACCTGACAAGATGGCGACCGGTCGCGCAGTGGGGAAAGCTAAACCCCCCCTCCACCGTCTCAGCCGGCTTCCCTTGGTGTGGACGCGGGTTGCACGGATCGACCTCCTTCTCCAGAAACGTCCTCTTCCTCATCTCCCCTGCCCAGCTCTTCCGCACTAAATGGGGGTCCGGACGTCCGGGATTGTGGGGGAGCCCTCCGGTCGGAGGCAGCCTCCCTTCTCTCGGCCTTCAGGTCGGACTTCGACTCCTGGGCCTCTAAAATGGAACTCTCCCTGCATGCTGAATTAAATGCGATCCGTCAGCAGATTTCCACTACTGACTCCACTGTTGCCTCCGTCACCGCTACTCAAGAAGCCCATGAGTCCCGCATTTCCGCACTGGAGGCTGCTTCCCGTGACCACCTCCGCCGCCTGCGTCAGCAACAACTTCGCATTGATGACGGCGAAAACAGGAGTCGTAGGAACAACATTAGGATTCAGGGTCTCCCTGAGGCCACCTCTGGCACGGACCTTAAACCCACTGTGACTGCCATTCTCAATCTGGTTCTCGGTAGAGCCCCTACCACAACCATCGAACTAGACAGGGTGCACAGAGTGGGGGGCCCGGGAGGTAGGGGTGATGATCGTCCCCGTGATGTGTTATGTAGGGTTCACTACTATACCCTGAAGGAAGAAATTATGAGGAAGGCTTGGCAACAGGGTCCTCTAGACTTTGATGGCTCCTCCATCCACCTCTACCCCGACCTATCCCGCAACACCCTACACATGCGGAGAGTGGTCCGTCCCTTACTGGACTTCCTACGCCAAATTGGGGCCACTTATACATGGGGGCACCCCTTCAGCATTAAAGTAACTTTCAACTCCCGGAAGTTTGTGCTGGCGGATCCTGATCAACTAACCGACTTCTTCTCCTTCCTGGGTCACACTCTGGTGGACATTCCGAATTGGCTGGATCCTCCTGCTGAATGGGTGCAAACACAGACATCTGGCCCTCGTCCTCAGAGAAGATGGCGCTCACGCTCACGCTCTGCCATACCCAGGAGTGGGGCTAGTCGCCCTCAGTCACCGGAAGCTTGAGTACCGCGTATACCGCACTCTACACTGACTGTCCTGATGTGACCGGACCCTATCTGTTGACCCCCTGTTTTCCCTCTCCCGCTCTACCATGCTTCTCTCCACAGCTACCAGCCTTATCCGTCGGAGACTGACCTTACTTCTGCCCTTTGCTATTGCAATATCTGGCTGGGGTTTGAGGGGGTCGCGGAGTGACCATTACCGCTGAAGATTTCTGGTCCACAAGTTCTTAGTTGCTTCTCTGTTCTATGTTACTGGTGTTGCTTGCTATACAATGATGATGCTTCTTCTAGTTGGTGACAATTTGTATATATATTTTTCTCCATATTTACTGCTCATCGCCCGATGGCATCCTGCACTTACTGTTTTAACCTGCCCTTACTCCTGCCCTTTGCTGTTGTCCTGAACAGCTGGGGTTTGGGGGGGGGGCGCCTGACGCCGCATGATTCTGTTGGATCTTGTCTTATCAGTTAGTATTTCAATTTCTATTTCGTTGTTGATCTGCCATATGTCATGAGGTTGTAACTTTCACCCCCGATAGCCGCGATTCGGCATCTTTCCCATTCTCCCTGTATTGAGCTCTGTTATTGTCATTTTTTCTTTGGTGTACTCATAACTGATTCTTTTAGGTCTGCTGTGTTGCCGGACCCACTCATGTGCTTCTAACTCCCTCTTCACATTTCCACCCCCCCATAGGTTGAGCACGGTTCTGTGCCCGTATCGTATGTAACGTACAGTGTCCTGTATTCAGGCACCATAGTTTCCTTGGCTCCTTTCCTGGAGTCCCCCCTGTCTACTCCTCAGTGTACCACTTAGTTTTCCCCTCCTTTTCTTCTCTATTTTTCTTTTTCTTTTCTTTTCCTATTTTCCGGGTTTCCATCTACCACTTCCTTTTTTCTGTGCCCCGACCCCTTTTTCCGGGCTCGGCTTGCATACCCCTGGTGACCTACTATCCTCTACCCGCCCGCTCGCGTCCCACTATGGCCCACACTGTAAGTACTCGCCCCCGACTGACCCTAGGCTCCTATAATGTACAGGGCCTCAATGTAGCTTCTAAACGGGGGCAAGTTCTATATCATATGCATAAGCACCATGTCAATATCTTGCTACTCCAGGAGACTCATTTTTGCTCCGACTCTGTCCCTGCTTGCTCCAACAGGTATTACAACCGATGGATACACAGTTCTAATCTGCTTCAGAAGTCCAAAGGGGTGTCTGTGGCATTTCATAAATCCCTGCCTGTCAGCGTGATTGACCAGGTTGCAGACCCACAGGGGAGGTACGTGCTAGTTAAGTTTGCACTCTGGGGGATGACGTACACGGTCGCCAACTTCTACTTGCCTAATACTAATCAGGTCGCCTGGGCCTTGCGGTACCTTGAACGGCTTGCGAGGTTCGCGGAGGGGAGGGTCATCCTGGGTGGCGACTTCAATTTCCCTTTGGACCCGCTGCTAGATACCTCCTCCTCTCGCTCATCCCTCTCCTATACGAAGTTACGTGCTCTGAAGCGTACCCTTCACGGCATGTGCCTTGTTGATGTGTGGAGAATCCTCCACCCGACCTCTCGGACCTACACTCACTTTTCGTCAGCCCATCAGTCTTATAGCAGGATAGACTATTTTTTCGTGGATCATGCTTGTCTTGATTGGTCCCCCGAGGATGGCATTGGGACGTTGGTCTGGTCCGACCATTCCCCGATTTTTCTCACACTCTCCCCCCCGGATACTCCGCTGAGAGAATGGACCTGGAGGCTTAATGACTCTATACTGGTGACTCCGGGCTGTGTGGACACGATCTCCACTGTCGTTAACCATTTCTTTTCGGACCACGCTGACGACCCTACGCCCCTCCCTTATCAGTGGGAAGTGCTCAAGGCAGTGCTACGGGGTACCTTTATTCAGATGGGTACCCGGCTTAAAAAAGAAAGATCGGCCTCCATTGCAGCCGCGACTCTAAAACTGCGCAAACTAGAAACGAAGCACAGCCGGACCCCTTCCGATGCCATTCTGGCAGACCTCTCTACGGCCCGCTCCCAACTTAGAGACCTATATGTGGCCTCCGCCCACACGTTTGACCAGAAAATGGCCCTGCACAGATACAAGTCCCAGGATAAATGTGGACGCCCATTGGCTGGCGCTCTCCACCCATGCACTGCCTCTACGTTTATCACCCAGATTCGTGACCCTACAGGGTCCCTGGCGACGACCCCGACACAAATTGGTCAATCCGTTGCGACTTACTATCAGTCGCTTTACCATATTTCTGCGTCCCTGCCCCAAGGTGCCCCACGGGCCTCCCTCGACGACAAGGCCGCATATGTGTCGACGACCGCCCTCCCATCCATGCCTGCTGAAGCAGTATTGGACCTAGAAGTACCGATCTCAGCTGACGAGGTTATAGCGGCGATTGCATCCTCCCCTACCGGTAAAAGTCCTGGCCCCGATGGCTTTACTGCCAAGTTTTATAAAGTGTTTGGCTCCCTTCTGGCCCCTTTTCTAGCCCGGGTATTTAACTCGATTCCGGACGGCTCTGCATTTCCCCCTCAGACGTTAGAGGCCCACATATCTCTAATTCCAAAACCGGGGAAAGACCCCGCCTCGTGCGCCAATTACAGGCCTATCTCTTTGATTGGAATTGACCTTAAACTCTATGCTAAGATCCTAGCAACCCGACTGAAGCCTTTATTGCCGGACCTTATCCATAAGGACCAAGTGGGCTTTGTCCAGGGCCGAGAGGACAAAGCCCGCTCCCAAGCTATACCCCTATGCCTGCTGACGGTGGACGCGGAGAAGGCCTTTGATCGCGTGGACTGGCATTTTTTACGTCTTACCCTGGAGCAAATCGGTGTAGGCCCGTTGATGCTAGCTAGAATTATGGCCCTCTATAAGTCGCCTTCCGCTAGGCTCCGAATTGACGGTTCCCTGTCCCCTGCTTTCAGCATACACAACGGCACGCGCCAGGGTTGCCCCCTGTCTCCGCTCCTCTATGTCCTGGTTATGGAACATTTGGCAGTTGCACTTCGCAACAACCCCAATGTTTGCGGGCTGACCATTGGCCCCATACATTCTAAGCTGGCACTATTTGCCGATGACCTACTGCTCTACATCACTTCTCCTCAAAAGTCCCTCCCTGCGATCCTGACCGAGTTCCGCAAATTTGGCCTTATGAGCAACTTTAAAGTTAATCACTCCAAATTTGGAGATACTAAATATCTCCCTGCCTAACTCAACTCTCCAGCGTATCTCGGATGCTTATCCCTTTAAGACGGGATCATCCTCCGTTCGATACTTGGGCGTTCAGCTACCTTCTGACCCGACACGACTCTTCGCTGACAATTTTGCCCCTCTCTTCACTAAAACCCTATCTGACCTATCTACCTACTCCACAAAACGCTTGTCCTGGTTTGGGAGGATCAATGTTCTGAAGATGGACGTTCTACCTCGTTTTTTATACCTCTTTCATGCGCTTCCTATCCACATACCTGCCTCCTTCTTTGACAAGCTACGCAAAGCACTCTCGAGATTTGTATGGCTTCATAGCCGACCCCGTTTAAAATATGCGACTCTCACCCTTCCAAAGTCTAGAGGGGGCACTGGTATCCCAGATTTCGCTCTCTACCACCGAGCGGCGACCTTGACGTGCTTAGTGGATTGGTTTCACAATGCCCCAACTAAACTGTGGGTGCAACTTGAACATCTTCTGGCCCCCTTCGATCTCAGGGCACTCCCCTGGACCCCGGTGCATCTCCGTGGCCACACTTCTTCTTTCGGCGCTTTAACGCGTCGGACCTTACGGGTCTGGGATTGCCTGAATAAATTGGGACGTCTGTCAAGTCCTCAGGGCCCCATGACGCCCTTCTTTGGATCCCCAGCGTTCCCTCCGGCGGCCTCGTGTTCCAGATTTGGCTCCTGGAACACGACGGACCATCGACGGGTATCCCAAATTCTCAGAGCTGACCCATCCCTGTTGATGTCTCCTGCATCCGCCACCCCCAGTGGTGATCTTGTGAACTGGCTGCAGCGCCGCCAGGCCCTCTCCTATATACACACTCTACCCTCGTTGACTGATGTTAGGGGAGACCCTTCGGAGTTGGACTCTATCCTGCTCCAGGATGTTCCCCCCACGCACACGGTGTCTCTCTTATATTCCTTGTTATTGCGTGCCCTCCGCCCTGACCTGCCGACATATACTGCTGTCTGGGACAGGGACCTGGGCCGAACCCTTTCATCTACCGACTGGTACAAATGTTTTGCGATGACCCACTCGCTGTCTCCTGCTACCCAAGTTCAGTAGAAGGAGTTCAAACTCTTGAGCAGATGGTACAGGTGCCCTTCCTCGATCGCCTACATTGACCCACTCCAGTCGGACCAATGTTGGCGGTGCACGTCCTCTAGGGGAACGCTTATTCACATCTGGTGGGAATGTCCCCAGATCCATGAATTGTGGACTGGAATTATAGCTCTGTATTGCAGGCTCCAGGCAACCAATGTTCTTGCGACACCGGAACTGGCCCTGTTGTCTTTGTTACCCGGCTCCTTCCGGTCGATCAAGAGAGACGTTCTGAGGTTTTTCTTGGCGGCTGTTCGGACGGTGATACCCAGACACTGGAAGACCAAGCGTGTACCCTCTAAACTTGAGTGGGCTCTGGAACTGGACCGGCTTAGAGACATGGAAAACCTGTTGGCGCGGGAGGGGGGCAGGGAGGACCGATTCTCTGCTGCTTGGAGGCCCTGGGACATGTTTCGGTGTTCGGATGCCTTTCAGTCCTGGCTCGAGACGTCTGTGCTACCTGGTGCTGGGGGGCAGTAGTGGGACGTGGGCGGCCCCTCCTGATTTCCTCCACCTTCTTTGCCCTCTTGGCATACCTCTTTACATTCTCCTGCTTTATCCCATCCTCTTACCTTTATTCCCCTATCTGGCTGTACCATTGACACCATAAGGCAATCCTCTTTTGCTTATTTGTTGTTTTTAGGCGCTTCTCAATGGAAAGCCGGGATATTTATCAATGCCTACCACACTTCCCACAATCTCCTCAAGTGACGCCTGCCATGAAAGTGTTTATACTGGTGTTGGCCTTTCCTTGACTTTTCTCTTCTTTATGTTACCACCTGACACCCCAAGTTGCTGCTTTCTTGACCTTGTGCTGGTGCCAGGATCTGATGGACCTGGCGGTTTAGGTTCCTTATTTGCACTTATTGATATTGATTGTTGTATGCACTTACTCACAGTTTACCATATGTCATACCTGAACAATTTATTTCACTGTATGTTTCATACCCCCATGCTTCTCCCCTAACTCTGTAAAACCCTTCTCTTTCAATAAAATAAGATTGAACTAAAAAAGTATGGGAACGCCGTTCCCATGCGTTCCTGCAGGACTCGAGCCCTGAAAGTATTGGGAGACATAGCTGAGTGAGTTTGGGGCAAAGGAGCTTCACTAGCCTGCACAGAGTCATGACCTTAACCCGATAAAACACTTTTGGGATGGATAAGGGTGGAGACTGCGAGCTAGGCCTTCTCGTCCAACATCAGTGCCTGACCTCACAAATGCGCTTCTGGAAGAAGGATCAAACATTCCCATAGACACACTCCTAAACCTTGTGGACATCCTTCCCAGAAGAGTTGAAGCTATTATAGCTGCAAAGGGTGGGCCAACACAGTATTAAAACTGTACAGACTAAGACTGGGATGCCATTTAAGTTCATGTGCATGTAAAGGCAGGTGTCCCAATACTTTTGGTAATATGGTGTATTTCTAACACATAGCATGTGCATACCAAGATTTACAACCCAACATACATTCTGCTACTCCTCCTCACTAATACCACATTTGTGAGACTTTTTCACAGCCCAGCTAAACAAAGAGTAAAAAGGTTACCTGTGGTTTTAGTAGGGCAGTTGTCTATAGAGGACTGTTCACATATTCTTCTCCTCTCACAGGATGGGTGTGTGAGGTAAAGAAGGCAGTAACAGCGAGTTACCGGTCTTTGTTTACAGTTGTGATTGGACACAGCTGATCATGTGGTAAAGAGACAATGTTATTGGCTCTTTACCCTGATCGGTGATGTGCTGTGTCCAAGGGACACAGCTCACCACCACGCCGTGTAGGACACAGCTCACCACTGATGACGTCCACCTGGAAGGACAAAAGGCCTTCAATCTGCTATAGGCCGGGCAGAAAGAGGTCAAATATTGTTTTTAATTTACCAACCTTGTCCATTCTGAAACGGGAACACTTTGACCTTGACATGCCTATTGTATTATTATTAGGATCCAATGGGTTTTCTGTATTTTAAACAGACTATTGCTCATAAGTAATTGAATCATGGACACAATAATAAGCAAGCCTTGAGACCTAAAACATAATTTCTTGTTATTTATTTTTCATTTAACTATAGCTAAATAACTCGAAAACAATGTAATTTTGGGCTTTTGTGGCAAAAAGTGAATGTGCAGTGAGCATTACAAAGATAGGGGCTAATTTATGGAAAGCACTGTAAATAAATGAAAAGCAATAGCAGCAGTTCACACCAAATCGTGGTGCGAGGAAACCCATGTTCTATGTGTGTTTCCATTACGGCTTTCAAAACGCACTGCAGTTTCGATCTGCAGCGCTTGTCAGTGTTAAGTTATTGATGCCCCAAATGCAGGTCGCAAACGTAGTGCATTTGTCTTCACCAGATCTTATGGTACAGTAGCACCATGCAATCTGGCTGCTGTGCCTTTTATAAAGTAGTCCATGCACTACTTTGTGTGCAGCCTGGCGCTATGTCAGCCCATTCAAATGTATAGGCCGAAATTGCACTGCACACAGATTGCATCTGAATTGCACAGAAATGTGCAATTTCATGATGTGAACCAACACTTACTGGAAAATTACAGAAGAACTTTGTTTCTCTATCGTTCATCTACAGACGCAGCTCTCAGAGACTATAGGGTTATGCTCCTCCCATCAGGAATAGGCACTAGGCAGGAAAAAAAGCTTAACCACACCTATGGGGGCTGTCCCTGCAGGCATAACCCCACACACTCTGCTATCATCAAGCAGTTTCTTTCTGCCTAGTTTAAGGAATAGGACCTAGCTTCCTTCTGGGACTTCGGTCTTGGCTATTATGGGAAAGTTTGTTAGTTTGCAATTTTTTTATTTTCACTAGTTAGTTCCTGAGAACCAAGATCCAGAGGAACTACAAGCAACAGCCAGCTGAGGTTTCCCACTAGATCCTTAAAGTCTCCCAGCCTGGCCAGCGAGCATGAGCAGGTTATAGTTCAGAACTAGGCCTCACCACGACAATGCCCCAACGGATGGGGACGAGCCTGGGTTTGGAGCGTCTTGCTGGGACACACACGATCTGGAATGCCCTGAATCGGAGCTTTTCCTTAGCTGACAGCAGCCCCATCCCGGGTGGGAGGTGATCTGTTTTGGATTGGCGCCCACCTGGTACCATTGTATGGTGAGTAAATTGTCCCCCCAAAAACCCCTGGAGGTCTTGGGGCGGACGTGGGCCCTTCCCTTAAATAGTCGGACCTGTCCTCATCAGCCGCTGGGCGGGAACACGCTTTGGTGGAAGCTCTGATAGTTTCAGTGCACGAACTTTAAAATTGGCTGATGAACCCCCAGTGCCGAGTACGCAGGTGTTTTTTGGCTCCTGCAAATCCCATAAATCGTGCAAGGTGTTCCCTTGTCCAGAATTATTTCATACTATTGTGGATGAACAATGGCGGCGTATTAAGCACGTTAGTGGTGCCTAAGCGTTTTGCACGCCATTACCCCTTTGTGGAGGCAGTGTCCACTAGGTGGACTGTACCACCAATAGTGGATCCCCTGATGTCCAGGTTGAATAAAGCAACTCTGGTACCGGTAGAAGAGTCTCCAACTTTTGTGAACCCCGTGGATAGACGTGTGGAATCCTTGTCCCGCCATTTACATGTGGTAGCAGGTCACATATTAAAGACTACCTTTGTGAATGTTTTGGTAGCTGCTACGGAATGGGTAAAGTTACTTAAAAGTAACTTGGAAGCTGAACGGCTCCCCCCCTGTGGTGTTGGAACTACTGGACCAGTTGCTCAAGCCCTGGTGTTCATGTGTGATACGTCCCTGAAATCAGCCCCATTAGTGGCCAGGGCGTCGGCAGTGGGGATTGCTATTAGGTGCATGGTGTGACTAAAAAGCTGGTCAGTGGACCAGGCTTCTAAAAAGGCCTTAACTGATCTTCCCTTCTCAGGGGAGAGGCTGTTTGGATCCTCTCTGGACGAGTTGATGAAAGGTATCACGGGGGGGGGGGGGGGTAAGAGCACTCCTCTTCCCCAATTCTTTAAGGGCAAGACGACACGTCCTAGGCGGGGGCCTTCCTTTAATGCTCACAAACGTCTTTTTTGTGCCTCCAGGTCGCAAGAAAAAGGTAAATCATTCAAGTCTTCTGGGGGTTCCAAGAAGCCGTGGTCGAGGAAAGCAAAGACCGGCTAGTCTGGACCTGCAGAGAAGTCCTCGTCTACATGAAGGGGCGCACTCCTCTGATTCTGGGGTGGGGGGATGTCTTTGTTTATTTTTGGAACCCTGGACCTCCTTGATTCAGGACAAATGGGTTCACGAACTGATCCGATCTGGGAACAAGATCAAATTCCGGTCTCGCCCGTTGTTCAGGTTCTTCCCGTCCAATCTTCAACTATCCCCAGTCCGGTTAAGGGACTTGCGAGGAGCCGTACACGATTTGCTGTTGCAGGGAGTGATTGTACCGGTTCCTTTTCAGGAATGTTTTCAACTGTTTTATTCAAACCTCTTCACCATGCCCAGGAAGGAAGGCAAGGTGCCTTCCATCCTGGATCTCAAGGCCCTGAACTGTTTTGTGCAGGTACAGAAGTTTCGGATGGAATCCATCCGCACGGTAGTGGCGTCACTACACCAGGGAGATTTATAGGAGTATAGGGAGACATCCCTATTTACGCTGGACACCAGCGGTTTCTTCGCTTTGCGGTAGCAGAGGAACATTATCAATTTGTGGCGTTACCCCTTGGTCTCCCCTCAGCTCCCAGTGTGTTTACCAAGGTCTTAGCACCGGTATTGGCATTGCTGCGCCAGCGGGGAATTGCGGTACTGGGGTACCTTGGAAATCTCCTGTTGAGAGCAGACTCTCCTTCAGTCTGGTTGGGCGATCTTACGGTCACTGTCAGAACTCCACATGCAGGATTTCGGTTGGAACATCAATTTCAAGAAAGCCGCGCTGACACCTGTCTTGAGACTAGATTATTTGGGCTTGACTCTGGATTCAGCCTTGGCCAAGGTGTTTCTTCCCCCGTACAAGCTGCAAAAGTTGCAGGAGGCGATTCGGTTGTTGTTGGCAAACAATCTGTCCTCTCTTCGAGTTTACATGCGGGTCTTGGGTCTGATGGTATCCACCTTCGAGGCGGTTCTGTTTGCTCAGTTCCATACCAGACCTTTGCAAAGGGAGATTCTTGTCAAATGAAGCAAGGATCCAAAGTCCTTGGACTCTTTCATTTGGTTAAGCCACAACACAAAGTCTGCTCTGTTGTGGTGGATTCAGTCTCCAGCACTATGCCAGGGAAAGTCCTTCCTTCTGTTGTTTTGGATGGTGGTGACCACGGACGCCAACCTAGCGGGCTGGGGCAGGGTGCTGAGGAAGCTCTGTGCCCAGGGTACCTGGACAATGGAAGAGTCAAAATGTTTTGGATCTCAGAGCAATAAAGCTTTGTCTGAGCCATTGGACGACTCATCTGCAAGATTGTCCGGTTCGGATTCAATCAGACAACGCCACGGGCTGTGGCTTAGATCAATCACCAGGGGGGCACCAAGAGTGTCTTGGCGGCCAAAGAAGTGGCCGAGATTCTGGCCAGGGTGGAAAAATGTATTTCAGCCCTCTCTGCTGTACACATTCCAGGTGTGGAGAACTGGCAAGCGGATTACCTGAGTCGTCAGGTTTTGGATCAAGAGGCGTGGTCCCTGCACCTGGAGGTTTTTGATCTCCTGTGTGTTCGGTGGGGGACTCCCAAGGTCGATCTCTTTGCTTCTCGCCTCTACAAGAAGGTTCAGAGATTCGTAGCCAGGTCTCAAGATCCTGTGGCTGATGCCACTGATGCTCTGGTGGCTCCTTGGGGTCAGTATCGACTAATTTATGCCTTTCCTCCCTTGAAACTCCTGCTGAGGCTTCTGCGCAGGATAGAGGTGGAAAGCATTCCGGTCATTCTGGTGGCTCCGGACTGGCCTCGCCGGTCTTGGTACACAGACCTAGTAACAAATATCAAAAGAGAAAAGAGAGTTTCTCTCAAAGCGGTCAACTAGGGACACTAGAGATAGATTATTGATTAGCAATACGTCATTCCGACGGCACCAATCGAGGACATCGTGAGACGACGCCCAGACCAGCTGTGGAGACTGCAAAATTTGACTTGCGTCTGAGAGGACGGCTTGCTTGGGACTCGCCCCCTCCCTTACAATGCTGTGAGAAAGCCTGGGAGGTAGCGAGGAGGTCTCAGCCCGGGCAACCTACACCGAGACACTGCAGACGGGACACAGGGATCCCGAATAGCCTGGCACCCGAAAAGACAGTCCATTATCTGAGAGGAGGTATTGTACTTCATTTTCTTCAATCATTTAAAGCCATTGTGCCTGTCATACTTCCGTGATCTACATAGCCTCCAACAACTTTGGACTGTGAATTTATTCATAACTTCAGATTGCCTGCTAAAAGACGCCACCACTGATTAGTCTAAGGAAATTACTTATGCATAGTTTGTTTGAACTTGAAGCTCCAATTATATATATTCTTTCTTTGGGACTATCTCTGCTGGCATCAAGGATCCATGGATGTCGTGAATCAAGTGTTATTTTGAATTGTTACATATATTAGGGAATGTATAGTTTTTCCCTTTTCTAATGAAGATAAGCTTTCTACAATCCCATTTACTTGTGCACTTTATTCTCACATCATTACTGCAGTAATCCCATGTTTTTAATTTTTGTGTTTTATATGATTGTGGTTCATCTTGGGAGTCATTGTGTGTCAAATTTTATTCTATTCAGTTTGTTCAACAAAGTGTTATCAATAATCTATCTCTATTGTCCCTAGTTGACCGTTTGAGAGAAACTCTCTTTTCTCTTTTTCTTTTGATATTTGTTGCAGGTTGGTCATGGTCAACGGACCTATTATAGCTTTCATGTGATTAGAGGGAACACAGGTAACAAGCTGATGCAATTCGGCTATCCTACATGCTCTCCTCCCCTACTTCTCTATAGGCCCATTCGATAGGAGTATCCCTCTTTGGGGTTTTTTTCTGTTACACAGACCTAGTAAGACTTGACCCGGATGCTCCTTGGAGACTTCCTTTCAAGAAATGGGCAATTTGGGACTTTATGTGAGAACTGGCGAGCACTGCTCAGTGTCTCCATCCCTGTGAATAGTCAATTGAAAAGCAAGATGGGATAAATGAAGGTGTGTGAAAAACAGCCGTTCCCTAGTTTGAAATACTTACCCACCAGTCTGCTAACAAACCAAAATAAACCTGTCTAACAATATAAGTTAAAAGCAGGAGTTTAGTTAACACATATTTGCAAATGCATGCGGAAGCTGCAAGGCCAACGACAAGGCATCCTGCGTTTCTTGCAGAACCTAACACTAAATAACACTGCTCAACCTGAGTGTATAAGTGTCTTCACAAAGGGAAGTACATGCTTGCTAATAGATGGATTGGAAACAGATGGGATTGGAGACCGCCCAATCCTCCCCCAACTGCTCCAATCCATGACTGGCAATGAAAAACGCATGGCTGTATAAAAAAAACATGGGGTGCAAACTAAATGTGATCAGCCGGGAGACACACACCCCCATCCCTTTAGTAAAGATGTTATAGGCAAATGGGGACTTTGAGTGAGACACCCGCCTGTAAAGCAAGCGTCTCCATCCCTAGTAAGATACAAGAAATGGGCAATTTGGGACTTTATGTGAGAACTGGCGAGCACTGCTCAGTGTCTCCATCCCTGTGAATAGTCAATTGAAAAGCAAGATGGGATAAATGAAGGTGTGTGAAGGTTAGACAGGTTTATTTTGGTTTGTTAGCAGACTGGTGGGTAAGTATTTCAAACTAGGGACCGGCTGTTTTTCACACACCTTCATTTATCCCATCTTGCTTCTGGAGACTTCCTTTCAGGGAAGATCTGCTGTCTCAAGGTCCGATCTTCCATCCTGCTTTACAGTCGCTGGCTTTAACAGCATGGCTGTTGAAAGCCAGGTGTTGAGAGATCTTTCTGACTCTGTGATTCCTACACTTTTGAAGGCTAGGAAGTCGACTCCTAGGAAGATGCATCATCATACTTGGAAATTGTATATTTCATGGTGTGAATCACTGAAGGTGCGCCCTTGCTTGTTTTTGATAGCTAGGATTTTGGCCTTTCTGCAGAAAGGAGTTGAACAGCGGTTGGCTGTGTGCACTATCAAAGGCCATGTGTCAGCTTTAGCTATATATTTCCAATGCCCGTTCGCTATGCATGCTTTGGTTGATACCTTTATACAGGGAGTGCACCATATGGCTCCTCCGAGAAGGCCCCCGCTACTGCCGTGGGATCTCAATTTGGTATTATCTGTTCTTCAAAAGCCTCCTTTTGAGAACATTTGGGAGATTGCTCTACTTTCGTTATCCCAGAAAAGGAATTTGCGTTGCACTCTTTGGATGTGATTTGGGCAATCAAGGTCTATCTGAAGACCACTGAGTCTCTTAGAAAATCAGACGCTCTTTTTATCCTTACCGAAGGACCCCGTAAGGGATTGGCTGCGCCTGCGGCGACCATATCCACATGGATCAAGCAGACGGTAGTTCAGGCTTATTCACTGACAGGTTCCTCCTTTCCCGGTGAAGGCACATTCTACAAGAGGGTTGAGTGCCTCTTCAGCTTTTCGCCATCAGGCGTTGGTGCTGCAAGTTTGCAAGGCGGCAACTTGGTCGTCTGTGCATATGTTTACAAAATTCTACAAAGTAGATGTGTTGGCATCTTCGGATGCTTCCTTTGGCCGCAAGGTTTTGCAGGCTGTTGTTTGAAGAGAACTGTTTTTTTCTTGTTTCTCTTGGAGGGTGTATTGTGTTTTCAGGGTGAGCTCCAGTTGTTCCTGGTTGAGCTCTATGTTACCTGGTTGGCTAAGTTTCACGTTTGTGGAGTTATGTTGCCTTTTGCATGTCTTCAGAGCCCTAATGAATATACAGCTTTGGGACATCCCTATAGTCTCTGAATAGATAGAGCTGCGTCTGTTGATGAACGATAGAGAAAACTGGATTTCTCTTACGTCCTCCGACAGTCGCCGCCCACTCATACAGTCTTCACTTATGGAGTATTGACTTCATCTCCACAGGAGTTTCTAGGCATAAGACTTGTAAAAGAACAATAAATCTACATAGTCACACCCATGGGGGCTTTCTAGTCCAATATGCAATTGCTATCCGCCTGCAATAGCCATCCCAATTCAGTTTGTCTTCTGCCTAGCTTCAGGAGTGGATAGGCTTCCCTGTGCTGAGGCTACAGTCTCAGCCTTTTCTCTTTTTCTCTTATGATTTATTTTCAAAAGATGTCATTTTTTTCTTTACATTGTTAGCTGTTTATTTTATCAGCACTAGTTAGTGGATCTTCGGATGAAGGCGGCGTCTGCGGAGCTGGGAATCGGACCAGGACAGAGGGTCAGATGGAACCCCAGCCCGCCATCGAGCGTTTCGCAGGCTATGTGTTCGCCCTGGCCTCACAAACGACCCATACCTGTCCATCTGGGATGCAGCCATGTGAGGTGGCTAGCTCAAAGAATGAGTTCTGGCGCTACTCCAAAATAGTAATCTCCTGAAATATCTTGATGCAGAGAATGCACACATGCATAAAAAACAGAATGTCTATAACAACACTGTTTGCCCAATCCTAAACGCTGGATAGCTTGTAGATGAATAGAAAAAAGTGAAGGATGGCGCTCAGGTATGTATATTGCTGACAAATAACCCCAATGGAAACTGGGATGGACAGTCTAATAAAGATTTATTGAATTAATCCACAATGGTAAAAGCAATGTGTTAAAATGAATCGTCCTACCAGTCCATGAAGCCTCTGTGTTTCCCAGCTGCCTGAGACAGAAATCCCTGGTGTTGGTCCCGAGGGGGGGAGGCTAGCAGCTGAAAGGAAGAAGCAGGGTAGGCGGATGGAAGAAAGGAGCGGGTCCAAGCGGGGGGGCTCGCATGGTCCGGTATGCGGCCGCTTACCTAGACCGGAGCCCACGCTGTGCTCACCCAGTGCCCGCCATGAGCACCGGGAGGTTGACAAAGCTACAAACGTAGCGAAACATGTCGTTGTGGCAATCGGGAGGCTCTGTAGAAGCGAGTGAATTCAGTCCTCCGCTCCCCCCGGCCTCCAGGTGACACCTTTGCCGGCTGCGTACGGACTTCCGGTCGACAGCGGTGACGTCATCCGCGTGCGACCTCCCGGTGCTCACGGCGGGCACTGGGTGAGCACAGCGTGGGCTCCGGTCTAGGTAAGCGGCCACATACCGGACAATGCGAGCCCCCCTGCTTGGACCCGCTCCTTTCTTCTATCCGCCTACCCTGCTTCTTCCTTTCAGCTGCTAGCCTCCCCCCCTCGGGACCAACGCCAGGGATTTCTGTCGCAGGCAGCTGGGAAACACAGAGGCTTCATGGACTGGTAGGACGATTCATTTTAACACATTGCTTTTACCATTGTGGATTCATTCAATAAATCTTTATTAGGACTGTCCATCCCAGTTTCCATTGGGGTTATTTGTCAGCAATATACATACCTGAGCGCCATCCTTCACTTTTTTCTATGTGAGGTGGCTACCTCACTGGACACAGCATTGGTTCGTCCGTGCACTTATAGTGTCCTGCGTTTTGGGCTGGCGGCAATCCCCTACCATCTGAAGGTGGGCGGTTTCTCGCTTGATATGAGGCACCCCACGCCATCGGGTACAGGTAAGTACATTCTATGTGGGGACTCTGTCTGGGGTTGGCAGTCCTGTGTGTCTGTGGTGTCCCCTGTGTCTGTGCGTTTTGGGCTCCCTGGTCCCGGTCCCTGCGGGGGTTTTTATTCTCTCACGGCAGCGCTGTGTGGGGGTTTTGGGGGTTCCTCTCCTAATGTCACTTTAGGGTGCTTGGGGATGCAGACACATGCGGCGACCGCTGCGGGTTAAAAGACTGCCGGTCCTCCATTTTAAGTGTGGGCAGCATGTCTGGCTTCACTGTGGGCGCTCATACAGCATGCTATGTAGTGTATTTTTGCGCCTTATGGCGCCATCTTGTGTGTGGCAACACGATCTTTCCGAGCACATGTCGGTGGCCATCTTGCCGAAGCCTCCCATTAGTTTACATAGGCATTCGTTTTCCCTTGGCCTACAGCTTAGTTCCTCCTTTCTCACAGAGCCGACCGAAGAAGCTGGTAACACACTATGGGGTGTCTGTCCTGCGGTTCCTTTCTTATCCTGCTTTGTGCACTTTTCCTGGTCAGTTTTGTCCCTGCGGGGGGGGGTCTGTGTGTCACAGTCTCGATAGCGGTGTGCTGTGGGGTCCACAGCGCTCTTAAAGGGCCAGTTCCAAAAAAAAAAAAAAAACTTTTTATTTCTGCTATGGAATCCCAGGACAACAAGTTTCCTCCAGCTTTGGTGGGGGATTCAGGGTCCTCTGAATCCTCTACAGTCACTAATTTGGCTGCTGTTGTGGCAACGTTGGTGTCAAAAATGGATGTGCTGATGTCTGAACGTGCTGCTAGGAAAAGGCCTAGAATTTCCTTTTCTTCTGATTCCGAGTGTGATATGGTTGCTGTAGGTAGCGTGGCCCTTTTCGGGGTCTCGTTCTTCTCAGGACCTGCAAGAGTCTGAGGGGGAGGCGGAGGTCCCCCCCCCCCCCCCGGGTCGCCCGAGGAACACGCAGCTATGAATGAGTTGATCCTAGCGGTGAAGGAAACACTACATTTGGAGGATGAGCCCACTCCCCTGGGCGTTGTGTCCTCTTTTGGCACACACAGAACCCGCAAGACGGCGCAGGTTTTTCCTTGCCCCGCAGAGTTTCACCATAAGGTGAATGAGCTATGGCGTAATTTAAAACACACCTCCGTGGTGCCTAAGAAGTTTCCACTTCTCTACCCTTTTGCGGCCACTACGATGGTGCCCTGGTGTGTGCCTCCTCAAGTGGATCACACGGTGGCTAGATTGAATAAATCTACTCTGCTTCCTGCCGAGGACTCTCCGCTGTTTAGGGACCCTACGGATAGGAGGCTGAAATCTCTTGCCCGACACGCCTACATGGTGGCGGGTTCCATGCTCAAGCCTATTTTTGCCTCTGTGATGGTGGCTCAGGCTGTGTGCGGATTGGACCAAGGTGCTCAAACGCACCCTCGTGGCCAATTCTGCCCCTCCCGCTACAGTGGAGATGGTGGATCAGATCTACTGTGGGGTCATGTATTTGTGCGATGCGGCTCTAAATGAGGCCCCTTTGGCGATACACCTGTCCATTGTCGCTGTGATTAACCGTCGCTTTATCTGGTTGAAATGTTGGTCGGCTGACCAAAAATCAAGAAAGACGGTGGCTGATATCCCCTATGCGGGGTCTCGCCTTTTTGGGGAATCCCTGGATGAATTGATAAAAGGAGTCACTGGGGGTAAGAGCACTTTGCTGCCCCAGAACCCTAAGGGTAAGTTTTTCCGCGGTAAGCGGGCCCCCTACTTTAAACCTACTCAGGGGTCCTTTTCGTGCCTTCAAGGCACAGAACAAGGGAAAACCCTTCAAGGGCCAAGGTGGCCAGAAGAAGCCCTGGTTTGGCAAGCATAAATCCGGCCAGGCCGGTGCGGCCTCTCAGTCCGCCTCTGCCTGAAGGGGCGCCCTCACCCATTTCAGGGGTGGAGGGACGTTTTCGCGGTTTCCTCCAACCTTGGCTGCTCCGAATCACGGACAAGTGGGTTCAGGAAATCATTCGGTCAGGGTACAAGATCAAATTTCTTTCACGGCCGGCAAACAGATTCTTTCCCTCAAATCTTCATTTGACCCCAGGGCGGTTACAGGACCTACATCAAGCGGTGCAGGATCTTCTCGCTCAGGGGGTGATCGTCCCGGTGCCTCATCAGGACAGGTTTCGGGGGTTTTTATTCGAATCTGTTAACCGTGCCCAGAAAGGAGGGCAAAGTGCGTCCGATTCTGGACTTAAAAGCTTGGTGGTGGCCTCCCTGAATCCGGGGGAGATCCTGGCCTCTATAGACCTGAAGGATGTGTATCTACACATTCCCATTTTCGAGGGTCATCAGAGGGACCTCCGATTCGCTATCGCTGAGGAGCATTACCAGTTTGTGGCGTTGCCTTTCGGTCTCGCTTCGGCTCCAAGGGTCTTTACCAAAGTGTTGGCGCCTGTTCTGGGCCTGTTGCGGGCACAGGGCATTGCGGTCTTGGGATATCTGGACGATCTCCTGTTAAGATTGAGTGCCAGCCAGAGCCTGCTGCGCGATCTGTCCACTACGGTCCAGACGCTTCAGGAGTTCGGTTGGACGATCAACATTCAGAAGTCGACCTTGTCGCCTTCGGTTCGTCTCCAGTACCTGGGGATGGTTCTGGACTCTGCTCAAGCAAAGGTGTTCTTGCCGGAGGACAAGCTCTGGACCCTGCAGAACGAGGTCAGGTCCCTCAGGGACAACAAATCCTCGTCGCTCAGGACCTGTATGCGGTCCCTGGGATTGATGGTGTCGGCCTTCAAAGCGATACCGTTTGCACAATTTCACATGCGCTCTCTTCAAGCAGAGATTCTGGCCAGGTGGGACAGACTGCCTCAGTCCTTAGACCTGAGAGTGTCTCTGAGTCGCCAAACCAGAATGGATCTCTTGTGGTGGCTCCAGTCCCCGGCGGTGTCGGGCGGAAAGTCCTTCCGGCCAATTCTGTGGACGGTAGTGACCACGGATGCCAGCCTGTCGGGCTGTGGTGGAGTCCTGGACAACCTGTCTGCCCAGGGCACTTGATCGGAGGAGGAATCCTCCCTTCCGATTAAACATTTTGGAATTGAGAGCGATCAGGCTGTGCCTGATCCATTGGTCGGATCGTCTTCCGGTGGCGTACATCAATCACCAAGGGGGCACCAGGAGTGCCCAGGCGGCCCAGGAAGTGGCCAGTATTCTGTTTTGGGCCGAGACTCATGTCCCGGTGATATCGGCGGTTCACATTCCGGGTGTGGAGAATTGGCAGGCCGACTATCTGAGCCGCCAGACCCCGGGCCAGGGGGAATGGTCCCTACACCCGGAGGTATTTCAAATGCTGTGTGCGAAGTGGGGATCCCCGGATTTGGATTTGTTCGCATCTCGGCTAAACCACAAGGTGGAAAGGTTCGTGGCAAGAACGCGCAATCCTCTGGCAGACGCCTCGGATGCGCTGGTGGTGCCTTGGCGTCAGTATCGACTGATCTATGCCTTTCCTCCGATTCAATTGTTGTCCAGGTTCCTTTGCAGGTTGGCCTCGGAACAATCGCTGGTGATTCTGGTGGCGCCGGACTGGCCTCGCCGGTCCTGGTACGCGGACATCGTTGACCTGGCCTTAGAGCCTCTGTGGCGGCTGCCAATGCGAGAAGATCTGCTGTCTCAAGGACCGATCTTACATCCTGCTTTACAGTCGCTGGCTTTAACGGCCTGGCTGTTGAGAGACAGGGGTCTCTCCTCAGAGGTCATTCCTACTTTGATTAAGGCTAGAAAAGCCTCCTCTGGTAAAATTTATTACCGTATGTGGAAAGCTTATTTTGCCTGGTGTGAGTCCAGGGGTTTCTCTCCTCGTTCCTACTCGGTGGCGAGAGTGTTGGCTTTCTTCCAGACTGGTGTGGACCAGCGTCTTGCGTTGGCCACGATTAAGGGCCAGGTCTCTGCACTGGCTGTTCTTTTCCAGCGCCCTGTGGCATCTAATTCCTTAATTCGCACCTTCATTCAAGGTGTGCGTCACTTGGCCCCTCCTAGAAGGGAGCCCTTACCTCCATGGGACTTGAACTTGGTTCTGTCCGTGTTGCAGCGTTTCCCTTTTGAAAACATCAGGGAACTTTCGTTGCCCATGCTATCTAAGAAGGTTGCTTTCCTGGTAGCAATCACTTCTGCTCGCAGAGTGTCAGAGTAGGCGGCTTTGTCTTGCCACTCCCCTTACCTGCTGGTTCATAGGGATAAGGGGGTCTTGCGACCTAATCCGTCCTTTTTGCCTAAGGTGGTTTCAGAATTCTACCTGAATGAGGACATTGTTTTGCCTTCGCTTTGTGCGAATCCTAAGCATCCAAAGGAGGTTGCCTTACATGCCTTGGATGTTACCCCATACCTTGGATCATCCCCAGGAAGACGTGAGGTGTCACGAAACGCGTAGGGAAGGTGTGCTGACGTCACCACGACGCAACCCGGAAGTCGGGCGGCAGCGAGAGATATTACAAGCGATTGTTATTACTACTCATGTAAGTGTTTTTAACCGTTGTGGAAATAAATTGTGTATACGTACTACGCTATTGCTCCCTTCTCTTTATTGGGACGTGGAACGCTGAGGGGCCTTTACATCTGCTCGGGGTCATCTGTTCAGCGGTACAATGGTGGCAGCACGGTGAAACATCTTGGATATTGGTCAGCCTAATAGCGATTGGATTACATATTATGCTCATTTCCAGTGAGCTCTGGTAAGCCTAACGTGAGCTCTATGCATGCGGCACTATATGTGGATTAGGCACGTAGAAGTGGTGTGTGGTCTCCTCTTTACACTGGACACCCCCTCATTCTCTTGTTTGGACTTTGTTTGATGGACTCTCATTATATGTCTGCAAGATATACAACTATATGATCATTGTTGGTTTATACATACGCAAGTGGATTATTGTTTGATGCTGGTTGGCTCTAGCTTATTATCAGTCTAGCGCAGCTCTCCTTATACATGCCTTGGATGTTGTTCGGGCAATCAGGGTTTACCTGTTGTCGACTGAATCCTTTCAGAAATCGGATTCTCTTTGTCCTTCCTGAGGGACCTTGGAAGGGTATGGCTGCATCTGCAGCAACCATTGCCAAATGGATCAGACAGACCATTGTACAGGCTTACTCGTTGCGGGAACGGGTTCCTCCCTTCCCTGTCAAAGCGCACTCTACCAGATCGGTGAGTACGTCCTTGGCCTATCGGCATCAGGCCTCGGTGGCCCAGGTGTGCAAGGCTGCAACTTGGTCGTCGGTGCACACTTTCTCAAAGTTCTACAAACTTGATGTTCTGGCATCAGCTGATGCATCCTTAGGCCGCAAAGTTCTCTGTGCGGCAGTTCCATAGGGAACCCTGGTTTTTGTACGGGTCCCTAGCTGTTGGGATTGTTTTCCCCTTGGTTATTTGTTTCCTGGGTTGTTGCTCATGTTGAGCCCATTTTTGTTGCCCAGAAGGTTACCTTCTTGTACATGTAAGGTTCCTTTCTCTGATGTGGGTACTGCGTTGCTTTTCTGGTGGTTGCGTTGCCCACCCCTCATGTCTACACTGCTTTGGGACGTCCCCATAAGTGAAGACTGTATGAGTGGGCGGCGACTGTCGGAGGACGTAAGAGAAAACTGAATTTTTGTAAAATCTTACCGTAAAATTCCTTTCTCTGAGTCCTCCGACAGTCGCTGATCCCGCCCCTCTTTTTGGGGTCCTTTGTTATACACTTTCACTGCTTGCGACCAAACTGAATTGGGATGGCTATTGCAGGGGGGTATTGGACTAGAAGGACAGCCCCCATGGGTGTGACTATGTAGATTTATTGTTCTTTTAAAAGTCTTATGCCTATAAACTCCTGTGGAGATTAAGTCAATACCCCATAAGTGAAGACTGTATGAGTGGGCGGCGACTGTCGGAGGACTCAGAGAAAGGAATTTTACGGTAAGATTTTACAAAAATTCAGTTTTTTGTAAGAACTTACCGTAAAATCATTTTCTTTGAAGTTCATCGACAGACGCAGCACCCGCCCCTCTACTTCTGAGTGAATAGGCTTTTTCTTTATTCTAAACACTGCTTGCAACTAAACTGGTTGATGATAGTAGAGTGTGTGGGGTTATGCCGCCAGGGACAGCCCCTATAGGTGTGGTTAAGCTTTTTTTCCTGCCTAGTGCCTATTCCTGTTTGGAGGAACATAACCCTATAGTCTCTAAATAGATGGAGCTGCATCTGTCGATGAACTTCAGAGAAAAGGATTTTACGGTAAGTTCTTACAAAAATCCAGTTTTTGCTGCTGTGATGAACTGCTCCATCTTTGTTGTGATGTATGAAATAAAACTGTATTTGTAAAAATTAAAAATAAAAGGTTATAGTGCCAAATCCACTGATAGATACGATTTACATGAATTTCATTTTTATGGCACGTTTAGGTGGTACAAGTGTTAATATCTTAACCGTGCAGTATAGGCAAACCTAGGTTTTAAGACAAAGAGAGAGTGCAGCATCGGACACTTAAACCTAGGTTTTATGCTGCTACTTTCAGGTGATTGGATAAATGTCCCCCCATTGCACCCTCATAATACCCTGCCCACTCTGTGGGACTCCAGTTTTTGCTAGTTTCCTTAGGCGATATACCTTCTGGAGAAGTGTCAACACCAAGAAATTCTTGGCGTGGTTGTCCTCGATGTAAATCTTGGGGAGTGTACCGAGACCCTGCATTGGGGGTACTGGCCTGTAATGTTTGCTTTGGGCACTGGATCCTGCTCTCAGTGTTCACATTAGCACACAGTGCGGAGTGTTCTACAGGTCCAGGGCTCTTCCACTGTAAACGTGTCATTCTCACATTGATGGAAGGTAGTGTGTTTATCTCAATTAATAAAATAAAGTACAGTAGGATCAAAGTGCTGGTTCTATATTAGATTATAGCCAGCAGAACATGAAGTATCGACGCACCAATGATTATGATGGAGCCCCTTCCTTCAACTCCTGAACACATGGATATGTCAAACAAAAACAAATAGGAAGGAACCCACAGGAGTTCTCAAAAAGGGAAGGAGGGGAATGGGGCAACCAGCGGTCTCTCCTTAAATGTAAACTTTATTAGGTATCTAAAATTGAAAAGCGGATTCACATGTAATAGGCTTTACACAAAATAATAAAGAATACAAATGGGACAACGTTGTCACTAAAAACACACACCTGGGTTTACAGTCATACCCACATGCATGAATATCAACATCATTAGTCTCAAATGGAAACACAGATATACTGGGAATCAGGTTTAGAGTGAGTGTTAGGGTCAGCCGATACTTAGCTATACAAGACACCGTTGACATCTAGGCACACTATTTCACCAATTGACCACCAGTAGTTCACCTCAGAGCAATGTGCGTGATTGCACAAGTTCTAGCAAAGGAGATCCTATTCCCCAGTACAACAGGGGGATATCCCCCCCCTTCCCCCCCCCCTCCCCAAGGAGCCTCACAGACCACGCTGCAATAAGGCTTGTTACCCCTGCAGGGGTGCATACCTCCGGTGAGTGCGGGAGCAATTGGAGGGGTGCACCTGTGTGTTTCACTCACCATTCACATCACCCCGAAAGGATTTGAAGCACTTTAAATGTCACTGAAATTTCTGTTGTTCACCGATTATTGGAATATTTTTTCTACACCCTACTGAATCACTCAGCAATAGAAAAGACTGTTGGTCTACCGATTTCGGTTCCTTGCTGTTCTTTGGGACTATTAATTTGCTGCATGAACATTATTTATTGTCACATATATTTATATTTTTATTGTCATATTTATTTAGTATCAGCATAGTTGTGATTTACCCTTTTCATTGCATAGTTTACCTATATCGGTTAACACCACATATCACATTTAGTGTGTTCTTATACACATATATATTTTCACACACATATACTTCTTAATTTATTGGTACCATTCCTTATTTATCCTATTTTTTGGTATCCGATACCCACAGAGTCTATATACAGGAATGCGTAGGAGCACCCCTAAGTAGGAACTAGGGAAGGACCAGCAGCACCGCTAACACACAAGTCACACACAAGAACAAGTCTTTCCTTAAGCCTGAATGATCCCCCTGCCGTAAGGTGGAAGGGGATCCATCCTTTCTGGTGATTTCTTCTGACACCCCCCCCCCCCCCCGAGGACAGCGGTGGTCCCTCGTCTTTTTTCCAGGTCAAGCACTAATTTACTTGGATTTGTTGTTTGGGCTCCTATCTTGCATTTACATCCCTGCATGGTGTACTATTACACCCAGCATAGACTGATTTTTATGAACACTAAGTGCCGGTTCACATTTGTGCAATGCGGGAACGCTGCAAATATGCAGCATTCCCCCATTGCATCCGCACCTCAGGTAGTACACACTGCCAAATGCGATACGCAGGGGGTGTCAATTAAAAGTTAACAACACCCCCAGTTGCAATCGGATATCGTAGTGCGATCTGCAAGTTCGCACAGAATCGGATCGCACTAGTGTGTACCACTAAGTGATCCGATTCTGCTGCGGATAAAAAAAAGCCTCATGTGCGAGTTTAGTGCGGATGCGGTGGGAATTCAGCCATACAAAGTATATGGCTGAAATTTGTACTGCACATGAGATCGCATGTAATTTAGGAGCAGTGCGCTCCAAATTACATGCGATCTCCTCGATCGCACTAATGTGAACCGGAGCTAATTAACTATTATTTATAAGAACTATTCATAATATTCTTTTAGAGCCGTTTTTTACTACTATTGTATTAGTGTCTATGGTGCATGCGGTTTTTATATATTCTCGTATATATTTCTATGGTACCGTTATATATCATTTTGAAATGTAATCACTATTTCACATTTTACATATTTTAGTTGCAAGCGCAAAAAACGTGGGGTATTATTTACCCCTCTTTTTTACTTTATAGTGACAATAATATATTCAATGTTGTGGATGTTGATTTATCCACCCAAATATCTAAATGCTAAGAATGCATAGACTCCATATGTCCTAAACACTAATGACTATACATTGTTGGAGGTGACATTGAGGATATTGTAGGTCTGATAGCAAGTGAATACAGGAATAGCTTCTAATAACACTAGTGCGGAGTATGTAGGCATATGAACTCTGAGTCACAGTGTATTAGGGTTGTTGAACACAAGTATTTTGTGTATTCCAAGTGCTGAGCCCAAGGCTGACTCGGGGGGTAGAGGGGAGCTAGGAGAGCAATGGTATGCTATTTAGTTAACAAGAGGTCTACCTCTATCATGTCGTGACATATACTATCAACGTGTGACAGTAGTTAGGCTTCTCCCGCCGGAGAAAGACAACCCCGCCGGGGAGGGGGGGGACTCACGGTTACTTGCACAGGTTGTGTCGCTGGATACTGCCTGTCCATCCCAGTCTGTCCACTGGGTGTACACTGAACCAGCCAGACTTGGTGTAGTGCCAAGTGCAGTCAGTTCATCCTGCACTTTTCGCTGTGTGCTCACAGTGATGAGCCACCCTCTTGGTTAGGCAGGCAGATAGTCAAAGTGAGGAGTGATGGGGATGTGTGTGCCTCGGATGCACACGTGGGTGCCTCGTTGATTAAGTGTCTGTTCTCTCGCTTCCTCCCGGTGAGTGGAGTAGAATTAATGGCCGATATTAGAAGGTTGCATGGTTGATCATGAATCAGGGTGTGCGGGGATAGTCACACCGATGCATTTTGCCCACTGGGTGGCGTGGGCTTCTTAAGGGTAGTGTGATGACCTGCTTTTGGTGTTTTAAAAACTTTGAAATGCCCCCATATGGGGGATATCAGGTGACATCACACCCTGCCAGTTAGGTGATTATTTTAACCCCTAGTAGGGTCAGGACTGTTGTGTGGGTGCTACTCACAGTATATCGCTATCCTGCGGCCATTAATCATGTGATTCAATTTATGGAACAGAAATCTATGTATCAATACACAAATATTTGCCAAGTCAGTTACAAGCATAAACATAGGTGATATCCAGTTTTATTTTTTTAAAAGATGGGAACAGGCCCACTGGATCATCAAGGCCACTGGCCACTCAATCCCTATATTTTCACAGGCTCCAGTGAAGATTGATATGAGATAAGTAATGGTGGTATCCTCTATAGTGTAAGGAATACCTGGAGGTTTAGTTCATCTTTTCCACTGATACTTGCCAGATGTTTACCGCTGTGGACTTTTAAAGGGCGTTTTGTTTTGCCCATGTCGTATTTATGACATGGGCATTCTATAATAAAAGAAGCCCGGGTTGTATTGCAATTAATAAAATGCATTATCTGATACATTCTTTGTCGCTCCGCATCGGTGAAAACATCTGTTCTGTCCACAAGCTTCCAGATGTGGCACCTTCCACACAGAAACATGCCTTTAAGTTAAGATCCGTTAGCCATTTGCATCGTATAGATCCAATGAACTTAGATCGCACCAGCTCACCTGCCAATTCCTTGTCCTTTTAGTTACCATCAGAGGTCTGGGTCCTACAATATCTGCCAATTGAGGTGAACGGGTCAGGAGATGCCAGTGCTTTGTGAGTATAGTGCGGATCTCTTCCCACTGTGAACCATAAGGAGTTATAATTCTTACAGGATCTAATAGGCCTTTTGGATCTTGATCTTTAAGCTTCTTTGAATTTAGCAATTCTGATCTTGATCGTTAAGATGCCTTTTTTTTTTTTCTAGACCAGGATTGTCAAACGTAATTTTATTGGGGGCCGTATCAGCATTATGATAGAACAGGAAAATGGTGGTCCCAATTCCTTGAGGTTTGAATACAGCCAACACTCGAGACAATTGTAAAAGTATTCAAAAAAGTTTATTTATACATCTTAAAGACAGTAATGAGACAAAAACATGAATAAATAAAAGACATAAATATACCACTACGGTCAATCAACTGTGCTCTAACATGGTTATACCGGATACGCTAACAGGCAGGGGTGAAGCCATAGGAGTAGCATTTCGGTACCATTATGCCTGACATGTTTCGGAAAATAAATTTCCTTTTTCAAGGGAGGTAGCACAAGGTATATCTGTCTATTAGAGAATAAATATGACAAAGTCAGCAGGTATGCAGAGTATATAGTGATACACATTAAACAACTATATAAAAAAAATGATCCAATACAACATTATAGAGAAAACAGAAAAATAAATAAAGGTACAAATGTATGCTAATTGACAATTCTTGGAAAGGTACCAGTGCATCTGCACGTCCAATATGGCACAAAGACTATGTTATACAGTTTAAGTGTAATGTCTTTTTACTTACCCAGGGTATATCTGTAAGGTTAAAAAGACAGAGGAGATTAACTCTCTGACCAAGAGAGGGAATTCTCACTTCCAATCCTTTTTGGTTTTCCATGGGACAATTAGGCTTGTGTCATGGGGCCAAAAAAAAAAAAAAAATGAATTTTAGATCTTTTTAGAGGGGTACATGAGGTGTGTCCCCAGAAATTCAGTGCTGGAAGGGTTGGATAACTCGTTTGATGCAAGACGTGAGGTCAGCAGTAGGACTAGCTGGATCCCAGGAAGATTCCCTCGCAGATGGCCCGGGCTACACCACACCGTCCCACAAGGATCCCCAAAAGAGAAGGACCGGTCCAGGCCCCCCCCCCCCGGGGATAGGAGGGGGAAGAGGGGGGGTGTTTACAACAAAGTTGTTTAGACGCAACCACGCCCCCTGAGACGCCGGCTCTGTTTGTGAATGCGGGACACCGCGGTTTTACTGATTTCTTGCATACATTCCTTGCTTGCTCATTCCGGATGTTTTGTAAGTGCAAATTTATTAAAGTCTTTTAATATTATCTTGCGGGATTACGCTATGTGCTTTCTTATTTCCTTTTGCATATCTGCCAATGGTTAACCCTGGATTTGGATATGAGATACCATTTCCGATACATCATTGTATCTACACCTTCCATACATCTATATGATCCAATGATACCTGAGGGGAAGACTAATTACTGCGGTTATTCCACTTTTACACCCTAAGCGCATGTGGCCTATCCATTAATTTGGGGGCCTCTGTTTCTGGTAAGCAGCCATTTTACTTACCTCCCACGGGTGCATTTCTGGCTGACAACTTCCTTGGGATTAAGGTCTCCTATCTACCATCACCTATACTGGAACTTTTTGTCCATTCTTTTTTTTGTAACACAATTTTATATCCTAGGAACTTTATTCTCACAAATTATTTTTCACTTTATATATTTTTTTGATATGGACATTTCACTGATATGATTTTCCATTTATATGAATAATTTGATTATATTCATGTTCATAATTATCAATTTGATCACTGTTGATGTTAGCGCTACACATTGTGTTATTGTTGTTTTTGATTTTTTCTATAGATCACTGTATTGCTGCTTTCGTTTTTTATCATTATTTCTTTCTTTATACACATCACCTAGCGCAGGATTTTTTTGGATTATTTTTATTCAACTATTACTGGTTTTAGTAATAAGTTAAGACTTAAGCTTTGATGGACAAATGTAGATTGGCAAGAAGCCCATACACTCCTGTAGCAGAGAATGCAAGTCTGAAAAGGAGGTTCGCACTTCGATGGTATCATCCACAAGAAACTTTATTGGAGAACATTGGTTCTGCCATGGTGTTATGCAGCTGCACAGAGAAGAGCAAGATCTGTAGGAGGAGTTCTGTCCTCCTCTCTGCTGCCGACTGCTTAGACAAGTTGGGGGCAGAGATGAGGGCGGTGCAGCAGCTGCAGGAAAGGTGTGAGGGACACATGAAATGGCCTGGAGGGCCGCATTTGGCCCGTGGGCCTTTTTATTTGACACGTGTTATAGACCTTCTCAGGGCCCTGTGTGGATACTTTAGTTCCCTGAACCTCCCGTATAACTGAGAAGCCTCTTCTTTATAGTCCAGTGCACAGTTCGGCGTATCTGGAGGACCTGTCCAGTGAGTGCCTCTCATCAATAATTTTGGGTGGTGACTGTTCGCCTCTAGAAGAGTATTAGCAGCGGTCTCTTTCCTATATGTCTTAGTGATAAGTTTGCCGTTTTCCACCCTGACCGAGAGGTCCAGGAAAGGGATTTGGTGGTGATCGTAATTAAAGGTGAGGCGAATGTTCCGGTTATTGGTCTTAAGTTCACCAATAAAGTTCACCAAATTCTCACTGCTGCCACCCCACAGCAACAGCACATCATCTGTGTACCTCAGCCACAACAGGGCATGCCTGAGATACATTTTGGGACAATACATTACCTACTCCTCCAACCATCCCAAATGGAGGCATGTGTAGGCAGGCGCCCACTGAGCCCCCCATGGATGTGCCCCGGATCTGCCTATAGCTGGTGCCCATGGAACTGGAAACAATTGTTTTTAAGAGCAAATTGCAGTAATTCCAGTAGAAATTCTGATCAGGCCCTTAGGCACGATCCTCTATACTCACGATACTGCTTTCCAGGTTCTCCAGTGCCTCAACTCCTTCAGTCAGCTCCCCTGGACCTCTGGGTTCAACTCCACACATCTGGCTCACCAGGCCGACTGCCTGTGACCATACACCAACCACTGCAGAAGAGGAGGCAGCAGCCACCCTCCTTCCGGGACTCTGCTCACAAGCCAAAAGACCATGAGCCCATGTGCTTTTTATACCACACCCCACAATGCACTAAGACAGCAGTCTGTGCCAATCCCTGGGGCTGTATCAAAGCCTGTGTGCCCATTGGTCAGGTTTCCCCCACTGTGCAATCTGCCTCCCCATTGGACCAGTGGGGACACTCCCTCAGACCACATGAATCACACATTGAGCCCATTGAGAAGACCTAACTCACAGATTCTGCTCCCTGCTAAGCTGCGCCTCTGATAGGCAGAGCCAAAACTATACTCACTCTCTAGCACCTACCTAGGAGGGTGCTTCATTGGAATGTGTGATTGCAGCCAGGCCCATGAGTGGCATATAAATGCATTCAAAGATTCTACATCTACACCCACCAATATGGCATATGGTGGTCCCTCCAGATTGTGAATTTTTACTAATACATATCTGGTATCCTGGACGTAGGAAGGTAGTCTTACAACCATCTCTTTTAGAAGTGCCTCCAGGTACCTCCCCATGCGTTCAAGGGGGCCATTTCTGCCGAAATGATCGGCTTGCCTGGTAGGTTCTAGAGTGACTTATGGACTTTGGGAATGATGTAAATAGTGGGTGTATCATATTCTGTCCTCCCTAAATATTCAAATTCATTTTTTCGAGATGAGATTCACTTCATGGGCCAGGTCTAGCTTGAAGTTTAGTTAATCAACGAGGGTAGGAAAGAGGTTTGTTGAGAGTTTCTCATAAGTTGACGAATCATTTAATTGCCTCCTTATTTCTTTTTCATAGTACTCTTCTGATAGCAGTAGGACATTACCCCCTTTGTCACTTTCCTAATGATTACCTTGGATATTTCCTTCAATTCCCAAAGGGCTTGCCATTCGTCAGGACCAAGATTATCAATACCCATGTGCTTCCAATTCAAATGAGACAGATCTTCCTGTACCAATTCTAAGAAAACCCCCAGCCACCTATTCTTCCGAAATGGTGGCATCTTCGTGGGCTTGATCTGGAGATTTGCTTCTCTTTTCCAACAATCCGGAGATACAGTCATTGGTAGATCATCAGACTCCTCCTCTTCCCCACATCAAAGGGAGGCAAGGGTATCCAGTGCTACCTGATCTTGGGCATTTTAGTGTGTATTCACGATGCCCTCAGGATTTGGTCTGTGATGAACCTGTTTTAGATAGACTTTCTTTAGGAATAGACACACGTCTTTGTAAACTTCGAAGTGATTTCTTCTAATTATTGGGGGAAAAAGATAGACCCCCTCTTAAGTAATTTGATGTGTCTATCAAACAGGGTAAACTCTGATAGAATAATGATTGTGTTATTGATATTCAAGTCAAGTTGGCCCTCTATGACAGTGTCCCCATTTTTTAGGTAGTGTGTTTACTTTTTTAATTTGGTGCATTTTTCACATGCAACATTGGTGCTTGGGTGGTGATGTAGTTGCAAAAATCTTCCCACTGACGCACTTCTGCGAGAAAGCAAGAAGCATTGCTGCTCCTCACTGCTTGCTTTTCTAGAAAGACATAGGGCATTGATCAGTGTATGAGTTATAGTGTACAAGTGTTCAATTATTTCCCAAGTATTGTGTAAATAAAGTGTCTATGCAAACAGAAGTAAATAAGGAATTCCAGCCTTCCACCAGTAAAATGCACAATTCTTGAAAAACGCATGTGCCCTTTGTGCCCTTAACCACATGAATGAGCTTCTTACCAGATTATCTTGATCCCCAGGTTGATTTATTATGAATTATAGTGGCCCCTATTCCCAGGCACACAAATACCTTGTTATTTTTCATCCATTTTGTGAGCACTCCACAGGAAATCCTCGCTGAGCTCTTGGACTATAGACGGCACAGAGGAAAACCAGCAAAATTCTCGGATAATAGATGTGCTTTACACTAGAACATTATCAACACAATTCCCTCCTCCAATTCTACCTCCTTCTCAGGCTTGCAACAGGTGACTTTTTGGCAAGCCTGGCATTACAAATACCCAATGATCGTAATTGGTCTTTTCCGACTAAGGGTAGGTTTACACATATCCAGTGTAAATTTCCCCTCAGTTTTACCTGCAAATTTCCAAAGCAGCTGTTCAACAGTTCAGCTGCGATTTAGATGCGGTTCAGATGCAAATTTTTTAAGCCATTGGCCACCGGCATCTTTAAAATTACCTGGTTGCTAAGGAATAGGCCAGGAAGCCAGCCGCCATGTTCTTACCAAGGGATGACTAATATACCATTGCTGGCAATAAAAAGTTGTGAAAAAAACATTGTGATGGACTCTCCTAATCCATACCAGGCCCTTTTGGGTCTGGTATGGATTTTAAGGGGAACCCCACACCAAAGTAAAAAAAATAAAATGGCATGGGGTCTCCCCAATATCCATACCAGACCCTTATGTCTGGTATGGATTTTGAGGGAATCCCCACACCAAAATGTTTTTTAAAAAATGGCGGGTCCCCCCCAAAATCCATATCAGACCCTTATCCAAGCATGCAGCCTGGCAGGCCAGGAAAGAGGAGGGGACGAGCGAGTGCCTCCCTCTCCTGAACCATACCAGATCACATGCCCTCAACCTAAGCGGGGGGGGGGGTGCTTTGTGCCCCCACCCTAAAGCACCTTGTCCCTCTGTTGGTGGGGACAAGGGCCTCTTCCCCACGTCCTTGGCCGGTGGTTGTGGGGGTCTGCGGGTTGAGGGCTCGTTGGAATCTAGAGGCCCCCTTTAACAAAGAGGGCCCCCAGATCCTTTCTCCCCTCTATATGAATAAATAAATAACAGAGACCATTTTTAACAACTCCTTTATTAAAAAATCAAAAACAATGTCCCCCGGTGTAGATCCATCATCAAACCCCCCCCCCCCCCCCCGCTGCCAACACCTACCCAAAAAAGAAGAAAATGAAAAAGTTCTGTTTGCGCCAAAGGCTCCCGCCATCTGCCTGCTCCACCGTCTGACAGTTCTTAAATACCTAAGGGGCAGGGCCACCTGGAGACGTCATGCCTGTTGGCGTCATCCCCTTGTGACATCACTGACCCAGCATGCCCCGGTCAATGACATCTGGTATGGATTTGGGGGGAAGACTCCCACATTGTATTTTTTTTTTTTTTGTAGATCTAATTTGTGTTCAAAACTGATGACATATGCGATTCAGATGCGTTCCCATAGAAGGCGATAGCCAGGAATTTGCATCTGAACTGCTCTGCAGTGCTCAGAAAAGGCACTGGACTCTTTTTCCATTTGCAGTGAAATCGCACTGCTGCATCTCCGCATATACACTATATTACCAAAAGTATTGAGATGCCTGCCTTTACATGCCCATGAACTTTAATGGCATCCCAGTCTTGTTCAGTAGGGTTTAATATTAGGTTGGCCCACGCTTTGCAGCTATAATAGCTTCAACTCTTCTGAGATGGCTGTCCACAAGGTTTAGAAGTGCGTCTATGGGAATGTTTGACCATACTTCCAGAAGCACATTTGTGAGGTCAGGCACTGATGTGGACGAGAAGGCCTGGCTCACAGTCTCTGCTCTAATTCATCCCAAAGGTGTTCTATCAGGTTGAAGTTAGGGTTCTGTGCAGACCAGTCAAGTTCCTCCATCTCAAACTCGCTCATCCATGTCTTTGGGAACCTTTTTTGTGCACTGGTGCGCAGTCATGTTGGAACAGGAAGGGGCCATCCCCAAATTGTTCCCACAATATTGGAAGCATGAAATTGTCCAAAATGTCTTGGTATTCTTGTGCCTTAAGAGTTCCCTTCACTTGAACTAAGGGGCCTTGCCCAACACCTGAAAAACAATCCCACACCAGAAACTCTTCTAAATGCCCCCACAATGAAGATCGCGCATGGTGGCGTCATCGTGTGGCATGCGTCCAGTAATCGCACGTGTGCATTGGCGCATCCACGGTCTGGCGCACCATAGCAACAGCTCCAACCAACCAGGAGAGGGTAAGGTCAAAGCCTTGTTGCAATAGGTGGAAAATGACACTGGGCAAGCCAGCCAGCATGTCCACCTTCGCCTAAGCCAAGGGATATAGTGCGGTATCAGGCACATATGCCCTCCTGATGCCAGGAAAAGCAGAATCAGCCGCCACATACTAATCGGACAGAAAAAACAGATAGAGACTCAATTAATACATAAGACAAAAACCAACTTTAAGCAACATTATAATTCAGTATGAGCAGTCACATATTGCAACATATTCTCAGATATAACTATTTTTTTTACGTTGTCATATAAAACAATTAATACAGTGCATTTAAAAAAACATATCTATCAACTGTATATGCCAACTTGGCTGACTAATTATGTCAAGGTGAATCATACATATACATGTATGGGTACATCATAGAAAGGTTTCAAAGTTGAGGTCCTCCTTAAGGCCTGGCGGTACTGTAGCCTTAAAATTTGAAATCCATCTGGTTTTGCGCTGAAAAATGATTTTATCCCAATCTCCCCTCCTCAGATTTTCCACAATATGTTCAAGGGTCGCAAATCTGATAACACTCGTATCCTGTTTATTCAACAAGCCAACATGTCTGACTTTGGTCCCTTTCACATGGAGCGGACCGCGATCCGCTCCGGCACTTTTTTTTTTTTACGGACACTGATGACATTTGTGTCATCCGGTCCGTATGTCCGCATATCATCCCATCCGTTTGCAGATGATATACGGACATAATGCATGTCTATGTGATTGCTGATGTCAGCGGATGACACCGCTGACATCCGATTTTGCGTCCTTTCCGTTTTGGAAACGGAAGAAAAAATAGGGTTCTGTTCTGTTCCAAAAAACGGAACAGAACTGAAAGGATGCAAATCGGATGTCAGCAGATGGTAATCCGCTGACATCTGCAATCCCATTGACATGCATTATGTCCGTATATCACCCGCAAACGGATGGGGTGATATACGGACATAAGAAACGCCCGTGTGAAAGGGGCCTATGGGTGTAAAAGGTTTATTATTTTTGGCATACAATACATTTTCCTTTATTCCAAAAGTTTTGTTTTGCCCACATAAAAAGCCCCACATATGCACAGCAAGGTGTACATGACCCCAGTTGTTTGAAAGTCCAAATGATGTTTAATCTGGTGGTTGTGTCCATCGGGGAGATACAGCAAAAGGATTGAATGACGTAGATTCAATTACAGAAGTTGGATGATCCACATTGCCAGTTACCCCCTTCTAAAGATTGTGTAGCAGTGGGCTCTACAGGTGAACAGTGACTGAAAGTAACCCTATCCCTGATAGATTTTGCTCTCCTAAGAAAGTCCTCAGAGAAAACAAGCTCATATGGGTAATAAACGGAAGGAGAAATCTAAAAATACTTTCTTTGCACACAAGTTAGTTGCTTTGCTTGAGGATTGGTCAAATCCTAACATGGTATTTACTCCTCCGAAACTTTTTGTTTAGTTATACTGTATCCTATGGAAAAGGAATTTATGAAAAAATAGTAGCTTAGTGAAACTTACCATCTCAGTTCTCAACAAGAATTCCACTGTTCTTGTTGAAGTGTTTCCTCCTTCAATGATTCAGTCGACATTCACTTTGAAATCATATGCATCCTTTGCTCTATCTGGTCCTGCCTTACAACCAGCCACTGAGACTATGTTTATTTGTCCGACTGTTGCTAACTAGACTAGACAAAGAGAACAAATAGAGAACATGATTCCATGTTTAAAGACCCTGTTCCCCTAGCTCATACCTTCAATGTTGCCATTTTGTGTTGATGGCCTGGAGAATGTAATTCACCGGGTATCTGAGATGACACTGCTCCTTGTGCACATGTGCAGAGCTTTGTGGTTAAAGGCTTGCACAAGGTGTCTTTTATGCATGCCTTTGATGGTGAACACTTTGATGTATCCCTTGATAAATGTATCAAGGAAGGTACAGGGACGGGGTTCTTGTACCCTACAAAAAAAAAAAAAAAAAAACAACCGAAGCCCATTACTACAACTACTATAGTTACTACCCCTTGTTACCGAAAGGGGTTCTTTCAGGTCTCTTCGGCATCCTCCGCTAGGTCCAAAGGCAACTCCATCCTTTTATCTCAAGACTTGTACCCCAAAAGTCTTCAAGTCTATGCAGATCCCTTCACAATGATTGGCCACCTACACACACTGGGGGGAGGGGAAACATCTGTGGGCCTTCGTACCAGTCTGGATCAGAGACATCTCAGACCTCTGGGCCCAGTCTTTTGTTTCCAGGGATTCCAAAATAGAAGTTCTATCCCTGCCTCTCCTCGATTCCTACCCACAAATCTACCATATTCACCTCAAAGACAGGAAGACTTATGGGTTGTCCAGAATCAACTTCAGATTTAAGTAGTGGTAATCCCAGTTACTGAAACCTATTCACAATCCCAAAACCAAAAGAAGGTATTCGTCCCATTTTGGAATTCAAATCCCTGAAGAGATATTTGTATTTCCCCAGAGGCAATTTCTGGCATCAGTGGACATCCAAGATGCCTGTCTTCACATTATCCATCTTTCTTTTCCACACACCATTTCTCTCTATACTTTGCTGTGGGAGATTGAAGCTTTCAGTTTGTCATCCTCCCTTTTGTGCTCTCTTCTGCTCCAAGTCTTTACAAAGGTGCTTTTTCCACTTCTGGCCCAATCTTAGGGCATTTATGTCATGGGACATCTAGATGACCTGCAGCTGAAAGATTTTTCAGTCACGGTCTTGTCCTCCAACATTCAAGTGACAATCCATCTCCTTCAAACTTACAGATGGGTGATCAACTTCAAGAAGTCTGTAATCGCCTAGAGTCTCTGGAACTTAGACATGGCCAAGGCCAAAATTTTCCTTCTCCAGAAAATATACTGTAGCTTTAGTGGCATGGCTGTTGAATCCCAGGTCCTAAAAGATAGGGGTATTACTGATTCTTTTAGGTTAGTACTCAAAAGATGTTTTAAGCAAGGTGTGGCTCATATTAGTCCCCCATTTTTTTTCACCTGTGTCTCCCTCGGATCTAAATCTGGTACTTACAGTCCTTCAAAGGCCTCCCTTTGATCCTATCTGAAATATCCCATTGGAGGGTCTTACCTGCAGAGTGGCCTTTTTGGTGGCCTTTTAACTTCATTCAGGCATGCCTCCAAATTAGCAGCTCTTTCTAATAACCTTTTCTTATCCTACATAGATATAAAGTGGCCCTAAGACCCAGGCTCTCCTACCTTCCCAAGGTGATCTCTTACGTTGAGCTCAAGGAGGATATTATCCTCCCTTCCCTCTGTTCTGCTCTGAAGCGTGCTGAGGAAATTTCGCTCCATTATCTGATGGTCAGAGCAGTTACCTAGCTGCAACATCTAATTTCCGAAAAGATTATTCCTTTTTTTGTTGGTACTTTTTTTAGGGTCTTTTAGTATTAAGCACCTGTTTTGCAAATCTGCAAAGCTGCCACCCAGTCTTCTGTTAATATAATGCTAAGGTGCTGCCAAGAACTGGTGTTACAATGAGGTCTATGGTACACCTTCCTCTTTTTAGTGTGTCCTGTAAACAACTCTCATCTACATATGAAATAAACGAGATATAAATGAAATACCTCCTTCATGTGTGTAGTGTAAACAATAAATGTATAAAGGTGTATCATGAACCAAACTATAAAATACCTGCCCCCATCCAATCATCAGGAGCAATCAAAGGGTTAACTGTGTGTTTACCCTGTGATTCAGTTTAGTGGGGGAGGTGCTTTGACCAGTGATAGGCATGGTCAGTACAGGAATACAGGATCCATTCCTTCTGTACTGACAGTTCGCAAATCTACATAGACAGACTGGCAGCTCCCACTGTGTATAATCACAGTGGGGGCGACTGCCCTCCTGCAGTATATGTACAGTGGGCGGTCCGCAAGCAGTTAACTATCTTTTTTTCCTGCGTGCTGTTTTTTTTTTGCAGACTGTTTTGGCATGGGAGGGGGAGGGTGCATTTTTGGTGGAAGTTATGTTTTAATGGCAGACATCCCCAGCAATGCTATTTTTTTTTCACAACAGTATGCCTATAGGCTGAAAAATTCCTGTGTATCTCAAACCCTTTTCCTCCAACAGAGTTTGTTCCAAGGAGGTCTGCCGCTTCTATAAGCATTTCAAAAGCAGTTCAGATGCCATCTTATCCTGTGCTAAAAATGTGTGCTGTTAGGTTTATGGTAGGTAGGAGGATTGGTTTTGATGTAAATTCCAAATAAAGGGACTGTATTCTATTGAGGTGGTGAATTCCTGCTCCCACAGTGTGTACAATATCTGCATTATTTGTTCTCATGCTTTTGGGTTACAAACATTATGGACCTCCTCTTTTTGGGTCCTCCACCGGCTCTCCTTGCTCCTCTTCACTGGTGAGCACTCGTGCAAGCTCGTTCCCAAGCCTCCCTGTCTGCATCTGTAGATAAAGGCAGCAGGACTTGGTTCTGCCCTCTGCTACCTCGTCAGTAGCTTTGACTGACAGCAGCAGAAGCCAATAGCTCCCCCTGGCTCACCAAAACCAGAGAGACCAGGAAGTGATGGGAGAGAAGAGCTGCAGATGGGGACAGCGCTGGATTGAATGGGGGCCCAGGTAGGTAAAAGGAAGCATGAGGGGGGATACTGATGCCCACATTTTTTTTACCTCAGTGCGAGGAAAGTATTATGGATTGTTTAGGATTTTTAACCATTTTAACATAAAACATTCATTGTAACTTGTGTTAGTTTTACCTGCAGCCATATCCAAGATCACTTCCAGTGGTCAATTTCTCTGTTATAACATACTGTATGGATCAATTGACTTCTAATTTATGGCATTGAATGTCATCTAGCCAAACAAAAGAAATATGCATTTTATTTTCCACAGGGTTTGCTGTAGCTCAGTGCATAAACCAGCACAGTGCATCACCAGCATCTTCCCCATCGCCTCCTTCAAGCAGCAGCTCCAGCGGAAGCACTGGGCCTTGTGATTCATTCACCACCAGTCTCGCATCAACTCCCTCAACAGTTCATAGCCCATCAGGTACTGTATTACTATTACTGTGCCATCGCTCCTCATACCAATAAGTATTATAAATAAACGTGGTAAACATAATTTCCTATTCATATCAGGTTGCGGTTTTACCTTACAATATTTCTTGCTTTTGTGCTTTATAAAGTATTAAATTTGCCTTAAATGTGTCCAGTAAATCTTCAAAACTCCTAATAAAGTGCCACGGTGCTTTACTTTGCATATACAAAAAAAAGTGCTATAGTGCTGTGTCAAAGAGTTCATAAACAGGGTCCAAACTTACTTTTAAAGTGCCACCGTGCTGTACAAACAATATGCAACATTTGGGTTCCACCAGAGTCGCCAAAAAAAAAAAAAAAAACGTATATTGCATCATGTATTAGCACTCTCGCTAGCTCCCTCCTCCCTTACGCATACTACACCCGGAAGTGAGGTCTGGTACACCCAGGACAGACCAGGAAGGCGCTAATAAGAGTGGATATACTTGATCCTTCAGTGTTACCTAGAACTCTGTCTCCTCCTCTCCATTACCCCTTTCTGTGGGGGTCCTCCAAGGCTCTGTTCTTGGGCACCTTTTCTTCTTTATCTACACCTCCTCCCTTGGTCACTTGATAACCGTCCATGGCTTTCAAAACCATCTATACACAGATGACACCCAAATCTATCTGTCTACTCCTCACCTCACTCCTTCAGTCTCCTCTCGCATTACTAACTTACTAACTGACATATCAGCATGGATGTTGCGCCATTTCCCTAAATTAATCTCTAAAGCCAAGCTGGTACTATGCCCCGCCCGTGCCCCCCTCCATGACTTTTCCATCAAAATCAGTAATGCAACCATCAATCCCTCCCCTCATGCCAGGGTACTAGGTGTAATCCTAGAGTCTGACCTGTCCTTTAACTCCAAATACAGTCGTCAAAAGCTATTAGATTTCACCTCTGTAACATCTCTAAAGTTCCCCCCTTTTTAGCAAAAGAAACCACCAAGCTACTTATTCACTCCCTTGTTATCTCTCGCCTCGACTATTGCAACTCCTTTTTCATAGGCCTACCCCTCCATAGGCTATCCCCTCTTCCGTCTATCATGAATGCTTTTGCTAGGCTCATCCACCTTACCAACCGCTCAGTTTCTGATACCCCTCTCCGCCAAACCCTACACTGGCTCCCGATCGCTCAGCAATTTAATTCAAAATACTAACCACAACATACAAAGCCATTTACAACTCTGCCCCGAGCTACATTACAAATCGTGTCTCCAAATATCACACAAACCATCCTCTCCGCTCTTCTCAAGACCTTCTAATCTAAAGCTCCCTGGTCTCCTCCTCCCATGCTCATCTCCAGGATTTCTCCAGAGCCTCTCCCATCCCCTGGAACGCTCTACCTCAATCTGTCCTGCTATCTCCTACTCTACCTGCCTTCAAGCAATCTCTGAAAACTCATCTCTTCAGGGAAGCCTATCACTCCTCCAACTAATCTTTTACCTCTTCTATCAGCTCATACCCCACAGTTACAGCCTTTTGTACCACCTGCCCCACCCTATCAGATTGTAAGCTCTTCCGAGCAGGGCCTCTTAATCCTCTTGTATTTTATTGTATTGTAACTGTATTGTCTCCCTTTTATTTTGTAAAGTGCTGCGTAAACTGTTGGCGCTATATAAATTCTCTATGATATTTATAATAATGATACAATATAAATTTAGTGCGCCGATGATTACACTGCGGTAGATTTTAAAGTGTTTATGTTGTTCATATCCCTTGGAGCGAGGTGTATCGCCACGCTACATGTGAGTAGGAGTATGAAGTTTTGCACTATGTCGGTCCCTTTTGCTCTTTCATGTGATGTCTTTATGGGCTATGTGAGAGGATTGCTGGCTGAACAACATAAAGGAACACCAGAACCATTGGGATACCCATTATAACAACATGATATATATGACCTGCCTGTAGTGGGTGGTTGTGAAAATCTGGTGAGTTATCTGGTGTGGGAAAGGTGGTGGAACACATTGTTGGAAGTTTTGGAACTCCATTGAGTTCCATATTGTTTGCACAGCACGGTGTCACTTTTTAAAATTTTGGAATAACGTTTAGACACTATTTATGAACTCTTGAAACAGTTGCAAAAACAATGCCACCTGCGTGGTAAAGTAACCTCTCCAGATGGGTATGCTTAGATCTCCATCTCACTTTAATGCGGATAACCACAGTCTTGATGCCCTCAAAGACTTGGGAAATCTAAAACACTGAAACCATACAAAAACACACAGAGGGCACACCAACCTAGTGCATTATCCTGAGGCAAATAATTTATTGAATTAAAAATGTGGGATTATACTCACAAAGTTGCTATTGTTAAAAGCACATCAAAAATTCCAGCATAGTTCCATCGAAATTTCATCAACACGTACAACAGAAATTGAAGAACCCATGAACTGACGTGTTTTAAAGGATTATGACTATATAGAAGTTACTGCGCTTACTGAATGTAAAGAACAGCCGCGGGCACAACAACACAACAATATTGTTGGAAGTGCCGTGCTAAACATCATGAAATAAGGTTAGATTGATCCAACATATAAAGTGCTATATATAAACACTGAGAAATTAATATAGTAATATCACCTAAAGTGCATAGTGCAAACCTGTGCAAAATGATTCAGTGTATACTTCCTTAAAAGTACAAAATCAGCAAATTAAAAATAATGTCCAAATCAGAAATTCATATCCACAGTGCAATATCACCTAAAGTGCATAGTGTAACACTGTGCAAAAATAGCAAAATTATTTCAGTGTATATTTTCTTGAAAGTGAAAATTTAATTATCCTGATATAGACTGGGCAGAAGGAACCGCGCATTCAGCCAAGGCTCGGCAGTTCCTAAATGTTTTGCAGGACAATTTCATGGGTACTATGCGGTACTTGACCTACTGATTACCAACAATACAGACCTGCTCACGGATATAGAAATACGGGACAACTTAGGGAACAGTGACCATAGGTCAATTGGTTTCAGTATTAATTACAGTAATAGGAAACACAAGGGTAATATAAGGACACTGAATTTCAAAAGAGCCAATTTCCCTAAACTGCGCTCGCTGCTAGAAAATATCAAATGGGATAGAACCCTGGGAACAAAGAACACGGAGGAAAAATGGGAGTGCTTCAAGAGCATACTTAACAAGGGGGTGGGCCAGTGCATTCCACAGGGAAATAAATTTAAAAGAGCAAAACTAAACCCTGGGTGGCTAAACTCCAACATAAAAATGCATATTAGTGCAAAAGAAAAGGCCTTCAAAAAATACAAGACTGAGGGGTCATTGGCAGCATTTAAGCATTACAAAGAGTGTAATAAGAGATAAGAACCCCAAGAAGTTCTTTAAGTATATAAACAGTAAGAAAGCGAGGCCAGAACACATTGGCCCCATAAAAGATGACAAAGGAAATATGGCCACTGAGGACAGAGAAAAGGCGGAAGTGTTAAATCATTTCTTCTCTTCAGTCTTCACAAAAGAATCAGGGGGCTACACGAACCTAGCTTGTAAGGCCGAACTAAACAACACACCTCAGGAAATACCGCCATGGCTAACAGAAGATAGACTTAGAACTAAACTAGAGAAACTTAACATAAATAAATCACCGGGACCGGATGGCTTGCACCCGAGGGTTCTTAAGGAGTTCAGCCAGGTGATTGCCAGACCATTATTCTTGATCTTTAAGGATAGTTTACAGACGGGTATGGTGCCAGCTGATTGGAAAAAAGCCAACGTGGTACCAATATTTAAAAAGGGGCCGAGATATATCCCGGGTAACTATAGGCCGGTCAGCCTAACATCAGTAGTCTGCAAAATTTTGGAGGGGATGATAAAGGACCACATACAAGACTTTAGTAATGAAAACGGTATTATAAGTAGTAATCAGCATGGATTCCTGAAAAATCGTTCATGCCAAACCAATCTATTAACCTTCTACGATGAAGTGAGCTGCCACTTAGATAAAGGTAAGCCTGTGGATGTGGTGTATCTGGACTTTGCAAAGGCCTTTGACACCGTTCCCCACAAACGCTTACTGTACAAACTAAGGAAGGTAGGTATGGACCATAAGGTGAGTACCTGGATAGAGAACTGGCTCCAGGGGAGAGTACAGAGGGTGGTGATTAATGGGGAGTACTCGGATTGGGTGGGTGTGGAAAGTGGGGTCCCCCAGGGTTCTGTCCTGGGACCAATCCTGTTTAATTTATTCATAAATGATCTAGAGGAGGGGATATCTAGTACAATCTCAGTATTTGCAGATGATACTAAATTAGGCATGCCAATATCTTCTATGCAGGATCAGGAAATCTTGCAAGCAGACCTGAACAAAATAACGGGGTGGGCAACTACATGGCAGATGAGATTTAATGTAGAAAAATGTAAAGTAATGCACTTGGGGGCCAGAAACCAGAAAGCAAGCTACTCACTAGGGGGGGAACCTCTGGGTGAGTCTAGGATGGAAAGGGACCTGGGGGTACTGGTAGACAACAGGCTTGGCAGTGGCATGCAATGCCAAGCCGCCGCAAGCAAAGCCAACAGAATACTGGGTTGTATAAAAAGGGGATTCACTCCAGAAATAAAGAGATTATTCTTCCACTCTACAAGACTCTGGTCCGGCCACATCTGGAGTATGCTGTCCAGTTCTGGGCACCGGTCCTCAGGAAGGATGTGCTGGAACTGGAGAAAGTCCAGAGAAGGGCAACAAAAATAATTAGGGGAATGGAGGACATCAGCTATGAGGAAAGACTACAAGCACTGAACCTATTCTCTCTGGAGAAGAGACGATTGAGGGGGGATATGATATCAATGTACAAATACTGTACTGGCGACCCTAGCATAAGGAACAAACTATTCAGAGAAAGGAGATACAATAAGACACGTGGCCACTCACTAAAACTTGAGGAAAGGCGGTTTAACCTTAAAGTGTGTAAGGGGTTCTTCACTGTAAGAGCGGTAAGGATGTGGAATTCTCTTCCACAAGCAGTCGTATCAGCGGGGAGCATTGATAGTTTCAAAAAACTATTGGATGGACACCTTAAAGACCACAACATACAGGGGTATACAATGTACGGTTAAAAGCAAACACACACACATCATAGGTTGAACTGGATGGACTTGTGTCTTTTTTCAGCCTCACTAACTATGTAACTATGTAATGCATTAAAAATTTTATATAGATATATACAGTTGTGCTAATAAGTTTACATACCCTGGCACAATTTATGATTTCATAATGACAACAGAAACTACCCAAATGACCCTGATCAAAAGTTTACATGCCCTTGTGATTTTGGCCTGATAACATGCACACAAGTTGCAACAAAGGAGTTTGAATGGCTATGTAAGGTAACTGTCCTCACCCGTGATCTGTTTGCTTGTAATTAATGTGTGTGTATAAATGGTCAATGAGTTTCTGGACTCCTGACAGACCCTTGCATTTTTCAACCAGTGCTGCATTGGCGTTTCTGGATTCTGAGTCATGGGGAAAGCAAAAGAATTGTCAAAGGATCTGTGGGAAAAGGTAGTTGAACTGTATAAAACAAGAAAGGGATACAAAAAGATATCCAAGGAATTGAGAGTGCCAATCAGCAGTATTCAAACTCTAATCAAGAAGTGGAAAATTAGGGATTCTGTTGAAACCAAACCACAGTCGGGTAGACCAACTAAAATTTCAGTCACAGCTGCCAGGAAAATTGTTCGGGATGCAAAGAAAAACCCACAAATAACTTCAGGAATCTCTGAAAACATGTGGTGTAACTGTTTCAAGATGTACAATAAGGTGGCACTTGAGGAAAGATGGGTTGCATGGTCGAGTCACCAGAAGAAACCCATTAATACGCAAATGCCATAAAGTATCCCGCTTACAATATGCCACACAGCACAGAGACAAGCCTCAGACCTTCTGGCACAAAGTCATTTGGAGTGATGAGACCAATATTGAGCTTTTTTCCCACAACCATAAACCCTACATTTGTAGAGGAGTCAACAAGGCCTATGATGAAAGGTACACTATTTCTACTGTGAAACACAGAGGTGGATGCTGAGGTTTTGGGGATGTGTGAGCTACAAAGGCACAAGAAATTTGGTCAGAATTGATGGCAAGATGAATGCAGTATGTTATCAAAAAATGCTGGAGGAAAATTTGCATTAATCAGCCGGGAAGCTGCGCATGGGACGTACTTGGACATTCCAACATGACAATGATCCTAAACACAAGGCCAAATCGACCTGTCATTGACTACAGCAGAATAAAGTGAAGGTTCTGGAGTGGCCATCTCAGTCTCCTGACCTCAATATTGTGTCACTCTGGAGAGATCTCAAACGTGCAGTTCATGCAAGACAGCCCAAGAATTTACAGGAACTGGAGGCTTTTTGCCAGGAAGAATGTGCAGCTTTACCATCTGAGAAGATAAAGAGCCTCATCTACAAATACCACAAAAGACTTCAAGCTGACATTGATGTTAAATAGAGCAATACACTGTATTAAGAACTGCGGTATGTAATCTTTTGATCAGTGTCATTTGGGTAGTTTCTGTTGTCATTATGCTTTAAAAAGAGTGAACACAGTTGATTGCTAATGAATAGCTTCAGCCAAACACTAACCATGAGTGAAAGAAAAGTTTTTGTGTTATCATTCATATTCTCGGAAAAATGGCCAAGAAATCATAAATTCTGCCAGGGTATGTAAACTTATGAGCACAACTGTGTGTGTGTGTGTATATATAATATATATATTCAGTATCTCACAGAAGTGAGTACACCCCTCCCATTTTTGTAAATATTTTATCATATCTTTTCATGTGACAACACTGAAGAAATGACACTTTGCTACAATGTAAATTAGTGAGTGTACAGCTTGTATAACAGTGTAAATTTGCTGTCCTCTCAAAATAACTCAACACACAACCATTAATCTCTAAACCGCTGGCAACAAAAGTGAGTACACCCCTAAGTACAAATATCCAAAGTGGGCCCAAAGTGTCAATATTTTTTGTGGCCACCATAATTTTCCTGCACTGCCTTAACCCTCTTGGGCATGGAGTTCACTTAAGCTTCACAGGTTGCCACTGGAGTCCTCTTCCACTCCTCCATGACAACATCATGGAGCTGGTGGATGTTAGAGACCTTGCGTCCTTCCATTTGAGGATGCCCCACAGATGCTCAATAGGGTTTAGGTCTGGAGACGTGCTTGGCCAGTCCATCACTTTTACCCTGCGGCTTATTCTCCGGAGGGAGGCGATCATGCTCTGCTTCAGTATGTCACAGTGCATGTTGGCATTCATGGTTCCCTCAATGAACTGTAGCTCCCCAGTTCTGGCAGCACTCATGCAGCCCCAGACCATGACACTCCCACCACCATGTTTGACTGTAGGCAAGACACGCTTGTCTTTGTGCTCCTCACCTGGTTACCGCCACACATGCTTGACACCATCTGAACCAAATAAGTTTATCTTGGTCTCATCAGACCAACAGGACATGGTTCTAGTAATCCAGGTCCTTAGTCTGCTTGTCTTCAGCAAACTGTTTACGGGCTTTCTTGTGCATTTGATGCATTTGCATGCAGTGTGCGGCGTATGGTCTGAGCACTGACAGGCTGACCCCCACCCTTTCAAACTCTGCAGCAATGGTGGCAGCACTCATACATCCCATTCCCAAAGACAACCTCTGGATATGACGCCGAGCACGTGCACTCAACTTCTTTGGTCGACCATGGCGTGAAACCTGTCCTGTTAGACTGCTGTATGGTCTTGGCCACCATGCTGCAGCTCAGTTTCAGGGTCTTGGCAATCTTGGTAAGCGGCCATTCGTGCCGTAAAAAGGCGTCTACCTTGGACATATTCTGTTCCCCACACTGTCTGTTTGTCCTGGATTATTTTGAAGAATAAAGACTACCTTTTTTTGATTTCATCTACCTGTGTGCGGCTCCACATTTCTACGGCAATCTTGCTATAGCCTAAGCCATCTTTATGTAGAGCAACAATTATTTTTTTAGATCCTCCGAGAGAGTTCTTTGCCATGAGGTGCCATGTTGAACTTACAGTGACCAGTATGAGAGAATGAGAGCGATAACACCAAATTTAACCAAATTTAACACACCTGCTCCCCATTCACACATGAGACCTTGTATCACTAATGAGTCACATGACACCGGGGAGGGAAAATGGCTAATTGGTCCCAATTTGGACATGTTCACTTAGGGGTGTACTCACTTTTGTTGCAGCGGTTTAGACATAAATGGCTGTGTGTTGAGTTATTTTGATGGGACAGCAAGTTTACACTGTTATACAAGCTGTACACACACTACTTTACATTGTAGCATAGTGTCATTTCTTCAGTGTTGTCACATGAAAAGCTATAATAAAATATTTACAAAAATGTGAGGGGTGTACTCACTTTTGTGAGATACTGTGTGTGTGTGTGTGTATGTATGTATATATATATATAATATTATGTCCAAATCAGGGATTAAATTAGTGTCCGCAAGAAATAGTCCATGTTCCAAAGTGAAAGGAAATTGCCACTAGTGCATAAGTCACCAAAGGGAGAACTCAGCGCTTACTTAAGTTGTGGACTCTACTGCCAGAAGCAAATATTCTTATGGGTGGTAGGCTTGAAGCCTTAGTACAACCCCTGGTTATCAGTGCCTCTTCTGATCTCTCAAGTGCTCAAAATATAAAAAATATCCACGTAGCGTAATACTGTCAAAGATTTCCAATTTTCTTAAAAATAGAAAACTTACAATTTCCATGTAAATAAAGGCATCCAAAATGTGATCACATAGGGTCTTCAATAGGCGCAATAACAGAGATAAAAATGTAAGAAAGGTTGAAAACGGCGCTACCTTCAAAGTGCTAATGTGCCAAATAAATAAATAAATAGTGTATGAAATAAAGTGCTGGTGTGTATTATTTATTTAAAGTGCTCATATGCTGAGTGATAACGGGTTAAATATTGCAACACTTATCAATCATAAGTGCTAGTGCCAAAAGAACTTAAAAAGAAACCAAACCCAGTGCTTTATTCAAATTAATATTGTGTGTTACAGTGGTATATCGTGGAAGTTTACATAAATAGCATATAAACAGAAAGTGCTTATTTTATTGAATAATGACTGTAAAATAATAACCTGTTATTAGAACGTGCTGTGATCAAAAAGTGATGTGAAACTTCACATATATATACAGGTGAAAAAATAAATGAAGTAGTGAGTCCTCTCTAGTAGAGAAATGAGAAAACAGGTGTTGATAAAAAGAAAAGGAGAGCACGGGTTGCAAACACCAATGTAACCACTAGGTGTCGCACCCGGCCAGTATACCACCTGTATATCAATAGGGACCAATATGGAATCCTGGGGTTCCCTCACCACGATCTCTCCTCGTCCCGAGTACCTCAGAATACAAAAAGAGAGAGAGAGGGGGACCCCTTGGTGCGATGTATGGTGCCAATTTTTTAAGGGCGAGGTAGTAACTCACGGTTAGGCTGTCCTCGATCAGTGAAGAGAAGCCGGGAAGCTTCCGCGTTCCACGGCCCAAGCTCCAAATACCGGAAGTGACGTAAGACTCCACCCTACGCGTTTCGTAATACGTCTACTGGAGCGGCGTCAACATATCGGGCTCCCGGTGTTAAATAGCCCCACTGTCTCCTAGGTAACCAAATGGCTTCCGCCGCCATATTGGTGCTCTCAGACCTGAAGCCGGACGGAGGACACCTTTAGCCTCACTGCAATGCCGGCGATTCTGGTTCTGTAATGGAGTGGCAGCTTTCATCATTTCGGGGACAGCCAATACCGATCAAGGTGAATATGTAAACTTACAAAACATAGGATAAAAAATAAAAATAGTTTTATTTCAAAAAACTTCTCCGCAAAAAAAGGGGAGAAATAAAAGCAAAAAAAACTTTATTTAAAAACATGGCGACAACGGAACTGTCTTATAGCCAGACTAATAACCAATTCCCTGGGATATGTAACACTTCTCTCTGCAGGCCCACTCTAATATTCAGTGTGCAAAGGGGAACAGCAGAGGGGCATGTCAGAAAGGTTGGTTAATGATTTAAAAGTTGTATAGATAAAGATAAAAATAAAAATAACAAAAATAAAAATAAAAAAAAATAAAAATTAAATATAATAAAATATTTGTATTAAAATAATGTCTATTCTTTGGAGTTCTTCTGATCTGATGTTCATGTTGATGTTGCTTCGGGTATTCCTAAGTGTTTAAACGGAATGGACCATATTATCCAACGTACATATTCTAATAATGTTGATTTTCTATTGATGCTGGATGAGAAGGCTTATTCCTTTTCCTCATTATGCTGAATAAAAATTCCACGTATTTATTTTAAGTTTGTACCATGCTGCTTGGTAGAATTAAATATATAATTCGATGGTTTTTATATTTAAAATCATGTGCTGAGGTTGGACGAGAAGGCTCCTCAGAATTATAGTTCTTTTATGGTCTTAGTATTTATGATATCTTGGTTTAGTAAAAAGCAATTTTCTTTTATATGTATATATATATACACGTCTAGTGCGGGTGACCCCAAATACATATATAGTGACTAGATAGAACAATTTGTTCCAATAGGAAAAAGTTTTTTTATATAGCAATTATTTACCGTATGGTGATAATATACCAAAAAAATGAATTTGAGGCTAAAATATATTGCTAGGAGCTTGTTTACAGGCAATGTGAAAATATACAATGAGATGCGGATATGCTTGGAGATAGATTTCAGTAAAATACAGATATCCAAAAATTAATATTAAAAACCAAAAACGATTATTGGAGTTCTCAATAGGAAAGAGATAAAAAATTAGGAAAGAGATAAAAAATTAATATGGGAGATTGGGTAAAAAACTTAAAACCTCTAAAAACTTTTAAAAAACTTTTAAAAAACTTTGAAAACGGGAATCTTTTAAAATCCTATTACAAATTTTTTCCCTTAAAAAGAAATTCTTTTAAAAAAGAATTTTAAAATAGGATACTAAAAGGAAGAATTTTTACAAGAGAACTTTTAAGAAAGGATTTAAAAAGATAGGGGGGGGGGTTTACAAGATAAAGGATGAAATGTATATAAAATTGTGGATTAAATGTCTGTTATAAAACAATTTAGATCTATATCTACATTCAACCCATCAGGGCGAAGAGACCTCATCAGAAAAATCCACTTAGTTTCGTTTTTTGATATCATCCTTTTCTTGTTTCCTCCTCTCCAATCCCCTTTTATTTTATCAATTCCATAGAAAATTAGGCCAGACGGATTTTTTGCATGTTTTTCTTTAAAATGTCTTGAAAGGTTGTGTTTATCGAACCCCTTTTTGATATTTTTTATATGTTCCCTAATTCTTACATATAGGGGACGAGTTGTTCTGCCTATATATTGTAGATGACAGGGGCATTCGATGACATAGGTTACGTGTGTACTATTGCAGGTGATGGTTTCCCTTATTTTATACTCTACACCTGTGGTGTGAGATTTAAATCTATCAGTCTTCCTTGGTTGATGCCTATTGTTCCTACAAGGAAGGCAATTCCGACACCTAAAAAAAACATTAATGTTTGTAGGCAATTTTATTGTTTTTATTGTTTTTGGGGGATTCACCACGTTGTGTACACGTTTCGCCCTGATGGATTTTTCTGATGAGGTCTCTTCGCCCTGATGGGTTGAATGTAGATATAGATCTAAATTGTTTTATAACAGACATTTAATCCACAATTTTATATACATTTCATCCTTTATCTTGTAAACCCCCCCCCCCTATCTTTTTAAATCCTTTCTTAAAAGTTCTCTTGTAAAAATTCTTCCTTTTAGTATCCTATTTTAAAATTCTTTTTTAAAAGAATTTCTTTTTAAGGGAAAAAATTTGTAATAGGATTTTAAAAGATTCCCGTTTTCAAAGTTTTTTAAAAGTTTTTAGAGGTTTTAAGTTTTTTACCCAATCTCCCATATTAATTTTTTATCTCTTTCCTAATTTTTATCTCTTTCCTATTGAGAACTCCAATAATCGTTTTTGGTTTTTAATATTAATTTTTGGATATTTGTATTTTACTGAAATCTATCTCCAAGCATATCCGCATCTCATTGTATATTTTCACATTGCCTGTAAACAAGCTCCTAGCAATATATTTTAGCCTCAAATTCATTTTTTGGGTATATTATCACCATACGGTAAATAATTGCTATATAAAAAAACTTTTTCCTATTGGAACAAATTGTTCTATCTAGTCACTATATATGTATTTGGGGTCACCCGCACTAGACGTGTATATATATATATACATATAAAAGAAAATTGCCTTTTACTAAACCAAGATATCATAAATACTAAGACCATAAAAGAATTATAATTCTGAGGAGCCTTCTCGTCCAACCTCAGCACATGATTTTAAATATAAAAACCATCGAATTATATATTTAATTCTACCAAGCAGCATGGTACAAACGTAAAATAAATACGTGGAATTTTTATTCAGCATAATGAGGAAAAGGAATAAGCCTTCTCATCCAGCATCAATAGAAAATCAACATTATTAGAATATGTACGTTGGATAATATGGTCCATTCCGTTTAAACACTTAGGAATACCCGAAGCAACATCAACATGAACATCAGATCAGAAGAACTCCAAAGAATAGACATTATTTTAATACAAATATTTTATTATATTTAATTTTTATTTTTTTTGATTTTTATTTTTGTTATTTTTATTTTTATCTTTATCTATACAACTTTTAAATCATTAACCAACCTTTCTGACATGCCCCTCTGCTGTTCCCCTTTGCACACTGAATATTAGAGTGGGCCTGCAGAGAGAAGTGTTACATATCCCAGGGAATTGGTTATTAGTCTGGCTATAAGACAGTTCCGTTGTCGCCATGTTTTTAAATAAAGTTTTTTTTGCTTTTATTTCTCCCCTTTTTTTGCGGAGAAGTTTTTTGAAATAAAACTATTTTTATTTTTTATCCTATGTTTTGTAAGTTTACATATTCACCTTGATCGGTATTGGCTGTCCCCGAAATGATGAAAGCTGCCACTCCATTACAGAACCAGAATCGCCGGCGTTGCAGTGAGGCTAAAGGTGTCCTCCGTCCGGCTTCAGGTCTGAGAGCACCAATATGGCGGCGGAAGCCATTTGGTTACCTAGGAGACAGTGCGGCTATTTAACACCGGGAGCAGATATGTTGATGCCGCTCCAGTAGACGTTGTATTACGAAACGCGTAGGGTGGAGTCTTACGTCACTACGTCACTTCCGGTATTTGGAGCTTGGGCCGTGGAACGCGGAAGCTTCCCGGCTTCTCTTCACTGATCGAGGACAGCCTAACCGTGAGTTACTACCTCGCCCTTAAAAAATTGGCACCATACATCGCACCAAGGGGTCCCCCTCTCTCTCTCTTTTTGTATTCTGAGGTACTCGGGACGAGGAGAGATCGTGGTGAGGGAACCCCAGGATTCCATATTGGTCCCTATTGATATACAGGTGGTATACTGGCCGGGTGCGACACCTAGTGGTTACATTGGTGTTTGCAACCCGTGCTCTCCTTTTCTTTTTATCAACACCTGTTTTCTCATTTCTCTACTAGAGAGGACTCACTACTTCATTTATTTTTTCACCTGTATATATATGTGAAGTTTCACATCACTTTTTGATCACAGCACGTTCTAATAACAGGTTATTATTTTACAGTCATTATTCAATAAAATAAGCACTTTCTGTTTATATGCTATTTATGTAAACTTCCACGATATACCACTGTAACACACAATATTAATTTGAATAAAGCACTGGGTTTGGTTTCTTTTTAAGTTCTTTTGGCACTAGCACTTATGATTGATAAGTGTTGCAATATTTAACCCGTTATCACTCAGCATATGAGCACTTTAAATAAATAATACACACCAGCACTTTATTTCATACACTATTTATTTATTTATTTGGCACATTAGCACTTTGAAGGTAGCGCCGTTTTCAACCTTTCTTACATTTTTATCACTTTTAACCCTTCCAGGGTTGGTTGTTGGCAGCTTACACCTTAGGTCTTTTTTTGTATTTATTATAAACTCCATAGCGCTGGTCACCTCTTGCATAAAGCAATAACAGAGAGTAGGCTCAATCCAACCCAACGTAAGTTTCGTCAACTGGACTTCATCTGGGGTTATGAGTCTGTCTATGTATTGCGCTTTTTTATAGATGTTACAATTAGTTGTAATGAGGATCCACTATAATCTTAGCAGCCCGAGAACAGGAAGTATATGTGTCCTGGTGTGCCGCGTGTGTTCCACACCTCATTTTGATGACCCAAATCAAAAATTAAACAAAACAACAATTCATCAGTTGAATGCTAAAAGCATGTACTTACTTATATGTATGGTTATATTCACAGCCAATATTGTGTATCTACTACAAACTATTATGGTTTTTAATGTATAGAGCTGTAGAGTGGTACATCAACAGAAGACGTTGTTTTGTTTTTGATTTGGGTGATTAGCTATGTAGCCACGCCCATAAGGGTGATATCCCCTCCCACAATTTGGAGGGTCATGTGGGGCCTGGTTACTCTATTTAAGTCATGGTCTCGGTCATGGCCCTCAGGCTCTGAGCAAGAGGCATGGCCTCGAAACGCGTTAGCCCTCCGTCTACATGAGACATTGGACTTTTCCATTTGATGCTGTTCTTTGGAATTCATATGCTGATTTACCATGCATGTTTGTGAGTAGTTGATTTTAACTTCTGTCATTAAAAAGCCCGCTGAGGATAATGCGCTAGGCTGGTGCGCCCTTTCTTTATGTTTGTGTTTACAGTGTTTCGACCACCCCGGTCATAGAGGGCAGCAAGGCTTAGCCATACGGGATGCCAAGTGTGGGTTCCTAGATTGAAACAGCCTGAGGACCTGGTTCTAAGCACAGGAGCAGGGTGCTCAGCATCACTCTTTTTGTTTCCCAATCCTGCAGTACCAGTAGTTTTTAGCACCTGTGCATCTCAGTCACAGGAAGAGTGAAGGGACCAGACCTTGCTCCCAAAGCGAGGCCTGGTCTATGCCATACCAGCATAGTGTTGCGCATTCATGTCATACTACTACTACACTGCACTAAGTAGGCTCCGCAAATGTATACACTCAACTCACAAATCCAAACTGGAAAAGACTATACACAGCCCATCATTGCAGCCTCTTATGCCTGCTTTGAGAATTGCATTACTTCAGTGTGAGGCGAGGAGAGCCGGTAAACGGCACTTCCTCATTTACATGTGACCAGCTGTGATTGGACACAGCCGATCACATAGCTAAAGAGCCAAGTCATTGGCTCTTTACCAAGATCGGGGTCACGCTGTGTCCTAGCAACACGGCACAGCCACGATCGCCACACTGCGCGCCCCCGCGGGCGCGCAAGAGAGGCTGTTCTGGTGCGCCGTCCTAGAACAATAGCCGCACCGCTCCACCGTCATTTGACAGTGGGCGGGCGGGAAGTGGTTAATGTGCCTCTGTACATTCAGTTTACGCTTATATTTCTGTATGTTAATAAATGTGTGAAACTTATTGAGCCTAGCAGGGGTAACGAACTTCAGGCCTATATCCAAAATAAGTTTCTCAGCTGCTGTAAGTTCGGTGCGGCTAAGATTAAAAATCCATTGACCAACAGTTCGAAAATTACCTTTTCTTCAGAGCCACATCTAATGTGGCTCTGAAGAGGTAATCCTCAAACTGTTTATGAACTCTTTGACACAGCACTATAGCTCTTTTTATGAGTTCTTTGACACAGCACTATAGCACTTTTGTGTGTATTGCATATGCACAGTACAGCAATGCAGCACTTTTTTTTTAAGTTTTGAAGATTTACTGGACACCTTTAATGGCAATTGTTTGCTTGTCACTATAGCAGGCATGTCCAACCTGCATGTCCACTGCCCCCTGACAATTTTTTCTTTTTGCTGGGGAGGTTTTTGCTGGGGAGGAAGGAAGTTGAGTCGGGGGCACGGCCACAGTAGCTTTAAACTAATGGTAGGCAGAGACAGCCTCGGAGGGGAGGGAGGGGGGGGGGGGTGGATGCGAGCATGTGCAGTGTTTTAGACTCCTACCACCATGACCACTTCAAATCACTGAGGTGGTCATGGTGGTTAGAGTGTTCCTTTATTATCTCTCAGAAGTAGACCTCTGTATACTGATTGCATTTCATTTGATCATCCTCTAGTTGTGTTAAATTAGTGCAGGGGTCACGGCGGCCCGGGAAGGGCGCAGCAGCATTTTATTACATACCTTAACTATAGTATATATTTTATATGCGGCCCGAGAAAATTTCTCTACCCTCAATGTGGCCCAGAGAAGCCAAAAGGTTGGACACCCATGCACTATAGCATCTTTTTGTGACATATATAGATTTTTTTTTGTTTGCACGGTTATATATATATGTTGATCCAGGGAATATCAGATTGCCTCTCGGGGGATCAGGAAGGAATTTTTTTCCCCTGCTGTAGCAAATTGGATCATGCTTTGCTGGGGTTTTTTCGCTTTCCTCTGGATCAACTGCGGGTATAAGATTGTGTATATGGGATTGTATGGTTGGGTTTTCATTACTGGTTTTTTTTTATTTATTTTTTTATTGGTTGAGCCAAATGGACTTTTTCAACCTGACTTACTATGTATGTAACTATGTATATGTATGAAATACATATGTTTGCTTTTTATGTATTTTAAATATTGATGCTACAGGTCAGCGCTGTATATAGTGTGAAGTGAGTACTGCGTTATTACGTGTAATAGGGATTAATATACAGCTGCTTTACCTGTAATTTAATCCCAGTGCTGGTGTCACTTGCATCTTTTTTAAATTCCCTTTACCATTTATTATTAGTTGTTTCATTTTAATGGTCATGGTTATTGCTAGTTAAACTAGTACAGAAAATGTATTCATTAAAATTTTTTATTTTATATTTTCTCAGATTGCATAAAAATAATTTCTAGATATTAAACATTATAGGTGTATTATACCAAGTGTATCACTTGTCAGTCTGTCAGATATTTGAATATGAGTTTTTATTGCTTGTGTTAGTTATAAACAACAAACGAGTACATAAGTTAGGCCAGAGTCATACAGAGTTATTTAACCTACTAGTACATTTATACACACATTTAATATACCGTGTATAGTGTTTGTGGGAACTGAAATTGGACCCATCAACATTGCAAGGCAATAATGCCACATAGTCATTGTTTACCTGTTTTTGATGTCTACAGTTTAAACTTGAGAATGGGTTCACACTTGTGTAGGTGGTACGTGCGTGCTTTCCCAGGCACAGCAGCCCTTTTATTTGAATTGCCTGCTGTACCTGTACCTTTTTTTAAAAACACGGCTGCATGGAACTGCAGCACCATGTGCACACAATTCACGCCACAGTTTCTGATGCATGAGGGTGCCAATAAAAATGAATGCAGTCCAAGCATAAAGGTATATTGGATGACATAGACAGTGATAAAATTATATCCCCAAGCTCCTATGGAGTTTGTGAACTGTATACTGGTGCAGTTTGCCCACCATAATATTGTGAACACTCAAGAACTACTTTCATCTATATTTTAGCAGTACATTTTTTATGATATGAAGATTTGCTTTTTTTTTTTTATATAAAATGCCTATGGGAGCCCGGGTGCAGCTGAACTTGGAGAATTAGATAATTATATATATTTACTGCATCTGACCCACTTAGCATATATAAGAGGATTTATGTGTAATTTAAGGTGGAAATGCATGAAGAGTATAGAAAAAGTGCCTTCCAATGTAGTGTTTTTTTTTTTTTATTATTATTATTAAAATAATGAACATGTTATACTTACCTGCTCTATGCAATAGAGCAGCAGCAGGAGCCAATGGCTCAGCAACTTTCAGAGCCTCTTTTGAGAGCAGGAAGTGAAAAGAGAAGAGATGCAGGCTGCACAGCACTGGATCGATGGAGGACTCCGGTAAGTGTTTTAAGGAGAGCGGGGGGCAAAGCAAGTGGTAAAATGTTTTTTCTCTTTCGTTCATTGACAGACACAGCTCTTCATCTACTTGACTGTAGGGTTATACTGCCTTCTACAGGAGTAGGACACTAGGCAGAGAAAAAGCTTCATCACGCCTATGGGGCAGTCCCGGGGGGGGGGGGGGTATACTCTCACTTCCTGCTATAGGTATTCAGTTTTTTTTCTGCCTAGTCAGGAGTAAGGACCTAGTTCCTTGCAGGGATTCTGTGAAACGACAAACAAACACAAGGGCGCACCGGCCTAGGGCATTATCCTTTAATCAGATTTATTAAAATAATTAAAAATACAAAGGAGTTCTTGATAAAAGGCACATCAAACAAAGTATAAAATCCTCAGCATCGGGATAGAATCATCCCCCGAAGCTGTACAGGCTTACGCGTTTCGAGGCAGCGCCTCTTCTTCAGAGCCTGACAATGTGACTGATGCCACATTGGAAGCACCAGTTCCTTTTGGCATCCACAGGCCCTCCAAAGCGGCAAGAGTGTTCCTCTTTCCACTTACCTGGACAACATATGTGGCTGAGGCAGGTTTGGTGATTAGACTGATAATTACTATTGCCCTGGTGTCCCAAACTCTGACCAAGTGGGCTAAGCTTTTATGCCGGGTCCTGGAGGAGCTGGCGGATCATTTGGTCCAAGGGCAACAGTTTTTCTGTGATGCCTCTTTGGATGCCGCTCCCCTGCTTTCTAGACAATGGTTATCTGCCTGAAATGCTGGTCTGTGGACCAGGCCTCTAAGAAGGCCTTGTCTGATCTTCCATTCCTTGGGGATCGCCTGTTTGGAGCTTCCTTGGATGACATCATCAAGGGCCTCACAGGGAGAAAGAGTACTCTTCTTCCTCAGGCTTCCAGGGGTAAAGAGTCCCGTCGCAGATGGAGACCCTCCTCTTCGGCTTGCAAGTGACCTTTTCGTCCCTCAAAGTCTCAAGACAAGACAAGGGATCCAAGTTCTTTCGGGGGTTCCAAAAAATCTTGGTCAGGCAAACCACGAGCAGGTGCTGCTAGACCTGCTCGCATGAAGGGGCATTCTCACCCGTATCTGGGGTGGGGGGGGTGGCGTCTTCGCCGCTTTCCGGCTCTGTGAATCTCCCTGATCCAGGACAAGTTGGTCCACAAAGTCATTCGCTCCGGCTACAAGATCGAGTTTTGATCATATCCTCCAGAAAGGTTCTTCCCTTTCAACCTGCACTTATCCCCAGATCGCCTAAAGGATCTCTTTGGGGCAGTGAAAGATTTATTACTTCAAGGGGTGGTTGTTCTGGTTCCAAAATCGGAACCTTTTGTAAGGTTTTATTCAAACCTTTTTACAGTTCCCAGGAAGGAGGGCAAGGTGCACCCAATACTGGACCTTAAGGCGCTAAACCGCTTTGTGTGGGTACACAAGTTCCACATGGAGTCCATTCGCACGGTGGTGGCGTCCCTACATCAGGGGGATTTCCTTGCCTCCATCGACATCAAGGATGCCTACCTTTACATCCTAACATGGGATGGCTATGCCGGGGGCGAGGAGCATTATCAATTTGTGGCGTTACCCTTTGGTCTCGATTCTTTTTCTCAATCTTGTGTTGGCCCCGGTTCTAGGATTACTGCATCAGTGGGGGATCGCAGTATTGGGGTACCTGGGTGATCTGCTTTCACGAGAGAGTCTTCGTCCGCCTTTGGAGATTACTCTGCAAATGCTGAGGGAGTTTGGTTGGATTCTGAATCTTCAGAAGTCTGCCCTGGTTCCATCCACAAGCCTATTCTTTCTGGGTTTGACTCTGGACTCGTCCTCAGCCAGAGCATTTTTTCCTCGAGAGAAACTTCAAAAGTTGAAGGAGGCAATTCGGTTTTTGCTGACCAGCAGACAGTCGTCCCTTCTGACTTGCAGGAGTCATCCTTGGCACAGATTGTGCTCAGGGGGTCTGGTCTCAGGAAGATCAATGCACTAGAGCTCCAAGCGATCAAACTTTGTCAGGATCATTGGACAAGTCCTCTCCAGAGGTGTCCAGTGTGGATTCAATCGGACAATACCAGGGTCGTGGCCTATGTCAATCACCAAGGGGGCACAAGAAGTGTCCTGGCGGCTCGGGAAGTAGCCGACATTCTAAGGTGGGCAGAAAGATTAATTCCAGCCCTCTCTGCTTTGCACATTCCAGGGGTGGAAAATTGGCAAGCAAACTATCTCAGCCGGCAGGCTTTAGACCAGGGAGAATGGTCTCTTCTTCCGGAGGCGTTTCATTAGTTGTGTCTCCGGTAGAGTCTTCCTGAGCTGGATCTGTTCACCTCTCGCCTCAACAAGAAGGTTCAGAGGTTTGTGGCACTGTCTCGGGATCCTCTAGTCGATGATACAGATGCTTTAGTGGCTCCTTGGAGTCAGTATCGTCTGATTTATGCCTTTCCTCTTCTCCAGCTTCTGCCGAGACTACTACACAGGATCGAGGCAGATGGGATTCCGGTCATCCTAGTGGCTCCAGACTGGCCTCGCCGGTCTTGGTACGCCCATCTGGTATGGCTGCTCCTTGGAAACTCCCTCTCAGGAAAGATCTGTTGTCCCAAGGGCCAATCTTCCATCCTGCTTTACAGTCGCTGGCTTTGATGGCTTGGCTGTTGGAAAGTCGGGTTCTGAAGGACAGAGGGTTGTCTGACTCATTGATTCCTATGCTGTTAAAAGCTAGAAAATCTGCTTCTAGGAAGTTTTTTATCATCGTACGTGGTTCACCCTCATTCCTTTTCGGTGGCTCGGATCTTGGCTTTCCTCCAACGAAGGGTTGAGCAGCACCTGACCTTGAGTACCATCAAGGGCCAGGTCTCAGCCTTGGTGGTTTTCTTTCAACACCTTGGTGTGTACCTTTCTCCAGGGCATCAAACACTTCCTCCAGTGCCGTCTCCATTGCCACCATGGGACCTCAATTTTGTGTTGTCTGTTCTCCAGAAGCCTCCCTTTGAAAATATTCGGGAGATTCCCCTGCTTACATTGTCTCAGAAGGTGGCCTTTTTTGGTGTCTGAATTGGCGGCGTTGTCATCCACTTTACCTTGTGGCTCACAGGGATAAAGTGGTTCTGCGTCCATGTCCGTCGTTCCTTCCAAAGGTCGTTTCTGACTGTCATCTGAATGAAGACACTGTTTTGCCCTCCCTGTGTCCCAAGCCCAAGCATCCTAAGGAAGTTGCCTTGCACTCCCTGGATGTGGTTCGGGCAAAAAGGGTGTATCTGGCAGCTAGGGTGTCTTCTAGGAAATCAGAGTCACTATTTGTCCTCACGGATGGACCTCGCAAGGGACTGGCTACTTCTGCTGCTACCATTTCCATATGGATCAGACAGACTGCGGTTCAGGCTTATTCTATTAAGGGTCAGGTTCCTCCTTTCCTCGTCAAGGCGCACTCAACTCGGGCACTTAGTGCCTCCTGGGCCTTTAGTCAACAGGCCTCAGTGATGCAGGTTTGCAAGGCGACTACCTGGTCGCCTGTACACACATTCACAAAGTTTTACAAAAATGGATGTGTTGGTATCTGCAGATGCTTCTTTTGGCCGCAAACCTTTTTTTCAGGCTGCTGTTTAGCGGACTTGTCCTCTTTGAGGGTGTTTTTTTCAGGTGAGCTCCAGTTGTTGACAGCTGAGCTCCAAGTTAAGTTACCTGGTTGGCTATGTTTAGCCTTGGGGAAGTTTGTTTTTTCTGCTGTTCCCACCCCTCATGTTTGACACTGCTTTGGGACGTCCCTATGGTCAAGAAGATGAAGAGCTGTGTCCGTCAATGAACATCAGAGAAATTGATTTTACGGTAAGACAAAAATCCCATTTTCTCTTTCGTTCATTGCCCCCAACAGGACTAAGATACTAGGCAGGAAAAAGCTTGACTACGCCTAAGGGCAGTCCCAGGGGATATACACCCACTCTCTGCTATAGGCACTGAGTAGTTTTCTGCCTAGTCAGGAGTAAGTCCTGGCAATTTTTTATTTTTAAATGGAATTTTTTCCTATCTTTGTTATTTTCTTCCTGTCAAAATCTACAACTAATTGCCGAACTGTGCGACGGACTGAAAATTCTAGAACCAAAGGGACCCAGTCTGGCCAGCAAGCGCGTGCAGACCTCCGCTCCGCACTAGGTCGGCCGCAACAAAGCCCCATTGTACGGGGGCTGGCCTGCGAGTTAAATGTCTCAGGAGGTTTGCGGCCTGCTTGGACATGCAGTCAGCTTGGCGCGTCCCTTGGAAGGGGTGGTGCTGTGGGGGTAGTTCATTTTGATAACAACCTTGCCCCCCTCATTGTGTAGGGCACCTGCCCCTCTTTAGCGCTGCGGGACCATCAGGGTACCCTGCCTACATGTCCATGGCACGGCGGGTGACCCCATTTTAGGGGGCTTTTCCTACTATGCGGGCCTCTATAGAAGGGGAGGGTGACCCCCTTGTCCTTTTTGTGTGGTCCAGTAGGTGGTCCATTGGTGGGCCCTCGGTCAGCGTCCCCTTTGCGGGATCGCAGTCGGCGGCTCTCCTCTGATTGTTGCATCAGATCCTGAATTTGTTTTCACCGCTGCGGACGCGAGTCACCCTGCTGGGTCTGCGTCCACGCACCCTGAGTTCTCAGGTAGCGAAGAAAATTCCTCTGCTCCTCCTAGCTGCGCATGAAAAGGCGCTGGTGGATGCACTGTTTGTGTCAGTGCGTGAAACTTTAACAGTGGAGGTTGCTGCGTTGGAGGCGTTGGTCCCTTTCAGCACCCACAGGCCCTCCAAAGCGGCGAGGGTGTTCCCCTTTCTGCTTGCTTTGACAACATTGCCACAAAACAGTGGGGTTGTCCAAAACACAGTGGTTCCTAAGCCTTTTTGCTTTGCGGTATCATTATGAGGAATAACTGCTTAAAAGGTGGACGGTCCCACCTGTAGCGGACTTATCAGTTTCCAGGTTGTATAAACCTACCTTCATTCCTGTTCAGGAGTCCCCGGCATTAAAGATCCAGATGATGGAGGCTCTGGCCCGCCATATGTTCGTTGTGGCTGGTTCGGCATCTAGGCTGGTATTTACTATCGCCCTGGTATCGCAAACTCTGACCAAGTGGGCTATACTTTTACGCCAGGACATGGAGGGGAAAACGGCTTCCCCCTGTCTTTGCGGAGCTGGCGGATCAGTTGATCCATGGACTACAGTTTATCTGTGATGCCTCTTTGGATGCGGTTCCTTTGATTTCTAGGCTGTCTGTATCAGCAGTCAAAAAAGAACAAAGGTTGATCTGGGGATAGTGACTAGGCTTGTGACGGTATCAGATTTTCATGCTGCGATTAATTGATTAAGGTTTTGCCACGGTATACGGTATTATCACGGTATTCTATTATTAAATTTAAATTATTAAATTTCCACCTAACTTCAATTTCATTGCTGAATTTAGGGGCTTTGGTTCACTTATGCACATTATTATATAGTCAGTCAGTACAGACTCTGAACCAGGCCTAAAATAGGTCATCAAGCAGTGTCTGGCCTAACTGGTGATAACTGGTCCTGGCGCTCGGCTCCGATCCGATGGCCTGGTCATTAAGAGGGCAAATCCTTGTGGTCAAGAAGTGGTTAAACCTGAAGGAGGTGTTGTTTATAAATTACTTTACTATTGCTTAAGGCCTGGTTCACATGTATGCGGGTTGGTGGTTCACATGTATGCGGGTTGGCGGTTCACATGTATGCGGGTTGGCGGCCCACATTTGCACAGGCATAGCAGCCCATTGATTTGAACGGGCTGCTATGCCCTCATTTTCCGCAGAAAAAAGGTGCATGCAGCATTTTTTTAAAATTCAGTGGCCTTGAAATCCATCCTGCTTTTGCACCATGCGACTAACCTGCAGTTCCTGCTCTGGCAAGCTTTCTGCATTTTTTGTATACGTGGGCACGGCATTTAAAAACAGTTTGCGTGTGCAGCAACGGCAGGTAAGTCGCATGGTGCAAAAGAAGGATGGATTTCACGGCCACTGCATTTTTTTAAATTCTGCATGCACCTTTTTTCAGCTGAAAACGCAGGCATAGCAGCTCAAGCCCATTCACATCAATGGGCTGCTATGCCTGTGCAAATGTGGGCCCCCAACCCGCATACATGTGAACCAGGCCTAAAGCAATAGTAAAGTCATTAATTGGTTAAACCTGCAGGAGGACCGGTGTTTTTATCTTGATTTGCCCCTTTAAAGACCAGGCCATCGGATCAGAGCGCCAGAACCAGTCATCACCAGGTAGGCCAGACACTGCTTGATGGCTATATAATAATGTAATGTGGGCTGCTATGCGTGTGTGTGTGTGTATATATATATATATATATATATATGTGTATATATATATATATATATATATATATATATATATATATATATATATATTAGAGCTGCACGATTCTGGCCAAAATGAGAATCACGATTTTTTAGCTTGGAATAAAGATCACGATTCTCTCACGATCCTCTGTGTAACAAAAAAAAAAAAAATTGGGATAACTTTACTGTTACGTTTTTTTTTTTTCATTAAAGTCTATTAATTGCGTTTGAAAGACTGCTGCGCAAATACAGTGTGACATAAAATATTACAACAATCACCATTTTTTTCTGTAGGGTCTCTGCTAAAAAAATATATAAAATGTTTGGGGGTTCTAAGTACTTTTCTAGCAAAAAAAAAAAACTGATTTTAACTTGCAAGCAACAATTGTCAGAAAAAGGTCCAGTCTTTAAGAGGTTAAACTTCCTTTCTCCCTGGCAGAGGGAAGGAAAAGATACAAATGTAAACATTTTTGTTTATAGTTAGGAGACTTATGCTGAAAGGCTTAGCTGTGTGAGTGAATGAGTCATCCAGCTCACTAAAATGTATCAATTCACAAGTCAGACCCAGGAGCAGATAAACTCGGTATTTTAAAAATGCCACAATAACAATACCGTGGCTATGCAATACCGCGATATATCGAATTACCGAAAACCGGCATATGTCTAATAGTGACTAAACCAAGCAGTTAATTAGCAGAACCAAAGACTTGCTGGTCATAAATTTACATAGTGTTTATTGAAAAATGATAGAAAAATTGCAAAATACTAAATGCCATGAGAAAAAAAGTGAGCCATTCCCTTACCCACCATTAAAACACATGCCAAAATACATAAGTCTGGATCAACTGGAATGATCAAGTTCCCTACAAGTCTTGAAATTGAGTAAAAAAATATATAATGGGTAGCTGTTACTAATTTTTGATTTTCCTTATGAACTAGGGAAGGGAAGGGGTTACCCTCAAGTATTTTATAAGTTGTAGTATCCCCCAATTGTCTTGTAATCTCCTCCTCATAATCTTTTTCATTAACCACTTGCCGCCCGCCCTATAGCGGATTGACGGCAGCAAAGTGGTTACAGCGACACACACCTACACAGGTTGAACTGGATGGACTATTGTCTTTATTCAACCTCACCTACTATGTAACTATGTAAAAGTGGTTGTATTATCCTGACTGGCCGTCATATGACGTCCAGGAAGATAGGGCGCTCTGCGTGGCGATCAGAGTGACACACCACATCTTTGATCACGGTGAAGAGCCTACTAACGTAGGCTCTTTACCATGTGTCCAGCTGGTCACATAGTAAATAGGAAGTGCCGTTAATCGGCTTTCCTCAGTTCGTGCCTGACAGGCACGAGTAGAGAGAGCCGATCTGCGGCTCTCCTGACAGGGGGGGTGGGTCTGTGCTGGTGATCAGAACATTGATTACCAGTGCAGACCCTTGGGGGGTGCCACTAGAGCAACCAGGGATTGCCCACCCATGGCCACCAGGGATGCCCACCCATTACCACCAGGGATGCCCATTCATGGCCACCAGGGATGGCAATCAGGGCTCAGGGACCCTTTCAGTGCCCTCCCCATCAGAGCTGCCCATGATTGGCATTAATCAGTGCTGCCCATCAGTGCCTATCATTGCAATCTATCAGTGCCGCCCACCAGTGCCCATTATTTCCCATCAGTGCTGCCTATCAGTGCCCACCAATGCTGCATATCAGTGCTACCTATCCGTGCCACATATCAGTGCCCATCAGTGCTGCATATTAGTGCCACCCCATTAGTGCCTCCTCATCAGTGCCTGTCAGTGCAGCCTCATTAGTGCCGGAAAAAACTAATCTATTTACAAAATTGTATAACATAAACAAAAAAACATTTTTTTATTTGTTTATTTTTTTTTGTGTAGCAAAAAAGAAAAAACCTTGCAGTGATCAAATACCACCAAAAGAAAGCTCTATTTGTGGGGGAAAAAATTACATAAATTTGGTTTAGGTACAGTGTTGCATGACCACGCAATTGTCATTCAAAATGCAACAGCGCTAAAAGCTGAAAATTGGCCTGGGCAGGAAGGGGGTGAAAGTGCCCTATATTGAGGTGGTTAAGGATCACTACATTCCCACCCTTGTCACTTCTTTTTATATTGATATTTTTAGCTTCCTTGAGTTCCTTCAGGATTTGCCGTTCTTCTCTTGTTAAATTATCTTCAGTCCCTCTAGACCAGTCTACTGTCTTAAGATCCTTCTGTACCATATCAAGGTACCAGCTCAGACATTTATTTTGATTAAATTTAGGCATTTTAGTAGATTGTATTTTTAGGTTAGCCTGTCTCCTCCACATGTCACAGCCAGTTTCTTCCTCCTAATTTTCCTCTAATAGAGAGACAAGGGTGTCTAAAGCTTTGAAAGGGTGTCTAAAGAGTTGGAGCTACTGATGTTTGAGGAGGACTTAGATTTTGTGGGGATAACAGAGACTTGGTTCGACAGCTCTCATTATTGGATGGCAACCGTTCAGGGGTATTCCCTTTATCGCAGAGATAGAGAAGGTAAAAAAGGGGGAGGGGTATGTCTGTATATGAAGAACAGTGTACAGGTAAATATGAGGGATGATATTAATAACGGAGCTATGGACGAGGCAGAATCTCTATGGGTAGAACTTAAAAGGGAAGGCACTGTGGGGAAGGTAATATTGGGCATATGCTATAGGCCCCCCAACCAGAGGGAGGAGGGGGAGGCGGACCTCCTTTTACAGATAGGATTCGCAGCAAGGATGGGAAATGTCATTATAATGGGGGACTTTAATTATCCAGATATAGACTGGGCAGAAGGAACCTCGCATTCAGCCAAGGCTCGGCAGTTTCTAAATGTTTTGCAGGACAATTTTATGGGTCAGATGGTGAACGCACCGACAAGAAAGAATGCGGTACTTGACCTACTGATTACCAACAATACAGACCTGCTCACGGATATAGAAATACAGGGCAACTTAGGAAACAGTGACCATAGGTCAATTAGATTCAGTATTTATCATAGTAATAGGAAACACAAGGGTAAGGACACTGAATTTCAAAAGAGCCAATTTCCCAAAACTGTGCTCTCTGCTAGAAAATATCAAATGGGATAGAACCCTGGGAACAAAGAACATGGAGGAAAAATGGGAGTGCTTCAAGAGCATACTAAATAAAGAGATTGGCCAGTGCATTCCAAAGGGAAATACATTTAAAAGAGCAAAACTAAACCCTTGGTGGCTAAACTCCAACATAAAAAAGCATATTAATACTAAAGAAAAGGCCTTCAAAAATACAAGACTGAAGGGTCATTGGCAGCATTCAAGCATTACAAAGAGTGTAATAAGATATGTAAAGACGAAATCAAGGCGGCTAAAATAGAACATGAGAGACATATAGCGGAAGAGAGTAAAAAGAACCCCAAAAAATTCTTTAAGTATATAAACAGTAAGAAAGCGAGGCCAGAACACATTGGCCCCATAAAAGACGACGAGGGAAATATGGCCACAGAGGACAGACTAAAGGCGAAAGTGTTAAATAATTTCTTCTCTTCAGTCTTCACAAAAGAATCGGGGGCTACACTAACCCAGCTTGTAAGGCTAAACTAAATAATACACCTCAGGAAGTACCACCATGGCTAACAGAAGATAGACTTAGAACTAAACTAGAGAAACTTAACATAAATAAATCACCGTGACCGGATGGCTTGCACCCGAGGGTTCTTAAAGAGCTCAGCCAGTTGATTGCCAGACCATTATTCCTGATCTTTAAGGATAGTCTACAGACTGGTATGGTGCCAGCTGATTGGAAAAAAGCCAACGTGGTACCAATATTTAAAAAAGGGGCGAGATATATCCTGGGTAACTATAGGCCGGTCAGCCTAACATCAGTAGTCTGCAAGATTTTGGAGGGGATGTTAAGAGACCATATACAAGACTTTAGTAATGAAAACAGTATTATTAGTAGTAATCGGCATGGATTCGTGAAAAATCGTTCTAGACAAACCAATCTATTAACCTTCTACGATGAAGTGAGCTGCCACCTAGATAAAGGTAAGCCTGTGGATGTTGTGTATCTGGACTTTGCAAAGGTCTTTGACACCGTACCCCACAAACGCTTACTGTACAAACTAAGGAATGTAGGTATGGATTATAAGGTGAGTACCTGTATAGAGAACTGGCTCCAGGGGAGAGCCCAGAGGGTGGTAATAAATGGGGAGTACTCGGATTGGGCGGGTGTGGAAAGTGGGGCCCCCAAGTTTCTTTCCTGGGGCCAATCTTGTTTAATTCATTCATAAATGATCTAGAGGAGGGGATATCTAGCACAATCTCTGTATTTGCGGATGATACTAAACTAAGCATGCCAATATCTTCTATGCAGGATGTGAAAACCTTACAAGCGGACCTGAACAAAATAATGGGGTGGGCAACTACTTAGCAAATAAGGTTTAATGTTGAAAAATGTAAAGTAATGCACTTGGGCGTCAGAAACACGAACGCAAGCTACTCATTAGGGGGGAAACCTCTGGGTGAATCTAAGATGGAAACGGACCTGGGGGTCCTAGTGGACAACAGGCTTGGCAGTGACATGCAATGCCAAGCCGCTGCAAGCAAAGCCAACAGAATACTGGCATGTATAAAAAAGGGGATTCACTTCAGAAATAAAGAGATTATTCTCCCGCTCTACAAGACTCTGGTCCGGCCACATATGGAGTATGCTGTCCAGTTCTGGGCACCGGTCCTCAGGAAGGATGTGCTGGAACTGGAGAGAGTCCAAAGAAAGGCAACAAAAATAATTAGAGGAATGGAGGCCATCGGCTATGAGGAAAGACTACAAGCATTGAACTTATTCTCTCTGGAGAAGAGATACTTGAGGGGGGGATATGATATCAATGTACAAATACTGTACTGGTGAGGACCCTAGCATAAGGAACAAACTTTTTAGAGAAAGGGAATACAATAAGAAATGTGGCCACTCACTAAAATTAGAGGAAAAAAGGTTTAACCTTAAAATACGTAAGGGGTTCTTCACTGTCAGAGCAATAAGGATGTGGAATTCGCTTCCACAAGCAGTCGTATCAGCAGGGAGCATCGATAGTTTCAAAAAACGATTAGATGGGCACCTTAAAGACCACAACATACAGGGGTATACAATGTACTAACACACACGCACACACATCATAGGTTAAACTGGATGGACTGATGTCTTTTTTCAACCTCACAAACTATGTAACTATGTATGTAACTATGTAAAGCCGTTTCATCTTCGTCAGTCATGGATTGGGTATCTAAAATCATAAAAGGATCTTCAGATAAAGTTTATGTACATTCTTCCATGTTGTCAGTTGGGGAGAAGGACATTCCTTTCTGTAGACGTCGTGTATGTGTTTCTGTTAGTGGGAAATCTGAAAGAATAATAACTGTGTTCCCTTGCTTAGCAGGTACCTTCAATTCTTTTGGGTCTGTGCTCTCGTCTTTCTGTCCGTCTGTCCCTTTTCTTTCCATTTCCCCTTGTTTTTGATTTGGGTAGTTTTTCCCTTTTGATTTTCTTGGGGGCCCTCTATTCCTTCCTGACCTAAAAAAAGACACGGTTTTTGATCCTAAGTCCCCATCTGTTTCACTTTGAGAGCGGCCCCCCCCCCCAAATGTGATATAGATCTCTTACCTCTAAATTGCTATCAGGTCCCCCCTCAGGCGTCTCTTCTGCAGGGAGAATAAATCAAGCGATTGCAGATGCTCTTCATAATCAAGGTCCTCCAATCCCCTAATCAGTTTAGTTGCCCTTCTCTGGACTCTCTCCAGCTCCAACACATCCCTCCTGAGGACTGGCGACCAGAACTGGACAGAATACTCCAGATGCGGTCGGACCAGAGTTTTATAAAGTGGAAGGATTATAGACTTATCTCTGGAATACATCCCTTTCTTTATGCATGCTAATATTCTGCTGGCCTTGGCAGCTGCCGCTTGACATTGCTTGCTGTTGCCTAGTCTATGATCAACCAAGACTCCCAGATCTTTCTCCATTTTTGATTCCCCCAAGGGTTCCCCTCCTAATGTGTATTGTGTTTTTATGTTTCTAGTCCCTTGGGCCCAGGACTTTTCCCTACCTTCAGGCCTGCGATTGCCGTTTTAATCTCTTCTATAGAGATTTCCAGTTCTAAATCTTTCACTGCATCCTGTGGGAGGACAGACAGTCCACTGCGTTGCAGATATTCAACGATTTGTTTTTCTCTGGAATTTTTAAGACCATCAGTTTTATTTTGCGTTTGAATGTTATAAGGTTTGGAATAGAAGGTTCTTTGAGAAAGCTACGGGTGTTCGTAGCGCAACGCGTCAGAGACAAGCCGTATTGACGTCACTTCCGATCTTCGGCCGAGACCGGAAGCTACGGATCTCACCGCATCGGCGGTTGTATTGGAGACTGTCTGCACTTTTTGATCTTCTTCTGTGTAAGTAGTTTGCAACTTTGACTAAATAAAGTATACCCTATGTACTGCACCATGAGAGCCTCTCTTGTTTAAGTACTAGACAGAGGGATTAAGAGACTGCGTGGACCGACTCTAAACCACTTAACCCATAACAGCTGGAGGACAATAAGCATATGTCGGAAGATTGAGAGGAGCTTGGATAATTATACCTAACGCTCTTTTTGAGTGTTGTGGAGGTGAGCAGCCACTGCACTCAGTGTTGGATTGCGAGCTCACCGGGACACACTCACTTTGCTGTGTTTGAAAGTGTAAACCTCACCTGTAGATTGCACTGGAAGATATCACTTAATTTTGTGGCACCCTGCACTTTAATCACTGCATTGGACTGATATTAGCTTAAGAGCTATTTTGTGGACAATTTATGCACCTTTAGTTTGGCACTGCTGCACTTTTTGAGTCCGTTTTTGTGACACTCTATAATTGTTTACATCAACATTATCACCTCATGCTGTTATTTGCACATTTTTATATTGTTTATTGTTTTTCATCATCTGTATGAGGAGAAACGATTCACATATTATTTAGTTATTTGTTTTTTACTGCTAGTCACTTGTGATTGTATAGTAGCACTTCGATCTGGATTCAGCAGATCGTTCACCATTGGATGACCATTTGAGAATATTTCATTTGACTTTTCTACTATCACTTTGATTTTCCTCATTCTCACATTTTTCTTTAGTCATCCACTAACACATTTATATATTCATTTATTATCTGATCATTGTGATCTACAGCTTTTTGAGACCATTGGGTATTGGATATTGAAGGTTGATAGAGTGGTCCCCCTCATTTAGGGTTTAGCGCTGATTTTTTCACTATTAATATATTTGTAGTAATCAATAGATTACTGTCACTTACAAAAAAACACAACACACAAAACCGCTGTGTTAGCAGAGTCAGGCTTGATCCCTGCTAGCATTAGCAGTTTTTTTTGGTAGCGGTTGAAATAGTCCTTGACAACCAGGTGCTTTTTTTACCTGTGAGTCACACTACTATACCAGTTACTAAAATGATCAAACATTGGTACAGTAGTGCAGAGGCTTACAGTATACTGACCATGTCAGATGAGAGCGATGGGGAAGCCTCACTGGCAGAATCAGGGTCAGTATACGAACCTAAAGAGAGCAGCGGCTCCCTGACAGACAGCTCTGACGATCGATGGGTCCCTGTTAGAACCAGGTGTACCCGACCCCATTCTGGAGTTGCTGAGGTGCAGAGATCGCAGCGTGCTCGTATGGAGCGGCCTAGTACACCCTGGACCTAGTACAACCAGCACTGCAGTAACACTTGGTGACGTGGCGAGTCCCATAAGTGCAGTTGAAGCTGGTGCGGTGGCTAGCACAAGTAGTGGGCCGCAGCCACCGCGTATTCAAAGACCGTAGAGCCCATAGTGCCCTCCCTATTGAGCTGGCATATCCCAATTGGCAACCCACTGATACTACAGCACCAGTACTTCCCCCATTCACTGCCCAACCTGGAATCCACATGGAAACAGCTGGTTTTACGCCCCTGAATTTTTATGAGCTGTTCTTCACAGAAGATCTTTTCAGATTTATTGTGGATCAATCAAATTTATATGCACAACAATTCATCGCCGCCAACCCAAATTTGCCCCTTGCCAGACAATTCACCTGGAAACCTATAGCTGTTCCCGATTTTAAATTCTTTATGGGCCTTTCCCTCAACATGGGCATAACCAAAAAGAGTGAATTGTGGCTATATTGGTCCACTAGCCCAACTCACAATATGCGCGTGTACTCTGACTCCATGTCCAGGGCGAGATACGCTCAAATTCTGCGATTTATGTACTTCCAATGACAATGAAATCTGTCGTCCTCGGGGAGACCCTGAATATGATCGGTTTCACAAAATTCGGCTCCTCGTTGACCACTTCAATCAGCGGTTTGCAGCCTTGTTTACCCCCCAACAAGTTGTCTGCGTTGACGAGTCCCTGATTAAGTTTACTGGCCGCCTTGCTATGAAACAGTACCTCCCCAGCAAGCGTGCCAGAAACAGGGTCAAGCTGTATAAGCTCTGTGACAGGGCCACAGGCTATACAGTTAGTTTCTGGGTCTACGAGGGAAGAGATGGCACTGTGGAGCCCCCAACTGCCCAGACTACATAGGGAGCAGCGGCAAGATAGTTTGGGACTTGGTGTCACCCTTATCCGGAAAGGGGTACCATTTGTACGTGGACAACTTTTACACAAGCGTGCCACTATTTAGTCACCTTCTTGAATTACAAATTGGCGCATGTGGCACCGTGCGACCTAATCACCGAGGCTTCCCCCAACGGCTTGTAATTTCCTGTCTTAGTCTGGGGGAGAGAGCCTGCTTGAAAACGGACAAATTGCTTGCAGTGAAATGGAGGGATACATGGGATGTTTTCGTTCTGTCCTCCCTTCACGCAGACGCGATGATCCAAATTACTATGGCAACTGGCATTATGGAGAAACCCCTCTTTGTCCACAACTACAACCTTAATATGGGAGGGGTGGACCTTAACGACCAGCTTTTGGCGCCGTATTTAGTTGCCCGTAAAGCCAGACGCTGGTACAAAAAAGTGTCTGTTTATTTATTCCAATTGGCTATGCTGAACGCCTTTGTCCTATACAGGGCGTCAGGATGAACCGGATCCTTCCTAGAATTCCAGGCAGAGATCATCAACGCCTACCTGTACCCAGGGGGTGTTCCTGCCCAACTTCCCTTTCCAGATGCAGTGAGCCGGCTGCATGAGAGGCATTTTCCGAATGTCCTCCCAAGTACCCCTACCCAAAGACGCCCCCAAAGAAGATGTTGTGTCTATAGCAGGTGTGGATGTAGGCATGACACCCGCTATTATTGTCCCGAATGTCCTGACAAACCTGGTCTCTGCATCAGAGACTGTTTCTGTCGCTACCACACACTAGTGGAGTATTAGTGTAGTGTACAGCACGACATGTAGTGTAGGGCACACAAACACAGGGTCTCAAAAGATATTCGATGACTATTGACATTTTGAGAGACCCTAAGGTGGAAAATTGCAGTTCACAAAATAAAAAGTGTTTAAAAAAAATACAAAAAAAAATATATAATAAAAAAGCCAAAAACAGTTGTCAAGTCAGTTATTTTTATGTTCTTTTTCTCTTCCTACTGCACTTTTACTGTACTTTGTTTTTCATTCTTTTGTTAACCTGTTTCTCTTGCAGGTACCCGTCGGCTGCCACACTGATTTTATATATTCTGACACAAAGAGCGTTTGCGCTCAGCATATATGGATACCTCTGATGGCAGCAGCTGTGGTAGGTTGATTTCACCACTGCAGTTAAAATACCTTTAGGTATATGTGGAATATTGTCATGTATACCCACCATTAAATCAGTGGATTTGGTTGTTGGGCGGTTAATGGTGTGTATACTACACAATATTCCTGTGGTGATTTCTGTTAGGTTCTCTTTTTTTCGTTCAACCCACAGGCTGCATTAAAAAAACGGGAAAAAAACTACACTAAATGCCAAACAAGGACCAGCAATGTACTGGTACGTTGATGGACTTTCAGTGGTTATGGATGATGCCTGCAGATTTAGGCATCAACTTGGTATAGTTTTTTACAGCCAGCAGTCGGCTTACATGTAAAAGCAATCCTAGCGGATAATTGGCCGCTAGACTGCTTTTACATGCAGTTGGAGGGGACTTTTTTTTGGAAAATAATTTTTCCTCTTTTTTCAATTTCCAAAACCTTGTGACAAAAAGTGAGATCTGCAAAACACTCAACATGCCTCTCTGCAAATAGCTTAGGGTGTCTACTTTCCAAAAAGGGGTCATTTGGGGGGGGGGGGGGGTTTGTGCTGTCTTGGCATTTCATGGCCTCCGAAACTGTGATAGGTAGTCAGGAGTGAAATCAACAATTTACGCCCTTGGAAAGCCTGAAAGTGGTGATTAGTTTTCGGGGTCCTGTCCTCAGACTGCAAAAAAGTCTCACACATGGGGTATCCCTGTACTCAGGAGAAGCAGCAGAATGTATTTTGGGGTGTCATTTCACATATACCCATGGCATGTGTGAGCAATATATAATTTAGTGACAACTTTGTGTAAAAAAACAAAAAATAAATAAATAAAATAATAATAATGTTCCTGGAACTTGTGGCAAAATATAAAATATTCCATGGACTCACCATGCCTCTCAGCAAATAGCTTGGGGTGTTTACTTTGCAAAATGGGGTCATTTGGGGGGGTTTTGTGCGATCTTGAAATTTTAGAGCCTCAGAAACTGTGACAGGTAGTGCGGAGGTGAAATACACAATTTACGCCATTAGAAAACCTGAAAGTGGTGATTGGTTTTCGCGGTCCCGTACACAGCTAGGCTCCCAAAAAGTCTCACACGTGGTATCCCTGTACTCAGGCGAAGCAGCAGAATGTATTTTGGGGTGTCATTCCATATACTCAGGGGGTGATGGAGGGATGGAGACGGGGAGATGGAGGGATGGAGACAGGGGGAGATGGAGGGATGGAGCCAGGGTGAGATGGAGGGATGGAGACAGGGGGAGATGGAGGGATTGAGACAGGGGGAGATGGAGGGATGGAGACAGGGGGTGATGGAGGGATGGAGACGGGGTGAAGGAGGGATGGAGACAGGGGGAGATGGAGACAGGGGGGAGATGGAGACAGGGGGGAGATGGAGACAGGGGGGAGATGGAGACAGGGGGAGATGGAGACAGGGGGAGATGGAGACGGGGAGATGGAGACAGGGGGTGAAGGATGGATGGAGATGGGGTGAAGGAGGGATGGAGACAGGGGGAGATGGAGGGATAGAGACAGGGGGAGATGGAGGGATGGAGACGGGGAGATGGAGGGATAGAGACGGGGGGAGATGGAGGGATGGAGACGGGGGGATGGAGACGGGGGGTGATGGAGGGATGGAGGGGGGGGATGGAGGGATGGAGAGGGGGGATGGAGGGATGGAGACAGGGGGTGATGGAGGGATGGAGACAGGGGGTGAAGGAGTGATGGAGACGGGGGGTGATGGAGGGATGGAGAGGGGGGGTGATGGAGGGATGGAGACGGGGGGTGATGGAGGGATGGAGACGGGGGGTTATGGTGTGATGGAGACAGGAGGTGATGGTGTGATGGAGACAGGAGGTGATGGAGGGATGGAGTGATGGAAACAGGAGGTGATGGGGGGATGGAGTTATGGAGACAGGAGGTGATGGAGTCAGAAGATGATGGAGGGATGGAGTGATGGAGACAGGCGTTCCTTAGAATTGGGGACATAATATTTGGGTGATCCTGGTGGCTTCCAGGGAAATCTCTCCAGTTTGACATAGGTGACAAAATCTGATGGGTTATAATAGCTCCCCCTTACTATATCAAAAATAACATAAGAAATATGTTATTTTACCTTAATGTCTATCTTAAACCACATTGCTAATTGCATATTGTACTTGTTTGTAGCTTATGCACTGAAATTTGCAATTAAACCTGTCATTTTGTAACTTTTGGAAAATGCCAGTAAAAACGTGGCTGTGCCAGTAAATTTTGAGTGTCGTGTCAGTGAATTTCAGTCTGGTAGGTTGGCAACACTGGTGACACCACTGTGCCTGAGGCTGGACCCCAAGCTCCCGGTCTGTGGCCCCGCCACCCTCTGCCTCTATGTCTCGCGGCCGCCGAAATTGCAGTGTGTTATAATCTATTCAGACCAGCAGCCTCCTCCAGCAGTGTTTGTCACGAACAGATGGTGGGTGTGTTACCTGACCCCACCTCCTTGGCTCGGCTCCTCCTGTGTACTGTACATTGCTGGGGTCCTGGGAGCAGGCAAACAAGACGAGCGGCAACGGTCTGGAGTGGCCATCAGTGCCATAAAAAAAACATTACTAAAAGGGGTTGGGGTGACATCGTGAGTTACCGCACCGGGTGACACCAACCCTAGTGACGCCACTGAATAAAGTACCTATATTCAGAAATAAAAATTATCCGTGGGGATACCATTCGACGAATAGAGAGGCTAAATCAAAAGGGGTATTGATCCTTATTGCTAATAGAATACCATGGACCCTCTGATTAAACATGGGTCGAGGATTAAAAGGGAGAAGGAGAAACAAATGGTAACATTGTTTTGATCTTTACATGCGTTAGAGAATAATCACAAAAGGAAACCAATGCCCAACACGGAGACAGAAATGAACCGTGTGCGTAAACAAATCACAGACCTGTTAGGTTATAAAGCTAAAGCATCTTTGCAGAGGATCCGTAAAATAGGATATGAATCAGGAAATAAGTGCGGGAAACCAAAGCGGTAAAAGACATGAAATTGGCTACATACATTCCTCAAATTCTATCATCTAAGGGTAGTAAAATATCATTGCCCAGACAGATTACCCAGGCCTTTGGAGACTATTATTCCTCCTTATATAATTTAACAGATCAATCACCATCCATAACACAGATGGAGGAATATATGGCCTCAGCTCAAATGCCTAAACTGTCGGAGGAAATTTGCAGGGAACTGGATTCACCAATAGAATTAATAGAAATACAACAAGCCTTGAATACGATGAAGACTGGAAGGGCGCCGGGGGCCGGACGGCTTTACCCTTCAGTATTACAAGGTGTTTTTCCCGATTTTGGGACCTCCTTTGGCAGCAATAAATTCAACCAAACGTTTCCTGTAGTTGCAGATTAGACGTGCACAACGGTCAGGAGTAATTCTTGACCATTCCTCTTTAGAGAACTGTTTCAGTTCAGCAATATTCTTGGGATCTCTGGTGTGAATCACTTTCTTGAGGTCATGCCACAGCATCTCAATCGGGTTGAGGTCAGGACTCTGACTGGGCCACTTCAGAAGGCGTATTTTCTTCTGTTTAATCCATTCTGCTGTTGATTTACTTCTATGCTTTGGGTCATTGTCCTGTTGCAACACCCATCTTCTGTTGAGCTTCAGCTGGTAGACAGATGGCCTTAAGTTCTCCTGCAAAATGTCTTGATAAACTTGGGAATTCATTTTTCCTTCGATTATAGCAAGCCGTCCAGACCCTGACGCAGCAAAGCAGCCCCAAACCATGATGCCCCCACCATACTTCACAGTTGGGATGAGGTTTTGATGTTGGTGTGCTGTGCCTCTTTTTCGCCACACATAGTGTTGTGCGTTTCTTCCAAACAACTCAACTTTGATTTCATCTGTCCACAGAATATTTTGCCAGTACTGCTGTGGAACATGCAGGTGCTCTTGTGCAAACTGTAAACGTGCAGCAATGTTTTGTTTGGACAGCAGTGGCTTCCTCTGTGGTATCCTTCCATGAAATCCATTCTTGTTTAGTGTTTTACGTATTGTATATTCGCTAACAGGGATGTTAGCATTTGCCAGTGACTTTTGTAAGTCTTTAGCTGACACTCTAGGATTCTTCTTCACCTCATTGAGCAGTCTGTGCTGTGCTCTTGCAGCCATCTTTAAAGGACGGCCACTCCTAGGGAGAGTAGCAGCAGTGCTGAACTTTCTCCTTTTATAGACAATTTGTCTTACCGTGGACTGATGAACAGCAAGGCTTTTGGAGATACTTTTATAACCCTTTCCAGCTTTATGCAAGTCAACAATTCTTAATCGTAGGTCTTCTGAGAGCTCTTTTGTGTGAGGCATCATTCACATCAGGCAATGCTTCTTGTGAAAAGCAAACCCAGAACTGGTGTGTGTTTTATATAGAGCAGGGCAGCTGTAACCAACACCTCCGAACTCATCTCATTGATTGGACTCCAGTTGGCTGACATCTCACTCCAATTAGCTCTTGGAGATGTCATTAGTCTAGGGGTTCACATACTTTTCTCTATCGCTCATTGACAGACGTAGTCTTCTTGATTCTCAAGAGCTGGGTTATGTTGTCTCCGCAGGAGTAGGACTAGGCAGAAAGACAAAACGTTCTGGCTCCACCCTAGGGGCAGTCCCTGAGGGTATATCCTCCCTCTCTCTGCTACAGGGAATCAGTTTTTTTCTGTCTAGTCAGGAGTAAGGACCTAAGTTCCTTGCTGGGATCTTTTGGTCCTGGCAAGACTTTTTTTCTTTAAGAAAAAGACATTTTTTAGGTAGTTTTCTCCAGTGTTTTTTTCCTGTGAGATCTTCAAGCAAAAATGCCGGACTGGGCGACACTTGTGGTCACCCCAGCCGGCCTACGAGCGCGCGCAGACCATGGCATTGCGCTTGGTCGGCCGCGACATATTCAAGTAAGTATGCGGGGCCGGGCGATGGGCTGGATGTTGAGATCCAGTGGTCACCCCGGTTTCTGCCTACGAGCGCGTGCAGACCAGAGCTCCGCGATGGGTCGGCCGCGACGGAGTCCCAGTGAAGGGACTGACTTTGCGAGTTAAAAGTCTCGCTTGGACGCCAGGTACCAGAGAGTCGAGGCGTCCACAAACCCCCACCCCGGTGGAGAGGGTATTGTGAAGAGAGGGTGCCTGTCGGTTCGGCATGGTGAGTAAACGTTCCCTTTTTTCCTCGTTATGAGGCAGTATGTATTATGGGCCCCTCCATATATGGTCAGTATATATCTGATACTTACAAGTCCCCCTTGTAATACAGCATGTGTTTGTGGGAAGTGGACTTGGTTTAAGAGCTAACACTCTACCCAGCAGACTGTAACATTACAGCAGACATAGGAGGTATAATCCTACCTTATGTGTAGTGTATCTTCTGTAGATCCATATATCGCCTCTTAGCAGAGATGCAGGTGGATGTGCTGGGAAAACGATTTCGGCGGTCCGCCACCATTTTGCCGTAGACCGAATGCATGTATGTCCTCAGGTCACGTCGGCCGCCATGTTTTTGGAGTCTTATGTCTCTTCTATGGGGGCGGCCATGTTTTGTGAGCCCAGCTACCTCGTGGAGAGCTGGGAAACGCCGGAAGGCGTACACAGGGGGCGGAGCCACGTCCTTCTACCCGGGAAAAAGCAACAGCTCCTTCCAGTCTGTAAAGACAGACGCTGACTGCAGTTGGTTGGAAACTTCACTGCATCGGTTGGTGAGCCTTGGGGGTCCCTCTCTCTCTCTGTGGGATCGAGAAGCAGGTACTCTGAGGGGCGCTATTGCGCTAGGGGGAGACACATAAAAAAAAAAAAAAATTAAAAAAAAAAAAAAAAAGGTATTTTTTATTTAAAAAAAAAAAAAAAAAAAGAAAAAAGTTTTTTTGTGTTTTCTGGCAAAGGTGTCCTGAATTATCATGGACCCTGCCACTCATGTATCTCCTCCGGATCCCCTCGAGGGGTCTGCAGGATCCTCCAGCACCCCACTGACGATTAAATCATTGTCCGCTATTATGGAAGCTTGTGTCCCGGGTGGAAGTGGCTTGTCAGGGACAGGGCGCAAGTAAGCGACCCCCGCCTAACCCCTTATTATCTGAAACCTCGGATTCAGACTCTGAGCCTATTTCTGCAGTTGCAGGTACTTCATCTGGTATTGGTGTCTCGTGTACTGTCTTTTCAGACAGTGAGGAGGATGTTTCGGCATCAGCCATAGCCAGAGAGGAAGCGTTGGTAAACGCACTCATGGTATCTGTTCTAGAGACCTTAAGATTACAGGGTATTCCGTCAGAAATAGCTGAAACTGAGATCCCTTTTGGGTCTAAAAACGCATCTAGTGGCGAAGGTTTTTCCATTGCCCAAATGTTTTGGCAATCCAATCAAAGAAGAATGGAGTCTGCCAAAACGCATTTCTACTATTTCTAAACGCATTAACAGGCGTTATCCGTTTGAGGAAACCCTCATTAAGAAATGGACAGAACCACCTGTGGTGGATTCACCAATTGCTAGATTGAATAAAGCCACGGTTATTCCTTTAGAAGACGCTCCGTCTTTTAAAGATCCAGTGGATCGCAAGATAGAAGCTATGTCTCGCACCATGTTTGCCTTGATTGGATCAGCTTTCAGACCTATAATAGCTATTGGTCTGTTTTCGCAGGCTGTAACTGAATGGACCTAGTGGTTACGCCGGGACTTAGAAGAGGTCCCTCAGGCGGTATCAGATTTGTTGGAACAAATGATACAGGGGTTACAGTTTGTGTGTGATGCGGCGTTAGACGCCACTCCATTATGGGCGGGAGCATCAGTCTCAGCAGTGGTTCTCAGGCGTACACTGTGGCTAAAAGGTTGGTTAGCCGACCAAGGTTCCAAAAAAGCATTTGGCTAATATCCCCTTTTTAGGAGAGCGTCTATTTGGAGCCAACTTAGATGAGATCATTAAGGATCTCACGGGTGGAAAGAGCACCTTTTTACCGCAAAATTTTAAAGGTAGAGGAACTCGTCAAAGACGAGGGCCTTCTTTTTCTGCTCACAAGAGGTTTTTTCGTCCCGCGGGTGAAAAAACTAAGTCCTCCAAAGCTCCTGCAGGAGGCGTCAGGGGTCGTTGGTCGGGCAAGCAAAAGCCCGCCCCCTCCAGACCTGAAGATAAACCGTCCAAAGCCTGAAGGTGCGCCCCCACCCATAACTGGGGTGGGGGGACGTCTTCGCCGGGTCCCGGATCCATGGCTTTCCAGAATCCCGGACAAATGGGTCTGCGAAGTCATAAGGTCAGGGTACAAGATCGAGTTTCGATCTCTCCCACCGGCGCGATTCTTCCCTTCCAATTTCCGACTATCCTCAGATCGTTTAGAAGATCTGCGGAGAGCAGTCACAGATTTACTACAACAAGGAGTGGTAGTCCACGTTTCTTGGACAGAACGGTTTCTAGGGTTTTATTCAAACCTATTTACAATAAGAGGGCAAAGTGCGTCCAATTCTGGACTTAAGGGCACTCAATTCTTTTGTCTTCATAAGAAGATTCAGAATGGAGTCCATTCGCACAGTAGCAGCCTTTCTGCATCCAGGGGATGTCCTAGCGTCCATAGACATCTAGGACGCATATCTTCACATTCCCATTTTCGCAGGACATCAGCGGTTTCTACGTTTTTCCGTAGAAGAGAACCACTATCAGTTTGTGGCGTTACCTTTCGGTCTCGCCACGGCTCAGCGGGTCTTCACCAAGGTGTTGGCCCCAATGTTGGCACTTCTGCGCCAAAGAGGCATATCGATTCTAGGTTACCTAGACGATCTTCTGCTTCATGCAGAGTCTCCTCAGACCTTGCTACAAGACGTAGAAATTACTATGATTTCTTTACAGGAATTCGGGTGGCTGGTGAACCAGCAAAAGTCATTTCTGGTTCCCACCCAGAAGCTCGAATATCTGGGTCTAATTCTAGACACAGTCAGGACAAGAGTTTTTCTTCCGGTAGGGAAACTCCGAAAGATTCAATCAGCAGTCCACCAACAGCTGGTCTTCCCTTCGGACTTGCATGAGGGGTCTGGGGTTGATGGTGGCTTCCTTCGAAGCAGTCCCATTTGCCCAGTCCCATACCCGAATTCTTCAGCAAGAGATTCCTCTCAGATGGAATCGGAATCCGGAATCCCTGGACAATCAGATCCGATTGAGCAAACAGACCAGAGAGTCTCTGGTCTGGTGGCTTCGGTCTCCGATGCTCAGCCAGGGAAAGTCATTTCTGCCAATATATTGGACGACAGTGACCACGGATGCCAGTCTATCCGGATGGGGAGGAATTCTCGGTCAGTTATCTGTCCAGGGACTTTGGTCCCCGGAAGAATCCAGGTTACCGATAAATGTATTGGAACTGAGAGCGATCAGACTTTGTCTGATTCACTGGACCGAGCAGCTCCAGGGCAGCCCGGTTCGGATCCAGTCGGACAACGCCACGGCCGTGGCTTATGTCAATCACCAGGGGGGCACCAAGAGTGTCCGAGCGGCCAAAGAAGTGGCTTGCATTCTTCGCTGGGCGGAACGATTTGTTCCAGCAATCTCTGCGGTGTTCATTCCGGGGGTGGAAAATTGGCAGGCAGATTATCTCAGCCGTCAGACTCTGGATCAGGGGGAATGGCCCTCCATCCAGACGTTTTCCACCAGTTGTGCCTACGATGGGGCACCCCGGATATGGATCTGTTGGCATCTCGATTCAACAGGAAAGTTCAGAGATTCGTGGCTCGCTCCCGCGATCCTCTAGCAGAAACCGCAGACGCACTGATCGCCCCGTGGGGGCAATACCAGCTAATGTATGCCTTCCCTCCTCTTGGGTTACTGCCAAGACTTCTTCGCAGGATAGAGGAGGAAGGAATTCCAGTAATCCTGGTAGCTCCGGATTGGCCTCGTCGAGCTTGTTACGCCGACTTGGTCAGACTGATGGCGGACGTCCCGTGGAGACTTCCTCTCAGGAAGGATCTACTGTCTCAGGGACCGATCTAACATCCTGCTTTACGATCGCTGGTTTTTAACGGCCTGGTTATTGAGACCCAGGTGCTGAAGGACAAGGGATTGTCAGCTTCAGTTATTCCTACTCTAGTTAAAACAAGGAAAGCGACTTCCAGAAAGATTATCATCGTACATGGAAGTCTTATATTGTGTGATGTGAATCCCTTGGGTTCCATCTACATCTTTATTCGGTAGTCCGAATATTGGCTTTCTGCAACAGGGAGTTGAGCAGAAGCTGGCCTTGAGTGTTATCAAGGGTCTGGTTTCAGCATTTTGCTATCTTCTTTCAGAAGCTTTTGTCTACTCATTCCTTGGTGCGGAATTTCATCCAGGGGGTGCGACACCTGGCTCCGCCAGTGCACGCGCCGTTACCATCCTGGGATCTTAATTTGGTGCTGTCGGTTCTTCAGACACCTCCCTTTGGAAATATCAGGGAGATTCCCTTGCTTACTTTATCCCAGAAGGTGGTCTTCTTGGTGGCTATCACTTCTGCACGCAGGGTGTCAGAACTGGCTGCATTATCCTGTTGTTCCCCAGATCTGGTGGTTCATAGGGATAAGGTTGTTCTTCATCCGAATCCATCCTTCCTTCTAAGGTGGTTTCAAAGTTTCATTGATTAAGGACAGTGTATTGTCCTTCCTATGTCCTTAGCCCAATCATCCTCGAGAATTTGCATGGCATTCCTTGGATGTAGTTCGGGCGATCAGGATATACTTGAATACTACGGATTCAATTTGTAAGACGGATTCACTGTTTGTGATCACGGATGGCCCTAAGAAGGGGTTGCCTGTTCTGCTGCGACCATCTTTAGATGGATCAGACAGACGGTGGTATAGGCTTATTTTATCTAAGGGTCGGGATCCCCCGTTCCCTGTTAAGGCGCATTCTACTCGGGCGCTTAGAGTTTCCTGGACCTTCCGCCAGCAGGCGTCAGTGGTTCAGGTTTTTCAAGGCGACTGTTTAGTAGTCGGTTCATACCTTTACAATATTGTATAAGGTTTATGTGATGGCATCGTCAGATGCCTCTTCTGGCTGCAAGGTTCCTGCAGGCCACTGTTTGAGGAGACTGTTGGTCTACCTCGAGGATTTGTGGGGTAGGTCTCATCTGTTTACTCGATGAGTCCTTTGATACTTCTGGTTGGCTCCGGTTGGGCCTTCTAGATTGGATTTTGATTCTGTCAATCCCACCCCTCATTTTGTGGCACTGCTTCTGGATGTCCCAGCTCTTGAGAATCAAGAAGACTACGTCTGTCAATGAGCGATAGAGAAAAATGGATTTTTGTAAGATCTTACCGTAAAATCCTTTTCTCTTAAGCTCATTGACAGACTAAGTACCCGCCCCTCTATCATTGAGTTGGGTTGGGTTAAATTCTCTGTACTGCTTTAAAACAGAACTGATTCCCTGTAGCAGAGAGAGGGAGGATATACCCTCAGGGACTGCCCCTAGGGTGGAGCCAGAATGTTTTGTCTTTCTGCCTAGTCCTACTCCTGCGGAGACAACATAACCCAGCTCTTGAGAATCAAGAAGACTACGTCTGTCAATGAGCTTAAGAGAAAAGGATTTTACGGTAAGATCTTACAAAAATCCATTTTTTCCAACTGCACTGAATGTGTAAATGGTGTGTTCAATAAAAACATGGCAACATTTCATTCTTTGTGTGTTATTAGTTTAAGCAGAGTGTGATTGTCTATTGTTGTGACGTAGATGATGATCAGATCACATTTTATGACCAATTTGTGCAGAAATCCATAAATTCCAAAGGGTTCACATACTTTTTCTTGCAGCTGTATCTTGAAAGCTTCTTCATAATCTGAATAATGTTTTTATAAATATATCCTCAATTATTTCTAGAAAAAGGTCTAGGTTGTAAGCTCCAGTGATCAGAGATACTCTAGTTTATGTACAACTGAAGCTAGAACATTGTTTTAACTATTGAGATGAAGGAAATTTCAGTTGTCAAAATGTTTGAAAAACTGTTGTTAAAAAGTAAAAAAAAGAGTAAAAATAAACTCTACATATGAGATATGTCAAAATTCTGAGATTGTGGGTTGGTGTTCTGAGATAATATCTTCAAGCTCTATAAAATGTCAACATTCTGAAATATCTCAGAACATTATTCTGGAATATTAACTAAACTAATGATGATTTCTGATAATTTGAGAATTTTGAGACTGAGGAAGATTTACTAAAGGATTTGAGTCTTTACATAAATGGTGTGATGATTTACTACAATTATCCCATCAAATTAAGCTAAAATTTCAGTTCACTTTTTTCATTTACGCATTACTGCACAATTAAAGTTGTGTGTACATTTTCAAACCCTTTTATTACTTCAGCCTCATTATCCCAGAATTCAAGATTACGTACTGTGATGAGGCTGACTTACTAAAGGAGTTGAAAATGTTTACTCAAACTGTATGAATGTATCCAATCTTGTGCACACTAAATAAGTAAACATAGATTTTCTTTCACACGATTGGATGGTTGATGTAAATCTTCACACAATTTATGTGAACATTCTCAGTTTTCTTTTTTTTGTAAATCAGCCCTAATATGTCAGAATCAGATAATATGCTATGATTCTAAGATAGTGTGACAGAGTGGTCTATGATATATCTATGTATTTTTTGATAAATGCCAGAATTCAGACTTTTTATCCAAAAACTATGCAAGCTTTTTTGTTCACTTTGCCCAAATGTTTTATTATTAATGCTATTATCACTCTACCTCCTTAACCAATGTCTTACTATATAGATTTAACTATCATGTTCTTGCTATGCTGTTTCTGTCTGTGCAACTGTTTTATTGTGTCCTATAACCCTTGAGCCTCTTCCTTTGTGTGTTGTCCTCTCTTTGTTCCATTGTTGATTCCTTTTTTGGTCTGTCACTGTGTTTCTCTCTAGTAAGGTCTGGCAGGAAAGGAAGACGGCGAGTGTTTAGTCTATCGGAGGCAGACAGTCATGGAGGACACTGGGTTTAGACCCTCGAACGGCAGCTGCCTCAGTGAGTCTTACTATATAAACTATAGCAAATTACATTTTTGCTCATTTCACAAAATAATCTATAATTTTTACACTAAGCTCCATTGAAATGTCTGTATATTAAGAACAGTGTACAGGTAAATATGAGGGAAGATATTAATAATGGAGCTATGGAGGAGGCAGAATCCCTATGGGTAGAACTTAAAAGGGAATGTAATATTGGGCGTATGCAAAAGAAAAAAGAGGTGATGTGTGCGCTGTCACTTGGGTATCTGAATGAGAGGAACTCCAGATAAGCTGTTGGTGTTTTACAGATGGTGAAATTCCTATACAAATATGAGATTAGGATTCAATCCTACACCATCAGCAGCCAATTCTGGTATTTTCACCAAATACTGACAGAGATATTAAGCAAGAGATGAATCGGCGCTAATGGAAAAAATCTCAAAAGCTCTAAATGAGCTGACAATACATCATATAATAAAATCCTGAGTAAAAGCATATGAAAAAGATAAGAACAATCACACTAAAATATCAATGGTGGGCCTGGGACTAATTAATCCGAGGGTTCCCCACACCAATTGGAGTAAAATATATAAAGCCAGCCGGACTATTGCATCATATGATCAAAATCGTAAAACCAAATATGTGTCTGTCTTCAAATAAATAATATCAAAAATGGTGGGTAAATATGTATAGGTGGTGAATTATATAAAAAACATATCAAAAATGTATAAAATCGAACAATAATAAATAACTGTGAGAACAAACAATAATTCATATATAAAGTGCAGATAAATGTTGAAAATCCGTGATGGGGGAAATTTTTCTTAAATCTTCCCTCTCAATGAGAATAAATATCAATAAATAGGTATATAACTCTATAGGTGAATAAATCAATAAATAGATAAATAAATATAGTCCTTGTGCAGTTATAAAAAGTCCTTGTGCAATGATTTAAATAACTGTTAGTGATCAAGTGAAGTTCATATGTGCACATAAAATCAAGTGACAATTGGTGATATTCTCTTTTAAAAACAATTGTGAAATTCCAGTGATGTGATCCGAAGTGAGCAGGAACAATTTAAGTGCAATGGCTGCTCACCTCACTGCACCATTACAGGCGCTTTAGCTGATATATGACCCTGGAATAGGGGTGCTGGATTTCTTTAGTGGCTTGTAGGCTTGTAATCTACTATCAGAAATTAAGATATCTCTGACATCCACTGCTTACTCGATTTTCACCTTTCCCATGAACGCTCCAAAGATCACAGTAAGCTCAAAAAAATATATTGATACCCATAGTGAAGTATGTCTTAAAATCACTTTATTTAAAAAAAAAACAGGGACACACTCACATTTACAATGAAGGTAACAGGCAGCCGCACTGTAGCGGTATGAATCCTCTGGGTACTTCCGGCTACGGCCGTGAACCGGAAGTCGACGTCACCCGATGCCTCCCGATAAAATCCGTATTTATTTGTATAATTAATATAAAATTAATATTGAGAGCCCAGGTGACTACTATCAGTGTATGTGCCAGGGGTAGGGAATAGTCTATTTTGAATGTAAAATTAGCTAAAAGGGAACCAAGGAATGTTATATAAAATGTGAACCGAGAATAAGTAAGATAAATATCCATCTCTACATGTATAAATCCACAAAGGTATGCTGTTGTATGGGTAAATAGCCAAGGGGTATATTTCATTCGGAGAGGATGTAATAACCAGATACAAATGTTTTATAATGAACTACTGAATTCGAGACTGTATGACTCGGGGGGGGGGGGGGGGTAAAAAACTCATCCACAGTATTATCATATTAAAATTCTAAAACATATTGGATGAACTGCTTAAAATCTAAATAAATATGAATAAAATATATTTCTTTTTAAATTTCTTCTAATTTTAATAATCAGATATAAAGCAGTTTAAATCGAATTCAATATTCAATCCTTGAGGCGAAAGTGTCTGGATTTCAAAAATCCATTGAGATTCTGCTTGACTAAGTGTTTTTATTTTATTGCTCCCTCTCCAACGGGGTCTGTATTTTTCAATTCCCCAAAAACGTAGGGAGGAGGGGTCTTTATTATGTACTTCCAGAAAATGCTTTGACACGCTGTGTTTCAGGAAACCTTTTTGGATATTTTGTATGTGTTCCCGTAGGCGCTTCCATAGGGGTCTTTTAGTTCTGCCTACGGTGACAGGAAGTCAGGTAAATCTGTGGATGTTGTCACAGACAGGAGATACACTTCTGCTTGGGTTAGACAATTCACCAATTACTATAGGGTGTCGGCTGCAAAGGCAGCAGGAAGGTGTAAAGAAGTTGAAAACCATTCAGCTATTCAGAATGAGGAAATTAAGGCCTCTATAATTTGTCCAGAGGAAGTCCTATTGATTGCTGCCTCCTGACGCTGTGTGAGCTGGGGAGAGGAGGACAGTCAGATGTGTGCCTCCCGACGCTGTGTGAGCATGGGAAAAGGAATGCCCCCTGAAGCTGTGTGAGCATGGGGAAGACCTCCTGAAGCGATGTGCGCTGAGGAGGGTAAAAAGGGTGAAGACTTCTCAAGGTGAGAAAATGAACTATTTCTATGTGAAGAGTGTGAAGAGAAAAACCAATGAATGTTTTCTATGTGAAAGGAAAGTCCAATGAACATGTGCTGTGTGAAGAGAAAAGGGACATTCTCTATGTGAAGAGATAATAAATGGAATATTGATAGTCTGCTGTATGATCAGCCAAGTCTGCCCAACAGTAGGTTGGGGACAGACTTCCTTAGATAGGTTCCTGTGTGTGAGAAGGTAGCCGCCCACAGTGGCAAGGATTTATTTTGTGTTTTATTTTATTTTGGATGTTTTTGACGCTTGCAGTCTGGTGAAGAAAATTGCATGAATAAACCAAACTGTTGTTTGCAACCACTTCTCGGCTATCTCCTTGTGTAACGAACCCCCCCTAGGGGTCATCCACACCCGCCACCGAGCTAGTCCCCTCACACTACATATTGAATAGAACATGAACATTCTAATATGTAGACCACCCCTTCAGTTCTACATGAAATAAAATCATTTATTTTATACACTTTCCCTGTACTTGACGATTTGAATTCATCTTGTTTCTTCTTATTCAATAATGTTCTCTTGCAGGCATAGCAACTTTTACAAGGATAAAAACCTTTTAGGTTAAAAAAAATTAAAATTATTGATTTTTGGGGGATCCGTGATATTTTTCGCTATTGTTTGTCGAAGTGTTGGTGCTTTTCTGTAGGTGAATCTTGGTTGTGGCGGTAAAACTTCAGCTAAAAATGTATATCTGCCAATAAAATCTTCCAATGTCTTTTTATTATCTTCTCAACCTTTTTGTATTACATATTGTAATCTAAAACCAGAAGGGGATTATTTTTTAAATCGTATACTTCTTTTTGTTCTTTATTTCTCTTATTTTCTAGTAAGAGATATCTCTCAATGTTCTTCACTTCATTAATTTTTTCCTTAATGAAAGTATCCTTGTATCCTTTTTCTATAAATCTCAACCTTAGAATTTCAGCTTGTTGTTCATAATCCTCCAATTTGTAATGTTGCGTCTAATGCGCATAAGTTGACCTTTAAGTTTGTTGTCGAGCCAGGGCATATGATGACAACTGTTTAGAGGTAGATAGCTGTTTCGGTCTACAGGTTTGAAGAATGTTCTAGTTTTAAATATATTATTTTCATGCCATATTTCAAGATCCAGAAAGGTGAGATTTGTTTTACTGGTTTCCCAGGTTAGGGAAATATTCTTGTCATTCTGTGCCAACTTTTCCTTGAACAGTGTTAGACTTTCTTCACTTCTAGCCCAAACAAGTATGATATCATCTATGAATCTTTTGTAGATTATTAGCTGCTCTGGGCGATTTTGATATATGGCCGATTCCTCCCATTTGGCCATATATAAATTGGCCACGCTTGGTGCATATTTTGCTCCCATGGCTACGCCCTGTTGTTGTTTGTAATATACTCAATCAAACCAAAAGTAGTTATGGTCTAGGCCATATTTTAGGCATTTTATAAGAAATTTCCTTTGTTTTGATTCTAGATCGCTAATTCCCTTGAGGGCCCTTTTAGTGGCTGCTACTGCTTCTTGGTGATTTAGTATAGTATACAAGCTCGCCACTTCCGCAGTTGCTAATTCTTTAAATGTTCAATAAGATCCTTGGTATCTTTTAAGTAAGCCTTAGTTTTTTTAACTACTGGTTGCAAGAACCAGTCTATGTATTCACCTAATCTGGAACTCACTGAGTTTATCCCATTCACGATAGGCCTTCCCGGGGGATTTTGTGGATTTTCGGTAAAGTGTACAGAACAGGTATACGACATGCATCTGGTATCGGGTATCTTGCTTCTTTTTCATTAAGAAGTTTTTTCTTTTTCCCTTGTGAGATAAATTTTTCCAGTTCTCTTTTATATACTCTTGTGGGATTAGATAATAGCTTCTGATATATGCATGAATCTGATGGTTGTCTCTGAATTTCACTATTATATGCTTCTTTCGTTTGTATTACTATAGATCCCCCTTTGTCTGCTGGTCTGATTACAATAGTCTTTCTTTCTTCTAATTGCTTGATTCCATCTTTGATGTCTTTTGGATCCCAGATTTTTTTGACTTTTAAATCTTGTATATCTTTTGTGACTAATCTTTTAAAAACTTCGCTGTGGTCAGTATTAATATTTGTTGGGTTAAAAAGTGATTTGTTTCTAAAATCTGTATGTAAAATATTGCTCTCTTCGTGCCTGCGATTCTGAGGTACTCCTGGTTTTGATAACATGTATTTTTTTATATTCAATTTCCTAGTGTATTTTAAAATATCTACATAAACATTAAACTTGTTAATGTTCTTTTTTAGTGCAAATTTCAGGCCCTTATCAAGGACATTTTTTTTTTCTTGTGTGGTGAGTTCTACTCCGCTTAAATTAAAAATTCCCTCTCCTATTGTACTCTTTTTTTCTTTTGTTTTTTCCACCCTCCTCTGCATCCTCTCTCCTTTCTAGACTTTTTCTTGTTCCCTTCTCTTTGGGTGGTGTTCGTCTTCTCTCTGGTAGCGGGGTTTTTCTTCTCCTATTGTCTCCTTCTGTTCTTCTCGTGACCTCTGTTGACGTCCCCCTAAAAAATATCGGTCATGGCTTCGATTCTCTCTCCTATTTTCTTCTCTTTCATGATGCGATGGTGTCCTATCCCAGTCATCCTCTCTCCTGAGAGGTTCGTATCTATTATGAGTAGGAATACCATCTTTTCTCTCATCTCTCTTATCATTTCTTGGTGGTGTCCTATGCCTTACAGGCAGAGATGTATAGTAACGAAGTAGAACTACTTAAGTACTGTACTTAAGTACCGAAATGCGGTATCTGTACTTTCCTAGAGTAGAATTTTTTTCTCCTACTTCTACTTTTACTTCACTACATTTTTTCGATGATTTCGATACTTCTACTCAAGTATTTTTTTTTTGTGCTGCATAGTTACTCGTTACTTTTAAAAAAATTACCACTGCCAGAACACTAGATGGCAGGTTGCATAAAGCTCAAAAAAATGTGTATAATGTTATTTGTAAATCAGCGCATACGAAAATAAAGGCTGTGTATAATAAAAGCTGCTATACCAAATCTTTCCAATAAAAAGAAAATATGAAACAAACAAATAAATGGTGCTACAGCGCTTAAAGTGCATCAAGAAACTACTAACAAACACATGTTAATCATTTGAATAAATCATTTGAAATAATAAAAACAATATGATGTTCAAACTTTTGACTTATTTCTTTAATAACTACATAACACAGTACTTGTACTTCTACTTTCAGTACTTGAGTAGAAATTTTTTTTCAAAACTACTGGTACTTTTTACTTTTAGTACTTAAGTAGCAAATTTTTTGAAAAAACTACTTGCAATACTTAAGTATAAAAAATGTTGAATACTTTAGTACTTCTACTTAAGTAACTTTTTCTGCGAGCACTTCCACTTCTACTCAAGTAATTTTTTGATCGAGCACTTGTACTTTTACTCAAGTAGAAATTTCGAGTACTTTATACAAGTCTGCTTACAGGACTTCTTTTGTTTTGATAATAATTTCTCTGTGGGCTCCTCCTCCTTTCTTGGTACTGATTGTTTCTACCTGGGCTCCTCCTTCTCTCTTTCTGTGGATAATATTGATCATTTCTTTCTGGGCTCCTTCTTCTTTCTTGATTATAATAATCATTTTGTTGTTGTTGGTAATTTCTTTCCGGACTTCTCCTTCTTTCTTGGTTATGATATTGATTATGATCGCCATTTTGGTATTGTTGATAGTTCCTTACTGGACTCCTCCTTCTTTCTTGGTTGTACTGTTGAGGATATGTATTTTGATGGTATGGGGTTCTTTGATCTTGTTGATGATATCCTCTATACGGTTGTGTGTATTGTCCTCCATTTTTCCAGTGTGGTTTTTTCCACTGATTCTGGTAAGGTCTATTTTTCCAGAATGGTGTCTTTTGATTATATTGGTACTGATTGGTTTCTCTGGGGGTTGTTGTATTGTGATATCTTCTCGGTGAAGTAGCAGTGGGAGGTTCTTTATAGTAATCATTTTTTGTTTCTCTCTTTGGAGTGTATATATGTGGATTCTTTTCCGGTGTCGTATATGTAGAAGATACAATATTGGTGGTTTGCCATTTGAAGACTGTATCATCTTTATAGTCATTCAAATCTCTTGTGTACTTTCTTTTCTTTCTTTCTGAAACTTCCTTATCTTTATGTTCCATATCTCTATTTAATTGCCCTGATAAGGACATAAATTCTGCTGTTTCTTTTAATGGTTCCACTGAATTTTTTAAAGTTTTTAATTGTTCTTCTATGGTTCTAATTTTCTTCTGCTTTCTTTTTATTAAGAAGTGTAACAATTCCAAACCTTGATTATTAAAGAAATTAAACCATTCATCTATGGAATCTTTATCCATCAGACCATCGCTGAAGGGTACATCCCACCTTAATCTCCTTGGAACTATTTTCTCTTTTATATACTTTTCATGGGTGACAATGTCCCACCATGAATTCATTTTTCTCCATGAGATGTTTCATTCTTCTAAAACTACTTTCTATGTCTCCTGTATGTTTAGTTTCTTTATTCTCTTTAGTTGAAAAAAATGTCCGCTATATTAACTGATCTCCTCTCTATATATTCAAATACTTCCATGACTGCTGCACAAATATATGTGATAATGAGTCAATATGCGAAAGAAAAAAGAGGTGATGTGTGCGCTGTCACTTGGGTATCCGAATGAGAGGAACTTCAGATAAGCTGTTGGTGTATTACAGATGGTGAAATTCCTATACAAATACATGTAGAGATGGATATTTATCTTATTTATTCTCGGTTCACATTTTATATAACATTTCTTGGTTCCCTTTTAGCTAATTTTACATTAAAAATAGACTATTCCCTACCCCTGGCACATACACTGATAGTAGTCACCCGGGCTCTCAATATTAATTTTATATTAATTATACAAATAGATACGGATTTTATTTTATGTTTAGGCTTTTTAATATGAATTTATAACATCTACTATGCAAATTCATTTACCGTATTTTCCGGCGTATAAGACGACCCCCCTATTACATGATCTACCGGTAATACTTATACTTAGGTTACCTTGGAGATATTATACTCGGCGTATAAGACGACCTCCCATTTTTGGGGGATTTTTTTGAGGTTCAAAAGTAGTCTTATACGCCAGAAAATACAGTATATGATAATTTATGGATATTATTCTTTATGGTGTTACTTTATAGTTCCAATTTGTGAGACAGATTATGATATTTAATATACAGTGGTAAATCTGCAAAATAACCACAAGATGGTGCCAAAGAGGAACGCTATAGTAAGAGGAGCTACGATCCGCTATGAGACATAATGAATAGCATAATGATTGAAGGGTTAATGATCTTGTTTAGATAATATCCATGGTTACTTCTGCGCTACATAAGGCGGAGACCGTCACCCTTAGCCCATCCCTTGAGAAAGTCACGTGGTCTGTGACGCAACGCGTCGGGAGGCATCTGGTGACGTCGACTTCTGGTTCACGGCCGTAGCCGGTAGTACCCAGAGGATTCATACCGCTACAGTGCGGCTGCCTGTTACCTTCATTGTAAATGTGAGTGTTTCCCTGTTTTTTTTTTTTAAATAAAGTGATTTTAAGACATACTTCACTATGGGTATCAATATATTTTTTTGAGCTTACTGGGATCTTTGGAGCGTTCATGGGAAAGGTGAAAATCGAGTAAGCAGTGGATGTCAGAGATATCTTAATTTCCAATAGTGGATTACAAGCCACTAAAGAAATCCAGCACCCCTATTCTAGGGTCATATATCAGCTAAAGCACCTGTAATGGTGCAGTGAGGTGAGCGGCCATTGCACTTAAATTGTTCCTGCTCACTTCGGATCACATCACCGGAATTTCACAATTGTTTTTAAAAGAGAATATCACCAATTGTCACTTCATTTTATGTGCACATATGAACTTCACTTGATCACTAACAGTTATTTAAATCATTGCACAAGGACTTTTTATAACTGCACAAGGACTATATTTATTTATCTATTTATTAATTTATTCAGTATATAGTATATTCAGTTATATACCTATTTATTGATATTTATTCTCATTGAGAGGGAAGATTTAAGAAAAATTTCCCCCATCACGGATTTTCAACATTTATCTGCACTTTATATATGAATTATTGTTTGTTCTCACAGTTATTTATTATTCGATTTTATACATTTTTGATATGTTTTTTATATAATTCACCACCTATACATATTTACCTACCATTTTTGATATTATTTGTTTTTGGATGGATTAGTGATCATTAGATTGGTTTTTTATTGAAGACACACACACATACATATAATCCTGCGATTTGGATCGCGTGATGCGATAATTTGGCTGTGTTTTAAGATTTTTTGGTTTTAGACTCTTGGATTGAAGACAGGCACGTATTTGGTTTTACGATTTTGATCATATGATGCAATAGTCCGGCTGGCTTTATATACAGTGGGTACGGGTACGTTCACATTTTATATAACATTTCTTGGTTCCCTTTTAGCTAATTTTACATTAAAAATAGACTATTCCCTACCCCTGGCACATACACTGATAGTAGTCACCCGGGCTCTCAATATTAATTTTATATTAATTATACAAATAGATACGGATTTTATTTTATGTTTAGGCTTTTTAATATGAATTTATAACATCTACTATGCAAATTAATTTACCGTATTTTCCGGCGTATAAGACGACCCCCCTATTACATGATCTACCGGTAATACTTATACTTAGGTTACCTTGGAGATATTATACTCGGCGTATAAGACGACCTCCCATTTTTGGGGGATTTTTTTGAGGTTCAAAAGTAGTCTTATACGCCAGAAAATACAGTATATGATAATTTATGGATATTATTCTTTATGGTGTTACTTTATAGTTCCAATTTGTGAGACAGATTATGATATTTAATATACAGTGGTAAATCTGCAAAATAACCACAAGATGGTGCCAAAGAGGAACGCTATAGTAAGAGGAGCTACGATCCGCTATGAGACATAATGAATAGCATAATGATTGAAGGGTTAATGATCTTGTTTAGATAATATCCATGGTTACTTCTGCGCTACATAAGGCGGAGACCGTCACCCTTAGCCCATCCCTTGAGAAAGTCACGTGGTCTGTGACGCAACGCGTCGGGAGGCATCTGGTGACGTCGACTTCTGGTTCACGGCCGTAGCCGGTAGTACCCAGAGGATTCATACCGCTACAGTGCGGCTGCCTGTTACCTTCATTGTAAATGTGAGTGTTTCCCTGTTTTTTTTTTTTTAAATAAAGTGATTTTAAGACATACTTCACTATGGGTATCAATATATTTTTTTGAGCTTACTGGGATCTTTGGAGCGTTCATGGGAAAGGTGAAAATCGAGTAAGCAGTGGATGTCAGAGATATCTTAATTTCCAATAGTGGATTACAAGCCACTAAAGAAATCCAGCACCCCTATTCTAGGGTCATATATCAGCTAAAGCACCTGTAATGGTGCAGTGAGGTGAGCGGCCATTGCACTTAAATTGTTCCTGCTCACTTCGGATCACATCACCGGAATTTCACAATTGTTTTTAAAAGAGAATATCACCAATTGTCACTTCATTTTATGTGCACATATGAACTTCACTTGATCACTAACAGTTATTTAAATCATTGCACAAGGACTTTTTATAACTGCACAAGGACTATATTTATTTATCTATTTATTAATTTATTCAGTATATAGTATATTCAGTTATATACCTATTTATTGATATTTATTCTCATTGAGAGGGAAGATTTAAGAAAAATTTCCCCCATTACGGATTTTCAACATTTATCTGCACTTTATATATGAATTATTGTTTGTTCTCACAGTTATTTATTATTCGATTTTATACATTTTTGATATGTTTTTTATATAATTCACCACCTATACATATTTACCTACCATTTTTGATATTATTTGTTTTTGGATGGATTAGTGATCATTAGATTGGTTTTTTATTGAAGACACACACACATACATATAATCCTGCGATTTGGATCGCGTGATGCGATAATTTGGCTGTGTTTTAAGATTTTTTGGTTTTAGACTCTTGGATTGAAGACAGGCACGTATTTGGTTTTACGATTTTGATCATATGATGCAATAGTCCGGCTGGCTTTATATACAGTGGGTACGGAAAGTATTCAGACCCCCTTAAATTTTTCACTCTTTGTTATATTGCAGCCATTTGCTAAAATCATTTAAGTTCATTCTTCTTCCTCATGAATGTACACATAGCACCCCATACTGACAGAAAAACACAGAATTGTTGACATTGTTGCAGATTTATTAAAAAAGAAAAACTGAAATATCACATGGTCCTAAGTATTCAGACCCTTTGCTCAGTATTTAATAGAAGCCCCCTTTTGATCTAATACAGCCAGGAGTCTTTTTGGGAAAGATGCAACAAGTCTTTCACACCTGGATTTGGGGATCCTCTGCCATTCCTCCTTGCAGATCCTCTCCAGTTCTGTCAGGTTGGATGGTAAACGTTGGTGGACGGCCATTTTTAGGTCTCTCCAGAGATGCTCAATCGGGTTTAAGTCAGGGCTCTGGCTGGGCAATTCAAGAACAGTCACGGAGTTGTTGTGAAGCCACTCCTTCGTTATTTTAGCTGTGTGCTTAGGGTCATTGTCTTGTTGGAAGGTAAACCTTCGGCCCAGTCTGAGGTCCAGAGCACTCTGGAGAAGGTTTTTGTCCAGGATATCCCTGTACTTGGCCGCATTCATCTTTCCCTCGATTGCAACCAGTCGTCCTGTCCCTGCAGCTGAAAACACCCCCACAGCATGATGCTGCCACCACCATGCTTCACTGTTGGGACTGTATTGCACAGGTGATGAGCAGTGCCTGTTTTTCTCCACACATACCGCTTTGAATTAAGGCCAAAAAGTTCTATTTTGGTCTCATCAGACCAGAGAATCTTATTTCTCACCATCTTGGAGTCCTTCAGGTGTTTTTTAGCAAACTCCATGCGGGCTTTCATGTGTCTTACACTGAGGAGAGGCTTCCGTCGGGCCACTCTGCCATAAAGCCCCGACTGGTGGAGGGCTGCAGTGAGGTTGACTTTCTACAACTTTCTCCCATCTCCTGACTGCATCTCTGGAGCTCAGCCACAGTGATCTTTGGGTTCTTCTTTACCTCTCTCACCAAGGCTCTTCTCCCCCGATAGCTCAGTTTGGCCGGACGGCCAGCTCTAGGAAGGGTTCTGGTCATCCCAAACGTCTTCCATTTGAGGATTATGGAGGCCACTGTGCTCTTAGGAACCTTAAGTGCAGCAGAAATCTTTTTGTAACCTTAGCCAGATCTGTGCCTTGCCACAATTCTGTCTCTGAGCTCTTCAGGCAGTTCCTTTGACCTCATGATTCTCATTTGCTCTGACATGCATTGTGATCTGGAAGGTCTTATATAGACAGGTGTGTGGCTTTCCTAATCAAGTCCAATCAGTATAATCAAACACAGCTGGACTCAAATGAACGTGTAGAACCATCTCAAGGACGATCAGAAGAAATGGAAAGCACCTGAGTTAAATATATGAGTGTCACAGCAAAGGGTCTGAATACTTAGGACCATGTGATATTTCAGTTTTTCTTTTTTAATAAATCTGCAACAATGTCAACAATTCTGTGTTTTTCTGTCAGTATGAGGAAAAGATTAATTCGGAGTCTGTGTTTTAACCTGGAGTCTTGCCAACATCCCTAGTGAATATTGAACAGTAAAAAACCCCTGAGGAGTGGGACTTTAAACGGCAAGAACCAGGACTTGAGTATGAAAGTAAATAAATTTTATTACAAATGTTACAAAAAATGGATTGACAAAGACAAAAATAACATGTATCATAAAAACATGGTCATAACTACGTCTTGGAACCGAGAGAGTCTGAGATGTCTGGACCGGACTAGACGCGCTTCGGTCAAATTGCCTTTCTCGATAGTCCAGGAAACACCAGAGCTCAGACTGGAAGCATGAAAGGTAACAATCAGTATGATAAACATAGTAAACATGGAGTTAAATTTCAATATGTTTAACAATAAAATAATAAGTACATGCAATAACAGATTTTACACAGTGTTTGTTGTATTTAGATGTAGAGAGGAACAAAGGTACCTCTATGGCTACATACCAGATATGCAGAAACTCTGTAGATTCCAGGACGGAGGACCAAGTGAATGGATCTTAACGGGTTAAAAAAAAACCTTCAGGTATCTTTGACCGCAAGTAATATGTGCCAAATTGGCTGGGTCTATATAGATAGACCTGAAATAATGTATATGTACGGGCTTCAAAAGGGAAGTTAGATGGTTATAAACCAGATTAAAGTATAAATAGGTAGTAACTTCACAGGTGACAGTGAAAGAGCCCCCCGATCAAAAATTCCCACGAGGATCTCCAAAACGGGGTCAAAAACACAGGTCGTCTGGGGTGAATGAAAAAAAGAGAGAGAGAGAGAAGAAAAAATAAAATAAAAATATGAGAATGTACTCATGGTGGGATATAAGATGAGAGATAAAGAAAGTATGTATAGTATAAATATAATAATAATAATAGCTACCTGTAGAGTTGGAATAGAGTAGGGATATCTCCAAATATGTAAAGTGCTGGGCGTATCCAGCACTTGGTCCCTATTGACACAAAACATGTCGAGGGTGAAGGAGGTTAGTGTGTATTAAAATATCAAGTAGCAAATAATTTGAGTAAAGGAAAGAGGAAGAAACAACGGAGGAAAAAGCACCATTCCCCAGCATGGATCCTGTGGTTAGTGAGAACCATACGTATCCAGATGAAAGAAAAGAAAATATTGTGGTGAGGAGGAATATTGGAGCAGGTACAAGGCAAGTAAAGGGAGGACACCAGGTGAAAAAGGTGGTCGTACAGTTGTATATCCAAAACGTCCCCAAATCTGGGAGCAGGTGATGGAAAGTATCCATAGCGAGTACGGGTGTCTAAAAATAGATAAAGGTGTCCGGTGGAAAGGAAGAAACTTACCTTTTCAGCCCTGTTCGGTTGAATAATGGCGGTGCGCTCTGAATAGAGCGTCGCACGCCATTAAGTACGCCGGCGCATGCGCCGGGGCCTGCATCGCGGCTCCTCCCAGGGCCTGTGTGGACCAATGGAGGTCCCCCGTGTCCGGAACGCACAAGCGCCGCCCACGATGGGTTGGCCGCGATGTGCGTTCCGGGCACGCCGGCACACAACATCCGGACCCGTTACTCCGCCCAATGGCGGGATCAGGTGACCTGTAGTGGGGCAGATACCGCCCCTTTGTGCGCCGGGGGGAAGTGAGGTCGGGTGAGCGTCACTCTGTAAATAATGCGGAGCTACACCTAAGGGGGCGGGGCAATGGGAGGACATCGAACTCTGTGTTTACATAAAAGGAATAGATTCTGTAAATAAAAGGCAATTTGTACAAAGTACCTGATGGATCATTCTATTAGACAAAGAGCAAAAGGGTACAGATCAAGGCAAAATTGGGCATGTAAACGATAACACATACATGATATGGCATACAATGTGCATGATACGAAGAGGAGAGAAAGGGAAAAAAAATGCAAATAAGCTAAGACTAAACAAGCATCAAAAATGCATATATTCATCAAATTTTTAGATCTTAAGGCTCAGACAGAATGGGACCATGTAAGATTGTCAGGGGACTAACTGATTGTGTTGTCTACCGCAAATTGTCCATCAAATGATGAGTATCATCAAATATTTGTGGAGGCAAGTGCTGTATGGAAATGAAAAGGAAAAAAGAATTATGTCCCACAAGATGTGGATTAAATACAATATTGGAAATTAGCATTAGGAATATTAACAATATAATTGGAATATGGTAATTAATTTGATGTGTATTATATGGAAAATTTATTGAAGGCGTATATTTGGGTGACTTTGGAATAAAGTGAGTATTCCATTTCAGTATGGTACCTCGTTCTGTCACTGAGCTTAATGCTAGAGGACTTGTGTCATGGTTCCCAGCCCCCTGATGAAAAGCCCTCAAGGAAGGGCTTAAAACTGATGCTGTCATTGAGTCCTGGTGGAATGGTGGCCCTAAGGTTATGGATCCATCTGGATTCCCTTTGTAAAAGGGTTTTATCCCAGTCGCCTCCTCTGCTGCTGGGGTGCACTCGGTCAAGGATGACAAAAGAAAAGCGTGGAAAAATACCACTATGTGTATTTAAGACATGTCTCCCTAGAGGGAGATCAGGGTTGCGTTGACGCATACATGTAACATGTCGTTGAGCTCGTTTATGAAATTCATTTTTTGTCTTCCCGACGTAGAAGCACCCACAGCAGCAGAGGAGGAGATAAACTACTCCTATCATTTGACAATTGGAAAAATGTAAGGGTCTGTAAGGTGCCCCATTTGGAAGGAGTATATTGGGGTCAGTGCAAATGTATTGGCATACATTGCACCCCCCACACTTAAACGTCCCTAAGCGTTTACAAGGATTCGCCAGTATATTCGCTTTTAACTAACTTATCCTTGAGTGATCTAGCCTTGCGGTAAGTTATCGCAGGTTTGTCAGTAACGAAAGGGTTGAGATGTGGGTCACATGTGAGTAAGTGCCAGTATTTGTTAAGAATGTTGTAGACTCTATCATGTTGTTTCGTATATGGTGTTATAATGCGTGCCTGATGCTGAATCTGATTGCTGTTACGTGAGGTTTTAATTGATTTTTTGAAAATGAGATCTTGTCTTTGTTGGGATCTGGCCCTGCGATATGCCTTTTTGAGGCAGGTTTGTGTATAGCCCCTGATAGTCAATCTTGTTCTGAGTTTATCAGCTTCCAATTTAAAAATGGAGTCTTCGGAGCAGTTGAGCCTGAGGCGCAAATATTGCCCATAAGGGATAGACCTTATTAGTGGAACTGGATATGCGCTTGTAGCGTAGAGTACCGTATTAGCGGCGGTGGGTTTTCTGAATAGAGTAGTCGTGATATTGCCTTGTTGATTTTTATTGATTGTGATGTCAAGGAAATCAATAGAATCACTATTGTAGTTTAGAGTAAAGGTAAGATTGAAATTATTCTTGTTCATGGAGTGAACACAGTCCAGAAGTAATTCCTTACTTCCTGTCCAGAAGATGAGGACATCGTCGATGTACCTATGCCAGGCCAATATGTGCTGGGTATACTCCGAATAACGTTCCTTCAAGAGGAAAGAGCGTTCCCATTCCCCCAGGTACAGGTTGGCGTACGATGGGGCACAGCATGTCCCCATCGCAACGCCCTGTACCTGGAGGAAATGGGAACCATCAAATGAGAATACATTACGAGTAAGAATGTATTCAAGTGATTGTAGAATGAATTTTTGTGTGGCTGGGGGATCCAAATTGGATTGTATAAGGGCATGTGCGACCGTGCGGATGCCCTGCTGGTGGGGGATGGAGCTGTATAGTGCTTCTACATCGATGGCCACCAGCAGGGCATCCGCAGGAATCGACATGCCCTCCAGAAGCTGTAAAAGATGTATGGTGTCCTTTACGAAGGAAGGGAGAGTTTGTACAAATGGGTACAATTTGCTGTCCACATATCTACTTAAGTTCTCTGATATACTTCCCCTACCCGAGACGATGGGTCGTCCTGGGGGGTCGTTTTTGTTTTTGTGGACTTTGGGCAGGCTGTAGAACGTGGGAATGATAGGAAATTTGATTCTGAGATAATCCCAGGTAGTTTTGTCTATACAGCCTGTTAAATATCCATCGTCTACAATAGCATAGAATTCTGCAAAATATTTATCAATGGTAACTCTAGATATTTTTTGATACCAATTGGAGTTATTCAGAATCTTCCAGCACATATTGGCATATTGTTGATTATGCATAATGACAATATTGCCCCCCTTATCGGAGGGCTTGATGGTCAATTGTAGTTGTTTTATGAGAGCGGTAAGGGCCTGATTTTCTTCCGAGCTAAGATTAGAGGCTCGGGTCTGTGGGGAAAGTTTGATTTTCTCAATTTCTTGAGATACCAACATGACAAAGGCTGCCAGGTTGGTATTGTTATTTAAAGCAGGGAATTTGTCCGACTTTTTTTGAAAACGAGTTGGTGAACCCGATTGGGGATGTTAATTTAGTAGTGAGTCCAGGTCAATCCTATCTATTAGGTCGAGTCCGTCTTGTTCCTCTAATAGGGCGATTAGTGTATCTAATGCTTCCGCTTCTAATTTTTTTGTTTTTGGTTGTAGTAACTTAGGGTTGTATTTCTGAGCATGTTGACTGTTAAAAGGATTTTTCGGGCAAATAAGTTTAAATCTTTTTTGAAGGTGAATTTATCAATGTCAGTGGTGGGGCAAAAGGAAAGACCTTTTCGCAACAAAGATGTTTGGGCTGGTGAAAGTATGTAATCTGAAAGGTTGATGATATCGCTATCATCTCTGGAAGGTGTGTCAGTATGATGATTAGGCATGGCGGAGTTTCATGAGAGATCTTCAAACTCCGTGTTGTCCGCCGCCATGGCATGAGTAGTGTCTGTGATAGCTATGTGTTTGGTTTCTAGTGTGTTCTTAACTGGCAGGTTGATGTGGGCTAAACGTCGTGTATCTGATGCTGGATTAGATAAGGGTAGGGGCCCTGAGGGAGTTGGAGGGCGTTTGCTCGCATTTGTATTGTCATCTTGGGCAAAGGATCTTTTTGTTTTGACTTGTTTGCCCCTATTATGGTTTGGTAATGATGATGAAGAAAGTGAGGAATTTATAGATGAATTCGAACCTAGATTGTAGTCGGCTCTGGTTAGATCACGTCTTTTAGGGCGGGATTGTGTTTGTCGTTGATGCCATTTGTAAGCCTTTTTGTCGCGAAAGGCTATTCTATCTCTACAGAGCTTCTGCTCCTTTTTATTGATGTTAAGTTTGATATTTTTGTCTAGTTGATTTTTAATGTTGTTCTCTAGATTTATGAATTTGGGAGTATCTAAGTGTGTTTCTAGTTTTTCATAAAGTTTCTCGATGACCAGGTCTAGTCCTTTGATCCGTTTATGATATTCTTCAATGAGAAGGCACATCATATTTTTTGAACATAATTGTAGATTTGCCTCCCATTTGGATTTGAAAATTTCATCGAGATCCTCAATAGTTGGAAAGATTTGGACTCTTAGGCCCAAAGGGTTAAGATTTTCTCTATTATATGTTTCAAAGTTGTCAATGTGAAGGTATAGGTTGGTTTTCTTTTCTACCGCTTTTTTTTAAATCAAAAATCAGAGATTAAATTTTTGTGTCCTGAGCTTCTTTTTTGCTGTGTTCTCTATAAGATAGGAGGAGATTATCAAAACCTGTACCTCTAAACATGATGTATATTTAGAGGTCAAGTGAATGATTAGAAAAACAAATTATTGCAGAGGTGTTTAGATATGGTGGGCTATGGGTCCAATGTGTGGGTGGTGTCAATATCAAGGATCAAGAGGTGCCCTAGAATGTGGGGACAACTGTTGGTATATACCACTGAGGAGGTCTAATGTTGGATATGTAGATTAAGCTGCTGGTCAAGACAAAATCGACTAATATGGAATGATAGAGAGGATTGCTTGTAACGATGCCTAGCCCATTTATGATCACCCCCAACAATGGAGCTGCATAAACGAGATAAGAAACAGGAAAAGATAAGGTGTGTGTTTGCCTAGAACTGAAGTGGAGAATGATAATTCGATAAGGGAAAGGGAATGAAGGTTTTTATCACATCACCCTAATAGACCCTGGGCCGTGGAGGTCCCCCCAGTGAAACCAGAAATTGGGGGGGGCGTCCAGGGCCCTGGGTACTTCGGATAGACGAGCACACGATAAGATAAACTTATCTAATAGTAGACAATATCGTTTGAGATAGATAACTCTAATGATTGCACTAAAAATATTGTGCACTATAGCATGAACAATAGTCAAGTATAAAAACACAGAGAGCGAATATGGCGGGGAAGTGGGTATTTGCCACCCTAATAATCGGAAAAGATTAATTCGGAGTCTGTGTTTTAACCTGGAGTCTTGCCAACATCCCTAGTGAATATTGAACAGTAAAAAAACCCTGAGGAGTGGGACTTTAAACGGCAAGAACCAGGACTTGAGTATGAAAGTAAATAAATTTTATTACAAATGTTACAAAAAATGGATTGACAAAGACAAAAATAACATGTATCATAAAAACATGGTCATAACTACGTCTTGGAACCGAGAGAGTCTGAGATGTCTGCACCGGACTAGACGCGTTTCGGTCAAATTGCCTTTCTCGATAGTCCAGGAAACACCAGAGCTCAGACTGGAAGCATGAAAGGTAACAATCAGTATGATAAACATAGTAAACATGGAGTTAAATTTCAATATGTTTAACAATAAAATAATTAGTACATGCAATAACAGATTTTACACAGTGTTTGTTGTATTTAGATGTAGAGAGGAACAAAGGTACCTCTATGGCTACATACCAGATATGCAGAAACTCTGTAGATTCCAGGACGGAGGACCAAGTGAATGGATCTTAACGGGTTAAGAAAAAACCTTCAGGTATCTTTGACCGCAAGTAATATGTGCCAAATTGGCTGGGTCTATATAGATAGACCTGAAATAATGTATATGTACGGGCTTCAAAAGGGAAGTTAGATGGTTATAAACCAGATTAAAGTATAAATAGGTAGTAACTTCACATGTGACAGTGAAAGAGCCCCCCGATCAAAAATTCCCACGAGGATCTCCAAAACGGGGTCAAAAACACAGGTCGTCTGGGGTGAATGAAAAAAAGAGAGAGAGAGAGAGAAGAAAAAATAAAATAAAAATATGAGAATGTACTCATGGTGGGATATAAGATGAGAGATAAAGAAAGTATGTATAGTATAAATATAATAATAATAATAGCTACCTGTAGAGTTGGAATAGAGTAGGGATATCTCCAAATATGTATAGTGCTGGGCGTATCCAGCACTTGGTCCCTATTGACACAAAACATGTCGAGGGTGAAGGAGGTTAGTGTGTATTAAAATATCAAGTAGCAAATATTTTGAGTAAAGAAAAGAGGAAGAAACAACGGAGGAAAAAGCACCATTCCCCAGCATGGATCCTATGGTTAGTGAGAACCATACGTATCCAGATGAAAGAAAAGAAAATATTGTGGTGAGGAGGAATATTGGAGCAGGTACAAGGCAAGTAAAGGGAGGACACCAGGTGAAAAAGGTGGTCGTACAGTTGTATATCCAAAACGTCCCCAAATCTGGGAGCAGGTGATGGAAAGTATCCATAGCGAGTACGGGTGTCTAAAAATAGATAAAGGTGTCCGGTGGAAAGGAAGAAACTTACCTTTTCAGCCCTGTTCGGTTGAATAATGGCGGTGCGCTCTGAATAGAGCATCGCACGCCATTAAGTACGCCGGCGCATGCGCCGGGGGCCTGCATCGCTGCTCCTCCCAGGGCCTGTGTGGACCAATGGAGGTCCCCCGTGTCCGGAACGCACAAGCGCCGCCCACGATGGGTTGGCCGCGATGTGCGTTCCGGGCACGCCGGCGCACAACATCCGGACCCGTTACTGCGCCCAACGGCGGGATCAGGTGACCGGTAGTGGGACAGATACCGCCCCTTTGTGCGCCGGGGGGAAGTGAGGTTGGGTGAGCGTCACTCTGTAAATAATGCGGAGCTACACCTAAGGGGGCGGGGCAATGGGAGGACATCGAAACAAAACAAACTCTGTCAGTATGGGGTGCTATGTGTACATTCATGAGGAAGAAGAATTAACTTAAATGATTTTAGCAAATGGCTGCAATATAACAAAGAGTGAAAAATTTAAGGGGGTCTGAATACTTTCCGTACCCACTGTATTTTACTCCAATTGGTGTGGGAAACCCTTGGATTCATTAGTCCCAGGCCCACCATTGATATTTTAGTGTTATTGTTCTTATCTTTTTCATACGCTTTTACTCAGGATTTTATTATATCATGTATTGTGTGCTCATTTAGAGCTTTTGAGATTTTCTCCATTAGCGCCGATTCATCTCTTGCTTAATATTGAGCGTATGCTATAGGCCCCCCAACCAGAGGGAGGAGGGGGAGGCGGTTCTCATTTTACAGATAGGATTGACAGCAAGGATGGGAAATGTCATTATAATGGGGGACTTTAATTATCCAGATATAGACTGGGTAGAAGGAGCCGCGCATTCAGCCAAGGCTCGGCAGTTCCTAAATGTTTTGCAGGACAATTTTATGGGTCAGATGGTGAACGCACCGACAAGAAACAATGCAGTACTTTACCTACTGATTACCAACAATACAGACCTGATCACAGATATAGAAATATGGGGCAACTTAGGGAACTTTTAGGATGTGGAATTCTTTTCCACAAGCAGTCGAATCAGCAAGGAGCATCAATAGTTTCAAAAAACTATTAGATGGGCACCTTAAAGACCACAACATACAGGGGTATACAATGTACGGTTAACAGCAAACACACACACACACATCATAGGTTGAACTGGATGGACTGGTGTCTTTTTTCGACCTCACAAAGTATGTAACTAGGAAATCCAAAATCGAGGTTTCATAACGTTAGGTAATATTTATAGTCGTGCATAGAAATGTTATGAACTTTACTTTTTTAAATTTCACAGAGCATTGCATTTTCACATTAGAACTTCTAATGTAGAATTTATTGATTAAAATGGTTTTCTTTATTGCTTGTAGGTATTAACTTTGTAGAAAGGTTTGTAATGTGCAGATAAGTCATTTATATAAAAATTTAACTTTAACATCAGTAAACATAGTCTGTTCTATATTTTAATAGGACAGCTCTGATCGCATGTAAACTCTAAAACGATGCATTCCGGTATCTTCACTCTTTGGAAGGCTTTTTTAGTTGGCAAAATTCACCTAAAACATTGATATTTGGCAGATTATATGGCGCCTTATCTAATGTGATAAATTTAAATGTAAAAACAATAGGTGAAAATTGGCAAAAAATGAAATGAAATCCTTAAAAATTCATAATAAGACAATGTAACCACTTTCATACCGTGTAACGTCATATAAGTGGAGATATCTGAATGATAGCTGCAGGCATCATTCAGATAATGTTTTTTTTCTGCAGGCGATTCCCTGCAAAGTAAAAGCCCTCATAGCAGCTGTTTAGCTGCTTAATTGCTTTTACAGGTGGCGGGAGGTCCCTGGCCAGCTTTTTGACCCTTGGAGGCAAGAAACAATGTCATTACGTCACTTCTGGCACTAGCAGATCTAAACACTGCTGTTTTGGGGTTTTATTTCCTGAGAAGCTGAGATTTTATTTTATTTTTTCATCTTAGACTTTCCAGCCTAGAGGAGAGATCGGTGGACTTATAGACCCCAGATCTGACCGTAAAGAGGACCTGTCGTGCCCTGTTCCTATTACAAGAGATGTTTACGTTCCTTGTGATAGGAATAAAAGTAATTTAAAAAAATGTAAAGGAAAAGTGTAAAAAAATAAAAAATACAAATTAAAGCATCCTTGTGCCCTCGTGCTTACACACGGAAGCAAACACATACGTAGGTTGCACCCGCATATGTTAAAGATGTTCAAACCACACATATGAGGTATTGCCACGAACGTTAGAGCGATAGCAATAATTCAAGTGCAAGACCTTCTCCATAACTCTAAACTGGTAAAAATATAGCCTATGGAGATTTTTAAGTACCAAAGTTTGACACCATTCTACAAGTGTGGGCGTTTTAAAGCGAGACATATTTGGTATCTATTCACGCAGTCTAACATCATATTTTACATTATACAAAAAAATAATTGGGCTAACTAGTGTTTTTTTGTTTTTTTTAATTCATGAATGTGTTTTTTTTTTCCAAAACAAATCGCATTTGAAAAATTGCTGCGCAAATACCCTGTGATATAACAAATTGCAACAACCACTATTGTATTTCCTAGGGTCTCTGCTAAACAAAGATATATATATAATGTTTAGGATTTCTGAGTAATTTTCTAGCAAAAAAATTATGATTTTTATATATATGTAGGAGAGGAATGCCAGAATTAGCCCGGTATGGAAGCGGTTAAATATTAGTGTAGCTGCCCCTTTAAGTGAAGATTTCCTTCACTGTGCAATATGTCAAAGTATAAAAAGGTAGGTACGGTGCTTACATACACTATTAAAGTCATCATATTATAATTATAAATAATTATGTGCCATAAAACGAATCATGTGACCAAAAAATGTTGTGACAAAAAATACTGTGGCAAAAAGTTTTGTCAAAATGAGTCCTTTAGTGCACAAAGTACAGCAACATAATGTGATTGAAGAAATTGCCAATTCTTCACTGTTAGCAGTAAATCCTCACCTCTTCACCATTTATACTCACTCTCTCTCACTGCGTCTTATTCGTTGCTATACACTGCCAAATACCCCCCTTTTATGCAGTTGACGGTGGTCTGTTTGCGTTGTAAACACCCTGATTGTGTTTTTGTGGAAAAATGAGCTATACCTTTCTACACCATTTTTTTGTGATGTCCTCCAAAAGCTAGACCTTCCATTATGGTTCCTACATTATCTCAATCCTTTGCACTTCGCGTGTGCAACGATTTGGCGTTAGTTTCTGACTTCACTCCCTTAGACCATTTGTTTCATAATCCCACTTTCCCTTCAGGTATGGACATCAGAGCTTTTGGTGGACAGACAAGGGACTATTACCGTATAGGGCAATTTTATACGCATAGAGAGCCTCTCACGAATGGTTTGTTTTTTTCAAAATTGCTAATTTTTTAAGGACCTTTCAATCCTCAGCAGAGCCCCCATCCTTAATGCCTTATGAACAATGGTGTACTAAAGATCAGGGCTCCAGGGGTGGTATCTCAATGGCTTGTGCGTCTTTGCTCACCTCCTTTCTGAAACATCCGTATAATGCTGGTTTGGGAGAGGGATCTTGATTTCGCATTGGAACCAGTGACCTGGAATTCCAGGCTTCAGGCTTCTTACAAAGACATATTGGAGGACTCTCTGATAGAGGATGGTATCAAAGTGTTGACGAGATGATAATTGGTCCCTGCTTGCCTGGCCAGGATGTTTCCATCTACATCAGCAAATTGTAGAGGATGTTCCTTACAAGGCACCATGCTCCACATCTGGTGGAAATGTCCTCAGATCAGGGGGTAATTGGAGTAGAGACTTTTCCATGATACGTAAAATAACTGGTATTGCAATCACCCTTCCCGGAAGGTCTGCCATACCCTATGCAGCGTTTGGTTTATTTTATATTGCTGGCGCCAAAGATCACCATTGCAGGGTCATTGAAAACGCCCTCTGTATCCATTCATCGTCTGAAGCATATAATGTCCTGGTTCATGATGCATGAAAAGGATTGCTAGTGTGATAAACAAGCTTTATTTGAATAAACGTTAGAACCGTGGGCATGTCTTCCTCTCCATGGCAAATACAAGATGGTGCTGTGTTCTAAGATTCCTGGGTCTCCCTTTTCTTTTCTTCTCTTCTCTTTTCCTCTCTTTAATCTCTTGGCTGCGCTCTTCATTGAACTTTTTTTTTTTTTCCTCTCTTGATTTTTGACAGCGACATTTGTTTAATTAGTTACATTTTGAGTGACATAAAGTTAAATGAAGCAAACGGATATCAAGAGTAAACATTGTTTTGTAAATATTTGTGATGAAGTCCATTGCTTATCTTAGATAATAAAGTGACAAGGGACTTTAGTGTAGTTAGAAAAAAAGTGATATAATATCAGAGAAAAAGAAAGAGAGAGAGTAAAAAAAAAAGGGGGGAGAGAGTAGTAAGTCATTGTGTATGTCTTGGGGGTTAACAAAACATGTATAATCCATTAGAATATGGAGAGCGTATCGTAAGTCACAGAAAATTTAGGTCAGTATTTCTGAGTATAATACCAAAACTCCAGAGATGCGCTCAACCCATCATCAAGCTATCATAAGTGTAAGAGTATTATAATTGAAACCAGGGCGACCATGTTTTATGGATTTTTTCCAGCGTTTTTATTAGCAATAGCAAGTGTCTCCTCCATCTCAGCGATATTGTTTACTGAACGAATCCACTCTCTGATTAAGGGTACCCTTGATGTTTTCTAGTATTTAGGGATCAAAGACTTTGCAGCGTTTAGAAGGTGTTTAGTCAAAGAGCGTTTATATCTACTTAAACGGTGATTAGAAATGTGTAGGAGGCAACATGCAAGAGTGAGCTTAGTTATGGTATCAGTAATATGGAGGTTCATTTCATTGATCTTACTCCAATAGGATGCTATTTTGGGTCATTCCCACCAGATGTGTAACATATCCCCTTTCTCATCACAGAATCTCCAACACAAATCAGAGGCCAACGGGTACCGCCTTTTCACCTTCACTGGTGTAGCGTACATACATAGTTACATAGTTAGTGAGGTTGAAAAAAGACATCAGTCCATCCAGTTCAACCTATGATGTGTGTGTGTGTTTGCTGTTAACCCTACATTGTATACCCCTGTATGCTGTGGTCTTAAAGGTGCCCATCTAATAGTTTTTTGAAACTATCAATGCTCCCTGCTGATACGACTGCTTTCGGAAGAGAATTCCACATCCTTACTGCTCTGACAGTGAAGAACCCCCTGCGTATTTTAAGGTTAAACCACCTTTCCTCTAGTTTTAGTGAGTGGCCACGTGTCTTATTGTATTCCCTTTCTCTGAATAGGTTTTTCCATAAGCTAGGGTTGCCAGTACAGTATTTGTACATTGATATCATATCCCCCCTCAATCGTCTCTTCTCCAGAGAGACTAGGTTCAGTGCTTGTAGTCTTTTCTCATAGCTGATGTCCTCCATTCCCCTAATTATTTTTGTTGCCCTTCTCTGGACTTTCTCCAGTTTCAGCACATCCTTCCTGTGGACCGGTGCCCAGAACTGGACAGCATACTCCAGATGTGTCCGGACCAGAGTTTTGTAGAGTGGGAGAATAATCTCTTTATTTCTGGAGTGAATCCCCTTTTTTATACATCCCAGTATTCTGTTGGCTTTGCATGCAGCGGCTTGGCATTGCATGCCTCTGCCAAGCCTGTTGTCTACCAGTACCCCCAGGTCCTTTTCCATCCTAGACTCACCCAGAGGTTCCCCCCCTAATGAGTAGCTTGCTTTCTGGTTTCTGGCACCCAAATGCATTACTTTACATTTTTCAACATTAAACCTCATCTGCCATGTAGTTGCCCACCCCATTATTTTGTTCAGGTCCGCTTGTAAGGTTTCCACATCCTGCCCAGAAGATATTGGCATGCTTAGTTTAGTATTATCCGCAAATACGGAGATTTTACTCGATATCTCCTCCTCTAGATCATTTATGAATAAATTAAACAGGATTGGTCCAATGACAGAACCTTGGGGGACCCCGCTTTCCACACCCGCCCAATCTGAGTACTCCCCATTAATCACCACCCTTTGCAACCTCCCCTGGAGCCAGTTCTCTATCCAGGTACTTACCTTATGGTCCATACCTACCTTCCTTAGTTTGAACAGTAAGCGTTTGTGGGGAACGGTGTCAAAGGCCTTTGCAAAGTCCAGATACACCACATCCACAGGCTTACCTTTATCTAGGTGGCATCTCACTTCATCATAGAAGGTTAATAGATTGGTCTGGGAAGAACGATTTTTCATGAATCCATGGTGATTACTACTAATAATACCATTTTCATTACTAAAGTCTTGTATGTGGTACCTTAAAAATCTTGCAGACTACTGATGTTAGGCTGACCGGCCTATAGTTACCCGGGATATATCTCGGCCCCCTTTTTAAATATTGGTACCACGTTGGCTTTTTTCCAATCAGCTGGCACCATACCCGTCTGTAAACTATCCTTAAAGATCAAGAATAATGGTCTGGCAATCACCTGGCTGAGCTCCTTAAGAACCCTCGGGTGCAAGCCATCTGGTCCCGATGATTTATTTATGTTAAGTTTCTCTAGTATAGTTCTAAGTCTATCTTCTGTTAGCCATGGCGGTATTTCCTGAGGTGTGTTGTTTAGTTTGGCCTTACAAGCTGAGTTATGCCTCGTACACACGTACCGATTGTCGGCCGAACGATCGGCCGTCTTTTGTCCAGGGCTGTCGTGTCTGTTGAAAACTGCAAAAGACTGCACACAAATTTTGTCGGCCAACAACAGCCGACTGCAGAAGTGATGTCATGTGATGGTTAACTTTCCTTGTCTTTTTTCTTTTCTGAGCATGCCCAGTCTTGCAAATCTGCTGTCTGTCGGCCGAAATCTGTACTGACTGGCGAACAATCGGCCGTTCTGGTGTTGGCCAACAAAAATTTTAATGCTTGCACGACAGATTCTGTTCGGCCAAAAATGCGCTGTCGGCTGTCGGAAGCATCATACTAACAAGCCTACAATCGGCCGATCGGTCGTCGGACGAATATTTACAGCCGACAATCGGTACGTGTGTACGGGGCATTAGTGTAGACCCCCAATTCTTTTGTGAAGACTGATGAGAAGAAATTATTTAATACTACCGCCTTTTCCCTGTCCTCTGTGGCCAAAACTCCCTTATCGTCTTTTATGGGGCCAATGTGTTCTGGCCTCGCTTTCTTACTGTTTATATACTTAAATCATTTTTTGGGGTTCTTTTTACTCTCTTCTGCTATATGTCTCTCGTGTTCTATTTTAGCCGCCCTGATTTCGTCTTTACATTTCTTATTACACTCTTTGTAATGCTTGAATGCTGCCAATGACCCCTCAGCCTTGTATTTTTTGAAGGCCTTTCCTTTAGCATTAATATGCATTTTTATGCGTACAATTGTTTTAATAGTTTATAGGAATTTTCCTGTACTCTTGTGTTGATTGAGCATTTGTGCACTAGGATACATGCTTTCTCCCATTGCGTGTCTGAAAAGTGTTGTCAGAGAGCAGATTCCCATCATCCTCTGAAACTGGCCTAGTCTGTTGCGTCTGCTTGTTGGAAAAGTTAATACATCAGGGAGGTTGTTTTTAGTTTTTGCTGCCAGTCAAACAAATTGATTCAAATAGGGTAAGAGTTCTAGTCATGTCCTCCTTTTTTTTGGAAGAGAAAATGTAGTGGCAAATTTGCTGTAGCTCCAGTGGGTGAAAGTAAGGGGTAGGAGTCTGCCCAGCAACCCATCATAAGGTTGAATCTGACCTGTGCTCATGCAATGTGTGACTAATAATGGTGTTGAGTCAATCGTGAGGAACATTTTTGAACCTAAGCCCGGTGGAAAGTCTGGGTTCTTGAAGAAGGTAGTTAGTGGCCCTGGGGATGTTGACATGGGAAAATTCACAGCAGTTTTGGGAAATACTTGCAAAGTGGTGTCTATTCACTTTGAGGAACCTCTGTGGAATTTTCCTCCAGCAACACCCAATCTTTGTTCATTGAATGGCAGTGCCAGTCTATGATCCTGGCCAAGTGGGAGGCGTAGTAATAAAATCTGAAATGTGGGAAGCCCAACCCTCTCGCAGCCTTGGGTTTCATGAGTAAACGTAAATTGATGCGAGTTTTTTTGTGAGCCCATAAAAATTTCCACCTTATAGTTTGTAATTGCGTGGCGATCGGGGATGCGGCGTGTCCCTCGTGACACAGCCCATCCCCGATTGGTTTACCATGTGACCAGCTGTGTCCAATCACAGCCGGCCACATTCGCTGTCCTCGTGCACACCGCTCGTGAGTGCCCCCAGGGGCGTGCAGAGCGGCGAACGGGGATGGAGAGTGTCACTCTGACACAGTCCATTCCCGATCAGGGTAAAGAGTCAATGTAATTGGCTCTTTACCATGTGACCGGCTGTATCCAATCACAGCCGGTCACAGAATGTCAACAATAACAATGGTAACTAGCTGTTACCGTGTTCTCCTCCTCACACGCCGATCATGTGTGAGGAGGAGAATGCGGTAACAGCTAGTTACCGATCAAAGTCCACACTAGTACACACTGATCCCCCCCCCCCCCCAATAAAGAGGACCTGTCACTAGCCCATCAAAGTACCTGTCACTAGCCCATCAAAGTACCTGTCACTAGCCCATCCCAGTACCTGTCACCAACCCATCAGAGTACCCGAGTACCTGTCACCAGCCCATCAGGTACTCTAATGACAGGTACTCTGATGGGCTGGTGACAGGTTCTCAGGTACTCTGATGACAGCTACTCGGGTACTCTGATGACAGGTACTCGGGTACTCTGAGTACCTGTCATCGGAGTACCCTAGTATCTGTCATCAGAGTACCCGAGTACCTCTCTGTATCCCAAAAGAGTACCCGAGTATCTGTCTCCAGCCCATCAGAGTGCCCAAGTACCTCTCTGCGGCCCATCAGAGTACTCAAGTAACTGTCACCAGACCATCAGAGTACCCAAGTACCTGTTTTTACAGTACCCGGGTACCTGTCACCTGCCCATTAGAGTACCCGAGTAACTCTAATCAGAGTACCCGAGTACCTGTCTCCAGCCCTTCAGAGTACCTGAGTACTTATCCGCAGCCCATCTGAGTACCTGTATCCAGCCCATCAGGGTATCTGAGTACCTATCTGCAGCCCAATAGAGTACCTGAGTACCTGTCTCCTGCCCATCAAAGTACCTGAGTACCTCTCTGCAGCCCATCAGAGTACCCGAGTACCTCTCTGTAGCCTATCAGAGTATCTGAGTACCTATCTGCAGCCCAGAGTACCCCAGTACCTATCTGCAGACCATCAGAGTACCCAAGTACCTGTTTCCAGCCCAGAGTACCGGAGTATAAAGAAAAAAGAGAGGGGTATCTGTAAGTGTAATGGAGGCAGAGGGCTTCCAAAACCTATTCACAGACCCAAAAGTTGATCAAATATAGATCCCAATAATGGCACTAGAATTGCTGAGTAAAGTGGAAATTATAAAATATATATTTTATTGAAGCACTTATGCCTGGTGGATGAACAAAAAACACATATGGACACAATACATGATAAAACAATAAAACCAAGTACATACAGTGGATAGCATCACAAACAGACCATAATGACAATTGAATATGAATGCTGTCGGAAAAAATCAATCAAAAATATAGAGCCACATCCATGTGGTAGAAAAACCAGTGCCTACAATGTTCCTAAATAGGAATACCATATATATGGGTATAGCTGTGACTTGATTAGGCACAATGAGCAGCAAACCCCCTACAATTGGATATGAACAGCAAATGAAGGCTGCAGAGAGAAAAAGAAAATCTCCTGAAATGAATGTGAGTCCAAAAATTGGGATGAGAATGATATTCCAATTGCTGCTAAGGTAGGAAAAAGGTGCTGGCTGAGCGATGAGGACTCCAAATAATGATGATGTCCGTCAGGATATGAACAGACCCAAATAAAGGTTGTAGCAATCTTTTCCAATTAAGAATGAACATACACAAGACAATTCCCAAACGACCGTTTCAGTGATGAGGTTGCCTGTCTCGCATGTAAGAGGGGGACAGGTGGGAGAGTCTTTAAGTGCTGGCAGATAGGAGAGATAGTGAACCTTGAGGTCGTGCAATAGATATGTAAGGTTTTTACCTCCGTGTGTGAATCGGCGGTGACCCAGCGGCTTTTGCAATCTCACAGCGGCGTAGTCCCATTCGGCGCTTGCTCCATCCGAGTCTCTGGACAGTGACGGACAGGTCCGTGACGGCCGGTCTCGCGTCACATCCGGTAGCGGCGAGCAGCTGATCCGGGGAAGCCGTAGCCGACACAGAGTTGGAGGGGTCACCGACACACGTCCAGGAGGTTGGTCTTAGTGATGCAGTCACACTGGCAAGGCTGACGCGTTTCACCGACTATGTCGGTTTCATCGGAGCTGATTCAAGAGGAGCAGTGGATTCCCTTTTATAGCCAACATTAATTAATTAATCCCATTCAGGTGAGTGGGAATTAACCAGAGGCCTTCAGTATGTTATAGTACCATTGGGCCTCTAGGTGTCAGTATACTGTTTATACATATAAAGGGAAACCAACATAGCTTTATAAAACTTTGCTTGTACAGTGCACATCTCCACGGCAACTGATACTGGGCCAAACCGAGTGCTAAAGACTACTTAGCATGGCCGAGCATAGCCACGCCATGTTGATGTGCTATTTAAAATATTATAAAAATATTATTATACAAAGAAGAATAGGGGTCTCTTGAGACTACGTATAGCCATATCAATAGAAAAGATGGGATTACTTGGAAAGACAAAAAAATATAAAAATAAAAATAAAGATAAATATAAATCAAGATGTGCACACAAAATCAGACAGAGGGAATGGGGGACCCAGAGGTGTCGAGTGCTGCAAAAAATCGCACGCTCGGGGATCTAATGTGGTGATAGGAACCTGGTAAGAGGAATATATAATGTTACTACAGGTATCCTCAAATTCCCACTAATTTCCCATATTGTAAAGAAAAGGGGCTGTTGTATTCTGCTGATAGTCAAAGAGACTATAGATGGCGATTATATTAATTATGAAGTAAGGAATGGCCTCAGGCTAAACTCAACATTCAACCCAGCAGGAGCTAAAGATCCCATTTTAAATATCCAAAGCTTTTCTTTCTGAAGTAGCACAGTGTCAAAGTCTCCACGTCTAGCGGGGAGCTTTAACGCATAAATACCACGGAATAGTAGTCCATCCGGGTTGGCACTGTGGTACTTTAAGAAATGCAAGGGTAATGTTTTATTATCGATTTTATTCCTGATGTCTGCTAGGTGCTCGAGGATTCTGACCCTAAGTTGACGCTTTGTTTTCCCGATATAGTACATTCTGAGTTCGCACGTACCAAAACACCACAAACTTGGTTGACTTCTTTGCCCCCAGTCAAGGGAATGTTTGCATGTGGAAAGTGTTCTATCTGCAAACAAGTAATAAATTCAAAAACTTTCTTTAGCTGTGATATGATCCAGGAGTACACCATTAACAGCTTTATTAACTGCCAAACCGAAAAGGTGATTTATCAAATCATATGTCCCTGTAATAAATCCTATATCGGGAAAACAAAGCGTCAACTTAGGGTCAGAATCCTCGAGCACCTAGCAGACATCAGGAATAAAATCGATAATAAAACATTACCCTTGCATTTCTTAAAGTACCACAGTGCCAACCCGGATGGACTACTATTCGGAAATTATAAAATATATATTTTATTGAAGCACTTATGCCTGGTGGATGAACAAAAAACACATATGGACACAATACATGATAAAACAATAAAACCAAGTACATACAGTGGATAGCATCACAAACAGACCATAATGACAATTGAATATGAATGCTGTCGGAAAAAATCAATCAAAAATATAGAGCCACATCCATGTGGTAGAAAAACCAGTGCCTACAATGTTCCTAAATAGGAATACCATATATATGGGTATAGCTGTGACTTGATTAGGCACAATGAGCAGCAAACCCCCTACAATTGGATATGAACAGCAAATGAAGGCTGCAGAGAGAAAAAGAAAATCTCCTGAAATGAATGTGAGTCCAAAAATTGGGATGAGAATGATATTCCAATTGCTGCTAAGGTAGGAAAAAGGTGCTGGCTGAGCGATGAGGACTCCAAATAATGATGATGTCCGTCAGGATATGAACAGACCCAAATAAAGGTTGTAGCAATCTTTTCCAATTAAGAATGAACATACACAAGACAATTCCCAAACGACCGTTTCAGTGATGAGGTTGCCTGTCTCGCATGTAAGAGGGGGACAGGTGGGAGAGTCTTTAAGTGCTGGCAGATAGGAGAGATAGTGAACCTTGAGGTCGTGCAATAGATATGTAAGGTTTTTACCTCCGTGTGTGAATCGGCGGTGACCCAGCGGCTTTTGCAATCTCACAGCGGCGTAGTCCCATTCGGCGCTTGCTCCATCCGAGTCTCTGGACAGTGACGGACAGGTCCGTGACGGCCGGTCTCGCGTCACATCCGGTAGCGGCGAGCAGCTGATCCGGGGAAGCCGTAGCCGACACAGAGTTGGAGGGGTCACCGACACACGTCCAGGAGGTTGGTCTTAGTGATGCAGTCACACTGGCAAGGCTGACGCGTTTCACCGACTATGTCGGTTTCATCGGAGCTGATTCAAGAGGAGCAGTGGATTCCCTTTTATAGCCAACATTAATTAATTAATCCCATTCAGGTGAGTGGGAATTAACCAGAGGCCTTCAGTATGTTATAGTACCATTGGGCCTCTAGGTGTCAGTATACTGTTTATACATATAAAGGGAAACCAACATAGCTTTATAAAACTTTGCTTGTACAGTGCACATCTCCACGGCAACTGATACTGGGCCAAACCGAGTGCTAAAGACTACTTAGCATGGCCGAGCATAGCCACGCCATGTTGATGTGCTATTTAAAATATTATAAAAATATTATTATACAAAGAAGAATAGGGGTCTCTTGAGACTACGTATAGCCATATCAATAGAAAAGATGGGATTACTTGGAAAGACAAAAAAATATAAAAATAAAAATAAAGATAAATATAAATCAAGATGTGCACACAAAATCAGACAGAGGGAATGGGGGACCCAGAGGTGTCGAGTGCTGCAAAAAATCGCACGCTCGGGGATCTAATGTGGTGATAGGAACCTGGTAAGAGGAATATATAATGTTACTACAGGTATCCTCAAATTCCCACTAATTTCCCATATTGTAAAGAAAAGGGGCTGTTGTATTCTGCTGATAGTCAAAGAGACTATAGATGGCGATTATATTAATTATGAAGTAAGGAATGGCCTCAGGCTAAACTCAACATTCAACCCAGCAGGAGCTAAAGATCCCATTTTAAATATCCAAAGCTTTTCTTTCTGAAGTAGCACAGTGTCAAAGTCTCCACGTCTAGCGGGGAGCTTTAACGCATAAATACCACGGAATAGTAGTCCATCCGGGTTGGCACTGTGGTACTTTAAGAAATGCAAGGGTAATGTTTTATTATCGATTTTATTCCTGATGTCTGCTAGGTGCTCGAGGATTCTGACCCTAAGTTGACGCTTTGTTTTCCCGATATAGGATTTATTACAGGGACATATGATTTGATAAATCACCTTTTCGGTTTGGCAGTTAATAAAGCTGTTAATGGTGTACTCCTGGATCATATCACAGCTAAAGAAAGTTTTTGAATTTATTACTTGTTTGCAGATAGAACACTTTCCACATGCAAACATTCCCTTGACTGGGGGCAAAGAAGTCAACCAAGTTTGTGGTGTTTTGGTACGTGCGAACTCAGAATGTACTATATCGGGAAAACAAAGCGTCAACTTAGGGTCAGAATCCTCGAGCACCTAGCAGACATCAGGAATAAAATCGATAATAAAACATTACCCTTGCATTTCTTAAAGTACCACAGTGCCAACCCGGATGGACTACTATTCCGTGGTATTTATGCGTTAAAGCTCCCCGCTAGACGTGGAGACTTTGACACTGTGCTACTTCAGAAAGAAAAGCTTTGGATATTTAAAATGGGATCTTTAGCTCCTGCTGGGTTGAATGTTGAGTTTAGCCTGAGGCCATTCCTTACTTCATAATTAATATAATCGCCATCTATAGTCTCTTTGACTATCAGCAGAATACAACAGCCCCTTTTCTTTACAATATGGGAAATTAGTGGGAATTTGAGGATACCTGTAGTAACATTATATATTCCTCTTACCAGGTTCCTATCACCACATTAGATCCCCGAGCGTGCGATTTTTTGCAGCACTCGACACCTCTGGGTCCCCCATTCCCTCTGTCTGATTTTGTGTGCACATCTTGATTTATATTTATCTTTATTTTTATTTTTATATTTTTTTGTCTTTCCAAGTAATCCCATCTTTTCTATTGATATGGCTATACGTAGTCTCAAGAGACCCCTATTCTTCTTTGTATAATAATATTTTTATAATATTTTAAATAGCACATCAACATGGCGTGGCTATGCTCGGCCATGCTAAGTAGTCTTTAGCACTCGGTTTGGCCCAGTATCAGTTGCCGTGGAGATGTGCACTGTACAAGCAAAGTTTTATGAAGCTATGTTGGTTTCCCTTTATATGTATAAACAGTATACTGACACCTAGAGGCCCAATGGTACTATAACATACTGAAGGCCTCTGGTTAATTCCCACTCACCTGAATGGGATTAATTAATTAATGTTGGCTATAAAAGGGAATCCACTGCTCCTCTTGAATCAGCTCCGATGAAACCGACATAGTCGGTTTAACGCGTCAGCCTTGCCAGTGTGACTGCATCACTAAGACCAACCTCCTGGACGTGTGTCGGTGACCCCTCCAACTCTGTGTCGGCTACGGCTTCCCCGGATCAGCTGCTCGCCGCTACAGGATGTGACGCGAGACCGGCCGTCACGGACCTGTCCGTCACTGTCCAGAGACTCGGATGGAGCAAGCGCCGAATTGGACTACGCCGCTGTGAGATTGCAAAAGCCGCTGGGTCACCGCCGATTCACACACGGAGGTAAAAACCTTACATATCTATTGCACGACCTCAAGGTTCACTATCTCTCCTATCTGCCAGCACTTAAAGACTCTCCCACCTGTCCCCCTCTTACATGCGAGACAGGCAACCTCATCACTGAAACGGTCGTTTGGGAATTGTCTTGTGTATGTTCATTCTTAATTGGAGAAGATTGCTACAACCTTTATTTGGGTCTGTTCATATCCTGACGGACATCATCATTATTTGGAGTCCTCATCGCTCAGCCAGCACCTTTTTCCTACCTTAGCAGCAATTGGAATATCATTCTCATCCCAATTTTTGGACTCCCATTCATTTCAGGAGATTTTCTTTTTCTCTCTGCAGCCTTCATTTGCTGTTCATATCCAATTGTAGGGGGTTTGCTGCTCATTGTGCCTAATCAAGTCACAGCTATACCCATATATATGGTATTCCTATTTAGGAACATTGTAGGCACTGGTTTTTCTACCACATGGATGTGGCTCTATATTTTTGATTGATTTTTTCCGACAGCATTCATATTCAATTGTCATTATGGTCTGTTTGTGATGCTATCCACTGTATGTACTTGGTTTTATTGTTTTATCATGTATTGTGTCCATATGTGTTTTTTGTTCATCCACCAGGCATAAGTGCTTCAATAAAATATATATTTTATAATTTCCACTTTACTCAGCAATTCTAGTGCCATTATTGGGATCTATATTTGATCAACTTTTGGGTCTGTGAATAGGTTTTGGAAGCCCTCTGCCTCCATTACACTTACAGATACCCCTCTCTTTTTTCTTTATATGCCTACCATTGATCAATAGGTACCTAACTAGACACGTTTCAGCTGTGTGGCCAATCCCTCCTCTCTAAATTGGATTCAGAGGCCTTCACATGAACCCTTTTTGCTTTTTCCAGAGTACCGGAGTACCTGTCTCCAGCCCAGAGTACACAAGTACCTGTCTTCAGCCCAGAGTGCTTGAGTACCTATCTGCAGCCCATCAGATTACCCAAGTACCTGTCTCTAGCCCATCAGAGTACCCAAGTTCCTCTCTGAAGCCCATCAGAGTACCTGAGTACCTGTTTGCAACCATCAGAGTACCTGAGTACCTATTTGCAGCTTATCCGACTATCTGAGTACCTATCTGCAGCCCATGCCTCCTAGATTATATGTTGGGGTGTTTGCTTTTAAAAATGGGGTCATTTTGTGGGTAATTTGATTGTCCCGGTGCTCCAAGGCCTTCAAAAGTGTAATTGGTTGTAATGAAATTATATGTGTAATTTATGCTCCTAGAACCCCTGACGGTCCTCCTTGCATGTTGGGCCTCTGTATGTGGCTAGGCTGTGTAAAAGTCTGACACATGTGGTATTGCCATACTCAGGAGGAGAATGTATTTTGGGGTGTAATTGCAAGTATGTATATACCGTGTGTGAGAAATAACTTGTTGTTATGACAATTTTGTGTTAAAAAAAAATCTTAATATTCCCAAGAATTGTGGGAAAAAATTACAACTTCAAAAAACTCACCATGCCTCTTACTAAATACCCTGGAATGTCTACTTTCCAAAAATTGGTCATTTGGGGGGTATTTGTACTGTCCTGACATTTCAGGGTCTCAAGAAATGAGATAGGCCATTGGTAAATCAGGTGTGATCAATTTTCAGTGATTGGCACCATAGCTTGTAGACTCTATAACTTTCACACAGACTTTGGGTTATTTTACCAGAGATATGTAACAGTATACATTTTGGCCCAAATTTATGAAAAAAAATGAATTTTTTTGCAAAATTGTATAATAGAAACGAAAACAAAATGTTTTTTTTTTTTTTCAAAATTTTCGCTCATTTTTTCACTTGTATCGCAAAAAATAAAAAACCCAGTGGTGATTAAATACTATCAAAAGAAAGCTCTATTTGTTTAAAAAAAATCATAAAAAATGTGATTGGGTACGGCATTGCAATGAGTAATTATCATTCAAAGTGTGAGAGCGCTGAAAGCTGAAAATTGGTCTGGACAGGAAGGGGGTGTAACTGCCCTGTATGGAAGTGGTTAAAATAACTAGCCGGAACCTTAACTGGCAGTGTGTGGAAAAGGTATAGCAGTCTTGGGAGTACAGTCATTTTAATGATGGCAGCTCTGCCAAACCAGGAAAAATATTTAAGTGGCCACTTAGAGAGATCTAGTGTTATTTGATGTAGTAATGGTTTAAAGTTGTGTGCGAAAATGTCTGTTAATTTTGGTGTGTGCCTGATGCCTAGATATTTAAGTGCATTGGGACCCATTTGAAGGGGCTATTCTGTTGTGTCTGTTCTTTTATGGTCAATGGAAGTGTAGGATTCATGGCCTCTGATTTTGTGTAGTATATTTTAAGATTAGAGATCTAGCCGTAAATGAAGAAGGCTTGTAGAGTGGGAATCGATGTATGTGGCTACGTTAAAAAGAATAGCAGGTCATCCGCATATGCTGCAATTTTAAAAGTTTTATTACCTACCTCAAAACCTTTGATTGGTGGTGTCATGTTAATTGTACGAATAAATGGCTCCAGTGTTAGTTTAAATAACAAGGGTGATAGTTGGACAACCCTGCCTGGTGCCATTTTTAATGATCTCTTTTTCCGACAGGGTGCCATTGATCTTAAGTCTAGCCATCGGGTTTTGATATAGGGAAGAAATCCATGTGAGCATATGAGGCTTCAGACCTATATGGGAGCAAGTTGCCATCAAAAAGTCCCATGACACCCTACTAAAAGCCTTCTGCACCTTTGTTGATAGGAGGAAGCCTTCTAGGCCTGCTCGATGGCAATGATGAATTCAATTAAGGCCTTCATCCCACTATCTCTTGCCTCTCTCCCTGGCATGAATCCAACTTGTTCAGGTCCTACCAGTTGTGGGAAAAATGCGCGCAAGGAGTTTCAAATCGAGATTAAGCAAAGATATAGGTCTGTAGTTGGAACAGTCTGTAGGATCCTTGCCAGGGGAAGCACCATGACATGGGCCATCAGGAATGAGTTTGGTTGTAGAGGGGCCACGAGTATGTTAACAAATGTCTTCTAATAGTGTGCCAATAGGCCACCTGGGCCTGGGTTTTTCCCTGGTTTGTGTCCGTTAATAGCAGAAATTAGTTCCTCTGAGGAAATGGGATTCTCCAAAGATTCCACATCCTCCGTAGAAAGAGAGGGCAACCCAATGTGGGTTAGGTATTTGTGAATTATTTGTTTTCTGTCACCATGTAGTTCGGGAGGTTTGCGTGGTCGGGGAATGTTACATAGTAGGTGAGGTTGAATAAAGACCATAGTCCATCCAGTTCAACCTGTGTAGGTGTGTGTGGCCGTAATCATCTCTCATACCCCTGAATGTTTTTCTCCTTGAGATGTACGTCTAAGAGTCTTTTGAAAGCCACCATACCCCCCACAGAAACCACCTCTTGTGGTAGAGAATTCCACAATCTTGTAGCCCTAACAGTAAAGAACCCCCCCACGTTGCCTGAAGTTAAAACGCTTTTCCTCCAATCGCATTGTATGCCCCCGAGTCCTCATGCAATCCTTTCGACTGAATAGCTTTTTTTCTATGCTGAGATCACCATTGAGATATTTATAAATTGCTATCATGCTCCCTCTCAGGCGTCTCTTCTCCAGGGAGAATAAATCAAGCGATTGCAGATGCTCTTCATAATTAAGGTCCTCCAATCCCCTAATTAGTTTAGTTGCCCTTCTCTGGACTCTCTCCAGCTCCAACACATCCCTCCTGAGGACTGGTGACCAGAACTGGCAGAGTACTCCAGATGTGGTCGGACCAGAGTTTTATAAAGTGGAAGGATTATAGTCTTATCTCTGGAATACATCCTGCATGCTAATATTCTGCTTGACATTGCATGCTATTGCCTAGTCTATCCTCTACCAAGACTCCCAGATCTTTCTCCATTTTTGATTCCCCCAAAGGTTCCCCCCCTAAAGTGTATTGTGCTTTTATGTTTTTAGTCCCCAAGCGCAAAACCTTACACTTCTCCACATTAAACCTCATTTGCCATATCGTTGCCCACTCTGTTATTTTGTCCAGGTCATTCTGTAGGATATCTGCTTCATCCTGTGCAGTTATTGCCCTGCCCAATTGTGTGTAATCTGCAAAAACTGATATAGAACTACTGATCCCGTCCTCGATGCTGTTTATGAATAAATTGAATTGAAATTGAACAAGGTTGGTCCCAGGACATGTTAAAAAGTTTGGTGTAGTATTTATGAAAGCTTGTCGCAATTTTTTCTGTTTTGTGCTCTAGTGTACCTTCTGATTTATTTGTAATAATGTTGGTCGATAAGGAAGCATCCTTCAAAGCTCTGGCCAAAAATTTCCCCCCTTTGTCCCCGTGTTCATAATACAGTCAGGTCCATAAATATTGGGACATCATCACAATTCTAATCTTTTTGGCTCTATACGCCACCACAATGGATTTGAAGTGAAACTAACAAGATGTGCTTTAACTGCAGACTTTCAGCTTTAATCTGAGGGTATTTACATCCAAATCAGGTGAACGGTGTAGGAATTACAACAGTTTGTATATGTGCCTCCCACTTTTTAAGGGACCAAAAGTAATGGGACAGATTAACAATCCAAATCAAACTTTCACTTTTTAATACTTGGTTCTAAATCCTATGCAGTCAATTACAGCCTGAAGTCTGGAACGCATAGACATCACCAGACACTGGGTTTCATCCCTGGTGATGCTCTGCCAGGCCTCTACTGCAACTCTTCAGGTCCTGCTTGTTCTTTGGGCATTTTCCCCTAATTTTTTTCTTCAGCAAGTGAAATGCATGTGATTGACTTGGCCATTGCATAACGTTCCACTTCTTTCCCTTAAAAAACTCTTTGGTTGCTTTCGCAGTATGCTTCGGGTCATTGTCCATCTGCACTGTGAAGCGCCGTCCATTGTGGTGGTGTATAGACCCAAAAAGATTAGAATTGTGTTGATGTCCCAATATTTATGGACCTGACTGTATATTATCATCTGAAAGAAGAGGGAGCGTTTACTTTTGGAATCAAGTAGACCCTGAAGGTCTTGATGAGCCTCCAAGAGTTCTGTCGCTGTACGTGTCCCTTGAGAATAAAGGTGCCCTGCTATAGCAAATTTATAAACACAACCTAAAATAGAATTGCAGCTCCCTCCAATTCAAGCACTTGTAGAATGACATATGTATAACAAAAGTGGTGCGCTATTCCTGTGTCTATTCAATAAATAAATGAAAGCTATGCAAACATAACATAAATCAATTAATAAAACCATGTGAAATATAAATCCAAAATCCAATGTAATCGTGATAAAAACTTCTAATCAAAGTCCAAAAGATGTGTAAAAAATATGTGAAAAACGTTTCCCAATAATAATAAGTTCTTTAAAAAAATTGTCATATACAGTGTCTTGCGAAAGTATTCGGCCCCCTTGAACTTTGCAACCTTTTGCCACATTTCAGGCTTCAAACATAAAGATATAAAACTGTAATTTTTTTGTGAAGAATCAACAACTAGTGGGACACAATCATGAAGTGGAACGAAATTTATTGGATATTTCAAACTTTTTTAACAAATAAAAAACAGAAAAATTGGGCGTGCAAAATTATTCAGCCCCCTTAAGTTAATACTTTGTAGCACCACCTTTTGCTGCGATTACAGCTGTAAGTCTCTATCAGTTTTGCACATCGAGAGACTGAAATTTTTGCCCATTCCTCCTTGCAAAACAGCTCGAGCTCAGTGAGGTTGGATGGAGAGCGTTTGTGAACAGCAGTTTTCAGTTCTTTCCACAGATTCTCGACTGGATTCAGGTCTGGACTTTGACTTGGCCATTCTAACACCTGGATATGTTTATTCGTGAACCATTCCATTGTAGATTTTGTTTTATGTTTTGGATCATTGTCTTGTTGTAAGACAAATCTCCGTCCCAGTCTCAGGTCTTTTGCAGACTCCATCAGGTTTTCTTCCAGAATGGTCCTGTATTTGGCTCCATCCATCTTCCCATCAATTTTAACCATCTTCCCTGTCCCTGCTGAAGAAAAGCAGGCCCACACCATGATGCTGCCACTACCATGTTTGACAGTGTTCAAGGTGATGAGCTGTGATGCTTTTACGCCAAACATAACGATTTGCATTGTTGCCAAACAGTTTTTGGTTTCATCTGACCAGAGCACCTTCTTCCACATGTTTGGTGTGTCTTCCAGGTGGCTTGTGGCAAACTTTAAATTACACTTTTTATGGATATCTTTAAGAAATGGCTTTCTTCTTGCCACTCTTCTATAAAGGCCAGATTTGTGCAGTATACGACTGAGTGTTGTCCTATGGACAGAGTCTCCCACCTCAGCTGTAGATCTCTGCAGTTCATCCAGAGTGATCATGGGCCTCTTTTCTGCATCTCTGATCAGTCTTCTCCTTGTATGAGCTGAAAGTTTAGAGGGACGGCTAGGTCTTCGTAGATTTGCAGTGGTCGGATACTCCCATTTCAATATTATCGCTTGCACAGTGCTCCTTGGGATGTTTAAAGCTTGGGAAATCTCTTTGTATCCAAATCCGGCTTTAAACTTCTCCACAACAGTATCTCGGACCTGCCTGGTGTGTTCCTTGTTCTTCATGATGCTCTCTGCGCTTTAAACGGGCCTCTGAGACTATCACAGTGCAGGTGCATTTATACGGAGACTTGATTACACACAGGTGGATTCTATTTCTCTGTCGCTCATTGACAGACGTAGTCCTCTTGATTAATATCAAATTGGGTTATGCTGCCCTCTACAGGAGTAGGACTAGGCAGAAGGAAAACGTTCTGGCCACACCTTAGGGGCAGTCCCAGAGGGTATATCCTCTTCCTGTCTGCTGCAGGAAATCAGTTTTTTTCTGTCTAGTTAGGAGTAAGGACCTAAGTTCCTTGCTGGGATCTTTGGTCCTGGCAAGATTTTTTAGAAATTTTTTTCTTTTTTTAGGCAGCTTTTGTCTCCAGTTGTTCCTGTGAGATCTTCAAGCAAATTATGCCGGATCTGGGCGACGGGCTGGATGTTGAGATCCAGTGGTCACCCCAGCCAGCCTACGAGCGCGCGCAGGCCATAGCTCCGCGCTGGGTCGGCTGCGACACATTCAAGTAAGTATGCTGGAGCCGGGCGACGGGCTGGATGTTGAGATCCAGTGGTCACCCCGGTTCAGCCTACGAGCGCGTGCAGACCATAGCTCCGCGCTGGGTCGGCCGCGACATAGTCCCATTGGATGGGGACTGACCCTGCGAGTTAAACGCCTCGCTTGGACGCCAAGAACCAGCAGAGTCGGTGGAGAGGGTACTGTGAAGAGAGGTGCCCGTCAGTTCCGGTATGGTGAGTAAAATGTTCCCCCTTCCCCCCTGTGGGGTGTTTTTGGGATACGGGCCCCTCTGTGTATGGTCGGATCCTTTTCTGACATTAAGGTTCCCCCTTTTAGCCTATGACAGGTTCACATATCCCCTGTGATAGTGTGATCTGGTTTGGGAGCTGACACTCCAGCAGGCTTGGTTTGGGAGCTAACACTCTAAGCAACCTTGGTTTGGGAGCTGACACTCTAGCAACCTTGGTTTAGGAGCTGACACTCCAGCAGGCTTGGTTTGGGAGCTGACACTTCAGCTGGCTTGGTTTGGGAGCTAACACTCTAAAAGCAACCTTGGTTTTGGAGCTGACACTTCAGCAGCCTTGGTTTCTCTAGCAGATTGATCCAAGGAAGCCTGGTTCGATTCACCATAGTAAACATATAAAGCATCCAGAGCAAAGGAGGTTATAGCCTACCTTAGACTGTAGCTATCGCCATGCTCCCGCAGGCCGACAGGCCCCCATCAGCCGTTCACAGGCCGCTGCACTGGAGGAGCCACGCTAGATCGGCAGTCCGCCGCCATTTTGTTGTAGACCGCATGTCTGCATTGCCTACACAGGCCGCCCGCAGGTCATGCAGGCCGCCATTTTTTCGAAGCCTATTGTCTTCTACATGGGGGCGGCCATGTTTGATGTGCCCAGCCGACCCCGAGGAGCAGCTGGGAACGCCGGAAGGCGTGCACAGGGGGCGGAGCCACTTCCTTTTACCTGGGAAACCTAGTACAGGACTACCCAGTCTGCATAGGACAAACGCTGACAGCAGTTTGATAAGGAAACTTCTCTGCATCAGGTGGTGAGCCCTTGGGGTCTCTCTCTCTCTCTGTGGGGGTCCAAAGCAGGTACGCTGAGGGGCGCTATTGCGCTGGTGGATTACAGATAAAAAAAAAGAGGTATTTTTTGTTTTTTCAAATTTTTTCACTGGCAAAGTGTCCTGGATTAACATGGACCCTGCCACACATGTATCTCAACCTGATCCCCTCGAGGTGGCTGCAGGACCCTCCAGTTCCCCACTTACTATTGAGTCATTGTCAGCAATTTTGGAAACGTTTGTATCCCGGGTGGAAGTGGCTTGTCAGGGACAGGGGCGCAAGGAAGCGACCCCCGCCTACCCCCATTTCATCTGAAACTTCAGAGTCTGAGCCTATCCCTGCAGTTGCAGGTACCTCATCTGGGGTTTGTGTCTCGGGTACTGTCTCTTCAGACAGTGAGGAGGATGTTTCAGCATCTACCATAGCCCGAGAGGAAGCGTTGGTAAACGCATTAATTGTAGCCGTTCGGGAAACCTTAGGACTACAGGTTACACCATCAGAAGTAGCTGATACTGAGATTCCATTTGGTACTAATAAACGCGCCAAAATGGCGAAAGTATTTCCCTTACCCAAGTGTTTCGGTAATATAATTAAGGAAGAATGGGGTCATCCAAAACGAGCCCCTACTATTTCCTAACGCATTAATAGGCGTTATCCATTCGAGAAATCCCTCCTCAAGAAGTAGACAGTACCATCTATGGTGGATTCTCCAATCTCCAGATTGAACAAATCTACTGTTATCCCATTGGAGGATGCTTCGTCCTTTAAGGATCCAGTGGATCGTAAGGTGGAAGCCGTGTCTCGCGCCATCTTTTCCCTGATTGGGTCAGCTTTCAGACCAGTAATTGCTATTGGTCCGGTTTCTCAAACTGTAACAGAATGGACCAAGTGGTTACGCCGGGACTTAGAAGGGAGAGATATCCCTCAGGCGGTATCAGATCTGTTAGAACAGATGATACAAGGGTTACAGTTTATCTGCGATGCTGCGCTAGACGCCACTCCATTATTGGGGCGAGCATCAGTCTCCGCAGTGGTTCTCAGGCGTACACTGTGGCTAAAATGTTGGTCGGCAGACCAAGGTTCCAAGAAGGCTTTGGCTAATCTCCCTTTTCAGGGTGAGCGCCTATTTGGGGCCAACTTAGATTAAATTATCAAGGATCTCACTGGAGGCAAGAGCACTTTCTTGCCACAAAGTACTAAGGGTAAAGGACCTCGTCAGAGACGGGGGCCTTCCTTTTCCGCCCATAAGAAGTTTTTTCGCCCCACGGGCGAAAAAGCAAAGCCCTCCAAAACTCCTTCAGGAGGTTTTAAGGGGCGCTGGTCGGGCAAGCAAAAGCCCGGCTCTTCCAGACCTTAAGATAAGACTACTAAAGCATGAAGGTGCGGGGGGGCGTGTCCGACTTCCGGGATGTGAGGAGCGTTTCTAGAGAGCTCCGCTGCCACTGACTAATCCTTTCAGCAATCCTGCGCCATCCGCCGATATACTTACCTAGATCGGCCTCTCTTCTACTCCTGGAACCACCCGGACCTGTGCAGAGATGGTAAAATACGGCAGGGATGTGCCCCCGTCCCCGGCAGGCTGCAGCTCGGACCGTCCGGAGCAGGCCCAAGATGGCGGCCACCCGCGGTCGCCGGGCCTGGAGGCCTCTAATAGCCCACTCCTGCCGTGGTCGGATGAGGGGGGTGATTGGCCGGCACTGCCGCCTTCCCCTGGCCTTCCGGGGGGGGGGGGGGGGGGGGGCGAGTGGCAAGTCATCTGGACGGTCGGTAGAGCCCACGTTGCGCCAGATCATGGACGCTATTAAGGGGTGCCAGGCCTCCCTGACATCTCAGATAGACACCCTCCGTGTGGACTTTTCGCTCCTTAAAGAAGACGTGAGTAAAATTAGGCAGAGGGTGACGACTGCGGAGCAGAGGATAAGCGCTGTGGAGGATGATGTCTTCCCCCTCCCCGCTGCCATCCGGGATCTACAGCATGAGCAGAGGGCGCAGGCTGCAAAGCTGGGCGATATGGAGGACCGCCTGCGCCGTAACAACCTCCGCTTTTTGGGATTTCCTGAGGGGGGACAGGCAGTGGATTTCCTGATGGACTGGCTGCGTAGGTCCCTGGGTCCTGACACTTTCTCCCCGCTTTTTGCAATCGAAAGGGCACACCGGGTCCCCTCCAGGGCCCCTGCCCCCGGGGCTAGGCCCAGACCGTTGCTGGCACGTATCCTGCACTTCAGGGATAGAGACGCGGCCCTGCGCAGAGCCAGGGACCTTCCTGATCTGAGATTCAACAACAATATTCTAACCATATTCCCTGACTTCTCTGCTTCTACGCAAAAACAGCGTGCGGCCTTTATGGGGGTGAAGAAAAGGCTCCGGGACCGTCATCTCCCCTATAGTATGCTTTATCCTGCGAAGCTAAGAGTGGTGCACGGAGGCAAAGTGCATTTTTCCCTGGATCCTGCTGATGCTGACCAATGGATGGATTCGCTGGGTAGAGCCTAATCCCTTGCTGAATGTCATGCGATACCTACTGTGCTGTGTTTCCTCCCTTGCCGGGAGGCTTTGCTGCTTCGGGAGATTCGTTGCCCAGGTTCCTTTTCCACAGTCTTGTTGTTTTTGGGACATTAATGAGCACTGAATTTTGTATTATTATTCTTTTTCGGCTGCTGGAACCAGTGGACTCCTGTGTTTGAGGCTTCTATACTCCTGCAAGCTGGATGCTACATATCCGTGAACTTCGCTGTGGCCCCGGAGGTCCACTTGATCTATGAGTATTCGTGTACTTTTCCTACGGTTCTACCTTTGGTTTGGTTTGGGGTGTAGGTTTGTGACAGTTGGGGTCATGAACAGGGTGGGGGGAGGGAGGGGTTTGTTCTTTTTTGGGGACTGTTATCCGACCTATGTACTTTTGTGCTGTACCAGTATGCTTTTTTTTTTTCTTCTCTATCTTGCTGACTTCCCGGAGGCCTTTATGGAGAACTCCTACTATGGTCCCCGTGGGGGTGCTGCCTTCCCTGGCGGGGGTTGTTGTTGTCTCATCTGCTCGGATGGCTGAGGAGACGCTGACACTCCTGTCCTGGAACGTCAGGGGACTGAATGACCGTGTTAAGAGGGCTTTGGTATTTAATTATATTCAGAAATACAAACCGCATATAATTTTTTTGCAAGAGACTCATTTGACTGGCTCCAAGACTATGGCTCTTAAACGGGCCTTTGTGGCGTATACCTTTCATGCCACGTTTTCTACTCATGCTAGGGGAGTGTCTATCTTGGTTGCTCGCTCCTTGGGTTGCTCGGTTAAACATGTGGTCACTGATGTTTATGGTCGATATGTAATTTTGCTGTTACTCATTAATGGGGTGGTGTATACCTTTGTATCTGTCTATGTCCCCCCTCCGTTTACCATGGGTTTCTGGGACGCCTTGATGTCCCAGCTCCTCCCAGGTGGCGGAGGGGCCAGTGATAGTGGCTGGGGACCTCAACTCTGTACTGTCTTCTGGGTTAGACAGGTGTCCTGGAGAGGATGGTCCTCCTTCATCGTTAGCAGCTTCTCTAGCCAGGTATAACCTGGTGGACTGCTGGCGTTGGAAGAATCCACTTGGGAAAGAATATTCCTGTTACTCTGCCACCCATAAAACTCTGTCTAGGATTGATATGTGTTTGCTGTCTCCGGATTTGCTCCCCAGACTCGTGGCTGTCTCCTATCTACCTAGGGCCATTTCGGACCATTCTCCTGTGTTGCTACGATTTGGTCTTTCTGTGACACGTGGCCTCCAAACATGGCGGCTCAGCCCCTTGTGGCTAACGGAGGAGGTCTTTTTTAATGCTACGGCTAAGGAGATTGCCCACTTCTGGCGGGTTAATCCGGAGACGGCTGCTGGGGACATTGTCTGGGATGCCTTCAAGGCTTCTATGAGGGGTACGGTTGCAGGGATTATCCGTCAGTCGAGAGAGGATAGGGCCTGGCGGGTGGAGTCTCTGCAGGAGGAAGTGACGGCTGCGGAACTAGAATATGTTCGGAACCCTTCCTCCTCTAATTACTCCCTCTGGCGAGACAGTGCGAGACAACTAGACCTGGTACTCCTTGAAAAAACTTCTCTATCAAAAACAACGTGTATTTGAATATGGGGATAAAAATAGTAAAATTTTGGCTTATCTTTCCCGCTCTGAACACCCTGTTACGGCCATATCTGCTGTGTATGATGCGGAGTCTCACTTGTGCACATCTAGGGAGGATATCAAGACGGCTTTTGTGGCCTTCTTCGAGTCCTTGTATACCTCTCAGGTTTCCTATACCACGGCGGAGCTGGACGAATACTTGCTGCAGGTACAACTGCCTGAATTGGAAGCGGAGGAAAGGTTGGCACTGGATGCTCCGATTTCTGCTGAAGAAATTGGGGCCGCGGTTGCCTCTTTTGCTGCCAATAAAACTCCGGGCCTTGATGGATTTCCGGTTGAGTGGTACCGCGCTTATTCGGAACTCCTCACTCCGCGTCTGTTGAACATGTATAGGGAGGCTTTCGAGGCGGGTGAGCTCCCTCCCTCTCTCCGGGAGGCCCTTATTGTCTTGATTCCAAAGCCGGGCAAGGATCCCACACACTGTGAGTCATATCGTCCTATTTCCTTGATTAATGTGGATGTTAAAATCCTAGCCAAGGTGCTGTCCCGTAGAGTGAACTCGGTTATTTCTAAACGTATCCACCCGGATCAAACCGGCTTCATTCCCGGGCGCTCTACGGCGATAAATTTGCGCAGACTCTTCACGAATCTCCAGATGCCTTCGGAGGCCGTGGACACTAGGGTGGTGGTGTCCTTGGATACTCATAAGGCGTTTGATTCAGTGGAATGGCCTTACCTGTTTGCGGTCCTTGCTCGGATGGGCTTTGGCCCTACATTTATAGGATGGGTTAAGATATTATATAACTCACCAGTGGCGCGGATTCGGGTTAATAATGTTGTTTCTGACTCGTTTTCCGTGAGCCGTGGCACTAGGCAGGGGTGCCCTTTGTCTCCCCTGCTGTTTGCCATGGCCATTGAACCTTTGGCGGCCCTACTGAGGGGGGACGGGAGGATTAAGGGTTGTAGGATAGGGGATCTGGTTGAAAAAACTTCCCTTTATGCTGATGATATGCTGCTCTATCTGGCAGATTGTAATGATTCACTGACAGCTGCGTTACAGGTGATAAACGATTTTGGCCGATACTCCGGGTTCAGGGTCAACTGGACCAAATCGGTGATTTTTCCATTTGATCCTACCATAGTCCCTACGATCCACACTCCGCATCCGCTTAAGGTGGTCTCCTCATTTAAATATCTGGGGGTGACGGTTCAACAGCCGGTCAGCTCCTACGTGGACCATAATATTACTCCTCTGATTCAAAGACTTAAGTTGACGCTGTCCACCTGGACCAAGTTGCCCCTGAATTTGATGGGGAGGGTCAATATTTTTAAAATGGTATACTTACCCCGCTTTCTGTATCTATTTTGGCAGGCTCCGGTGTACCTACCCAAGTCTCTTTTTAGGGTTATAGAGTCTCTATTACTAACGTTTATTTGGGGGGGGAAGCCGGCGAGGATATCACTTCGGACTCTGCAGCTCCCTGCTACTGCTGGTGGGCTGGCGGTCCCTGACCTTCAGGCGTACTACCTGGCGGCCCAATTGACCCATGTACATGCTTGGTTCTTCCCGGACCTCCCCAATGCTGCGGTTACGACTGCGGCAGCGGTGATGGGTTCCTATGAGGCCCTTCTCAACTCGTTATACCGGAGGGGTCCCTATCCTTCGGGGGGTGCGGAGATTCTGAAGCTTTCATATAAAATTACAATGATCTGCAACAAACGTATTGGGGGTTCCTCCTTTAATAATTCGCCTAATGCTCCGCTGTGGTATAACCCTGGTCTCCCTGAATTGTACAAGCTATCTGATCCCCGCAGGTGGGCGTCCTTTGATCTGAAGTATGCTCATCAACTGTTCGAAGGCCATGAGTTCAAGTCGTTCCCAATCCTGAGGCTGGAGCTGGGGGTTCCCTCTTCTTGCTGGTTCCTGTACCAGCAACTTAGGCATGCAGTGGCGGCACAATTTGGTCTTAGAGGGGTGCACCTGGCCGTGGCCCGCCTGGAGAGGGAGCTCTTGGCTGACGATCACTGTAAGCTTATTTCCAGATATTATGCTCTGATCAGTCTGGATAGAGACGGTAGGATGGCCAAAATTAGGGAAAGGTGGGGCAGGGACCTGCCACAGTTGGAGGTGGAGGTGTGGGATGAACTACTGGAATCCCAGTTTGAAGGGATTATTGCGGCAGGTGATAGGGTGATTCAGCTTAATTATTTGCACAGGATTTATTACACTCCGCATAGACTACACTGTATGGGTAGGCTCCCTTCTGCTGCATGTTCCAGATGTCAAGCCCCTAAGGGGGACTTTTTTCATATGGTGTGGACCTGCCCTATGATTCAGGTCTTTTGGAAAGGGATCTGTCGTCTAATGGAGGAGAAATTGGCTATTCCGAATATTTGTTCTCCGGATAGGTGCCTCCTGGGCAACTTGTCAGAGGAGAGCCTTGGCCAGTCTCAGAGGGTACTGACTAGAATTTTGTTCTTTTATGCCAAAAAATTGATTGCGCTACGGTGGAAGAGTCCTGACCCTCCCTCTGTGGAGGCTTGGGTCTCTATTGTCAATGGCGCTCTACCTCTTTATAAACTTACCTATCTAGCTAGGGGTTGCCCCAAAAAATTTAACAAGCTTTGGTCAGTATGGGTGAACTCGGTCTCAGGCTCCTTGGAGGTGTAGTTGGGAGGTCCGCCATGGAGAGCCTGTGTTACGGGGGTTGGCCAGACATTGGCCTAGTCCTGTGCGATGTGCTATTATGCTGGTACTACTGTTAGATTCTGGTTCCATATGGTCGGATGGTTGGGTAGGGAGGGAGGGGGGGGGCGGGTTTGGGTTGGTTATTTTTCTGTTGATTCCATTCCTTGCTGTTTTATTGTGATGGCTGTTTGGATGGTATGTACTCCTGGTTTTTGTACCTGCTATCGTTTATTATTTGATGTACCTGTTATTCGTTGTCATTGGTTTGGAATTACTGTTTGTGTTTTTTTTTTTTTTTTTGCAAATACCAATAAAATACCTTTAAAAAAAAAAAAAAAAAAGCATGAAGGTGCGCCCCCACCCATAGCTGGGGTGGGGGGACGTCTTCGCCGGTTTCCGGATCCATGGCTTTCCAGAATCCCGGACAAGTGGGTTCGCGAAGTCATAAGGTCAGGTTAAAAGATCGAGTTTCGATCTCTCCCACCGGTGCGATTCTTCCCTTCCAATATCCGACTATCCCCGGATCGCTTAGAAGCTCTGCGGGGAGCGGTCACGGATTTACTGCAACAAGGAGTGGTAGTCCACGTTCCTTGGACAGAGCGTTTTCAAGGGTTTTTATTCAAACCTGTTTACAATACCCAGGAAAGAGGGTAAGGTGCGTCCAATTCTGAACTTAAGAGCACTCAATCTTTTTTTGTCAAGATACAAAAATTCAAAATGGAATCCATTCGCACAGTAGCAGCCTCCCTGCATCAAGGGGATTTTCTAGCGTCCATAGACATCAAGGATGCCTATCTTCACATTCCCATTTACGCAGGACATTAGCGTTTCCTGCGTTTTTCCGTAGAAGAGAACCATTATCAGTTTGCGGCGTTACCCTTTGGTCTCGCCTCAGCTACTCGGGTCTTCACAAAGGTGTTGGCCCCAGTGTTGGCGCTGTTGCGTCAACGAGGCATATCGATTCTAGGTTACCTAGACGATCTTCTGCTCCGTGCGGAGTCTCCACAGATCTTGTTACAAAACTTAGAGATCACCATGATCTCTTTGCAAGAGTTCGGTGGCTGGTGAACCTGCAGAAGTCTTCTCTGATTCCCACCAGGAGGCTCGAATATCTGGGTCTAATTCTAGACAGATCCAGGGCAAAAGTATTCCTTCCGGCAGGGAAACTCCGGAAGATTCAATCGGCAATTCAGTTGTTACTATCCGACAACTGGCCTTCTCTTGGGACTTGCATGAGGGTCCTGGGTTTGATGGTGGCTTCTTTCGAAGCAGTACCATTTGCCCAGTTCCATACCCGAATCCTTCAAGGAGACATTCTTCTCAAATGGAATCGGAATCCAGAATCTCTGGACAATCGGATCCGATTGAGCGAGTGGACCAGGGAGTCTCTGGTCTGGTGGCTTCGGTCTCCGATGCTCAGCCAGGGGAAGTCATTCTTCCAATATACTGGACGATTGTCACCACAGATGCCAGTCTATCCGGGTGGGGAGGAATTCTTGGTCAATTATCTGCTCAGGGGCTTTGGTCCTTGGAAGAGTCCAGGTTACCGATAAATGTATTGGAACTAAGAGCGATCAGACTTTGTCTGATTCATTGGATCGAGCAGCCCCGGGGCAGCCCGGTGCGGATCCAGTCGGACAATGCCACAGCAGTGGCTTATGTCAATCATTAAGGGGGCACCAGGAGTGTCCTGGCGGCCATAGAAGTGGCCAGCATTCTTCGTTGGGCGGAACGATTGTTCCAGCTCTCTCTGCGGTATTCATTCCGGGGGTGAATTGGCAGGTAGATTATCTCGGCCGTCAGATTCTGGATCAAGGGGAATGATCTCTTCATCCAGAGGTATTCCACCAACTGTGCCTCCGTTGGGGCACCTCGAATGGGATCTGTTGGCATCTCGGCTCAACAGGAAAGTGCGGAGGTTTGTGGCTCAATCCCGCGATCCTCTAGCAGACGCCGCAGACATGCTGATCGCCCCGTTGGGGCAGTATCAGCTACTGTATGCCTTCCCTCCTCTCAAGTTGCTGCCGAAGCTTCTTCGCAGGATAGAGGTGGAGGGAATCCCAGTTATCCTGGTAGCTCAGGACTGGCCTAGTCGGGCCTGGTGCACCGACCTGGTTAGGCTGGTCGCAGACGTTCCTTGGCGACTTCCTCTTAGGGAGGATCTGCTGTCGCAGGGACCGATCTTCCATCCTGCTTTACGATCGCTGGCTTTAATGGCCTGGCTATTGAAACCCAGGTGCTGAAGGACAAGGGATTGTCCGCTTCAGTTATCCTACTCTAGTTAAAGCAAGAAAAGCGACTTCCAGAAAGATTTATCATCGCACATGGAAGTCTTAGATTGCGTGGTGTGAATCCCTTGGGTTCCCTCCCCGTTGTTATTCGGTGGGCCGAATATTGGCCTTTCTGCAACAGGGGGTTGAGCAGAAGCTGGCCTTGAGTGCTATCAAGGGTCAGGTTTCAGCATTAGCAATCTTCTTTCAGAAGCTTTTGGCTACTCATTCCTTGGTGCGGAATTTCATCCAGGGGGTGCGACACCTGGCTCCGCCAGTGCGCGCGCCTTTACCGCCCTGGGATCTTAATCTGGTGTTGTCGGTTCTTCAGAAACCTCCCTTTTAAAATATCAGGGAGATTCCCTTGCTTACTTTTTCTCAGAAGGTGGCCTTCTTGGTGGCTATCACTTCTGCACGCAGGGTGTCAGAACTGGCCGCATTATCCTGTTGTTCCCCATATCTGGTGGTTCATAGGGATAAGGTTGTTCTTCGTCCGAATCCATCCTTCCTTCCTAAGGTGGTTTCAAAGTTTCATTTGAATAAGGACATGGTATTGTCTTCCCTGTGTCCTAAGCCCAGTCATCCTCGAGAATTCGCGTTGCATTCCTTGGATGTAGTTCGGGCGATCTTGAATACTACGGATTAATTTCGTAATACGGAGTCACTGTTTGTGATCACGGATGGCCCTAAGAAGGGGTTGCCTGTTTTCTGCCGCGACCATCTCTAGATGGATCAGACAGACGGTGGTATAGGCTTATTATATTTAAGGGTCGGGATCCCCCGTTCCCTGTTAAGGCGCACTCTACGCGGGCGCTTAGTGTTTCCTGGACTTTCCGCCATCAGGCGTCAGTGGTTCAGGTTTTCAAGGTGACTACTTAGTCGTCGGTTCATACCTTTACAAGATTGTATAAGGTTTATGCAGTGGTGGGATTCAGCCGGTTCGCACCGGTTCCATAGAACCGGTTGCTAACTTTCTGCAAGTTCGCAGAACCGGCTGAATCCCTGTGCGCGTCTGAGGACGCGCAGGACAATTGAATGTCCCGCGCTCGGGCAGACGTGGCGCCACGGCCCGCCCATTCTGTGACAATAGCGAATGAGAATTCGCTATTGTCACATGATCCTCCTCCTGGCCAATCAGGGAGCGGGTCCTCCCGCTTCCTGATTGGCCGAAAGGCAAACACCGTGCCGTTGGACGAGAAGGAGGCTCCGCGGGAGGACTCGGAGACGCGGGGAGCCGACTGCGAGACCGTCCGTGAGGTAAGTGCATGGGTCTCGCGGGGGGGATCGCTGGCACTCTGCAATTGGGGGCAATGTTATGGCTGGCGCTCTGCAATGGGGGGCAATGTTATGGCTGGCACTCTGCAATTGGGGGCAATGTTGTGGCTGGCGCTCTGCAATTGGGGGCAATGTTGTGGCTGGCGCTCTGCAATTGGGGGCAATGTTATGGCTGGCGCTCTGCAATTGGGGGCAATGTTGTGGCTGGCACTATGCAATTGGGGGCAATGTTATGGCTGGCACTCTGCAATTGGGGGCAATGTTGTGGCTGGCGCTCTGCAATTGGGGGCAATGTTGTGGCTGGCGCTCTGCAATTGGGGGCAATGTTGTGGCTGGCGCTCTGCAATTGGGGGCAATGTTGTGGCTGGCGCTCTGCAATTGGGGGCAATGTTGTGGCTGGCGCTCTGCAATTGGGGGCAATGTTGTGGCTGGCGCTCTGCAATTGGGGGCAATGTTGTGGCTGGCGCTATGCAATTGGGGGCAATGTTATGGCTGGCACTCTGCAATTGGGGGCAATGTTGTGGCTGGCGCTCTGCAATTGGGGGCAATGTTGTGGCTGGCGCTCTGCAATTGGGGGCAATGTTGTGGCTGGCGCTCTGCAATTGGGGGCAATGTTGTGGCTGGCGCTCTGCAATTGGGGGCAATGTTGTGGCTGGCGCTCTGCAATCATTGGGGGCAATGCTGTGGTCACTGTGCATTGAAAGGGGGGCACACTGGTCTCTCTGCATTGAAAGGGGGGCACGCTGGTCACTGTGCATTGAAAGGGGGCACGCTGGTCTCTCTGCATTGAAAGGGGGGCACGCTGGTCTCTGTGCATTAAAGGGGGCATGTACACTGGTCACTGTGCATTGAAAGGGGGCACGCTGGTCACTGTGCATTGAAAGGGGGCACGCTGGTCACTGTGCATTGAAAGGGGGCACGCTGGTCTCTCTGCATTGAAAGGGGGAACGCTGGTCACTGTGCATTGAAAGGGGGCACGCTGGTCTCTCTGCATTGAAAGGGGGAACGCTGGTCACTGTGCATTGAAAGGGGGCACGCTGGTCACTGTGCATTGAAAGGGGGCACGCTGGTCTCTCTGCATTGAAAGGGGGCACGCTGGTCACTGTGCATTGAAAGGGGGCACGCTGGTCACTGTGCATTGAAACGGGGGACGCTGGTCACTGTGCATTGAAAGGGGGCACGCTGGTCATTCTGCTGGGAAAGTCGGAACTGGTTACTAAAATTTTTGAATCCCACCACTGGGTTTATGTGGGCATCGTCAGATGCCTCTTTTGGCCTCAAGGTTCCTGCAGGCCGCTGTTTGAGGAGACTGTTGGTCTACCTCGAGGGTTTGTTGGGTAGGTCTCATCTGTTTGCTCGATAAGTCCCTTGATACTTCTGGTTGGCTCCGGTCGGGCCTTCTGGATTTTGATTTCTGTTCCCACCCCTCATTTGTGGCACTGCTTTGGGACGTCCCAATTTGATATTAATCAAGAGGACTACGTCTGTCAATGAGCGACAGAGAAAAATAGATTTTTGTAAGATCTTACCGTAAAATCCTTTTCTCTTAGCTCATTGACAGACGTAGTACCCGCCCCTCTATCATTGAGTTGGGTTGGGTTAAATTCTCTGACACTGCTTTGTGACAGAACTGATTTCCTGCAGCAGACAGGAAGAGGATATACCCTCTGGGACTGCCCCTATGGTGTGGCCAGAACGTTTTCCTTCTGCCTAGTCCTACTCCTGTAGAGGGCAGCATAACCCAATTTGATATTAATCAAGAGGACTACGTCTGTCAATGAGCTAAGAGAAAAGGATTTTACGGTAAGATCTTACAAAAATCAATTTTTATCATCGTTAGTCATTTAGGTCAACATTGGATCATTCCGAGATCCTCACTGAACTTCTGGAGAGAGTTTGCTGCACTGAAAGTAAAGGGGCTGAATAATTTTGCACACCCAATTTTTCAGTTTTTTATTTGTTAACAAAGTTTGAAATATCCAAAAAATTTCGTTCCATTCGTGATTGTGTCCCACTTGTTGATTCTTCACAAAAAAATACAGTTTTATATCTTTATGTTTGAAGCCTGAAATGTGGCAAAAGGTCGCAAAGTTCAAGGGGGCCGAATACTTTCGCAAGGCATTGTATTTAGAAGAAATATTTGGTGTGTAGATAGAAACGGAAATTTTTCCACCAATACGTCCAATTATAATGTGCACTCACCTGTAAACCTTTAGTTACAGAAAATAATTAGAAACAAATCCTTTAATTCTCCAACCAATGATAATAGGATGTTGTTAACCTCTTCTCTCAATAGCAGCTCCCAAATATAGAAGTAAAATGAAAAAAAAACACAGGTAGTGCAATATTGCCACAAAAGATACGTGTGAGTAAAATAAGTGAATGAATCCGTGAATTAATTAAAAATCCATTCATGCAAAACTTTGTGCACACATTGAAAAAAAGTGCTTGGGAATAAGTGACGTGCCAAACAGAATTCTCCCACCAGTGAAATTTGCTAAAATGCGCGCTTACCTGCAGCACATTGCAATGTGCTTTTAAGATATCTCTAGAAGTTCATCTAGTATTCATAGGGTGGTGATTTTCTTCACATCCAAAGCTCCCACATAAATAGAAAAACAAGGGAAATATAGTAGTATGAAGTATGAAATAGTGTAGTATAAAGTTAAAATGTAATAAATAAAAATATCTCATTTACATTACGGTAAGTATCTGTAAACAGGTATCATCTGTTCAAACGTGGCTCTCTCTGAATCTGACTCTGGCACCCAGCCAAGACAATCAGCTATTCGGATCACAGCAAGTAGATTAAAAAGCCGCCGTCTGACTCTGGCAGCCAGCCAGACAATCAGCGGTTCGGATCACAGCACGTAAACTAAAAGATGCTGTCACTAGCTCCTCCTACTTGTTGCACCACAGTCACGTAACTTCCTCAGGGTGAGGTGGTCTGAAGCCAATTTTTTTTTCACTTTTTTTACAAATATTTTACACATCTTTTGGACTGTGATTAGAAGTTTTTATCACAGTTACATTGGATTTTGGATTTATATTTATAGTTAACATGATTTTACTGATTGATTTATGTTATGTTTGCATAGTTTTCATTTTTTTATTGAATAGCACACAGGAATAGTGCACCACTTTTGTTATACATACATGCCTCTAAGTTAGCTATCTTAGTGGCTAAAGTTGTAATTTGTCTTTTGGACTCTTTTTTTTAAATATAGCCCCATGTCTAATAAATTCTTCTCTCAAGACAGGTTTGTGAGCCTCCCAAATTGTTAAAGGGAAAAGGCCGTCTGTGTCGTTTTCTAAGAAATAATTACGTAATGTGTCAGTCACTTTTTGAGTACTTATCATGTGGCGCGGATTAGTAAGTATAATCCTTTCCCGTCGGGTTTACCATGCACCAAGAGTCTGTTAAGGTTAAAGATTGGAGTAGGACTTTAATGCATTTTAGATTGCGATGTTAGACTGGATTTCCCAGATGAAGTGTCCTGGAGAGGATTTAGGGGAACGTTAAAATCTCCCCCAAGTACAATACAGCCCGATGGAAAGCCCTTCAGTTTCTCAATGAACTGCCTGCAAAAATAGATGTGCGGGATTTGGAAAATAAAAATTTGCTAAAGTTAAAGGAGTTGACCCCCATGTGCCCTTGAGGAATAGGAATCTGCCTTCCGGATCGGTAAGTTGCTGACTTACTGCTCAACCCTGCTGACTTACTGATAAGAATAGACACCCCCTTGGTCTTAGCTACTGGGTTGGTGGCATGGTAAACCTTAAGGAAATATTTATGTTATAGGTTTGGAATTTTTAAGGATTGAAAGTGAGTTTCTTGTAGAAAGACGAAAAGGGGCTTTTCATCTCAGAAGAGATGTTCGTTTTCAGGCATATTTACATACATAGTTACATAGTTAGATTGAAAAAAGACACAAGTCCATGTGACTCAACCAATAAAAAGCAATAAAAAACAAAAATTTAAAAAACCCTGACATTGTGAGAGATCAGAATAGGGCTCTGACCTAATGATGAATATACCATGGTTTTAATCTATGGTTATAATTTTGCGACTTGAAGGAGAGAAAAGAAAAAAAGGGTGTTCAAATAGCCCATGTAGGGTCAGGGGGTTAGAAAGTGAGTCAGAGTTTCTACCTGCGGAGGTTCTATGACAATTCCAGTAACTGTGTCCAAACCTGTACACACAATTACATCCACTTGTGGGGAGAAGTGAGAGGCGTTAGGAAAAAGATTGAAATGCTGAAAACCCCTGTTTTCTCTATCGTCCATTGACAGACGCAGCCTCTTCTTCATGAGCTGTGTGGGTTATGCTGCCACCTGCAGGAGTAGTCTAGGCAGTACGTTAGTACAAAGTTTTTACATATACATGCCCACGGGGCTGTCCCTCCAGACATAACCCTCACAGACACAGCCAGCACATCAGTTTGTTTCTGCCTAGAGAAGTAGTAGGACCTAGGTTTCCTGCTGGAACTCAGGTTTCAGTCTTTTGTATTCTTTTCAGAATATTTTCTTTTATTTCTCTTTACTCACTTGCTAGCTAGTGTTCAGGAAAGAATTTCCTGGTGATCTACAAGCAATGATGCTGGCTGGGGCTTTGCACTGGATAATCAAAAACCTTATGGTCCCGCCCAGCCTGGCCTACGAGCGTGAGCAGGTTATAGTCCCGCACTAGGCCTAGCCACGCCCGTGCCCCTTTTCTGGGACTCTCGGCTCTGGTGAGGGTCTTTCTCCCCCTGAACAAACTCCAGAAGCTGCAAAAAGCAGTCAGGTTGCTGATGGCGACTGATCAGTCCTCCTTGCGGGCCTGCATGAGGGCCCTGAGTCTGATGGTTTCAACCTTCGAAGCAGTCCCGTCTCGCTCAAGACCTTTGCAAAAGGAGATTCTTGCAAAATGGAACAGAGATCCTCAGTCATTGGACCAGAAGATTTGCTTGAGCCATCTTACAAAGTCGGCTCTTCACCTAACCTGTGCCAGGGCAAGTCCTTCCTGCCTGTGTTTTGGATGGTGGTCACCAGCCTGTCAGGATGGAGTGGAGTGCTGGGGAAGCTCTGTGCCCAGGGGACTTCCTTTGCGATCAGTATTCTGGAGCAGGTCTCCGGGTCCTCTTGCCGACGCCAAAGGGCGCTTTGGAGGCTCCTTGGAGCCAGTATCGGCTGATTTATGCCTTCTCTCCGCTCATACTCCTGCCGAGGTTTCTTTGCCAGGTGGCCATGGAAGGCATTCCAGGCGTTCTGGTGGAACCAGAATGGCCTCGGCGGTCTTGGTACGAAGACCTGGTAAATATGGTCGTAGACCCTCCATTGAGACTTCCTCTGCGGGAAGATCTACTGTCTCAAGGACCGATCTTCCATCCTGCTTTACGGTCGCTGGCTTTAACGGCTTGGCTGTTGAAAGCAAAGTGTGGAGGGATAGAGGTCAGTCTGACTCGGTGATTCCTACCCTTTTGAAGGCCAGGATGTCATCTTCCAGGAAGATCGATCTATCATTGCACGTAGAGATCGTACATTTCATGGTATGAATCGTTGCAGCTACACCCTCGCTTGTTTTCTATTGCTAGAGTTTTGGCCTTATTACAAAAAGGGGTTGAGCAGCACTTTAGCGTTGGGTACCAGGTGTCGGCCTTGGTTGTTTACTTTCAACGTCCGTTGGCCAGCGGATGACTTGCCGGGACGCGATGACCTGCTTGATTCGCACTTTCTTCCGGGGGTGCGTCATGTGGCTCCTCCGAGGAGCTCCCAGTTATCGCCATGGGATCTTAATCTGGTTTTGTCTGTTCTTCAAAAGCTTCCCTTTTAGAATATCAGGGAGATTTCTCTGATTTCCTTGTCAGAGAAGGTTCCCTTTCTTGTGGCTATTACTTCTGCTCGCAGAGTCTGAGTTGGCAGTGCTATCCTGTCCGCCTTATTTGGTGGTCCGCAGGGATAAAGTGGTCCTCCGGCCAAAACCATCTTTTCTCCCTAAGGTGGTGTTGGATTTTCACCTTCATGAAGACATCGTGTTGCCTTCCTTATGTCCTAAGCCTAAACATCCCAAGGAAATTGCCTTGCACTCTCTGGATGTGGTTTGGGCAATAAGAGTTTATCTGACGGTTACTGAGTCCTTTAGGAAATCGGACTCTCTCTTGGTCCTTATGGACGGTCCTCGCAAAGGTTTGGCGGCATCCGCTGCGACCATTTTGAGATGGATCAGGCAGACGGTTGTTCAGGCCTATTCACTCAAGGGTCAGGTTCCTCCTTTCCCTGTGAAGGCTCATTCTACTAGAGCGCTCAGTGCCTTTTGGGCTTTTCACCATCAGGCCTCAGTCTTACAGGTTTGTAAGGCAGCGACTTGGTCGTCTGTGCACACCTTTACCAAATTTTGCAAGGTGATCTGTTGGCTTCTTCGGATGCCTCTTTTGGCCGCAAGGTTTTACAGGCTGCTGTTTCATAAGAGAATGTTTTTTTATTATTCTCTTAGGGGTCTTTTACCTGGGTGAGCTCATGTTGTTTTGGTTGAGCTTCATGTTGGCTAGGTTTAGCCTTTGGAGTTTACGTTACTTTCTGCTTGCGTTTTTCCCACGCCCCATGCATATACTGCTTTGGGACGTCGCCTTCCGGCTCATGAAGATGAGGCTGCGTCTGTCAATAGACAAAAGAGAAAATAAGATTTTTGTAAGATCTTACCGTAAAATCTTTTTCTCTGATGCCCATCGACAGACGCAGCACCCACCCCTCTGTTGGAGATGGTTTTTTGTCTTCACTGCTTGCAACTAAACTGATGTGCTGGGCTATGTCTGTAAGGGTTATGTCTGGAGGGACAGCCCCATGGGCGTGTATATGTAAAAACTTTGTACTAACGTACTGCCTAGACTACTTCTGCAGGTGGCAGCATAACCCACACAGCTCATGAAGAAGAGGCTGCGTCTGTCAATGGACATCAGAGAAAAAGATTTTACAGGAAGATCTTACAAAAATCGTATTATTTTTCTGCTTGATTAACTTTTCTTCAATAAACGGCGTTTGTTTTTGATTTAAGATTGAAATGCTGAAAACCCTTGCAAGGGAAACCCTGTTATTTTTCTGCTTGATAAACTTTTTTTTAATAAACATGGGCTAGGAAAGCCCTTAAAAGGAAGAAAAGTGACTGTCTGTGTTCTTTAAATGCTCTACACTTGATGCGAGTCCCTACACTGTCCAGGGATTAAACCCGCATGTATATCTGACACCTCCAGGTTTTCTGCGGTTGTCTAGAACCAGCCTATTGGACTCACAAGGTCTCAAATGGCTCTGAATAATAGCAACTCCAGAGGGTAGGATCCTATTCAAAGACCCATTAAACAATTTGACAATATAGACTATACAGGTGGATATGAACAACCTATTACTCCATATGGACGGAATCAACTTTCGCTTAGTAATAGATTTACACCTCTTGAGGGATTTGATAAATCAGATGTAGAAGTTTAAGGTGAGTTTGAGGCCCCTGGCAGATACAACCCTGGGCAACAAGGATGGTTTCCTAGACCAGGTTGGAATTCTGGGAAACCGGTATGTTATTTTTAAGGGGACATCAAAACGTCAGAAGGGGAGGGCCAGGGGAGGAACAAAAGGAGGAAGGCAGAAACAATCCAAAGAGAAAGAGGTGCTGACAGATCAATGAATTTTTTACTTAAGTGGGGTTGAGTTAACAAGGGCTGAAAAAATTACTCTCAAAGGATTAAAATGTGCCCCATCACGTGGACTTAATGGATACATTTGAGACCTTTATTGACTTGCAGAAATTCTGGAGGAAAGGTACTTTTTAAAAGATCCCATCACTAGAGAGTTTAACAATGGTAATTCTTGTAATAAACATTCTGGCCTGACTAATGCCACAACATTTAAAACATTGAAATATACTAGAAAGTTTATCTGTTTTTCAAGATCTGGTAGCTAAAGATATGGGGGAATTAAAGATCAAAAATAAAAGGGATATAAATTTACATGAAGGTATACCAACCTTATGTAAGAGGAACAATCTGGTAATAGGTCCTGCTGATAAGGGGGGAGGTATTATTGTTTTGAACAAAACTGACTATGTTAGAAAACTTGAAAATATTGTTACAGATGACAAAATGTATTCCTTGATGAAGGACCCTACTCTATCTTTTAAGAGACAGCTGGGGACTATTATTCAATCTGGATATAGGAGTCGATTTCTAACCAAAAAAGAAAGGAACTTTCTCATCCCAAAAGCTCTTGGGGTGCCCATTCTGTATTGTTTACCTAAAATTCATAAGGACGCACAGAATTGACCAGATCAACCCATAGTTAGTGGTATCAACTCTGTTACGTTTAGGATTGGTAAATATATAGATTTTTCCAGCTACAGCCACTAGTGGGGGGCACCCCAGCATTTTGTTTGAAAGATATCACTTAACATTGTCTGGTGGCGACAGCTGATGTAGCTTCCCTGTATTCTATAATCCCACATAATTTAGGATTAAAAGCAGCAGAATATTATTTATCCAAAGACTCCTCCTTGATAGATCAACCAAGACAGTTTATTTTACAGCTCCTTTCTTTTGCCAAAGTGGGAGGAGGCTGTTGTCTATGATCAGACACCTTCTCAGTTGACCATTTGGAGGTGGGTACATAGATGATCTCTTTTTATGGAAAGGAGATGTTGAATCTTTGAGAATTGTTTGGAAGAATTGAATAAAAATAACTGTGGCATTCAATTGTCTTATGAATATAGTAGTGAGCTAATTAACTTTCTGGATTTGACCATCCGGAGATAGGGGGATCATTTTGTGACGTGTACCTTTTTTAAGGAAACCAACAGAAATAGATATATCCCCAGGGTCATCATCCATCTTGGCTTTAAGATTTTTCCGAAAGGACAGTTTTTTTAGAATTAGACCTATTTGTTCCAGATTTTAAAATGATAAAACCCAGTCACAGATTCTTAAACTGCATTTTATTGAAAAAGGTTATCAAGAGGAGAAATTGAATGAGGTTAATAATGATGCATCCAGAATTGAGTGTGACACTCTATAGAACAAATATCTTTCACACATCTCCCAGATCAATAGGGGCCATCAAATGTACTTCATCACCACCTTCTCTAATCACTATGTTCTAGGTAATAAACTCTTCCAAAAACACTGGAAATGTTTTTAAAATAAAATACAAAAGGTATTAACCACGCTAATGGAAAAGAAAAACAGCAGCAACTTCAAGTGTGACCACACCCTAAACAGAATCTCTATATTAAGTCGCGCTAGCTTGAATGATGGAAAATAAAGTCCATAAAGTCCATATGTATCAGGATCACAGTATTCAAACAGGCTCCCTATGGGTATACGCTTATCAGAAATGGTAAATCAAAAGGCAGGTTCTCTAGGATAAATCTAGTCCCCTTGATAGCAGACTGGAACCAATATTCTCGCGTTGATTCAACGGTATTGGATAAAAAATATAAAACGCAATAGCGTAAAACCCAACACAAATGGAAAAACTTAAAACACCAAAAGTTTTTCCATTTGTGTTGGGTTTTACGCTATTGCGTTTTATATTTTTTATCCAATACCGTTGAATCAACGCGAGAATATTGGTTCTAGTATGCTATCAAGGGGACAAGATTTATCTTAGAGAACCTGCCTTTTGATTTACCATTTCTGGTAAGCGTATACCCATAGGGAGCCTGTTTGAATGTTTTTAAAATGATAGGGTTTTGGGACCTATATGATCAGATTGTCCTAAAATTACATTCTGTAAAACTCAAAATCTCAAGGATCTTATTGCCCTTAATGTGATATCACCCCCCAAGATTTCGTTGAAGGTCTGAAGGGCTTTTTTTCCTTCTCAAAAATATAAAATGTGTAAGACCATAAGTAAAAATACTGTTAGAACAAAATCCTTTACTTCACATAGTACATCTTGGTTCATATGATATTGATCATATAAGGGTGTGGTTTATCTTTTACAGTGCCATTCAGTATGTGGGCAAGACCACTCGAGCATTGCAGATAAGGATCAATGAATATATTAATATATGTAAAGGTTTTAAAGGCCAAAGTCTGTCTAAACATTATCATACCCATCAGAACAGAGACCCTTCCTAAAATTAGTAGTCATTTTGTGAGAGGTATATTCAAACTTGAAACCTGCTGAATATTTCAACTCAAAACATTTAGGGCACATGGCTCTAATATAGAATTGGATTTAAATAGCTTTATTAGTAATAGTTATTGTTTATTAATTTAGCATTTTACAGTCAGGTCCATAAATATTGGGACATCGACACAATTCTAATCTTTTTGCTTTCAGCTGCAGACTTTCAGCTTTAATTTGAGGGTATTTACATGCAAATCAGGTGAACGATAAAACAAAAAAGAGAAAGAAGGGGGAGTGATTGATGACCAGACCAAAGTCTGTCAAGCACGACCCCAAAATACCAACTAAGGGCACTCCAGACAGATATTTGAAAAATGTGCAAGATTTTATTTAGGCACGTATGCCTTAGTAATTTTAGTGAACAGACAAGAGAATCAGGGTGGTGAACCAAACACTACATAACAACATAGTCATTAAAATACATAATTCTCTTGTCTGTTCACTAAAATTACTAAGGCATACGTGCCTAAATAAAATCTTGCACATTTTTTCAAATATCTGTCTGGAGTGCCCTTAGTTGGTATTTTGGGGTCGTGCTTGACAGACTTTGGTCTGGTCATCAATCACTCCCCCTTCTTTCTCTTTGTTTTATATGCCTCTGCTCGACCAACGGTCATCATCCAAGACAGATTCCTATGTAGGTCTATTATATATGGCTATCCTTACTCTCCCTAGTGGACCCCTGATTGAGGCCCCTTGTGGAACACAACCTCTTTCTTTTTTGAAAATCAGGTGAACGGTCTAGGAATTACAACCGTTTGTATATGTGCCTCCCATTTTTTATGGGACCAAAAGTAATGGGACAGATTAACAATCATAAATCAAACTTTCACTTTTTAATACTTGGCTGCAAATCCTTTGCAGTCATTTACAGCCTGAAGTCTGGAACGCATAGACATCACCAGATGCTGGGTTTCATCCCTGGTGAATCTCTGTCAGGCCTCTACTGCAGCTGTCTTCAGTTCCTGCTTGTTCTTGGGGCATTTTCCCTTCAGTTTTGTCTTCAGCAAGTGAAATGCATGCTCAAACTGATTCAGGTCAGGTGATTGACTTGGCCATTGCATAACATTCCACTTCTTTCCCTTAAAAAACTCTTTGGTTGCTTTCGCAGTATGCTTCGGGTCATTGTCCATCTGCACTGTGAAGTGCCGTCCAATGAGTTCTGAAGCATTTGGCTGAATATGAGCAGATAATATTGCTCAAAACACTTCAGAATTCATCCTGCTGCTTTTGTCATCAGTCACATCATCAATAAATACAAGAGAACTAGTTCCATTGGCAGCCATACATGCCCACGGCATGATACTACCACCACCATGCTTCACTGATGAGGTGGTATGCTTTGGATCATGAGCAGTTCCTTTCCTTCTCCATACACTTCTCTTCCTATAACAAATTGATCTTGGTTTCATCTGTCCATAGGATGTTGTTCCAGAACTGTGCAGGCTTTTTTAGATGTTGTTTGGCAAACTCTAATCTGGCCTTCCTGTTTTTGAGGCTCACCAATGGTTTACATCTTGTGGTGAACCCTCTGTATTCACTCTGGTGAAGTCTGAAGTCTTCTCATGATTGTTGACTTTGACACACATACACCTACCTCCTGGAGAGTGTTCTTGATCTGGCCAACTGTTGTGAAGGGTGTTCTCTTCACCAATGAAATAATTCTTCGGACATCCACCGCAGTTGTTTTCCGTGGTCTTTCGGGTCTTTTGGTGTTGCTGAGCTCACCGGTGCGTTCTTTCTTTTTAATATTCCAAACAGTTGATTTTGGCCACACCTAATGTTTTTGCTATATCTCTGATGGGTTTGTTTTGTTTTTTCAGCCTAATGATGGCTTGCTTCACTGATAGTGACAGCTCTTTGGATCTCATATTGAGAGTTGACAGCAACAGATACCAAATGCAAATAGCACACTTGAAATTAACTCTGGACCTTTTATCTGCTCCTTGTAAATGGAATAATGAGAGAATAACACACACCTGGCCGTAGAACAGCTGAGCAGCTAATTGTCCCATTACTTTTGGTCCCTTAAAAAGTGGGAGGCACATATTCAAACTGTTTTAATTCCTACACCTTTCACCTGTTTTGGATGTAAATACCCTCAAATTAAAACGGAAAGTCTGCAGTTAAAGCACATCTTGTTTGTTTCATTTCAAATCCATTGTGGTGGTGTATAGAGCCAAAAAGATTAGAATTGTGTCGATGTCAGTGACACCTATTAGTGCCCATCAGTTCCGCTTATCAGTGCCCATCAGTGCTCATCAGTAAAGCCTCATCAGCGCACATCAGTGAAGGAGAAAAACTACTTTCTCTTACGTCCTCCGACAGTCGCCGCCTCCTCTAAGTCATCACTCTTGGGTATTGTCTTCCCATCCGCAGGAATAGCTAGGCATATAGACTTAGTCCAAAGACAAAAGGCATTAGCATATACACACCCATGGGGGCTGTCCCATCTGGTCAATACCCCCCCTGCATCACCACTCCCAACTCAGTTTTTATCTGCCTAGCGTCAGGAATAGTCAGGCTTACCTTGTGCTGGGGCTTCAGTCACAGCCTTCCTAATCTTTTATTTGATTTTCTTTGAAAATGTTAGTTTTTTCTCTTACTTTACTAGCTGTTTATTTTGTCAGCTTCTAGTGTTAGTCTTCTCTTCGGATGAAGATGGATCATGCGGTGCTGGGATTCGGACTGACCGCCCTGGTTCTCCAGAGCAAAAGGGTCAGATGGACCCCCAGCCCGCCATCAAGCATTCAGCTATGGTTCGCCCTGGCATTACGAACGACCCATCCCTGTTCGCTACAGGGATGCAGCCGTGAGGTGGCTACCTCACAGGACTCGTCTGTGGTGCTGCAGCGTAATGTCCCTGGCTCACGGCACTCTGTCAGATGAGGACAGAGGCTTTCCGTGCTTAGAGGCTCCCCACGCCATCTGGTACAGGTAAGTACTTCTGTGTGGGGCCTCTGTCTGGGGTGGCAGTCTGTGTTGCTGTGTGTTCCCCATGTCTGTGCCTGTGTGACTCCCTGTGCGATCCCTGTGGGGATCGCTTTTGCAGATACTGTGTGTGCCCGGGGGTCCCTGTCCCTGTGTCACTTAGGTGCATTGTTGGGGGTGCAGACGTTTCTGATTGTGCGGCGACCGCAGCAGCGAATTTTCGCGCGGTCCGCCATCTTTACTATGGGCCAACATGTGTAGCTCCTCTGGGGCGATCCTGCATGTTATTTTGGCACCATTCGCCGCCAATTTTGTAGGCGGCGGAACGATTGGTCGGGCCGCATGTCGGCGGCCATTTTGGCGTAGCCTCCAATGCATCCCTATGGGGCAGCCATTTTCCCGGGGTCTGGCATATAGTCCAGGCTACTCCAGCAGCGCTTCCTTTCCATCAGCAGCAGGATATCGGTAGCAACGCTCTGCAGGTTATCACTCTCAATTTCCCTCTGTGCTATCGCTTCTAGCTCAGTTTCTTTTCTCCTTTGGGGGTCTTTTATCACTGTTGCAGTAGCGGTGGGCTGCGCACACCGCAGCGTTTCTTAAAGGGGACAGTACTTTGTATTGCACTGTAGTTTGTTCTGATAACTTGAGCAATGGATTCTCAGGAAAGCAAGTTTCCTCCAGCTTTAGTGGGGGGCCCCAGTTCTCCTGTGGGCCCGCTGCGACCCGATCTGGCTGCTGTGGTGGCAACTTTGGTGGCAAATATGGAAATGCTGATGTCTGAACGTGCTGCGAGAAAGAGGCCCAGGTTGTCTCTCTCTTCTGATTCAGTTGGGGATATGGCTGCTGCTGCTCCGAGCGTGCCCTTCTCAGGGTCCCGCTCATCCTTGGATCCCCCGGGGTCTGAGGGGGAGGCTGAGATGGAGGGGGTTGATACCTCCTCCCCGGGGTCGCCTGAAGAACGGGCGACCATGGATGAGTTGATTGTGTCTGTAAAGGACGCCTTACATTTAGAGGATGAGCCCTGTCCTCCGGGCGTTGTGTCCTCATTTGGGACGCACAGGACCCGCAAGTCTGCGCAGGTTTTCCCCTGCCCAGCGGAATTAAATTACACTGTTAATGAAATGTGGCGCACGTTGAAACGTCCATTCCTGGATCCTAGTCGGTTCAAATTACTTTATCCTTTTGCGCTGGCTACGGAATCGCGATGGTGTGTGCCTCCACAGGTAGATCACACTGTGGCCGTGTTGAACAAGGCTACCTTGGTTCCTACCGAGGATACCCCGGTTTTCCGGGATCCCACGGACCGGCGGTTGGAGTCTCTAGCTCGCCATTCCTATACGGTGGCGGGTTCGTTGCTCAAACCCGTTTTCGCGTCCGTTCTGGTGGCTCGGGCGGTGGCTGATTGGACTAAGATGCTTAGGAGCAATCTCGTGTCTGATGATGTACCACCTGCCCGGCTGGAAATGGTGGATCAGATCCACCAAGGAGTCATGTACTTGTGTGATGCAGCATTGAATGAGGCCCCCTTGGTGGCTCGCCTCTCTAGTGTCGCGGTACTTAACCGGCGACTGATATGGCTGAAGAGCTGGTCGGCCGACCAGTCCTCAAGGAAAACTGTTGCTGATTTTCCCTATGTTGGCTCTCGCCTTTTTGGCGAGGCGTTGGACACCCTGGTGAAAGGCGTCACGGGGGGCAAGAGCAAAATGCTGCCCCAGAACCCGAAGCACAAGTCCTTTCGAGGCAGGCGGGGTTCTGCGCCTAGATCCACTCAGGGGTCCTTTCCTGCCTTTCAGAACTAATCCAAGGGCAAGCCCTTCAAGGCCCAGGGCAGTCAGGCCGGTTCTGGGCTCAGTTCCACACGCGGGCTCTCCAGACAGAGATCCTGGCCAGGTGGGACGGACTGCCTCAGTCCTTGGATCTGGATGTCTCCTTGAGTCATCAGACCAGATTGGCTCTTCTGTGGTGGCTCCAGTCCCCGTCGGTGGCGGAAGGCAAGTCCTTCCGTCCGCTGGTGTGGGCGGTGGTTACCACGAACCCCAGCCTGTCGGGCTGGGGTGGAGTCCTGGGCAACCTGTCTGCCCAGGGCACTTGGTCGGAGGAGGAGTCCTCCCTCCCGATAAATGTGCTGGAGTTACGAGCGATCAAACTCTGTCTCTTCCAGTGGTCGGACCGTCTCCGGGGCCTGCCTGTCCGCGTACAGACGGACAATGCTACCGCGGTGGCTTACATGAACCACCAGGGGGGCACCAGGAGTGCTCGAGCGGCCCGGGAGGTGACCGACATTCTGTCTGGGGCCGAGACTCATGTCCCGCCGATCTCAGCTGGTCACATTCCGGGTGTGGAAAATTGGCAGGCCGACTATCTGAGCCACCAGACCCTGGACCAGGGGGAATGGTCCCTACACCCGGAGGTCTTTCAGATGCTGTGTGCGAGGTGGGGATCCCCGGACGTGGATCTGTTCGCATCCCGGCTAAACCAAAAGGTGGGAAGGTTCGTGGCAAGAACGCGCGATCCGTTGGCGGACGTCTGGGATGCCTTGGTGGCCCCTTGGCATCAGTATCGTCTGATGTACGCCTTTCCTCCGATTCAGTTGCTATCCAGGTTCCTCCGCAGGTTGGCCTTGGAACCACACCTGGTGATTCTGGTGGCTCCGGTCTGGCCTCGCCGGTCCTGGTATGCCGACGTTGTTCACTTGGCAGTGGCGCCTCCGTGACGTCTGCCTCTGCGGGAAGATCTCCTGTCTCAAGTTCCGATCTTCCATCCTGCTTTACAGTCGCTGGCTTTAACGGCCTGGCTGTTGAGAGAGACCCGGGTCTTGAGGAACAAGGGTCTCTCCCCTGAGGTTATCCCTACCCTGTTTAAGGCTAGGAAGTCCTCCTCTGGTAAGATCTATTACCGTACCTGGAAAGCGTATTTCGCCTGGTGTTAGTCCAGGGGGTTCTCCCCTCGTTCTTACTCGGTGTCGAGAGCGTTGGATTTCCTCCAGTCTGGGGTGGACCAGCGCCTGGCGCTGGCCACGATAAAGGGCCAGGTGTCTGCACTGGTTGTCCTTTTCCAACGCCCTGTGGCATCTCATTCTTTGGTGCGCACCTTCCTTCAAGGTGTGCGACATTTGGCTCCTCCCAGAAAGGAGCCCTTACCTCCATGGGACTTGAACTTGGTTCTGTCCGTGTTGCAGCGTGCTCCCTTTGAAAACATCAGGGAGATATCGTTGCCTCTACTGTCGAAAAAGGTTGCTTTTCTAGTGGCGATCACTTCGGCTCTCAGGATGTCGGAGCTGGCGGCGTTGTCTTGCCGCTCCCCTTACTTGATAATTCACAAGGATAAGGTGGTTTTGCGACCACCCCCATCCTTCCTTCCCAAGGTGATCTCTGAGTTCCACCTTAATGAGGACATTGTCCTGCCTTCGCTTTGTACGAAGCCTAAACATCCAAAGGAGGTTGCCTTACATTCCTTGGATGTTGTCAGGGCGATCAGGGTTTACCTGTCGTCTACGGAGTCTTTTCGGAAGACGGATTCCCTCTTTGTCCTTCCTGAGGGACCTCGGAAGGGCATGGCTGCGTCCGCAGCAACTATTGCCAAATGGATCAGACAGACCATTGAGCAGGCTTATGCCTTGAAGGAACGGGTTCCGCCCTTCCCTGTTAAGGCGCACTCTACCAGGTCTTTGAGTGCATCCTGGGCCTATTGGCATCGGGCCTCGGTGGCCCAGGTGTGCAAGGCGGCGACTTGGTCGTCGGTGTACACCTTTTCCAAATTCTACAAAGTAGATGTTCTGGCATCAGCTGATGCTTCTTTTGGCCGCAAAGTTCTCAGTGCGGCAGTGCCACGATGGACCCTTGACTTTTTTCGGGGTCCCTGGCTGTTGGAATTTGCTTTTTTGGCCTGTTGCTCCTGTTGAGCATTGTTTTTTCTGTTGCCCAGTTGGTTCTCTTACAGTGCATGTAAGATTCCTTTCTCTGATGTGGGTACTGCGTTGCCTTTTCTACGGTTGCGTCTCCCACCCCTCATGTCTATACTGCTTTGGGACATCCCAACAGTGATGACTTAGAGGAGGCGGCGACTGTAGGAGGACGTAAGAGAAAATGAAATTTTTGTAAAATCTTACCTGTAAAATTCCTTTCTCTGAGTCCTCCGACAGTCGCCGCCCCCACCCCTCTTTTGGGGTTCTTATTACCTACTGCTATGCTACCAAACTGAGTTGGGAGTGGTGATGCAGGGGGGGTATTGACCAGATGGGACAGCCCCCATGGGTGTGTATATGCTAATGCCTTTTGTCTTTGGACTAAGTCTATATGCCTAGCTATTCCTGCGGTTGGGAAGACAATACCCAACAGTGATGACTTAGAGGAGGCGGCGACTGTCGGAGGACTCAGAGAAAGGAATTTTACAGGTAAGATTTTACAAAAATTCAGTTTTTTTGCAAAATTTTATAACAGAACTAAGAAAAAGGTGGGGTTTGTTTTTTCAAAATTGTTGGTCTTTTTTTGTTTGTTTGCCAAAAAATAAAAAAACAAGTGCTGATTAAATTCCACCAAAAGAAAGCTGTGTTTGTGTGAATCATTTTAAATAAAGATATCATATGGGTACAGTGTTGCATGACTACTCAATTGTCATTCAAAGTGCAACAGTGCTGAAAGCCTGGTCAGGAAGAGAGTTAAAGTGCCCAGTAATAAAGTGATTAAACTTCTAAGCAAAATATGGAGCTATCACCCTTGTGCAGTATATGTTTACAGTTTTATCTACCAAAGGATTTTTACTTCTCTACACCCAGTTTTGATATGTACAATATATCTTCCACAGTGCAGAGACAGGTAACATATTTATTTCTTGAATCAGAATTTAGCTTTCTATGTCATCATTTAACTTGCAGACATAAGGCAGGCCAAAGAAAAAAAGCTTGCATCCCACCCACGGAGCTATTGTATTCTCCTGGCGGGTAGGGGGCAAAAGGAGCCTTTCCAGTCAGGAGAACACAGTATTTATTGCTAGTGGCTATAGCCGCCGGCAATAATCGCATGTAAAAAAATCCAACATGCTGGTTGTACCCAAGTCTATAGATCGACTTCAGTACAACCAGCCTGCCCATAAATGAATTGAAGTTCAGCTGCTTCCTGCTAAACCAGACAAATTTTGATCTTATTATGGCTGGATTAAGTCACATTTACTTCACACAGGTCAACTTAAAACCCACTATGCTTCTTCTCACATGATGTATCCTCGAACACAAAGGTTTATGAACAATTTAGGGTTTTAATTTGTTTAACAGTAAATAGCTGATATACCAAGGTTTTTAGTTTGTTACCTTATTACTTTTTGTTGGACTCATATTTCATTGGCAAATGTGTGCCAGTTTTGGTGGGGGGGGGGGGGGGGTATTATTTTCAGAAATAACAGGTCACTTTTTAAAATCTGCTCACATGTTTTATTTTTTTTTTTTATCTGTGCTAATAACAATTTTAGTGTATTTTGTTTACTAATAAACTATATTGTCAATAAATCCTGTGCAAAATCAAGAACACTTACATAATTTGGGTTAGTTATGTAATTGTAAGGGGGTGGTCTTTAATGAACATTTAAGACTGCAATGTGTATTTAATGTCACATCTGAGTTGCCAAATAAGGGCCTTTTCACAGAAGGGAAAGGGTTCTCTCAACTCTTCTGTACAAAACTCCTGAATAAATTTAGTTTATGTGTGACTAGTGAACTCCCTTTTACAAATGAATAGAGTTGTTGAATTCTCCCTCATTAGTTTTTTTATTTCCTTTTGCAGATGGTTCCATTCTTGACCAACCTCCAGTCACAGTTTACAATCAAATGGAGACTACTGAAGAGAGTCCATCATCTTCCACCAGAATTAGGAAGTGTTTCTTTCGAAAACCAGACAGTGAGATCAGCAACTTGGCTCCTAGCCTAACTCCAGCACTGCAGCCAACAATTTCTTTAATATCTGTTGATAACACTGATGCTCTCAGCATTGAATCTCTTACTTTGGTCCCTCCTGTTGATCCATTCAGTATTCACACCCTCAGTTGTATTTTGGAATCTTCACTGGAATCTGGCAATGACCTACAGAAAGATGAAAATGCTAAATTTAACATCACAGAAAATGCTGATGGCAACACAGTAGAAGATGATGATAGACTGTAACAGCATAATACAAATTAAAATATGTCCTTTGAAAAATTCATATTGTCAGGATTATTGAGTCTTGCAAGTAAACAGAACTTATACAAATTTTTATTTCCTTTTGGACTGAGGAATACGTGTAGAAATTGCCTGGATCCCTCCCATTACTGTCGCCTAAAAGCCAATTCTAGATATTAATGCACATCCATGTTTAAGAGCTACTGACCTGTTTCTGAAAATGCTGCATTCAGTCTTGCTATGTAAATGTCTACATGCTACTGTGTCAATGGCAAATATTTCTAGTAGCAAACAGTTCAATATTCTTATCAGCTGTAAAAAAAAAACACTCTTGTTCATCACTTTTTAAAGCCTATATTTTGATAGTGAATTCTTTTTCCATAGCTTAAACACTTAATCAATGTAGGCAGCTAAAATAAGCTATTTTAAAGGAGTACCCCATGGTAACACTATTGGGCATATTCAGTAAAGAACTAAAAGAAAAAGGAAAACCCATAACCAATTAAAGGTAATCTAATGTATGTGACTATACTTTACTGACTGGATTTGGTTAATGAACTTTGCACATCCTCATTACTTCCTGTACTACCCTACTCACCTACATGAGTGCGTTAATGTGTATTGCTCCCATGCCGTCAATGCAGTAATCTGGTGCTCAGAGCACTTTTCCTTCAAGTCTTGTTTCTTACCATCTATGTTGTATGTCAGACATCGTTTTCAATGGTTGTCCGTGGGGTATTTTCTGAATAATGGGCCAGATCATGTATATCAAGAATATTGAGTATGGAAAACCTTGAAAGGAATCACTTGAAACAGTTCTATTGGCCCAACATATCAGAGATGGGGGAAATAAAAACCCTAACCACACAGACACACTAACGTCTTAAAGTTTTGAGAAGTTAAATCTTTCAAGTTTTGTCTGTGTGTGGAAATATATTTTCAATTCCATATGATTTATTTTAAATATTTACCACATTACATTATTTTTCAGCCATATACAGTATGTTGATGTTAATTTATGTTTTCATAGGAATCATACAAGTTGAGAAAGTGTTCAATTACCAATTGAACTTCCCATTCATGAGCCATGAGACAAGGGAATACGTTTTTTGAAGAACAATGGGCATTAGGATTTGTGTTTATTTTGGGGTTGATTGCATGTTGAGAATCTAATAAAGTTGACCTTATTTCTGACAAGTCAGTTTTTTTTTTTTGTTTTTTTTTGCGTAATAAAATATGCTGTATATTTTGTAATAAATAGTAAATTTGACTGTAGTTTATTTCTTCAAAAGGCTTTTTCTAAATAGTTATTAAAGCCTATCTCTGCATTGCCCCACATACACGAACACACACTGCAACGCTAAATGCTTGTTAAGTACATGGGGGGATTTAAAGGCTAAATGCCCTGGTTTGGCACTCTCCTTTTCTCCCTCTGGTGCTTCAGGTCATGGGAAGCCCCCCTCAGCATCTTCACTTACAATTCAGGGCTATTAGCTATGCATTGTATGTGGAGAAAGTGTCCGGTACAGTTTCCAGGAGCATCTTAGGGTGAAGACTACGCAGGACTGATCACACAGCTGGAGGGATCCTGCTGCATTCAGGAAAAAAGTAATAAATAAAATCGGCGCTTAAATCACAAATGTAATATATAAATGGGTGTAATATCCAACACAATCAGAAACTGTAGTAATTGGAAGTAGTAATTGCAAAAAACACTCACTAATATATAAAAAAAAGAAACTAAAAAGGAGGATTATAATGGACGCATAAAAAAAAAAAATACATTGGTGAGACAGATATTAAAATGTATATGTAATAAACACAAATAAAGTGCAATCAGTGTAAAGCAAAATAGTCCAAAATGGTTTCAAAGAAAGGAAAACCACAAAATGTGCAGGTAAAGGTGAACTGGAATCAGTGTCTATAAAATCCGTGATGATCATCAAAGTGAAAAGGATGTATTCCGTGTGGCAAAGAGATTCCCAGAAAGCCAGCAAATACTGAACCACCTAAGATGCAATGTCTGCTCACCTCACTGAGGATGAACATTCACATTCCAATTAATCCAACTTAGGAAACAGGAATCCTCCTCATGAATGATGATAAGTCAAAGGCAAAAGCCGAGATGGAGGTCTTCATGGAATTAATTCCTGTAACAGTGGCGAATCCTCCACAGCCGCTCATGCAAGAAAAATGAAGGGCTCCATAGTGCAGTAAACCAGAGTATAATATTTATTAAAAAGAACCACTTACATTAAAAATCATGTAGTGATGAATAAAAACGGAGACCAGCAGGGTCTCTAGGAGGTATATTGCTTGAAATAGTAAACTTCCGGTTTCTGCCGAAAACCGGAAGTGATGTCACAGGCTCCTACCGACGCGTTGCGTTACAAATGACGTGACTTTATCAAGGGCTAGGCCTTTACCTGCACATTTTGTGGTTTTCCTTTCTTTGAAACCATTTTGGACTATTTTGCTTTGCACTGATTGCACTTTCATTGCATTTTCCCTCTACGCCAGTTTCTGGAGTTGGGCTTCAAACGTTATTATTTGAAAACAGTATCAGTATTAGAACCACTCCATTAACTAACAATTAGCAGTGTGATGTTTTGCATATAGTCAGTGAGAGAAATGATTTTGTGACAAATGCGGCCAAATGAGCCCTGGTAGTCTTTATTTTATTTTTTTATTTTCTATCTTTGTGCAGCAGTATCATAATGCAATGTCTTTTTAAATATGAAAATCTAGGGGCATATCCTATCTAGACTGACCCAGACTTGCTGTAAAGGGTGCCTACTAACTCAATAAAGGTTGGTACACTCATTCTAGTTCTTGCTCAGTTAAGTGAGTAGTTGCTTTGTTGTAGGTGACTGGTGTAAGAACACAGGGGGTTATGGTCTGGTATCATCAGTAACACACCTCCATCCCAAAACATACATAGAAAAAGGGGAAAATGGGCCGTGGGACTTTACATGAGGTGAGTACATGTGGCTGGAAATAAAAAACAAAATAAAATAAATAGCTTTTATTGCAATAAATTGGAAGTAGATAAGAAAAAAGACATCATGCGCTGAGACGCATGGAATGCCAAACTGGTAATGGGAACAATGCATAACATTCATGGTAGGGAATCACACAATGTATATATCATAATAGTACAGTATATCTCAGTCTCAAAAATAGCCATAAATACATATATCATAATAGATGAGTATAATGCATCTTGAACTGACGCGTTTCACGAGCTGTATGCTCGCTTCTTCAGAGTAAATGAATAAGAAATATGTCTAAAAAGAAAGAAACACACATATATTGGAGAAAGAACAAAAATGATTGAATAAAGAAAAATAAATAAAAAATGAAAAAGTTTTCTGTAAATATGAGGGACTCAGACTGCCAGATATTCACAGGCCAGTGTATCTGGAGTCAGAATGGGCTTAATGAGGTTGCGGTGGGGGATGTCTGACCCAGGAGCTGAAGGGTCCAACTGGAGCAAGCCAACAGTGGGGCCCATGGTGGATGGATGGTGGATGTGTGCAGTAAGAGAGTAAACCTTCCAAATCTGTCATAAAACTGTAAGTAAAGTAGTATAGTATATAATACCGTATTTTCCGGCGTATAAGACGACTGGGCATATAAGACGACCCCCCTAATTTCAAGTTAAAACATAGGTTTTGGGCTATACTCACCGTATAAGACTACCCCCCTTCCGAAGCAAGGCAACACCATTGAAAAACATCAGATTTCTCATAGATCTCCAAGGTACCCCAAGTACTGTAATACATGTAATCTCTCATAATATCTCCAAGGTACCCTAAGTATAAGTATTTCCTGTAGATGTAATCTCAAGACGCTGGCTGTGTGGGAATCCTGTACCGGTATACAGTATGTACCGTAGCTTCGGCTACATACAGTATACCACGGTGAGCCAATCACAGTGAGTGATGTATTCTATTATTGAATGCAAAGCCTGCTCAGATTGGCAGAGTCAGAGAGGCGGGCTGATTTTACTCTGCCAATCCGAGCAGGCTTTGCATTTAATATTAGAATACATCGATCTCCCTGATTGGCTCAGCGCGGTACACTGTATGTAGCCGAAGCTACGGTACATACGGTATACCGGTACAGGATTCCCACACAGCCAGCGTCTTGAGAGATTACATCTACCGGTAATACTTATACTTAGGTTACATTGGAGATATTATACTCGGCGTATAAGACGATCCCCCATTTTTGGGGGATTTTTTTGAGGTTCAAAAGTAGTCTTATACGCCAGAAAATACAGTATATAGTAATGGATAAGGTTATCACATAAATAGGTGATAGAGTATTATGTTAGATATAGGAAGGACATGCGAAATGGTCAATTGGAAAGTAATAACAAGGGTGAAGATAGAAGGAATGATGAGAAAAAGGGTGGGTATATGTCTGACACCAGACATTTGCTAGTCATACAATTTGGTGAAGGTAAGAACGTGAGTAGAAGTAAAAGATTACCAAACACCTCTGATAAGTGAAGAAAGGAACAGTGGGTAGAAAGGGTGCTTACCATATTGCAGATGACAGGTGACAGAGATGAAGACGATCTATCCATGGGTATCCCAAGTAGGCAGCGTCCGTGGGACCCTACCGTCATGCTGCGGGCAGTTGAATGGGGTCTAACAGAAACCATAGGTATCCATGACCACGTGGGGGAAAAGGACGCGGACCGCGACCTTCCCCCAGCCGTCCGTAGATGTAATGGCACGCAGCAGCATGGCGACGCCAGGGGAGGTGCCAGGCACCCCACACTGAAGGTGCGGCATGGCGCCGATGTATTGGTGGACCTGCCCGTCGTGTCCGAAGGGCGGGGACAGCAAGGGAGGAGAAACCTCCCTCTTCATACATCGCAGCTCCTGGGACAGAAACCAACCACCACCAAATCCCAAATCAGCCCATCACAGAAACCAGAGAAAATGGAGTATCCAGTATGAAAATATCACACTGGACAGGTAGTATTGAACAATATTGAAAAATTGGAAAAGGAGAAAAATTATGAAAAACAGAATTTTTGTTGTTTCTCTAATATATGTGTGTTTCTCTCTTTTTAGACATATTTCTTATGCATTTACTCTGAAGAAGCGAGCGTACAGCTCGCGAAACGTGTCAGTTCAAGATGCATTATACTCATCTATTATGATATATGTATTTATGGCTATTTTTGAGACTCAGATCTACTGTACTATTATGATATATACAGTGCTTTGCCAAAGTATTCGGCCCCCCTGAACTTTGCGCCCTTTTGCCACATTTCAGGCTTCAAACATAAAGCTATAAAACTGTAATTTTTTGTGAAGAATCAACAACAAGTGGGACACAATCATGAAGTGGAACGTAATTTATTGGATATTTCAAACTTTATTAACAAATATAAAACTGAAAAATTGGGCGTGCAAAATTATTCAGTGCAGCAAACTCTCTCCAGAAGTTCAGTGAGGATCTCTGAATGATCCAATGTTGACCTAAATGACTAATGATGATAAATAGAATCCACCTGTGTGTAATCAAGTCTCCGTATAAATGCACCTGCACTGTGATAGTCTCAGAGGTCCATTTAAAGCGCAGAGAGCATCATGAAGAACAAGGAACACACCAGGCAGGTCCGAGATACTGTTGTGGAGAAGTTTAAAGCCGGATTTGGATACAAAAAGATTTCCCAAGCTTTAAACATCCCAAGGAGCACTGTGCAAGCGATAATATTGAAATGGAAGGAGTATCCGACCACTGCAAATCTACGAAGACCTGGCCGTCCCTCTAAACTTTCAGCTCATACAAAGAGAAGACTGATCAGAGATGCAGCCAAGAGGCCCATGATCACTCTGGATGAACTGCAGAGATCTACAGCTGACGTGGGAGACTGTCTATAGGACAACAATCAGTCGTATACTGCACAAATCTGGCCTTTATGGAAGAGTGGCAAGAAGAAAGCCATTTCTTAAAAATATCCATAAAAAGTGTCATTTAAAGTTTGCCACAAACCACCTGGGAGACACACCAAACATGTGGAAGAAGGTGCTCTGGTTAGATGAAACCAAAATCGAACTTTTTGTCAACAATGCAAAACGTTATGTTTGGCGTAAAAGCAACACAGCTCATCACCTTGAACACTGTCAAACATGGTAGTGGCAGCATCATGGTTTGGGCCTGCTTTTCTTCAGCAGGGACAGGGAAGATGGTTAAAATTGATGGGAAGATGGATGGAGCCAAATACAGGTCCATTCTGGAAGAAAACCTGATGGAGTCTGCAAAAGACCTGAGACTGGGACTGAGATTTGTCTTCCAACAAGACAATGATCCAAAACATAAAGCAAAATCTACAATGGAATGGTTCACAAATAAACATATCCAGGTGTTAGAATGGCCAAGTCGAGAATCTGTGGAAAGAACTGAAAACTGCTGTTCACAAACGCTCTCCATCCAACCTCACTAAGCTTGAGCTGTTTTGCAAGGAGGAATGGGCAAAAATTTCAGTTTCTCGATGTGCAAAACTGATAGAGACATACCCCAAGCGACTTACAGCTGTATGTAATCGCAGCAAAAGGTGGCGCTACAAAGTATTAACTTAAGGGGGCTGAATAATTTTGCACGCCCAATTTTTCAGTTTTTTATTTGTTAAAAAGTTTGAAATATCCAATAAATTTCGTTCCACTTTATGATTGTGTCCCACTTGTTGTTGATTCTTCACAAAAAATGACAGTTTTATATCTTTGTTTGAAGCCTGAAATGTGGCAAACGTTCCCCTTTTTCTCTGGTGTAAGAACATATTGCTTTGCTGTTATTTATGTGTGCCACATGCCAGGGATTAGTCTGTGGATGGTCCATGATTTACAGAGTCATGATGCATCTGGGGAAAGCTTTGATAGGCTTTGAAGTTGTGCAACTCTTCTTCAATCAGAAAATTTTGATTGTCCTAATTCATTTTTTATTTTATTTATTTGCAGATCATTATAGATAGATTACCTGTGGATCGCTACATGTGTGTCCACTGATCACGGGCAGATATAGTTAGTGTATGTTATATACTGTTGATATAAAGAGAAAAGGTGTGACAGATCAAGCAGGGAATGTGTTAATCTGTAACACTAGCAGCGCTAACACATATCTAATAATCATATACTCATAAAATGATCTTATAAAAATGTCTACGAAATATAGCATGCAATCACTGGAAGTAGATAAACACTACACCCAATGATAAAGTCCAAGTTTAGGTGCAGATGACGAACATTGGTGAGAAAGAAGTGCAGCTATCTGTATATTCAGTGCGCCTCCACCATCAAGCTGTGTCACCCCATCAAAATGGACACTCACCAAAAAGATGATCAGTAAAAGCTTGCATTTATCAGAAATGATCTCCACCAATGGACAACTTTACCTATAAATATTAGTACCTACTTATATTAAGTACACCCAGGAAAGAATCCAGGCCTTTTTTAACCACTTAAGCCCTGGAGGATTTGGCTGCTCAAAGACCAGGCCCTATTTTGCGATTCGGCACTGCGTGACTTTAACGGACAATTGCGCGGTCGTTCAACGCTGTACCTAAACAAAATTGACGTCCTTTTTTTCCCACAAACAGAGCTTTCTTTTGGTGGTATTTTTATTTTTTGCGCTATAAACAAAAAAAGAGCGACAATTATGAAAAAATAACAATATTTTTAAAAAAATTTTATATAAAATTCCCCAAAAAAAATTTAAAAATCAAAATTTTTTAACGTTTTAGGCCAATTTGTTTTCTGCTACACATTTTTGGTGAAAAAAATCGCAATAAGCGTATTTTGATTGGTTTGCGCAAAAGTTATTGCGTTTACTAACTACGGGAAAGATTTATGTCATTTTTATTGTTTTTTTTTTTTTTAACTAGAAATGGCGGCGATCTGCGATTTTTTTTTTTTGCGGGACTGCGACATTGCGGCGGACAGATCGGACCCTTGACTGACATTTTTGACACTTTTGAGAGTACCAGTGACATTACTACTGTAATCAGTGCTATAAATATGCACTGTTACTGTAAAAATTACACTGGCAGGGAAGGGGTTAACTTTATTGGTGATCAAGGGGTTAAATGTATCCCTAGGGGCGTGTTTCTAACTGTGGGTGGCGTGGCTAGTGATGTAACCACAGAGACATACGATCCTACATAGCAGGATCGTATAGTCTCTGCAGTTACACCAGGGAGAATGACAGACGGCTGTGTTTACATCAGCCGTCTGCCTTTCTTCTCTCCTGAGCAGGATCGCGAGTGGCCGGCGGACATCGGAGCCGCCGGTCACATGCCTGGGGATGCCCGTGAACGAACCAATGACACAAAGCATAGAAGTAAATCAACAACAGAATGGCTTAAACAGAAGAAAATACGCCTTCTGAAGTGGCCCAGTCAGAGTCCTGACCTCAACCCGATTGAGATGCTGTGGCATGACCTCAAGAAATCAGACATCCCAAGAATATTGCTGAACTGAAACCGTTCTGTAAAGAGGAATGGTCGATAATTACTCCTGACCGTTGTGCACGTCTGATCTGCAACTACAGGAAAAATTTTGGTTGAAGTTATTGCTGCCAAAGGAGGTTCAACCAGTTATTAAATTCAAGGGTTCACATACTTTTTCCACCTGCACTGTGAATGTTTACATGGTGTGTTCAATAAAAACATGGCAACATTTCATTCTTTGTGTGGTATTAGTTTAAGCAGACTGTGATTGTGCACGCCCAATTTTTCAGTTTTTTATTTGTTAAAAAAGTTTGAAATATCCAATAAATTTCGTTCCACTTTATGATTGTGTCCCACTTGTTGTTGATTCTTCACAAATAAATACAGTTTTATATCTTTATGTTTGAAGCCTGAAATGTGGCAAAAGTTCCCCTTTTTCTCTGGTGTAAGAACATATTGCTTTGCTGTTATTTATGTGTGCCACATGCTAGGGATTAGTCTGTGGATGGTCCATGATTTACAGAGTCATGATGCATCTGGGGAAAGCTTTGATAGGCTTTGAAGTTGTGCAACTCTTCTTCAATCAGAAAATTTTGATTGTCCTAATTCATTTTTTATTTTATTTATTTGCAGATCATTATAGATAGATTACCTGTGGATCGCTACATGTGTGTCCACTGATCACGGGCAGATATAGTTAGTGTATGTTATATAAAGAGAAAAGGTGTGACAGATCAATCAGGGAATGTGTTAATCTGTAACACTAGCAGCGCTAACACATATCTAATAATCATATACTCATAAAATGATCTTATAAAAATGTCTATGAAATATAGCATGCAATCACTGGAAGTAGATAAACACTACACCCAATGATAAAGTCCAAGTTTAGGTGCAGATGACGAACATTGGTGAGAAAGAAGTGCAGCTATCTGTATATTCAGTGCACCTCCACCATCAAGCTGTGTCACCCCATCAAAATGGACACTCACCAAAAAGATGATCAGTAAAAGCTTGCATTTATCAGAAATGATCTCCACCAATGGACAAGTATGCACCCACAGCTTGGCTCTCACAGGGACTCGGTATCTCCAATGCCAAACAACTCATAAAAGTGGAAGCAAAAACGGGGACACATAGTGTAATTCCGTACACTTTTTATTGTAAAACACTAATAAAAACAAGTCCCCTGTTCCCAACAGAGTGCTACTCACAAACTAGGAAGATATTCAAGCGTTGCGAATGCATACTGTAGGAAGAAAGTAAAGCCCATCCGCCTCTGTCCACACGAGCCGACCGCTCGGTACCTAGCAAGCCAGAACTGACAGCGTGGCGTGGCGTCTCACGTTACTATGGTGACCGCCCACTCACGCTCTAACGCATTTCGTCATCACAGACTTCAACTGAGGGCTCTCAACTCTTTAGCGCCGGTTCACACTGGCGCGACGCTACTTTCAGGGGAGACCTCCGAGATCACGGTGCGAGCAGCGCGCCGCGACCTCGGAGCGGCCGCCACAGACTTCATAACATTGAAGTCTATGGCGGTCGCCTCCTGGTCGCCCCAAAGAAGCTCCGGACCCTTTTTCTAGGTCGGAGCGACTTGTGTCGCTCCTATTAGAACGGGTCCGTAGCTTCCCTATGGGAGGCGACCTGTGAGGCGACCAGGTCGCCTCACAGGTCGCCCTAGTGTGAACCGGGGCTTACATTTGTGTTTTATAGCAGCAGCTTCAGCCTTTATGGTACATGTTTTATATGAATATTGTTTATTGTTTTTAATCGCTGGGTGAGTGAGACTTTACTACTTATATATAAGTGAATTTCTTGCTCCTATTTTATATATACTGAAAATTGAGAGGATTAAAAGAGGTGCATGGAGACCAGCCAGCCCCTAGTCTGATGTACTCACCCACCAGTCTGCCAACCAACCAAGTACACCTGTCTCACAATATAGGTAAAAAACAGGGGTTTAGTTGACACGCATGTGCAAAAGCATGTGTAAGCTGCAAGGCCCCTCCATAGCACCCTGTGTTGCTTGCAGTCCTAACACTAACAAATTTGAGTGTCTCCACAATGGAAGCACATGGTTGCTAATGGATGGAGGGGAGACAGGTGGGACTGGAGTGGCCCAATCCTCCCCCAACCTGCTCCCATCATTGACTGATCTAAATATATCATAGCTCTGATTAGCTGTGTTGTAGCAAAGGTGCAAACTGAAATGGACTAGCTGAGAAGCATACACCTTCATCCTTTGGTAGATGCAGTGTAAACACAGAATGAGACTTTACATGAGGCACTAGCCTTTAAAGCACAGTGCCTCCATCCCTGATTTCATAAACTATGTAGGACTTTAAATGAGATACATCAGGTCATGCTTTTGGTCTCCATCCCTGTATATGAAAAAACTGAGGTTAAAATAGACTGCATCCACCAAAAAAAAAAAAAAAAAAAAAAATCACACAGTGTGACTATACTGTTGATATAGGTTAGATAGGGAGGATGTATCAGTTTTGTAAATGCAGCCTATGAGCATGAAATAGAGTTAAATTATACCGCACTTTATTATACAAAAAGACCCTGGAAAAATGAAGTGATATGTATTGGCGTATAGCATTGAACATTAAGCTACAGTAAAATGGCAGTCTCGAGCTTGTATTCCTTTGGCTTCATGGAATACTCTTTGGCTTATAGCATTGACCATCAGGCTACAGTAAAATGGCGGCTGCCAGCTTCTATTCTTTTGGTTTCCATGATATCATATTAGGAATCCTATATAAGCAGCCTGGCATCATGGCAACCCATCCCCACACGAAGTCACGTGATGCAGTGACGTCACGCCTCGACTGAAAGTGTGAGGAACACCATTTTATGAGAGGTACACAGAGGTTGCATCCTTAAGGGTATACACAGGCTATTTTGTTTTATACAAAATGTGAGTGGAATTCTGTACTTTGAACTAAAAATAAAGCTTGGTATACAGTTAGCACTATTTGTACTATTCCCTTTTTAGTCCAGTATGCTAGTATTCACTAGGAAGACCTAGGTTGGCATTAGATTGGCTTTCCATAATTTCCAGTGATGGTTAGGAAGGCACCCAGAGGGATACAGAAACCCTATATTTAAAGAGAAAAGGCTCAGAAAAAAGGACAATATAATTAAAACAATATAATTAAAACAAAACGTGTAGTGAATGGACACTTGACACAAGATATATATTTTTCATTATTGTTGTTTTTCATAGGTTGCACTTTATTGATTGTCTTACAGTATCTCACAAAAGTGAGTACACCCCTCACATTTTTGTGAATATTTTATTATTTATTATAATATATATAATACTATATTATATATTACCAGTGGCGGCCCGTGCATAGGGGGCGCCAGGGCGCCGCCCCCCTACCCCTAAAAAAAAAAAACAAGAAAAAAAAAAAAACAAAACGAACAAATAAAGTTGTTCAAAAAAAAAAAATTGGGTTCGCCGGCCTGAACCCAAGGAACTGGTGGCTGGGGGGGGGGGGGTGGGGTTACGTCCCAGAAGAGGCGCCGATTGGCTGCCTTCTGGGGGGGTAGGGGGGTATCCTGGGCGCAAGTCTTTGCGGTTGGACACCCCCACTTTCTGATATCCTGGCTGTGATTGGTCCAGTCTACAGCCTGGACCAATCATCATCCAGGATATCGCTGACGTCGCAATGGGGGCGGTGCCGGTGCGTGCGTCAATCACTCACCGTCCCCGCCGCTCAGAGAAGAGGAGAGGCCGCCCGCCGGTTCCCGCCGCCGAGACGACGAGGGAGAAGGACCCGCCGCAGAAGAGGAGGAAGAAGCTGAGCTGCGCCGCCGCCAGGTAAGTTTAAACGGAGCACGCACGCTGACACTCTGCAATCATTGGGGGACAATGCTGGCACTCTGCAATCATTAGGGGACAATGCTGGCACTCTGCAATCATTGGGGGACAATGCTGGCACTCTGCAATCATCGGGGGACAATGCTGGCACTCTGCAATCATTGGGGGACAAAGCTGTGGCGCTCTGCAATCATTGGGGGACAAAGCTGTGGCGCTCTGCAATCATTGGGGGACAAAGCTGTGGCACTCTGCAATCATTGGGGGACAATGCTGTGGCACTCTGCAATCATTGGGGGACAATGCTGGCGCTCTGCAATCATTGGGGGACAAAGCTGTGGCGCTCTGCAATCATTGGGGTACAATGCTGGCACTCTGCAATCATTGGGGTACAATGCTGGTGCTCTGCAATCATTGGGGGACAATGCTGGCACTCTGCAATCATTGGGGGACAATGCTGTGGCGCTCTGCAATCATTGGGGTACAATGCTGGCACTCTGCAATCATTGGGGGACAATGCTGGCGCTCTGCAATCATTGGGGGACAATGCTGGCGCTCTGCAATCATTGGGGGACAAAGCTGTGGCGCTCTGCAATCATTGGGGGACAATGCTGGCGCTCTGCAATCATTGGGGGACAATGCTGGCGCTCTGCAATCATTGGGGGACAATGCTGGCGCTCTGCAATCATTGGGGTACAATGCTGGCACTCTGCAATCATTGGGGGACAAAGCTGTGGCGCTCTGCAATCATTGGGGGACAATGCTGGCGCTCTGCAATCATTGGGGGACAATGCTGGCGCTCTGCAATCATTGGGGGACAATGCTGGCGCTCTGCAATCATTGAGGGACAATGCTGGCGCTCTGCAATCATTGGGGGACAAAGCTGTGGCGCTCTGCAATCATTGGGGGACAAAGCTGTGGCGCTCTGCAATCATTGGGGGACAATGCTGTGGCACTCTGCAATCATTGGGGGACAAAGCTGTGGCGCTCTGCAATCATTGGGGGACAATGCTGTGGCGCTCTGCAATCATTGGGGGACAATGCTGTGGCGCTCTGCAATCATTGGGGGACAATGCTGTGGCGCTCTGCAATCATTGGGGGACAAAGCTGTGGCGCTCTGCAATCATTGAGGGACAAAGCTGTGGCGCTCTGCAGTGATTGGGGACAATGCTGTGGCGCTCTGCATTGAAAGGGGCTTGCACGCTGAACTCTGCATTGATGGGGGCATGGAACAGTTGCATTGAAGGGGGCACGCACGCTGAACTCTGCACAGTGTTTATTGCATTGAAGGGGGCACAGCACAGTTGCATTGAAGGGGGCATGCACGCTGAACTCTGCATTGTGGGGGCACAGCACAGTGTTCATTGCATTGAAGGGGGCACAGCACAGTTGCATTGAAGGGGGCATGCACGCTGAACTCTGCATTGTTGGGGCACAGCACAGAGTTCATTGCATTGAAGGGGGCACAGTGTTTATTGCATTGAAGGGGGCACAGCACAGTGTTTATTGCATTGAAGGGGGCACAGCACAGTGTTCATTGCATTGTGGGGGCACAGCACATTGTTCATTGCATTGAAGGGGGCACAGCACAGTGTTCATTGCATTGAAGGGGGCACAGCACAGTGTTTATTGCATTGAAGGGGGCACAGCACAGTGTTTATTGCATTGAAGGGGGCACAGCACATTGTTCATTGCATTGAAGGGGGCACAGCACAGTTGCATTGAAGGGGGCATGCACGCTGAACTCTGCATTGTGGGGGCACAGCACAGTGTTTATTGCATTGAAGGGGGCATAGCACAGTGTTTATTGCATTGAAGGGGGCACAGCACAATGTTCATTGCATTGAAGGGGGCACGCACGCTGAACTCTGCATTGAAGGGGGCATGTACACTGGTCTCTGCATTGAAAGGGGGCATGTACGCTGGTCACTGCATTGAAAGGGGGCATATACCATCTCCTGTACCATGACCTGTGACATGCCTATACCATATCTGTGCCATGCCTATACCATCACCTGTGCCATGCCTGTACCATCACCTGTGCCATGCCTATACCATCACCTGTGCCATGCCTGTACCATCACCTATGCCATGCCTATACCATCACCTGTGCCATGCCTGTACCATGACTTCAAAGTCACGCAATTTTTTACTGCGTTTTTTGACGCGAAGCAATACCTATTACATTTTTCTTTTTGCGCCCCCCCCCAAAAATTTTGAGCACCAGCCGCCACTGTATATTACAGTGATTCAGTCACCTCTGTCCACCCATAACCCTCCACAACATCAGCTGCCTTAATGTGACCACCTTGTGGCATGACATGTCTTCTCAAAGATGCCCATCCAAGGCAGAAGATGCTATTCAAGATGGTGGTGAGTCACTATCAGGTTATAGTAAAATCGGAGGCTGTCGTGGCCAGGTCAGTGTTTGACTTTCCAATGCTGTCTTGGTGGGGGTGGTACTATTTTCCTTTATCAGGCTCTCTGATTTAAGGTGGCCCTGTTGGGGTTGTCTATAACTCCTTAGGTCCTTGACCTTGGGATATTATGCTAGATAGTTCTCTATTGAGATTGGTGTAAGGTACCTGTTGGAAGGTTTAATCCAGAGTAAAGCTTGGACTGGGGGTTGAGGCGTTAGCATAGTCAGGCAGGCCTGGTTAACAACGAGTCTTGGCAGCAGTGGCGGCCCATCCATTAGGGGCGCAGGGACGCTGCCCCCCCCATCAATGCATCTGGCCCCCTAATCTACATGCAGGGCGCCGGACGCATGGATTCCAATGGGGGATTTTTTTTTTTTTTAAAGTGCGTGATTAGAGCCAGAGGCTCTAATAGGCTTCAAAAAGGGTGGGCTCAGGGCGCAGAGCACTGTGCCCTGAGCCCACCCAGTTGTTTTACAAAAGTGAATAAATATTTGCTATTGTCACATTGATTTTCCTCCCAGCCAATCAGGAAGCTGGTTGTGAGACACCTTTCCCGATTGGCCGAAAGGAGAAGCAATGTTATTGGCTAAGGAGGAGGGAGGAGACACACGGCCGGAGGAGAAGCACTGGAAGCACAGACTTTCCCACCAACCGGCACTATCTCCAGGGATGGCTCACCCACAGCGGCTCAGCCATCCAGCACCCCCCAGCTCAGACAGGAGGGAGAGGAGGAGGAGGGGAAGAGAGTAATCATGGGCAGGACATCTGCCTTCTAAGGTATGGAGGCCATCCGTCCCCTGCAGGGGGGGAGTTGTTTTTTTTGTTGGTTCCCCCCCCCCCCCCCAAATTATGGCAGCAAGGTACAGAGTCATAGTTACATAGTTGTATCGGTTGAAAAAAGACACAAGTCCATCTGTCTCGACCAATAAAAAAAAAAAAAAAAACATAATAAAAGACCCAACCATACAATCCCATATACATAATCCTATACCTGCAGTTTATCCAGAGGAAGGTGAAAAAAACCCTGCAAAGCATGATCCAATTTGCTATGGCAGGGGAAAGAAATTCCTTCCTGATCCCCCGAGAGGCAATCTGATCCCTGGATCAACTTTACCTATAAATATTAGTACCTACTTATATTAGGTACACCCAGGAAAGAATCCAGGCCTTTTTTAACCACTTAAGCCCTGGAGGATTTGGCTGCTCAAAGACCAGGCCCGATTTTGCGATTCGGCACTGCGTGACTTTAACGGACAATTGCGCGGTCGTTCAACGCTGTACCTAAACAAAATTGACGTCCTTTTTTTCCCACAAACAGAGCTTTCTTTTGGTGGTATTTTTATTTTTTGCGCTATAAACAAAAAAAGAGCGACAATTTTGAAAAAATAACTATTTTTTAAATTTTTTATATAAAATTCCCCCAAAAAATTTAAAAATCAAAATTTTTTAACGTTTTAGGCCAATTTGTTTTCTGCTACACATTTTTGGTGAAAAAAAATCGCAATAAGCGTATTTTGATTGGTTTGCGCAAAAGTTATTGCGTTTACTAACTACGGGAAAGATTTATGTCATTTTTATTGTTTTTTTTTTTAACTAGTAATGGCGGCGATCTGCGATTTTTTTTGCGGGACTGCGACATTGCGGCGGACAGATCGGACCCTTGACTGACATTTTTGACACTTTTGAGAGTACCAGTGACATTACTACAGTAATCAGTGCTATAAATATGCACTGTTACTGTAAAAATTACACTGGCAGGGAAGGGGTTAACTTTATTGGTGATCAAGGGGTTAAATGTATCCCTAGGGGCGTGTTTCTAACTGTGGGTGGCGTGGCTAGTGATGTAACCACAGAGACATACGATCCTACATAGCAGGATCGTATAGTCTCTGCAGTTACACCAGGGAGAATGACAGACGGCTGTGTTTACATCAGCCGTCTGCCTTTCTTCTCTCCTGAGCAGGATCGCGAGTGGCCGGCTGACATCGGAGCCGCCGGTCACACGCGCGGGGATGCCGTGAACGAACAAATGACACAAAGCATAGAAGTAAATCAACAACAGAATGGCTTAAACAGAAGAAAATACGCCTTCTGAAGTGGCCCAGTCAGAGTCCTGACCTCAACCCGATTGAGATGCTGTGGCATGACCTCAAGAAAACGATTCACACCAGACACCCCAAGAATATTGCTGAACTGAAACAGTTCTGTAAAGAGGAATGGTCGATAATTACTCCTGACCGTTGTGCACGTCTGATCTGCAACTACAGGAGAAATTTTGGTTGGAAGTTATTGCTGCCAAAGGAGGTTCAACCAGTTATTAAATCCAAGGGTTCACATACTTTTTCCACCTACACTGTGAATGTTTACATGGTGTGTTCAATAAAAACATGGCAACATTTCATTCTTTGTGTGGTATTAGTTTAAGCAGACTGTGATTGTCTATTGTGACTTAGATGATGATCAGATCACATTTGTGCAGAAATATATATATCATTCCAAATGGCTCACATACTTTTTCTTGCAGCTGTATATCAGAATGTAAAAAATATTGTTTTTTTTTTTTTTCATAATTGTCGCTCTTTTTTTCAAAAATTAAAAATCGCACAGGTGATCAAATACCACCAAAAGAAATGTAGAAGAAGAATCAAAGACATGTAGCTAAATACATTTTGACCTAAATATATGACAAAAATTGAATATATTGGATATTTTTTAACTGTCAAAGTAGAAAATGTAAATTTTTTCGCAAAAGTTTCGCTCTTTTTTTATTAATATCGCAAAAAATGAAAAGCGCAGAGGTGATCAAATACCACCAAAAGTAAGCTCTGTTTGTGGGAAAAAAGGACATAAATTTTGTTTGGGTACGGCTTTGCATGACCGCGCAATTGTCAGTTAAAGTCGCGCAGTGCCAAGTTGCAAAAAGTGGCCTAGACGTAAAGCAGGAAAATCCTCTGGTGGTAAAGTGGTTAAACCTCATTTGCCACATAATTGCCTAATGAAACAGTGCATTGAGGTCAGCTTGTAAGTTGGAGACATCCTGTAAAGAAGTTCCACTGCAAAGCTTGGTGTCGTCTGCAAAGACTGAAATGGTACTTTTAATCCCAGACCCTATATCATTTATACTGTAAAAATATTAAAAAGTAAGGGTCCCAACACTGAACCTTGGGTTACACCACCGATAACCTTAGACTATTCAGAGTAAGAATCATTAACCACTACTCTCTGAATTCTATCTTTTAGACAATTTTCTATCCATTTGCAAACTGATCTTCCCAAGCCTGTAGACTTTACCTTACACATTAGCCGTGTGTGGGGAACTGTGTCAAATTCTTTTGCAAAATCCAAGTATACTACGTCCACTGCCACCCCTCTGTCCAAGGTTTTACTTACCTCCTCATAAAAAGAAATCAGGTTTGTTTGACAACTTCTGTCTCTCATGAATCCATGCTGTCTGTTGCTTAAAATATTTTTTTCCAGCAAGAACTCATCTATAAGGTCTTTTATTAAACTCTCCAGTATCTTCCCGACTACAGAAGTTAAACTAACAGGTCTATAGTTACTTGGCAAAGACTTTGATCCCTTTTTAAATATAGGCACCACATTGGCCCTACGCCAATCCAGTGGTACTATTCCAGTCCTTAATGAGTCCCTAAAAATTAGAAACAAAGGCTTTCATATTACAGCGCTCAATTCTTTTAGGATGTGTGGGTGGATGCCATCCGATCCAGGTGCTTTATTCACCCTTATTGTGTCTAAATATTTCTGGACCATATCACTTTTGAGCCTTTGTGGATCATTTGGGGCTGTGTCAATACCATCTTCATTATGGTCATGGGCTCCCCCATGCTCCTTTGTATATACAGAGCTGAAGAAAGTATTTAATAAATTTGCCTTCTCTTTGTCCCCAGTCACCCACTCCTGATTATTTTGTGAAGGGTCTACATGCTCAGACCTAACCTTTTTACTATTAACCCAGTTCCATTGCAAAATGACGCCAGCAGGAACACTCTCTCGATCCGGGTGGGTGTCATATGACGTCCGCCTGTTTCCACTGCTCTCCCGCCCCCCTGGGGGTGCCATTTAAAAAAAATTTTGGTGGATGCAGTCTGATTTGACCTCAGTTTTTTCATATACAGGGATGGAGACCAATAGCATGACCTGCTTGTGTCTCATTTAAAGTCCCAAATATTTTATGAAATTAGGGATGAAGGCGCTGTGCTTTACAGGCCAATGCCTCATATAAAGTCCCAATCTTTTTTTAATACTGTATCCACCAAGGGGATGGAGGTGTATGCTTCTCAGCTAGCCCTTTTCAGTTTTGTCTCCCTCCCACCGGTCTCCCATCTACCCATTAGCAGCCATGTGCTTCCATTGTGGAGACACTCAAAATAGTCAGTGTTAGGACTGCAAGTAACACAGGGTGCCGTGTAGAGGCCTTGCAGCTTACACATGCGTTTGCAAATGCATGTCAACTAAACCCCTGTTCTTTATTTATATTGTGAGACAGGTCAACTTGGTTGGTGGCAGACTGGAGGGTGAGTGCATCAGACTGAGGGCTGGCTGGCTTCCATGCACCTCTTTTAATCCTTCCAAATTTCAGTTTTTCTGATACAGGGATTACCTGCTGGTGTCTCACTTAAAGTCCCAAATAGCCTATATTGGTCACTCTGACATAGTCCATCCCTGATCAGGGCAAAGAGCCAATGAAATTGGCTCTTTACAACGTGACCGGCTGTGTCTAATCACAGCCAGTCACAGAATGTCAACAGAGACCACGGTAACTAGCTGTTACCGTGTTCTCTTCCTCACACACTTATCCTGTGTGAGGAGGAGATTGCGGTAACAGCTAGTTACTGATTACAGTGCACAGTAAATCACACTGATTGCCCCCCCCCCCCAATAAAGAGGACCTGTCACTATCCTATCAAAGTACCTGTCACCAGCCCATCAGAGTACCCATGTACCTGTCACCAATGACAGTTACTCGGGTACAGTTACAGTTACAGTTACAGTAACTGATGACAGTTACTTGGGTACTCTGATGGGCTGGTGACAGGTGCTCAGGTACTCTGGTGACAGGGTACCTGTCATCGGAGTACCCGAGTACCTGTCATCGGAGTACCTGTTATTGGAGTACACGAGTACCTGTCATCGGAGTACATGAGTACCTGTCACCAGCCCATCAGAGTTCCCGAGTACCTCTCTGTATCCCATCAGAGTACCCGAGTACCTGTCTCCAGCCCAGAGTACCCGAGTACCTGTCTCCACCCCATCAGAGAACCCAATTACCGCTCTGCAGCCCATCAGAGTACCCAAGTACCTCTCTGCGGCCGATCAGAGTACCCGAGAACATGTCATCAGCATACCCATGTACCTGTCACCAGCCCATCAGAGTACCTGAGTACCTGTCTCCAGCCCTTCAGAGTACCTATCTGCAGCCCATCAGGGTACCTGAGTGCCTATCTGCAGCCCAATAGAGTACCTGAGTACCTGTCTCCTGCCCATCAAAGTATCCGGGTACCTGTCTCCAGCCCATCAGAGTACCCAAATACCTCTCTGCAGCCCATCATAGTACCCGAGCACCTCTCTGTCGCCCATCAGAGTACCCAAATACCTGTCTCCAGCCCATCAGATTACCCGAGTACCTGTCTCTAGCCCATCAGAATACCCAAGTACCTCTCTGAAGCCCATCTGAGTACCTGTCTGCAGCCCATCTGAGTACCTGAGTACATATCTGCAGCCCATGCCTCCTAGATTATGTGTTGGGGTGTTTTCTTTCCAAAATGGGATCATTTTGTGGGGGTTTCCATTGTCCAGGTGCTCCAGGACCTTCAAAAGTGTAATTGGTTGTAATGAAATTAAATGTGTAATTTATGCTCCTAGAACACCTGACGGTGCTCCTTGCATGTTGGGTCTCTGTATGTGGCTATGCTGTGACAAAGTCTCACATATGTGGTATCGCCATACTCAAAAGGAGTAGCAGAATGTATTTTGGGGTGTCATTTTTGCTATCTACATGCTATGTGTTAGAAATATCTTATTAATTGTCAAATTTGTGTAAAAAAATGTGTTTTTTTTTTCTTTCCACATTTTCCAAAAACTTGTGGAAAAAAATGACATGTTCAAAAGACTCATTATGCCTCATAGATTATACGTTGGGGTGTTTGCTTTCCAAAATGGGGTCATTTTGTGGGTAATTCCCTTGTCCTGGTGCTCCAGGGCCTTCAAAAGTGTGATGGGTCGTTAGGAAATTACAGTTGGGCAAAAAAGTATTTAGTCAGCCACCAATTGTGCAAGTTCTACCACTTAAAAAGATAAGAGAGAGGCCTGTAATTTTCATCAATGAATTAATTGGTAAATTCCTTGGTAAAATAAGTATAGATTTCTGGCTCTCGCAGACCTGTAACTTCTTCTTTAAGAGGCTCCTCTGTCCTCCACTCGTTACCTGTATTTCTGGTGTCGAAAGACACCAGAAACAAAATTGTAGACTTGCACCAGGCTGGGAAGACGAAATCTGCAATTGGCAAGCAGCTTGGTGTGAAGAAATCAACTGTGGGAGCAATTATTAGAAAATGGAAGACAAACAAGACCACTGATAATCTCCCTCAATCTGGGGCTACACGCAAGGGCAACAGGCCTACCGCCATATTTTAAGTATGAGGAAATCTGATCCAGACCTCCCTCTTGGGAGACATGTAGCCACAGTACATGCTGGCAAAATGCCCAGGATCAAATTTTTGATCCTGGATCGCATCCACCCGGGCTCAAGAGGAGGAGACTGGAATAAAGTTCTCCTCCAACTTGAGCTTAGGTGGATTTTCCTCCTTAAGGTCACCGAACCCCCAGGTTTAAATGGGACCATATCATTCAAGCCTTTTCTTGAAGGATTTACCTCTGGGGGGATGGAAACATAGACGCAAAAAGTCGCAGTTTGATCCATCATCCCCCTTGGCTATGCATTCCATAGCCAAGGGGGATGATGAAAAATGTCCCTTTTTTTGATTTCATGCTGTCCATCTATCTATGGCTTACCCATATGTTTATATTGCCTCCATCTATTTTTGATCAATGCATTTAAATTATGTATACTATTGCCTGTTTGGACTATTATATTCCACTTTGTTTTCCCTTCCCCATTTCATTGACCCGTGTTATTGTCTCTATGTTACAGTGATTGGAATTAATCTCTATCTGATTGGTTGATCTTCCAGCGGCATATGGCTGTTTTTCAAATTTTCTATTTTAGATTCCCTTTTGTTTTTTTCCAATAATATAAATACCATAATCTATTATTATATTTTTATTTTTTATGCCCCATTTTTGCCACCGAGGTAACATCCATGATTGGCCGTCAGTGCGGGTTGTTGTCTCCTCTACCTGTCCATCCCGGCACGGTGAGACACATATTGCGTACAGCAATGTGTTCCTTTGGTTTTCTCCACCCACGCTGTTTCCTTATTGGTCCAGCGTCCACCAATTGGAAGCCGGAGTGGCGTCCAGGAAGGGCTTCCTGGAGCGCAGATGCCGGTCCCGCCCACACCACGTCACGCTATGCCGCGCTATGCACGTGATTGGTGGGCGGTCCCGGCACCGGCGCTCCAGGAAGCCCTTCCTGGACGCCAGCTGTTTCCGATCACACTGATGGCAAACCATACTTAGTGTGCCCCTCCTCACACACAGCCAGCGCATTTGTTTGCTAGTTGCTGTGTGGAGAGGACACTTGTTTCCATCGGTCATTCTAAGGTATGTGCATTATACTCCTATTATGGTTGCTGAACCCACCTGTTCCCCATTACTGACCTCTATAAGAGGCTTCATCTATCCACATTTAAAATGATCTATAGTTCTTTGTACCTTTCAACTGGGACAGAACCTGCTTTTAACTATGGATATTTGCCTATCCCCACAGATCGGCAGTATCTCTGGTCACCATAAGCACATCATATGTGATTGCCCCTGGCTCCTCCCCTTGAGGACTTCAGATGTCCAGATACCTGTGAGGCACCTCTCTAACTGCATCCCACGGGGTTACAACTATTTGCTTAAATCACAATCTATACCGCCATATGTGCCGTTGAGTGGACCCACACCAGTCAGATGTTTTTAATTTCGTGCTTGCATTGAAAATCCAATTCTGACTTAACTCTGTAAGTACTCATGCTATATGTTTTACACTATATAAACTGCAGAATTACTGTGTAACATGCAGATTGTACAATTCATGGTTTTCATATATCCATCTTTATATTACTAGAGTACCGTTTTTGAACCACCCCTGAAGAAGGAGCAACTAATTCGCTTCGAAACATGTCGGGTTTTCAGTTCTAGCGCTATGAGTTATGGTCTTCCTGTATAATTCATGCTTGCACTTGTTTTTATATCCATTTTGTCTGTATTTAATAAAATTTATTTAAGTTAATATTTCTACAATATTCAAATTTTCTATTGTTCATGTGCCTTAAAAGTCCCAATTAGGGGAACCCCTTCCTTTCGTACTCTCCATCAACTAGGTCCTCTTTCACACTCACTTTGAGATCACTTCTCACATAGAGACAGACGCCACCACCCCTCCATTTTACCCTGTCTTTCCAAAAGAGAGCATAGCCAGGAATATTAATAGCCCAGTCATGTGAAGAATGAAGCCAAGATTCAGCAATACCAATTAAATCATAGTTCTCCTCGTGCACCAGAGCTTCCAACTCACCTATTTTCCTTGGCAGACTTCTGGCATTGGTGAACAAACACTTTAATTCATTGTCACATTTTGCACACTTATTTTGCATATTTTAAATTTTGGTAGAAATAGTACCATTTCCAAAGGGTGTTTGTAACATGGGAACCTTCTTATCCTCTGCCATAACTCTCCCCCCATCTTTCCCCATTCCACCCACCAATAGGGGCTGACCCCTGTCTAACCTGTCTGCCCCATTATAATCGAATTCACACTCCCCCCTCAATCCTAGTTTAAAAACTCCTCCAGCCTTCCCATAAACCTCTCCCCTAGCACAAAAGACCCCCTTCCATTTAGGTGCAAACCATCTTTAGCATATAGGTTGCACCCAGGGCAGCCATCAGAAATGTTGGGGCCCCTTACACAGCTTTAGGACTGGGCCCCCCATTGCTTGACCACCAACCTTCCCCATGGCCAGCCCACTGGCCGCCCCACCAAATCTGCCCACTGGCCATCTTACCAAGTAAAGTAGATTTAAAGTAGATTTTAAGAAAAATCAGAAGATGAAAGGAAGGGGGGGGGGGTGCAGAACCACTTTAAAGGTGCAACAATGGTAACATTTCCAAAATGTAAACCACAGTTCCCAGTCCACCAAAGTGCCCCGTACATCACTGTGCCCCCCCATACATCACAGTGCCGCTTAAATAACAGTGCCCCGTACATCACAGTGCTGCTTACATCACAGTGCCCATACATCAATGCCACTTACATCACATTGCTGCTTACATCACGGGGCCCATATATAACAGTGCAGCTTACATCACAGTGATCTGTATAACAGCGCTGCTTACAACACAGTGCCAATACATCAATGCCACTTACATCACAGTGCTGCTTACATCACAGTGCCAATACATCAATGCCACTTACATCACAGTGCCCGTACATCAGTGCCCCATACATCACAGTGCCCGGTCATCAAAGTGCTCCTTTATGACACAGTGCCCCTTTTATTGCAAGCCTTCCCTGCAGAGTACCACCTTGGTAACTCATAGGCACTGATCAGCCGCCTGGGGTGTCCTCTCCCTTCTGTCTCAAGCCAGAAGCCGCTGCCATGCTCACAGTGGACGGAGACAGGAGGTGCTGTAGATCTGGAAGGAAGGCGAGAGCTTGCCAACTTAACAAGCGGGTACTTATCCACTTGTTAATTTTAAATGGCTCCCACACTCTCTGCAGACAGTCCTGCAGCATCTCCCACTCCCTGTAGCAAAAAGGACACAGCTGCTAAGTGGTGGACCGTGGCCCTGACAGGACTTTAATTTGGCATGGACCGTGGCCCCATTTAGTTATTCCTGCGAGGTACCAAGAGCCTCTTATGGGGCCCCCCACTGACAGTGGGGCCTTGGGCACCGCCCATGGGCCCAAATGTCAGTCCGCCCCAATCCCTGTCCACAATGTATCCCCATCCCCACCCAGAATTATCCATCCCTCTCCAGGATTCTGGTCAGGGATGGGGATACATTGTGGAAAGGGATTGATAATTCCGGGTGGGGATGGGTATACATTGTGGAGAGGGATGGAGGAATTGGGCCTGGGCGGGGATGGGGATGATGGAGTTGCATTGTGAAAATGGATGAGGATGATTCTGGGTGGGGATGAGAGTTACTAAGTGAAGAGGCTCTCCAAAGTGTAATTCCTTTCCCCACTCAGAATCATCCCCAGCCATTTTTACAATGCATTGCAACTCCATCATGTCTGGAGTCTGTGTCCCATTAGGAGTCCAAACAAAAGCACAGGTGGACCAGCAGCAGGCTGCAGCACCAGTACACCGCACATACAAAACTCAGTGACTTACCCTCCATGCTGATCTTCATTCTGCTCCATGCACCTGCGAGGGCTGGGGCCACTTCCTCCATTAGGCAGATAACCACACCCCCATGCTGAGTGCTGGCCAATCAGCTACTGCCCAAACTTTTTTTCAGAACCAGGCTCCGCCTCAGGCAAAGAGGTAATTTAAGCTTGCCAGGATCTACCCGCGGCCACTGGGAAGAGAAGAAAGCCTGTATGTAGGTATTTCTTCTCCTTCTCTCCTCAGTCAGACTACTGCAGCAAGGGGGGAGGATGACCTTGCTGCGATCTTGCTGAGGATTATTACTGACTAGAACACCCTAAACCCCACCAAACACACGGCACAAACCCAAAGAAATATCCACACCCCCCGTAGCATACGAGCGGGAGGGGGTTCGGCTGCCGGTGGTGAAGATTGGAAGCCATTGTTTTTAAAGTGTGTAAGGGAAACGGTCCCCGGGCCTCTCTAGAGGCTCGGGCGCCTTACACCAGTACTGCCTGTACCCCCCTGATGGCGGCCCTGGTTGCACCCCAATGAAAAGTGCTCTAAAAACCCAAATCCCTCCTTCTTACACCAGGTCTTTAACCATGCATTTAGCTCTCTATTCTCCCCGTCTTTCCTGTGTTGAGCATGGCACAGGCAATATTTCAGAGAATATCCCCTTGGAGGTCCTTCCCTTCAACTTTCAGCCTAGTTCATTAAATTGGTTCTTAAGGGGCCTCCACCTTCCATATATTCTGTCATTGGTTCCAATGTGGACCAAGACAGCTGGGTCATGCCCAGCCCCTCCCAGTAATTTATCAACCCGGCCCACCACATGCCAAACCCTGGCACCAGGGAGACAGCAAACCATTAGTTTGAGGTGATCCTGGCGATAATTCTATCAGGCCTTCTGATTATAGAATCCCCAATTACCACCAACTGTCTAGGCCTACCTATAGTCCCCTCACCAATTCTACTAGACAGACTGCTCTCCGGGGTGTTATGGATATTAGTGACATCTAGGGCTGCCACCTCTGAGCTTGCCACCCCCACATCGTCACCCAACATGGCAAATCTGTTAGAGTGCTCAAACCCAGGGCTGGCCTTCCTTTTCTGTGAGCCCCTACCACACTCTCTAACTGTATTAACCCATCTTCCTACCTGATAAACCTGACTTACCCCTCCACCCTCCCCATTAACCTCACTAGCCACCTGCTCAGTGAGCAGAGGACTCCTTTCAAGGTTGTCAGTTCTGCTCAGTGTTGCAATTTGCTCCTCCAGATCTCTAATGTGAGCTTCCAGAAGGGCAACCCACTCACATTTGTCGCAGCGGTATCCATCCTGGAGCGGTTGCTCCATTATTGTATACATGCGGCACACTGTGCACTGCACAAAACCTTCAATCTTGCTAGCACACATTTTCCCGGTTACAACAATAATATAACTAATAGAAAATTTCAGATGTTACTTACTGGTCAGAAGACTCCTGTTATAATCTCCTAATTTCAACTCTGGTTTTTAACTCACCACTTAGTCAAGGTCCACTTAGTCAGAGATCCAGCAAACAAAAAGGTGCCAAGCTCAAAAAAGAGCAAACTCAGAAAGGAGTCCTGCAGAAATTTAAATAGCACCTGAAGCACCTGTGACCAATTAACCACGCCCCTTAATCAGTAGTCTGAAGGAAGGAAAGAAAGAAAAAAAAAAGGCTATTTAAAAAGTGACGGACCCCCCCCCCCCATCCCCCCCAAAAAAAAAGCTGCAAGGAAAGAGCCCCTTCAAATGCAATCAACAGTCACCAGAAGTCAAAACTGTTTATCACTCTCCACTCAAATTTCCCACTCTTCAGCCTCCAAACAGCAAATCTGGCAAGCTCAGGAAGGAGTCCTGCAGAAATCTAAATAGCACCTGAAGCACCTGTGAGCAATTACCCACTCCCCTTAATTAGTAGTCTGAAGGAAGGAAAGAAAGGGGAAAAAAAGGCTATTAAGTCCCGGTTCACACTATTGCGATGCGGGAACACTGTGATTCTACTGCGTGTTCCTGCATTGCATTCGCAGCACAGGCAGTTCACACTGCCATATACGAATCGCTGGGGGTGTCAATTCAAAGTTAATGTCACCCCCTGATCAGATCGCATATCGCAGTGCCATCTGACAGTTCGCACATGAGTCGGATCACACTGGTGTGAACCACCATGCGATCCCATTCTGCTGCGGACCAAAAAAAGGGTCCTGTGGGTGTTCACTGCGATTGCGGTGCGAATTCAGCCAGACAAACTGTATGGCTGAATTCGCACTGCACAGACATCACATGTGATTTTAGTAGCAGTGCACTCCGAATCACATGCGATGTCTGTCATCGCAAAAGTGTGAACCGGCACTTAAAAAGTGACAGAAAAAAAGAGTTAAAAAAAAGTGAAAAAAACATCCCCAAAAAAACTGCAAGGAAGGAGCCCCTTAACCACTTCCAGACCATCCGCCGCCTATTTACTGCCGCAGGGTGGCTCTCCTGTGCAAACCGACGTAGATCTACGTCGGTCGTGCGCGGGAAGCTAGGGGGTGAGCTCAGGCTGCTGGCGGCATGCTCCCGCCCCCACTTGGCAGCGGGGAAACCGACGCGGGTGTCAGGCAGCTCCGATTGCCGCCTGACACCCGCGATCGCTCCCCGCTGAGACAGAAGGACGGTCGACTGTTGTACACACAGTCGACTGTTCTTCTCTCTGAAATGATCATAGAGCCCATGTGATCCTTCTATATAGGATCACATTTCTCTATGGTAATTTCAGAAGCCATGCCCCCCCCCCCCCCACAGTTAGAATTACTCCCCTAGGCTTACATTTAACCCCTTGATCACCCACAGTGTTAACCCCTTCCCTGCCAGTGTCATTATTACAGTAACAGTGCATATTTTTAGCACTGATTACTGTAGTAATGTCACTGGTACCCCCAAGAGTGTCAAAAATTTCAGTTAGGGGTCTGATCTGTCCACCGCAATGTCGCAGTCCTGCAAAAAATTGCAGATCGCTGCCATTACTAGTAAAAAATAAATAAATAAAAAATAAAAATGACAAATCTTTGCCGTAGTTAGTAGACGCAATAACTTTTGAGTAAACCAATCAAAATACACTTATTGCAATATTTTTTACCAAAAATATGTAGCAGAAAACAAATTGGCTTAAAATGTAAATTTTTTTTTTTTTTTTTTTTTTGAGAATGTCATATAGCAGAATGTGAAAAAAAAATATATATATATATATATATATATTTATATATATATTTTTTTTTCAAAGATGTCACTCTTTTTTTGTTTATAGCGCAAAAAATAAAAATCGCACAGGTGATCAAATACCACCAAAAGAAAGCACTATTTGTGGGGGAAAAAGGACGTAGATTTTATTTGGGTACATCGTTGCACGACCGCCTAATTGTCCATTAAAATAATGCAGTGCCGAATCGCAAAATAGGGCCTGGTCATTAAGGGGGCAAATCCTTCTGGTCTTAAAGTGGTTAAAATGCAAGCAACAGTCACCAGCAGTAAAAAGCAAATTTGTTTATCACCCTCCACTCAAATTTTCCACTCTTCAGCCTCCAAACAGCAAATCTGGCAAGCTCAGAAAGGAGTCCTGCAGAAATTTAAATGCACCTGAAGCACCTGTGAGCAATTAACCACACCCCTTAATTAGTAGTCTGAAGGAAGGAAAGAAAAAAAAACAAGAAGGCTATTTAAAAAGTGACAGAAAAAAAGAGTGAACACCCCCAAAAAAAATTGCAAGGAAAGAGCCCCCTTAACCACGTCCCGCCAGCCCTATAGGCAATTGACAGCGGGAAGGTGGTTACATTATCCTGATCATATGACGTCGGAAGGACAATGCGATCTGCGCGCCGCGGCGATCAATGCTGCGGTGTGTCACTCTGACACACCAATAGGGGATATATACTGGCGCAAGAGGAAATTGGAGGGATACCATCAATTTCTATCAGATGACAACATTGTGGAAATTAATATTAGCGTGGTATATCAGAGTCCAACTAAGTCCATAAAAAACCAAAGTCTTTGAAACACTTGAAGGCTGCTCTGTCCCAAGTAAGAAGAAGGACTTGCAGTGGACTGAAAAAGAAAGGCAGGCGCCACTCTAAGTGTAGTATGACTTCAAATTTTAATGGAAACAAAGCACACTATATACTCACAAACGAACGATATGACCAGCAGTAAATAAAAGCCTTGAAGTTGATCCGAAAGATCAGTTTATCCGGGTGCCTATGTGGAAGAGATCTGACCGATCCGCTGTGTGGTCCGCTCGAGCCGATGAAAGAACGGCTTTCTTCGAACCCTGGGGACACTGTGGACACTGTCGGGGCTTCCTGCGGCGTACTTCCGGCTTCCGGCTAACAACGTGGACCGTGATGGCATGGATAGGCGACGCGTTGTTCGAGCATGCGCTCCTTCCTCAGGCCACTCCTTCCTCAGGCCTGAGGAAGGAGCGCATGCTCCGACAACGCGTCGCCTATCCACACCATCACGGTCCATGTTGTTAACTGGAAGCCGGAAGTACGCCGCAGGAAGCCCTGACAGTGTCCACAGTGTCCCCAGGGTTCGGAGAAAGCCGTTCTCTCATCGGCTCGAGCGGACCACACAGCGGATCGGTCGGATCTCTTCCACATAGGCACCCGGATAAACTGATCTTTCGGATCAACTTCAAGGCTTTTATTTACTGCTGGTTATATCATTCGTTTGTGAGTATATAGTGTGCTTTGTTTCCATTAAAATTTGAAGTCATACTACACTTAGAGTGGCGCCTGCCTTTCTTTTTCAGTCCACTCTGACACACCGCATCTCCCATCTGGGTAAAGAGCCTGACAGGCACGAGTAGAGGAGAGCAGATCTGCGGCTCTCCTGACAGGGGGGGGGGGTCTGCGCTGGTAATCAGAGCATTGGTTACCAGTGCAGTCCCTTGGGGGGGGGGGTGCATATAGAACCACCAGGGATGCCCACCCATGACCCCAGGGATGCCCACCATGGCCACCAGTAGTGCCCTACCCATCAGTGCTGCACCCCATGCCATCTATCAGTGCTGCCCACCAGTGCCCATCATTGCCATCTATCAGTGCCCCCCACCAGTGCCCATTATTGTCCACCAGTGCCGCCTATCAGTGCCATCTATCAGTGCCCATTAGTGCCGCCTCTCAGTGCCCACCAATGCTGCATATCTGTGCTACCTATCAGTGCCTATCAGTGCTGGGTATCAGTGCCACCTATCAGTGCCCATCACTGCTGCATATTAGTGCCACCCCATCAGTGCCACCCCATCGTGCCTGTCAGTGTGGCCTCATCAGTGCAGGAAAAAAATAATCTATTTACAAAATTTATAACATAAACAAAAAACTTTTTTTTTTTTTTACTTTTGTTTTTTGTTTTTTTTAACTTGTGTAGCAAAAAAGAAAAATCCTTGCGGTGATCAAATACCACCAAAATAAATCTCTATTTGTGGGGAAAAAATTACATAAATTTGGTTTAGGTACAGTGTTGCATGACCGCGCAATTGTCATTCAAAATGCAACAGCGCTAAAAGCTGAAAATTGGCCTGGGCGGGAAGGGGGAAAAGTGCCTTGTATTGAAGTGGTTAAAATGCAAGCAACAGTCACCAGCAGTCAAAAGCAAAACTGTTTATCACTCTCCACTCAAATTTCCCACTTTTCAGCCTCCAAACAGCAAATCTGGCAAGCCTATATATGTATTTTCTTTGTAATTTACAATGATGCAATGCCGACTGTGGATCTCGTCTGCAAACATGTTGCTTACTTTGCATTCCCTATATATATATATATATATATATATATACACCTCTATCTATATATATATATATATATATATATATATATATATATACATTCATAATTTCCACCTTTATACCTTTATTTCTTTTCAGTTTAATTTTTTTCTTGTTATACTTTTTCCCTTTTCCCTCCCTTTTTCCCTAGTTTGATTGGCTTTTACTCAAAAAAATTTTCCCTTCAATGTGGCAACATATATGCGGACAGAGGCCCGCATCAGTATATCCGTCCTCAATATTGAAGAAGGAGCGTTGCTGCATATGTAAACGCAGCCAGCAAGCTCGGAAAAGCGTTGCGCTGTTGTGACATCATCTCCTCTTCCAGCACGGCTTCTTGTGCTTCAGGCCTCGTTTTTGGCTCCTCCACCAGCCAGAGTCAGTTGGGCTGTCTTTGCTTACTCTAAAGCCGGCCTTTACATCACGGAGCACGGACCCCCTCTTTCGCATCTCGCCGTTGCCAGAGGATAATTGATGGTTCACACAGGACATCTATCTACAGGCTTTTAACTCCTTACATTTTGTGAGTTGTCTTATTGCTTTTTCCAAAAAGATCACATATTATTACACTTAGAGGGGCCTCCTGTTCTGCAGTATTTTGGGACTTCATTTCTGGTCCCCCTTGGATGGCTGCCCCTGCTTGTATGGACTTTTGATTTATTGGACTTTATATTTACTGTTGCCTCACTATTTTGTTTTACTTCTATTCTTATATGTACATTTTGATTGCCTTAGGGTTAATATCATGGTCCTGAGCAATTGTGCTCTTTTCCTTGTGTTTGTTACATTCCACACTGTAGTCTATCGTTGAAAAACTATTGTTATGAAACAAAAAATGGAAAAAAAAAACATATAAAAAATGCTTAAATACAAATGCCTACACAAAAAAATGGAAAAGTTATAAAAACAAAACAGTTACACCCGAAAACAGACATAAAACACGAAAAACAGATGGATTGGATATAAATTTTAAATTTGAACAAAAAGACAAACAAGGCTAGCTAAAAACTACTGCAATAATCCTGTAGAACATCCCTAAATGCTGGATTTCAATTAAAAATGAAGAAACCCCTCTTAAAACTGAAATTCAGTACAAAAAACACCTAATAGTTCTATAAGAAGTTGCCCCTTTAAACAAAAATATAGAAATGCAAAAACAAAAAGGAAACAAAAATGGTGGTGGGGCAAAACTCAAAATGGCGGCTCAATGCCACCAAACAAAATGGGGATGCCAAGACTCAGGAGAACCCAAAATGGTTGGCCACACAAAGTAAATGGTGTTACAATCACATGGGGCTCAATGCCAAGTCAAGATGGCAGCCAAATATGTAGTTGAAACCAGTGGCGGGTGGTGCACAAATTTTTTTTGGGGGGGGCGCAAACAGAAAAATGTAATAGGCATTGCTTTGCGGCAAAAAACGCAGTAAAACAATTGCGTGACTTTGAGGTCACAAAAGTGTGAAAGGGGTCTTCAGTAACCAAGGTATAGTGTGCCTCATCAATGCAGAGTGACCAGTGTGCCCCCATCAATGCAGAGTGACCAGTGTGCCCCCTTCAAGGCAGAGTGACCAGTGTGCCCCCTTCAAGGCAAAGTGACCAGTGAGCCCCCTTCAATGCAGAGTGACCATTGTGCCACCATCAATGCAGAGTGACCAGTGTGCCCCCATCAATGCAGAGTGACCAAGGTCAGTGTGCCCCCATCAATGCAGAGTGACCAGCGTGCCCCCTTCAATGCAGAGTGACCAGCGTGCCCCCATCAATGCAGAGTGACCAGCGTGCCCCCTTCAATGCAGAGTGACCAGCGTGCCCCCTTCAATGCAGAGAGACCAGTGTGCCCCCTTTAATGCAGAGAGACCATCATGCCCCCTTCAATTCAGAGAGACCAGCGTGCCCCCTTCAATGGAGAGTGACCAGCGTGCCCCCTTCAATGCAGAGAGACCATCGTGCCCCCTTCAATGCAGAGAGACCATCGTGTCCCCTTCAATGCAGAGAGACCAGCGTGCCCCCTTCAATGGAGAGTAACCAGCGTGCCCCCTTCAATGGAGAGTAACCAGCGTGCCCCCTTCCATGCAGAGAGACCAGCGTGCCCCCTTCAATGCAGAGAGACCATCGTGCCCCCTTCAATGCAGAGTGACCAGTGTGCCCCCTTCAATGCAGAGGGACCAGCGTGCCCCCTTCAATGCAGAGAGACCATCGTGCCCCCTTTAATTCAGAGAGACCATCCTGCCCCCTTCAATGCAGAGAGACCATCGTGCCCCCTTCAATGCAGAGAGACCAGCGTGCCCCCTTCAATGGAGAGGGACAATTGTGCCCCCTTCAATGCAGAGAGATCATCGTGCCCCCTTCAATGCAGAGAGACCAGAGTGGCCCCTTCAATGGAGAGTGACCAGAATGCCCCCTTCAATGCAGACAGACCAGCGTGCCCCCTTCAATGGAGAGTGACTAGCGTGCCCCCTTCAATTCAGAGAGACCTTTGTGCCCCCTTCAATGCAGAGTGGCCAGAGTGGCCCCTTCAATGCAGACAGACCTTCGTGCCCCCTTCAATTCAGAGAGACCATCGTGCCCCCTTCAATGCAGAGTGACCATCGTGCCCCCTTCAATGCAGAGAGACCATCGTGCCCGCTTCAATGCAGAGAGACCATCGTGCCCCCTTCAATGCAGAGTGACCAGTGCACTTACCTGATTTGCAGCGGCGGCTTCTCCTCAGTCCCCCGCATCTCCCTGAGTCTCCTCGAGTCCTCCCGCCTCTTCCTCCTTCGCCAATGGCATGGGTTCGCTTTTCGGCCAATCAGGAAATGGGTCTCGGACCCGCTTCCTGATTGGCCAGGAGGAGGATCCGTGTGACAATAGCGAATTTTCATTCGCTATTGTCACACAAATGGGTGGGCAAGGGCGCAGTGCTCTGCGCCCCGGACCCACCCTTTTATGAAGCCTATTAGAGCCTCTGGCTCTAATCAGGTGCTTCAGAAAAAAAAAAAACATTGAACTCCATGCGTCCAGGGCCCCGCATGTAGATTAGGGGGTTGTCTTTGCTTACCCTACAGCCGGCCTTTACTTTACGGAGCATGGACCCCCCTCTTTTGCATCTCTTTGTTGCCAGAGGATAATTGATGGTTCACACAGGACATCTATCTACAGGCTTTTAACTCCTTACATTTTGTGAGTTGTCTTATTGCTTTTTCCAAAAAGATTACATATTATTACACTTAGAGGCGCCTCCTGTTCTCTTTTCCTTTGCAGTATTTTGGGACTTCATTTCTGGTCCCCCTTGGATGGCTGCCCCTGCTTGTATGGACTTTTGATTTATTGGACTTTATATTTACTGTTGCCTCACTATTTTGTTTTACTTCTATTCTTATATGTACATTTTGGATGCCCTAGGGTTAATATCATGGTCCTGAGCAATTGCGCTCTTTTCCTTGTGTTTGTTACATTCCACACTGTAGTCTATCTTTGAAAAACTATGGTTATGCAACAAAAAATGGGAAAAAAAACATATAAAAACAGCTTAAATACAAATGCCTACACAATAAATGGAAAAGTTATAAAAACAAAATAGACAATGTGGGCTATGTGGGACTTTGATTGAGACACCGGCAGGTATGCCCAGCGTCTCCATCCCTGTATCGGAAAAAACGAATTGAAAAGGATTAAAAGAGGTGCATGGAAGCCAGCCCCCAGTCTGATGTACTCACCCTCCAGTCTGCCACCAACCAAGTAGACCTGTCTCAATATACATAAAGAACAGGGGTTTAGTTGACACGCATTTGCAAATGCATATGTAAGCTGCAGAGCCACGACACGGCACCCTGTTATATCTGCAGTCCCTAACACTTTTAAATGTAAGTGTCTCCACTCTGGGAGAACATGGTTGCTAATGGGTGGATAGGAAGCAGGTGGGAGGGAGCAGCCCAAACTTCCCCCACCCACTTCCGTCCACGACTGGTATGGTATCTCAATGCTCTAATAGCAATGTTCTTAAGATGGTACAAACTGAAAACGACCAGCTGAGAAGCATACACCTCCAATCCCTTGGCGGATGCAGTGTAAAACACAGATTGGGACTTTATATGAGGCAGTTTGCCTGTATAGCTCAGTGCCTCCATCCCTAATTTCATAAAGTATTTGGGACTTTACATGAGACAAGCAGGTCATGCTATGGTCTCCATCCCTGTATATGAAAAAACTGGGGTCAAATTAGACTGCATCCACCAAAAAACGCACGAAAATCGCACGGTGAAGCACCAGCCTGTAGGCGAGGTGCCTCCATCCCTAGTTGCATAGACAATGTGGGCTATGTGGGACTTTGATTGAGACACCGGCAGGTATGCCCAGCGTCTCCATCCCTGTATCGGAAAAAACAAATTGAAAAGGATTAAAAGAGGTGCATGGAAGCCAGCCAGCCCCCAGTCTGATGTACTCACCCTCCAGTCTGCCACCAACCAAGTGCAGCGTCCCACTCATGACATGTGGGAACTGCAAATGTATTATTTCTTTGTCATCGCTGTATTGCATGTCATTTTGCATTTGACATTTGTTAATCCCTGTTCATAGGCTGGTCAAGTGTGCTTCATACTTCCCACCACAAGATGGGGATAGCACCACTTTGGGATATCTATCCCAGCTCAGGTTTATCTGTGGTCAGTGTTCAGTTCAGGAAGTGAGTGTACAGGAGAGAAAGCAGAATGTAGAGGTTAGTGAAGGTCAGTCCAGAGAAGGGACAAATTGGAACTGCTCAAATCAAAGGGTAAAAGCCACCAAACGGCAGCAAAAGACCTTTGAGAATAAAGGTGAAGGATTTCTTAGCCACCGGCAACTTCACCAATTTTCTCTGGATTCTAAAGGGACCAGAAACAAGTAAGCATTATACTGAACCACAGCCTGAGTCAAGACCTACCAAAACCTATTAACAGTGGATCAGCAGAATTCCTCTATTTACCCAGAGACTGTATTCTATCTGGATGTTTGTACTGCAATCAAAACCAGTCCCAGTAAAAGTTGTGAGTTGTATCCTACCACTGTCTACCTCATTCTTCACTATTGCTATTACAACTGGTTGTACCACCATTAACGGTACTGGCGTCACGACAAATACCATCAAGGGACCCAGCCACCACAAGCACTCTAAACACCCCTGTCATCACGGGCACCTCAACCACCATCTTGGCTGGTGTTTCCCTATCACAGAGCGTGCCCCGGAGGATTTCGTGCTGTCTTCCTCTTCACAGTGCGGCCAGCCCAGGGAGGCTTTCTGCTAACCGTGAGTAAACCGATGAACTATATTATCGCTGTCTCTCATCGGCCCACCGTGCATAAAAATTTGGCGTCACGAACAGGATGTTAACCCCTGTGCCTTATCTAAAAGACTGTCGCATAAGAATAAGCCCCTTTGCTTTATTGAGAGACTGTTTACTTATTGCATGCTGTGTTGGGCCACAGAACTGTTTAAACTGTTTCAAAGTGGCATGGAATTGTTATCCCAGTTATCAGCATAAAAATCGCAGCATCCAAAGTGAGAAAATCAGACATTTGTGTGTCAACAAAACTGCTTGCTGTATTTGAATTGACGGTTTCTATTCACTTAAAATGGCTGCCGGAGACCTTCTTGTTCAAAAATTTCTGCGCCATCACTGTGGATAAGTTAGTGACACCCCCTGAAGAGCGGGAAATTTTGGTGCCACCCATTTATGCAAAATTGTCCGGCCAGCCCGCCTTACCTTTGCTGTGTCAATCCTGGGAGGAGAGTGTGACAAACGCACGCCCCAGAAGTCACGAGACTTCGCATGCGAGCAAAAGAAGAGAAAATAATCGCATTGCTTGCTGTCCGAGCAGTAATCGCAACCTGTCATTTGCCTCTACTAACTATAAGGAGCACTAATAGCAGGAACTTTGCCAGAAACCCACAAACAACTTTGCTGCAGCATTGTATTCAGCCGGAATTAAATTCTTAAAGGGCCATACACCCGCAAGACAGCGGTTGCCCATAGCAACGCCGCACAAAAAGTGTCTAAAAACGCATTTGACTTACCTAACTATAATTCACCTGCTGTCACCATGTCTGTGCAGGAAGATGACGTGCAGCCTGACCTCAGCAGACCCCCTGCATCAGCCGCAGTCAGTCCCAGTGCAATACCAACCACTGCAGCACCAAGCTTAATGCCTTTAACCATGCCTTATTATTTTGGGGCCCCCTGGTTCCCACGATATTCTGGAGAAATTCATACTTTAAGGGACTTTAAAGAAAAAATTCTTGCTGTGTTCAGATTGTACCCTGTATCCTCAGAGCAACAGATGGAGATTCTTCTTGCGCAATTGGAAGGAGCTGCGCTCAGAGAAGTGAAATCTTGGCCGAGCTCAGAGAGAAAGACCATGGAGCAGATTTTTGAACGTCTCTACACCACCTTTGAACCCAGGACCGTGTCAGAGGTCAAGATGAGGTTCTTCAGCAAGAAACAGCAATCTGGTGAGTCACTCAGAGACTTTGCATTATCTTTGCAGGAATCCCTTAGAGCTGTTATCCAAGTAGACCCCCGTGAGGCAGAGAATCAGGACAAAACCCTGAAAGAACAATTTATTGAAGGCGTCAATACAGACAATCTAAAGAGCCAACTAAGAATGTTAGCCGCCCAACATCCAAGAGCTACCTTCTTAGATTTTAAAGAATTAGCTATCGGCATACTGGGAAAAAGCCCACCAACAGAACCTGTTAGATCTGTTGAAGTGCCTGTATCACAGCTGGTTACCCCTGCAAAGTCTTTACCTATAGTCAGTCAGGCAACCCAAGCTCCAGTTCCTGACGCAGTTGCCGCCTTGACTGAGCAAGTCCATTTCCTGACTAAAAGTCTGGAGAAAGTCCACCAAAAGTTGGAACAATGGGAGAAACCACTAATGCTAGAGGATGAGAAACCTGTGTCCAGAAGACTCTTCCCCTCTAATTATAGAGAGACTTTTTCCAGAAATTCTGGCGGACGCCCCCCTGACCGCACTAGTACCCCTAAGCGGCCTATCTGCACGTACTGTCACAAACCAGGCCATACAGAAGCAACCTGCTGGCAGTTAAACAGGGAAACCCCCGAGGCCAAGGACCACCCCTCGGGAGTTAAACCAATAGGTCCAGAAGATCCCCACTGGATGCCAAGATACGTAGGATCCCGTCCTGAAGTGGCACTTCAAATAAATGGAGTTCCTTTTGTTGCCCTAGTTGACACCGGATCCCAAGTCACCACTATCCAACAAGCAGCCTTTGAAAAATACTGGGATCAAAGTCAGCTTACCCAGCCTCCAGAATCCTGGCTGAGTCTCATAGCCAGTAATGGCAAACCCATACCAGTCCATGGTTATTGGGAACCTACCATTCAAGTAGGAGGAACTACACTTCCTCGACAAGGCCTTATTGTGGTACGAGTCAGAGACAATAACCCTAACCCTCCAATAGTCCTAGGAATGAATGTCCTCAGGAACTGTTATGTTGAGATGCTAGAAGCCTTGCACCAGTTAGTGCCTACTGCCTCTCCTGATTCTAAGAAGGTGATCCAACAAACCATCCGTGTACTAAATGCGCAACAGAGATTCACCAACGAAAAAGGAGAAATTTGCTGTGCCCGCATCCGGGATAAGCAACCTGTGATCCTCAAACCCAACACCGAAACTCTCTTGTGGTGCCGGGCTGTAGTCGGAATTCAAGGTCAAGACTACCAAGCCCTGGTAGAGCCTGTTGTTTTGGAAGACTATCCTCTAGTTAGAGCTGCAAGAAGCCTAGTAACCGTCTCTGAAGGTAAAGTGCCTATTCGACTCCTAAACTTGAGTGATAGCAGTGTAACACTAACAAAACATCGTCCTATCGCACAGCTAATCCAAGTCACTTTTCAAGATGTCATCAGTGTGGCTACAGCTACCACAGAGGAAATTACCAAGAGACAGAACCCACAGGACCAAAATGTAAACACATCCTGGTGGAAAGAACTTCATGTGGGAGAAGCTTCCACACCAGCAAACCAAATTGAGGGAGTACTAAAAATTGTGAAGGAGCTTCACCCTGCCTTCAGTAAGCATTCTACAGACTATGGAGAAGTGGATATCATCAAGCACTCCATCCCTACAGGTTCACACCCACCGATCAAGGAAAGATATCGGCCTATACCACCAACTATGTACCAATCCGTAAAGCAAATGATCCAAGAGATGAAGGATTCCAATGTCATTAGAGACAGCCATAGTCCATGGGCTGCACCTCTAGTCCTTGTCCGTAAAAAGGATGGTAACATCAGATTCTGTGTGGATTACAGAAAAATTAACCAAATCACCCACAAGGATGCTTACCCTTTACCACGCATAGAGGAATCTTTGACAGCTTTAGGATCTTCAGCCTACTTCTCTACCCTTGATTTAACCAGTGGATACTGGCAAGTACCAATGGCACCTGAAGATCGTGAGAAGACTGCATTTACCACCCCTATGGGCCTATTTGAGTTCAACTGCATGCCTTTTGGACTTTGCAATGCGCCCAGAACTTTTCAAAGATTAATGGAGCGTTGTTTAGGACACAAAAATTTTGAAACCGTCCTGTTGTACTTAGACGATGTCATCATCTACTCCAAATCTTATGAAGATCACTTGAAACATTTGGCCGAAGTTTTTCAAGTCCTCATTAAACATGGACTCAAAGTCAAACCATCTAAGTGCTATCTACTGAAGTCAGAAGTCAAATACTTAGGGCATATTGTAAGCTCTGAAGGTGTTAAACCGGATCCAGAGAAGATAGCCGCAGTCCGAAATTGGCCTAATCCTACTACAGTGAAAGAAGTGAGGAGTTTTCTCAGTTTCGCAGGATACTACAGACGCTTTATTCCTCATTTTGCACAAATTGCAGGGCCAATATTAGAACTTCTGAGAGGACATCCTAATAGGTACCAAAAGTCTCCAATACCAGTTGAATGGAACACAGAAAGAGAAATTGCCTTCCAGCTCCTGAAGAAGAAGTTGACAGAACCACCAATCCTAGGCTATCCAGATTACCAGCAGCCATTTCATCTTTACACAGATGCTAGTAAGAAAGGTCTGGGAGCTGTCCTGTCGCAAGTACAAGAAGGTAAAGAAAGAGTTATTTCCTACGCTAGTAGATCTCTTAGAGGTACTGAAAGAAATGACCAAAACTATAGTTCCTTCAAATTGGAATTCCTCGCACTTGTGTGGGCTGTTACAGAAAAATTTAAAGATTACCTTGCCGCAACACCATTTGTGGCCTTCACAGATAACAACCCGCTAGCACATCTTAATACCGCTAAGTTGGGAGCATTGGAACAAAGATGGGCCTCACGCCTAGCTAACTACGATTTCACCATAAAATACAGAACAGGAAAAGCAAATGAAAATGCGGATGCATTATCTCGTCTGCCTACCCAAGAAGACCCTACTACACAGGAAGATGTTTGGGAAGAGGTAGAAATGCCAGCTTTTTACAAAAATTTTGCCCAACAAGACATTATCACCATCAAAGGAAGAAAAGTCCTTAACCTTCAACAACAAATGGATCCAAAATCCCAAGTGGACAAAGAAAAGTGGATCAAGCTGCAAAATGAAAGCAGAGTGTTGGGAGAACTGCAAGATTTCTTCACCAGCGGAAGAACCCCTGAGAGAATTCGCAGAAGAAATGCTGATCCAGAATTGTCAAAACTTTGGAGACACAGAAAACATCTCTTCCTACAGAAGGGCCTACTATTAAGAAGAACTTTAGACCCAATTACCTGGGATCGTCTATACCAAATCTTAATACCACGCAGAGATGCAAGGATCATTCTTGAGATGTATCATGATCAATCGGGACACTTTGGTGTGCAGAAGACAGAAGCTACCATCCGTAGAAGATTCTACTGGATTGGGATGAGAGGAGACATTGAAAAGTGGTGTCGAGAATGTTCCACCTGTGCTGTTGGAAGAAATGAAAAACATGACCAAAAAGCACCCTTACATCCCATTGTAAGCCGAACACCGCTAGAAATAGTTGCAATTGACCATGTGAAGCTGGAACCAAGTCGCTCAGGTTACACATACGCCATGACCATCATTGATCATTATACCAAATTTGTTGTAGCCGTACCTGTCAAGGACTTGACCGCTAAAACAACTGCAGATGCCTTCTGGAAACATTTCCTATTGCCATATGGATGCCCAGAAAGAATCCTTACAGATCAGGGATCTGCCTTTGAGTCGCAACTCTTCAAAGAACTGTGTACACTTCACAATTGTCAGAAAATCAGGACCACAGCCTACCACCCCCAAGGGAATGGACTTTGTGAGAAAATGAACCAAACTTTAATTGAGATGTTAAGAGCAGTACCGCCTGCTACAAGAAGTGATTGGCCTACTCTATTGCCTCAATTGATGTACACCTACAATAACACCATTCACTGTTCTACTGGGTATACACCTTACTATCTCATGTTTGGCCGACAAGGTAAACTACCTGCTGACCATACTTTAGGCGTACAAGTGCCTGATGCAATCAACCCTCTACCAAAGACTGATTGGGTGAGTGAGCACCAAAGACGTTTAATTGATGCACAAGAAATTGTTCAACATCGCATGGAACATGCTCATGAAAAGCAACAAAAAGATTATAACCAATCTGCCAAAGCAGAACCTCTCAAAATAGGTGACCACGTGTGGTTAAAAAACGACCATCGCACCAGCAAGTTAGATAGCAAATGGGAGAGAGAACCTTACACCATTACAGCTATTCTCAATCCAGAGACCCATACTTATGAGATCACCAAAGAAAACAAATCACGTGTAGTACATCGCAATCGCCTTAAGTTATGTCTCAAGGAAAGTACTCAAGAAGAAACTCTTCAAGAAGAAGCGGTCCAAGAGGAAACACAATCCATAGAACCAGAGCCTACAAAATCATCTGATTCAGAGAATCCACTAGTCTTTTGGAAAAGCATTATTAGACTCTGATCCTTTACAATGGTTCCTTACACCATGGCTCAATATCTTAGTGCCTGCCAGGACAACCGCACTTCAACCAGAGGAGCTATCTCAAGAAGTGTCTACTACAGCTCAAGAGACACCAAGTTCCCTTGAAACAAGGCCTGTAGAAACTCAGCCGCTACGAAGATCCGACAGGACTACAAGAGGACAACCACCTGTCCGTTTTAAGGATTTCCTACACCAGCAGCCGAGAAGACAACTACCAGCCCTGCCATCTCATCGTTGAATGCATCCTTACATCGTCTGAAGTTCCAAAGTGAGAAGAAGACGTACTTGTGATGTCATGTTCATTTCCTTTAAAGGACTTTTTAAAAGGACTACTTACCTACTGTTTTGCAACGTTCAAGCCTGCACCCGGAGATAGACTTTCACGTACCTGAGCCTCCGTGATATTCTTCTGTTGACATTTTCCTGTGCCCAGGGAACGGACTCATACCCTGTGAGCCTCCTGAGATGTTATTTTTGTTTTGTTTTTCCTTTTTCCATCTCATCATGGACTATTTTGGTTTTGCCATACATCACCAGTCTTCAGAGGAAAAACTACACCCCTTTTTGACACATTTCGTTGTTGCCTGAGATATGTTTGCCTAACCCATTTTACTTGCAGATACAAGAAGTACAAGAATGGGGTTATATTGTTATTTCCTATGCATGCATGCTTTTCCCTTTCTCTTATATCTTACAGGAAGACACAACATCGAGTCAAAAATGTGTCGAGGTCGACACACGTTTTACCATGGGGGTATGCAGCGTCCCACTCATGACATGTGGGAACTGCAAATGTATTATTTCTTTGTCATCGCTGTATTGCATGTCATTTTGCATTTGACATTTGTTAATCCCTGTTCATAGGCTGGTCAAGTGTGCTTCATACTTCCCACCACAAGATGGGGATAGCACCACTTTGGGATATCTATCCCAGCTCAGGTTTATCTGTGGTCAGTGTTCAGTTCAGGAAGTGAGTGTACAGGAGAGAAAGCAGAATGTAGAGGTTAGTGAAGGTCAGTCCAGAGAAGGGACAAATTGGAACTGCTCAAATCAAAGGGTAAAAGCCACCAAACGGCAGCAAAAGACCTTTGAGAATAAAGGTGAAGGATTTCTTAGCCACCGGCAACTTCACCAATTTTCTCTGGATTCTAAAGGGACCAGAAACAAGTAAGCATTATACTGAACCACAGCCTGAGTCAAGACCTACCAAAACCTATTAACAGTGGATCAGCAGAATTCCTCTATTTACCCAGAGACTGTATTCTATCTGGATGTTTGTACTGCAATCAAAACCAGTCCCAGTAAAAGTTGTGAGTTGTATCCTACCACTGTCTACCTCATTCTTCACTATTGCTATTACAACTGGTTGTACCACCATTAACGGTACTGGCGTCACGACAAATACCATCAAGGGACCCAGCCACCACAAGCACTCTAAACACCCCTGTCATCACGGGCACCTCAACCACCATCTTGGCTGGTGTTTCCCTATCACAGAGCGTGCCCCGGAGGATTTCGTGCTGTCTTCCTCTTCACTGTGCGGCCAGCCCAGGGAGGCTTTCTGCTAACCATGAGTAAACCGATGAACTATATTATCGCTGTCTCTCATCGGCCCACCGTGCACCTCACGTGTCGCCCCTGCGGTTCTGGCTCATCGCACAAGTAGACCTGTCTCAATATACATAAAGAACAGGGGTTTAGTTGACACGCATTTGCAAACGCATATGTAAGCTGCAGAGCCACGACACGGCACCCCTAACACTTTTAAATGTAAGTGTCTCCACTCTGGGAGCACATGGTTGCTAATGGGTGGATAGAAAGCAGGTGGGAGGGAGCAGCCCAAACTTCCCCCACCCACTTCCGTCCACGGCTGGTATGGTATCTCAATGCTTTAATAGCAATGTTCTTAAGATGGTACAAACTGAAAACGACCAGCTGAGAAGCATACACCTCCAATCCCTTGGCGGATGCAGTGTAAAACACAGATTGGGACTTTATATGAGGCAGTTTGCCTGTATAGCTCATTGCCTCCATCCCTAATTTCATAAAGTATTTGGGACTTTACATGAGACAAGCAGGTCATGCTAAAACAAAATAGTTACACCCGAAAACAGAGATAAAACACGAAAAACAGATGGATTGGATATAAATTTTAAATTTGAACAAAAAGACAAACAAGGCTAGCTAAAAACTACTGCAATAATTCTGTAGAACATCCCTAAATGCTGGATTTCAATTAAAAATGAAGAAACCCCTCTTAAAACTGAAATTCAGTACAAAAACCACCTAATAGTTCTATAAGAATTTGCGCCTTTAAACAAAAATATAGAAATGCAATAACAAAAAGGAAACAAAAATGGTGGTGGGGCAAAACTCAAAGTGGCGGCTCAATACCACCAAACAATATGGGGATGTCAAGACTCAGGGGAACCCAAAATGGTTGGCCACACTAAGGAAATGGTGTTACAATCACATGGGGCTCAATGCCAAGTCAAGATGGCAGCCAAATATGTAGTTGAAACCAGTTGCGGGTGGTGCACAAAATATTTTGGGGGGGGGGGGCACAAACAGAAAAATGTAATAGGCATTGCTTTGCGGCAAAAAACGCAGTAAAATTGCATGACTTTGAGGTCACAAAAGTGTGAAAGGGGCCTTCAGTAACCAAGGTATAGTGTGCCCCCATCAATGCAGAGTGACCAGTGTGCCCCCTTCAATGCAGAGTGACCAGTGCGCCCCCATCAATGCAGAGAGACCAGCGTGCCCCCTTTAATGGAGAGTGACCAGCGTGCCCCCTTCAATGCAAAGTGGTCAGCGTGCCCCCTTCAATGCAGAGTGACCAGCATGCCCCCTTCAATGCAGAGAGACCAGTGTGCCCCCTTCAATGCAGAGAGACAATCGTGCCCCCTTCAATTCAGAGAGACCAGCGTGCCCCCTTTAATGGAGAGTGACCAGCGTGCCCCCTTCAATGCAAAGTGACCAGCGTGCCCCCTTCAATGCATAGTGACCAGCGTGCCCCCTTCAATACAGAGAGACCAGTGTGCCCCTTCAATGGAGAGTAACCAGCATGCCCCCTTCAATGCGGAGAGACCATCGTGCCCCCTTCAATGCAGAGAGACCAGCGTGCCCCCTTCAGTGGAGAGTGACCAGCGTGCTCCCTTCAATGCAGAGAGACCAGCGTGCCCCCTTCAATGGAGAGGGACCAGCGTGCCCCCTTCAATGCAAAGTGGTCAGCGTGCCCCCTTCAATGCAGAGTGACCAGCATGCCCCCTTCAATGCAGAGAGACCAGTGTGCCCCCTTCAATGCAGAGAGACAATCGTGCCCCCTTCAATTCAGAGAGACCAGCGTGCCCCCTTTAATGGAGAGTGACCAGCATGCCCCCTTCAATGCAAAGTGACCAGCGTGCCCCCTTCAATGCATAGTGACCAGCGTGCCCCCTTCAATACAGAGAGACCAGTGTGCCCCTTCAATGGAGAGTAACCAGCATGCCCCCTTCAATGCGGAGAGACCATCGTGCCCCCTTCAATGCAGAGAGACCAGCGTGCCCCCTTCAGTGGAGAGTGACCAGCGTGCTCCCTTCAATGCAGAGAGACCAGCGTGCTCCCTTCAATGCAGAGAGACCAGCGTGCCCCCTTCAATGCAGAGAGATCATCGTGCCCCCTTCAATGGAGAGTGACCAGCATGCCCCCTTCAATGCAGAGAGACCAGCATGCCCCCTTCAATGGAGAGTGACCAGCGTGCCCCCTTCAATGGAGAGTGACCAGCGTGCCCCCTTCAATGCAGAGAGACCTTTTTGCCTTTTCATTCGCTATTGTCACACAAATGGGTGGGCAAGGGCGCAGTGCTCTGCGCCCCGGACCCACTCTTTTCTGAAGCCTATTAGAGCCTCTGGCTCTAATTAGGTGCTTCAGAAAAAAAAAAACATTGAACTCCATGCATCCGACGCCCCGCATGTAGATTAGGGGGCCGGGCGCATGGATATGGGGGCGACACCCCTGCGCCCCCAATGCACAAGCCGCCACTGGTTGAAACACAATGGTGACACAGAGCACCAGCCACAATAGAAATAGGCAAAAACAAAAGGTACAGCAAACATGTGAATATTGGTGTAAGAACAAAAAAGATGATACTAAATACAGAAAAAACGCAATTCTTTACTTAAAACAGAAACTCAATACAAAACCGGGATATCTATGCTCAACTCACACTTCAGCATCTAAAACAACCACCAGTTTCACTAATAAACGAGTTGGGTTATAAACAGACAGGACCGGAGTTGAATTACAGTGTAAAAAAAGCACAAAACATCTTATCGATTACTAACACTGGGCCTAATTTACTATAACGCTATGCTGGCGTACTGGTGTACTTTCCTATTTTACGGCGAACCAACTTGACTATAACAGTCGGGAAAGCATAATCGCCAATGCGAATTCAGTATCGGCAATGTACGGCAGCGAGGGAGTAAAGAAAAGTAGTCGTGCTAAAAGTTCTACTATTTTCCTGGCAGACTTGTATAAAGTACTCGAAATTTCTACTTGAGTAAAAGTACAAGTGCTCGATCAAAAAATTACTTGAGTAGAAGTGGAAGTGCTCGCAGAAAAAGTTACTTAAGTAGAAGTACTAAAGTATTCAACATTTTTTATACTTAAGTATTGCAAGTAGTTTTTTCAAAAAATTTGCTACTTAAGTACTAAAAGTAAAAAGTACCAGTAGTTTTGAAAAAAAAATTCTACTCAAGTACTGAAAGTAGAAGTACAAGTACTGTGTTATGTAGTTATTAAAGAAATAAGTCAAAAGTTTGAACATCATATTGTTTTTATTATTTCAAATGATTTATTCAAATGATTAACCTGTGTTTGTTAGTAGTTTCTTGATGCACTTTAAGCGCTGTAGCACCATTTATTTGTTTGTTTCATATTTTCTTTTTATTGGAAAGATTTGGTATAGCAGCTTTTATTATACACAGCCTTTATTTTCGTATGCGCTGATTTACAAATAACATTATACACATTTTTTTGAGCTTTATGCAACCTGCCATCTAGTGTTCTGGCAGTGGTAATTTTTTTAAAAGTAACGAGTAACTATGCAGCACAAAAAAAAAATACTTGAGTAGAAGTATCGAAATCATCGAAAAAATGTAGTGAAGTAAAAGTAGAAGTAGGAGAAAAAAATTCTACTCTAGGAAAGTACAGATACCGCATTTCGGTACTTAAGTACAGTACTTAAGTAGTTCTACTTCGTTACTATACATCTCTGTTTCCTGGCAATAATGTTTTGAGCATGATAGCATAGCTGAAATGGTTCTGAATGTGGTAGAATGTTTGGACATCATCTGCTTTGAAACTTTTTCAAAAAGTGATGTTTAAAAATAAATTTCAATGAAAGTAAAAAATTCCAGACCTTGAAAATACAGTTGTGCTCATAAGTTTATATACCCTTGCTGAATTTGATTTCTTGGTTATTTTTCTGAGAATACAGTGCTTTGTGAAAGTATTCGGCCCCCTTGAACTTTTCGACCTTTTGCCACATTTCAGGCTTCAAACATAAAGATATAAAACTGTAATTTTTTGTGAAGAATCAACAACAAGTGGGACACAATCATGAAGTGGAACGAAATTTATTGGATATTTCAAACTTTTTTAACAAATAAAAAACTGAAAAATTGGGCGTGCAAAATTATTCATCCCCCTTAAGTTAATAATTTGTAGCGCCACCTTTTGCTGCGATTACAGCTGTAAGTCGCTTGGGGTATGTCTCTATCAGTTTTGCACATCGAGAGACTGAAATTTTTGCCCATTCCTCCTTGCAAAACAGCTCGAGCTCAGTGAGGTTGGATGGAGAGCGTTTGTGAACAGCAGTTTTCATTTCTTTCCACAGATTCTCGATTGGATTCAGGTCTGGACTTTGACTTGGCCATTCTAACACCTGGATATGTTTATTTGTGAACCATTAAATTGTAGATTTTGCTTTATGTTTTGGATCATTGTCTTGTTGGAAGACAAATCTCCATCCCAGTCTCAGGTCTTTTGCAGACTCCATCAGGTTTTCTTCCGGAATGGTCCTGTATTTGGCTCCATCCATCTTCCCATCAATTTTAACCATCTTCCCTGTCCCTGCTGAAGAAAAGCAGGCCCAAACCATGATGCTGCCCCCACCATGTTTGACAGTGGAAATGGTGTGTTCAGGGTGATGAGCTGTGTTGCTTTTACGCCAAACATAACGTTTTGCATTGTTGCCAAAAAGTTAGATTTTGGTTTCATCTGACCAGAGCACATTCTTCCACAGGTTTGGTGTGTCTCCCAGGTGACTTGTGGCAAACTTTAAACGACACTTTTTATGGATATCTTTAAGAAATGGTTTTCTTCTTACCACTCTTCCATAAAGGCCAGATTTGTGCAGTATACGACTGATTGTTGTCCTATGGACAGAGTCTCACACCTCAGCTGTAGATCTCTGCAGTTCATCCAGAGTTATCATGGGCCTCTTGGCTGCATCACTGATCAGTCTTCTCCTTGTATGAGCTGAAAGTTTAGAGAAACGGCCAGGTCTTCGTAGATTTGCAGTGGTCTGATACTCCTTTCATTTCAATATTATCGCTTGCACAGTGCTCCTTGGGATTTTTAAAGCTTGGGAAATCTTTTTGTATCCAAATCCAGCTTTAAATTTCTCCACAACAGTATCTCGGACCTGCCTGGTGTGTTCCTTGTTCTTCATGATGCTCTCTGCGCTTTAAACGGACCTCTGAAACTATCACAGTGCAGGTGCATTTATACGGAGACTTGATTACACACAGGTGGATTCTATTTATTATCATTAGTCATTTGGGTCAACATTTGATCATTCAGAGATCCTCACTGAACTTCTGGAGAGAGTTTGCTGCACTGAAAGTAAAGTGGCTGAATAATTTTGCACGCCCAATTTTTCAGTTTTTTATTTGTTAACAAAGTTTGAAATATCCAAAAAATTTCGTTCCACTTCATGATTGTGCCCCTCTTGTTGTTGATTCTTCACAAAGAATTACAGTTTTTTATCTTTATGTTTGAAGCCTGAAATGTGGCAAAAGGTCACAAAGTTCAAGAGGGCTGAATACTTTCGCAAGGCACTGTATGAATAACACAATAACTTTTCTTTCACTCGTGGTTAGTGTTTGGCTGAAGCCATTTTTTTAATCAATCAACTGTGTTTACTCTTTTTAAATCATAATGACCATAGAAACTACCCAAATGACCCTGATCAAAAGTTTACATACCCTGGTGATTTTGGCCTAGTAACATGCAGACAAGTTGACACAAAGGGGTTTGAATGGCTATTGAAGGTAACCATCCTCAGGTCAATGAGTTTCTGGACTCCTGACAGACCCTTGCATCTTTCATCCAGTGCTGCACTGACGTTTCTGGATTCAGACATGGGGAAAGCAAAAGAATTGTCAAAGGATCTGCTGGAAAAGATAGTTGAATTGTATAAAACAGGAAAGGTATATTAAAAGATATCCAAGGAATTGTGAATGCCAATCAGCAGTATTCAAACTGTAATCAAGAAGTGGAAAATGAGGGGTTCTGTTGAGGTATTATTATTATTATTATTAAGGATTTCTATAGCACCAGCAGTTTACGCAGCGCTTTACAATATTAGAGGGAGACAGTTCATATACAATACAATAAAATACAAGAGGATTAAGAGGTGTTACAAGAGGTTGTAAGAGTAGGTAGCATATATATCACAATAGGTCCTGCTCTGCTGCTATTTGTCTTACCCACTCTACCTACCCAGCATGGATTGCAGGAACTGATCCTTATTTCCTTCTATACCTACCCACTAACATTGCATACTAGACCCCTGTCTGTGTCACTTATGTCTTTAGATCATCGGTACTGGAATGTATGCACTATTTCTCATATACCATTGGCACATTGCTGGTCTGCCGTTGGAGCTGGAAGATTATTTATAAAAAAAAAAACACTTTTCTTTGCTTTACATATAAATGGAGGTCTGAAGTGTACACAGCTTTACAATTTCACCAAGGTCAGAACTGTAGTTTCAATCTACATGAGCCCAATGGAACAGTAGAAAGTCCAGGATTCCCATACGGATATCCAAATTATGCCAACTGCATGTGGACAATTAGTACAGAAGCTAAAAATCGAATACAATTGTGGTTCCATTCATTTGCCTTAGAAGAAGACTTTGATGTTTTGTCTGTATATGATGGAGAGCCAGTACCTGAGAACCTGCGTACAAGGTTGACAGGTTTTCATCTTCCATCCCCGATTGTGAGCAGTGGGAACCTTCTAACTCTTTGGTTGGTGTCAGACTACGCAGTCAGTGCACAAGGGTTTCGTTTTACCTATGAAGGAGTCATATCTGTACTTGTGACTGAGCGAGGTATAGGAATACACGGAATCGATCCTGGTCTATTGAAGTGGAGGAGAAAGTCCATCCCATAAGGGTTAATACTTCATGCCTAAGTGGCCTGTCCATTAATTTGGAGGCCCACTAGTTGCGGTAAGCAGCCACCTTATCCATATACACGGGTGCCTTTCCATCTCTGCTCACCGTATCTTGGGATTTCCAGTCTGAATTGGACTTTCTACCATCCTTGCATGTTGAATGTGTCTATTTTTAATGCAATTGACTTATGGTTTTATGTACACCTTTGTTTGGTTTAGTTATTAACCATACTGCACTTTTAGTTTTTTAATGCATGATTTATTTGGATGTTCCTAGCGCTGCACTATTTGATATATATTTGAGTGGGATTTCTATAAGTCCAGTGTTCTAGCTGCTAGTCTGTTTGTGTCATTTTATATGATCATTTTGTCATTTGAATTTTTCATCTGTCATCAAGCGCAGGATTCCCCCCCTGATTTCATAATGCTCGTTTACTGTATTTTAATAATGCCTCGTTTAGATACACGGTATATGCCTACTGCAATATGTCTGCCTCTGCTACCTCTGGGGATTCTGTTCCTGCCAAGCCATTCAGACATTTTTATTACTCAGTATGGCAACCCTGAAACTTTTAATTTGGAACGTTCGTGGACTCCGGGACAAAATAAACAGCAGCTTTTTCATTTTTAAAGGCCTCAATCGGCAGAAAGAGTTGTCCTGGTTAAGACTCATGCTGTGGGATCCCTTCTACGTGCACTTAAAAAGCATTGGGTAGACTAGTCATATCATGCCACTCATACTATTTATTCCAGGGGTGTTTCCATACTGATAGCTAAATCACTTCCCTTTGAAATTTGATCGGTGGAGACGGATCTCCAGGGTAGGTATGTGTTTCTTTTAGCTACCCTGTCCGTCAATCCAATCCTGATATTTGCCTATTACATACCACCTCCCTAAAATGCTACTAATTTAAGTAATGTCTTTGCCTTCATGGCTAAACACCCATCTATACCAGCCATATGGCTGGGAGATTTTAACATGGTCACGAATCCCAGTCTGGACAGGCTTGCACGGGATGCCTCTGCGCCGCGGGCGGATCGGGAAACTAGGTTTGGTCACCTTATGGCAGACATCTCTAGTGTAGATACTTGGAGACACCTACAGTAAACCCTGACAAGAGGGCATATTCCTGCTTTTCTGCCTCTCATTCCACCATGTCCTCGGAAAGATCACATATTTGTCTCATGTCAACTCACCCCCAGACTACAGGCTGCGGGCTTTTGTAAGATCATGCCCCATACTGGCTTACCATAACTGCCTTCTCTAGACCCCCTACGTTAAATTGGCGATTGGATCTGTTCTGGTTGGCTGCACTCCCAAATACCGACGCACTAAGTGAGGAGTGGGAGTCTTTCGTTTGGATCAATGACGGTACCTCTTCTACCCTGATGGTATGGGATACGTTTAAAACACATGCCCGCCTTCAGCTGACAGAACACATCTCAAGGTAGACTGTGACCCCAAACAAGACTCGTAGAACAACTGAGTTATGAAAAAGCTAGGCACAAGCTTTTTTTTTACGAAACAAAAAAATATTTGAACATGGGCAGATTATTAGCGTACTTGGCCCATTTAGATACCCGTCCACCCATGGTTATCACCCTGACGGTGATACCATTACAGGTGCAGAGAAAATTTCATAAATATTTGCTGATTTTTTTCATGATACCTACACATCCAAAGTTGACGATTCCGCTCCATGAATTTAGTGCACTCTTTGACGACCTTACCCTTCCCATTCTGGCGGAGGGACAGGTGGCTATGCTGGAGGCACCCATCTTGACCGATGAGATCCAGCTTTGCAACTGGCAAGGCTCTAGGTTTAGACGGCCTACCAACTGCATTCTATACCCACTTCTCGAACATTCTAGTGCCCAGGCTCCTGGCCCTCTATCAAGCAGCTTTTGAAGCTGACGCTCTATCTGACTCTATGCGAGAAGCCCGTATTGTTCTAATCCCTAAACCTGGGAAGAACCCCTTCCTGCCTGAGTCATATAGGCCCATATCCATGTTAAAAACAGGCATTACATTTTTTGGCAAAAACCCTTGCAATTCGGCTCAATAAAGTGATTCTGTCCTTGATCCATCCGGACCAAACGGGTTTTATGCCAACCAAAAATACGGCTTACAACACCAGACTCCTTTTTTGAATATTCAAGCTTCTCACGATCAAATCGGATCCAAGGTTGTGGTTACACTTGACGCGGCCAAGGCCTTTGATTCAGTGGAGTGGCAAAACCTATGGCATTTCCTGCAAAAATTTGGTTTTGGCCCACATTTCATCAATTAGCTGACCTTATTATACAATGCCCCACAGGCCAGGGTGGTGACTAAAGGCTGGAACTCTAGTGTCTTCGCTATCTAGGGGGATGCGTCAGGGATGTCCCATTTCCCCTCTGCAATATGCGCTGGCAGTTGAACCCTTGGCTGTGTCACTTCGCTCCAACCCTGGTATCCACGGCCTGAGCTCTGGCCTTTTAATAGAAAAAAAGGACTATATGCTGACAATATAATTTTATATCTTGCTGACTCTGGCCCCTCGCTTGGAACAGCACTACAAGTTATTGAACATTTTGGCAAATTTTCAGGCCTTAAAATTAACAGGGATAAATCTCAAATACTCAAAATCGACCCCCCCCCCCCTTCCTCTAAATAGAGCAGGCCTCTCTGCCACTAATTAGGGTCCACACTTTTAAATATCTTGGTATTCGGGTAGCTAGATTGCTCTCGGATTTCATATCCTTGAATGTGGAACCCATGATCCCTCTCTTAAAAGCTAAAACCCAAGTCTGGGCTAAACTACCCTTAGGTGTCATGGGTAGGATAAGTCTTGTTAAAATGATTCTTCTTCCGAAAATGTTAAATGTCCTTTGGCACTCCCCAGTGTACATTCCACTAAGGTATTTTAAAACTATCGAAAATATATTGCAATCTTTTATATGGGGCAGTGTCAAGACCCCCACATCTCTGAGTGGCTTGGTGGTCCCTGATCTTGCCCTTTACTATTTGGCTGCACAGCTATCCCAATTCTACCACATTGATAAGCATAAAAAACAGAGGTACCCGTCGTTGGTCTGTTGGGATCCTGCATCCCTTACCCCACATCCTTTCTGAGAGGCTTGGTCGGCTCCCCTGATTCTCCTAGTCGGCTTGGCCTCCTGTATCAGTACAAGCGGATCTGGGATGACCAGGATGGACTGTGCTACCCCACATAATAACACTCCATTGTGGTTTAACAAACAGTTGCCTGAGCTTTTAGAGGTCCCGGACCCGAGTATTTGGATCTCCAGAGGCATATATCTATTGTCGCATGTATAACACCAGGGCGATATCAAAACTTTTGACCAACTGAAATTGGAATTTGATCTCCCGAAACACATGTTATTTAGGATATCTTCAATTGCACCATGCCTTACGTGCGCAATTCCGGGGGGTGTTCCCAGCCCTGGAAACCCTGGACTCCCTGCTGGTGATATGTGGCCAAGAACATTGTAAACTAATATTCTTGTTTTACGATATGCTAACTACCCCCTCTGCAACTAAAGTAGCATATGCTCTCAAATCCAAATGGAAAACCGTTGTAGGGGAAATTGTGGATGAAGACTGGAGTGATATACTTGTGGCTTTGAAATTTGTATCCCCCAAAATGTCGGCCAGACTCACTCAAACCTATATATTCCATCAAGCATACCTCACACCAGAATGTACGGCCAAGTTCTGTCTGTCCCGGAATCAGGAGTGTCCTTAATGTCTGACCTCTATTGGTATCTTCTCTGGCACTGCCCTTGGGTGTGTGGATTTTGGGCTCAGGTTGTCCAGATTCTACATGATCAGATGGGTGCTCCGGTACTGATGGACCCTGGGCAGTGCTTACTGGGTTTATTTCCTGATGCTGAGATGGATAAACATACTCCTAAATTTGTTCACGAAAAATTGTTCAGTGCCAGGAAGTTGTTGGCCAGAAGCTGGATTCAAGCCACGGTGCCAACCTTGACTACATGGTTCAATGAGGTGAACAGTGTTGGGCATGTAACTTGTGACGGGAGTCACTTTGGGCACGGGATGACCAGGAAAGTGGGGGGGCACTGGGGATATGGTTTGAATGGCTCCAAATGGGAGAGTGATATTCAGGAATGATGTCTCTCTTGAAATATGAAGATTTTATTCCCTGTACATTGAGAGGTCCATGACCAGGAAGTACAACTCCTAATAAGGGCATTCCAGGAAGTTAATGTGAGACAGACTGTCTATTATATAGAGGGGGATTAACCGCGCTTAAAGAAAATAATATTGAACAGCAGCAACTTCAAGTGTGACCACACCCTGTAGAATATTTGTAAATTAAGTTGCGCTAAGTGTGATAAATGGAGATGTAAAGTCCATAAAGTCCCAATAGTAAATGATGATGACAAAATCCTAGATGTAATCCTGGACCAGACTCCCTTAAGGGTATAGGCTTACCAGATTCAGGTAAGAGAAAAGCAGATGCTCAATGAATCTTGTCACCTTGATAGAAGATCCAGGCCCACGTGAGCGGTAGACTCAATGGTCATTGGATCATGAAAAAAATGTAAAATACGCAATAGCGTAAAACCCAACAAATAGGTAAATATCACCAATGTGACTTGAGAATAACGTGTGTAAAAATTAGACCACCACCAAAGATTCTTATTATCAGTGGGCAAGTGTATATTAAAGAAAATGGTGTGTGTTAAATACCCCTTACCAAATATAAATAAGGGTAGGTGTATATAAACCAATAAATAATTCCAGCTGAAGTTGCCTCTTACCAGACGACTATAATGGATGGGCCAAAGTGAAAAAAACAATGATGAAAGATAGGTGTAGAACCATCACCAGCTAGATGAGCCTCTTACCATGTGAACGAAATCAAAATGTGTAAAATCAGATTCCAATAAGACACCAAGATTCAGTACCGAAAAGGAACCAGTAGGGGTCACCTCTTACCAGATCTTTAGATCAACCACGCTTGTATGATATTAATTGGTTGGGGGTCCGGCAACAGACTCGAGCAACTGATCCTCAGATGTTCCCAATGTTCACCATTCAGATGGAAGAAATGATTGAGCATACAATGATATTCCACACAGCGCCCCTCAGGCAAGATCACAACAGCCAGAGCCTCCAGATACCCAGAATGATGATAATACCAATAGCGTTCACAGGGTAGGACTCAGTGCATGTGCAAGAAAAAGGGGACTGGATAGTGTGATATCGTTCAGACTCTTTATTCAGAAAACATTAAAAACATACTCACATATTGGAGAAAGAAAAACGCTTGTCAAACATGTAAAAGCCGGCCGTGCTTTTACATGTTTGACAAGCGTTTTTCTTTCTCCAATATGTGAGTATGTTTTTAATGTTTTCTGAATAAAGAGTCTGAACGATATCACACTATCCAGTCCCCTTTTTCTTGCACATGCACTGAGTCCTACCCTGTGAACGCTATTGGTATTATCATCATTCTGGGTATCTGGAGGCTCTGGCTGTTGTGATCTTGCCTGAGGGGCGCTGTGTGGAATATCATTGTATGCTCAATCATTTCTTCCATCTGAATGGTGAACATTGGGAACATCTGAGGATCAGTTGCTCGAGTCTGTTGCCGGACCCCCAACCAATTAATATCATACAAGCGTGGTTGATCTAAAGATCTGGTAAGAGGTGACCCCTACTGGTTCCTTTTCGGTACTGAATCTTGGTGTCTTATTGGAATCTGATTTTACACATTTTGATTTCGTTCACATGGTAAGAGGCTCATCTAGCTGGTGATGGTTCTACACCTATCTTTCATCATTGTTTTTTTCACTTTGGCACATCCATTATAGTCGTCTGGTAAGAGGCAACTTCAGCTGGAATTATTTATTGGTTTATATACACCTACCCTTATTTATATTTGGTAAGGGGTATTTAACACACACCATTTTCTTTAATATACACTTGCCCACTGATAATAAGAATCTTTGGTGGTGGTCTAATTTTTACACACGTTATTCTCAAGTCACATTGGTGATATTTACCTATTTGTTGGGTTTTACGCTATTGCGTATTTTACATTTTTTTCATGATCCAATGACCATTGAGTCTACCGCTCACGTGGGCCTGGATCTTCTATCAAGGTGACAAGATTCATTGAGCATCTGCTTTTCTCTTACCTGAATCTGGTAAGCCTATACCCTTAAGGGAGTCTGGTCCAGGATTACATCTAGGATTTTGTCATCATCATTTACTATTGGGACTTTATGGACTTTACAGACTGTCTATTGCTTAATGATGTTGCTTTTGTCTGAATAAGTAAACTGTGATATTCTTGTCTGAGGTGGCTTTCCATTCACCTATTGTTAAGTGTGCTAATGAACTCACCTGTTGTCTGCTAAGGGATGTATTAACACTCAGAGTAATTACACAGTTACATAGTTTGTGAGGTTGAAAAAAGACATCAGTCCATCCAGTTCAACCTATGATGTGTGCGTGTGTTTGTTGTTAACCGTACATTGTATACCCCTGTATGTTGTGGTCTTTAAGGTGCCCATCTAATAGTTCTTTTAAACTACCGATGCTCCCTGCTGATACGACTGTTTGCGGAAGAGAATTCCACATCCTTACTGCTCTTACAGTGAAGAACCCCCTACATATTTTAAGGTTAAACCGCCTTTCCTCTAGTTTTAGTGAGTGGCCACATGTCTTATTGTATTCCCTTTCTCTGAATAGTTTGTTCCTTATGCTAGGGTCGCCAGTACAGAATTTGCACATTGATATCATATCCCCCCTCAATCGTCTCTTCTCCAGAGAGAATAAGTTCAGTGCTTGTAGTCTTTCCTCATAGCTGATGTCCTCCATTCCCCTAATTATTTTTGTTGCCCTTCTCTGGACTCTCTCCAGTTCCAGCACATCCTTCCAGAGGACCAGTGTCCAGAACTGGACAGCATACTCCAGATGTGGCCGGACCAGAGTCTTGTAGAGAGGGAGAATAATCTCTTTATTTCTGGAGTTCTTGGCTTTGCTTGCAGCGGCTTGGCATTGTATGCCACTGCCAAGCCTGTTGTCTACCAGTACCCCCAGGTCCTTTTCCATCCTAGACTCACCCAGAGGTCCCCCCCCCCCTAGTGAGTCGCTTGCTTTCTGGTTTCTGACACCCAAGTACATTACTTTACATTTTTCAACATTAACCACTTGCCAACCGCCGCACGACTATTTACTGTGGCGGTCAGCCCCGGCCAGGCAAAGTGACGTAGTACTACGTCGCTACTTCCTGCCGGTCTGGTGCGTGCTCCCGCACCTGCCCCCCCGCCACCGATGGCTTGATTGGGTTCAGAACCGATCAGTCATTATGTCCAGGCCAATGATTTTTGGCCTGGACCTGTAGATCGGTCCTGCCCAATCAGAATCCATGCTGAGCCTGTGTAATGTAAACACAGGCTCAGAAAATAAGTGCTCTCCCCTCCCATGATCCTTTTTGGATTCATCTCGAGAGGAGAGCACATCTAACTGTAAGTACTGCACATACACTTAGATAAGCACATTTAACTCCTGATCGCCCCCCAGTTAACCCCTACACCCCCTGTCACAACACACACTGTATACAGCATATAGCATTTTCCTATATACCTGTATAAGTGTGATTTGTGACCAGGTGTAGCGCTTGCGGCCCTCCCCCTTTTCACTTAAAATACCCGCCACCCCCCAATAAAGATTTAACCCCCTGATCCCCCTGATCACCACTAGTTAACCCCTTCCCCCTGTCACATTTCACACTAATGCAAACGTAATATACTGTTTTTCTGTATTTTGTATTAGTGTGATTGTGACCTGAATTAGCGCTAGCGAGTTCGTTTCTGTCCCAAGGAGGTTTAGGGTCCCTGCCACCCCCTCCAATAAAGATTTACCCCCTGATCACCCCTACACCCCCTGTCACAACACACACATACAGTATATAGCATTTTCCTATATACCCATATAAGTGTGATTTGTGACCAGGTGTAGCGCTTGCGGCCCTCCCTTTTTCACTTAAAATACCCGCCACCCCCCCAATAAAGATTTAACCCCCTGATCCCCCCCGATCACCCACAGTTAACCCCTTCCCCCCTGTCACATTGCACACTAATACAAACGTAATATACTGTTTTTCTGTATTTTGTATTAGTGTGTTTGTGACCTGAATTAGCGCTAGCAAGTTAGTTTCTGTCCCAAGGAGGTTTAGGGTCCCCGCCACCCCCCCAATAAAGATTTAACCCCCTGATCACCCCAACACCCCCTGTCACAACACACACTCTATACAGTATATAGAATTTTCTATATACCCGTATAAGTGTGACTTGTGACCAGATTTAGCGCTTGCCGCCGTTCCTTTTATCCTCAGGATACCCGCCACCCCCTCCCAATGAAGATTTAACCCCCTGATTAAAAAAAAAACCTACACTATATGCCAAACAAGGACCAGCAATGTACTGGTACGTTGCTGAACTTTGAGTGGTTATACCAGGATGATGCCTGCAGATTTAGGCATCATCTTTGTATCGTTTTTTACAGCCAGCGGTTGGCTTACATGTAAAAGCAATCCTAGCGGATAATTGGCCGCTAGACTGCTTTTACCTGCAGTGGGAGGGGACTCCCCCCCCCCCTCCTGCCACCTTCCGCCTCCTTCCACGGTTTTTCTCGTTCTCTCCTGTACCACCGGTTAACCCGAGAGTGCAGTCGGTGGTTCAGTTATCTAACCATAGAGCTAATTGGAGATGAGAATGGCTCCAATCATCTCTATGGCCTAAGATACCGGGAGCTACGAGCATTTCATGACTTCTGTTTCGCCAGAAATAAACAGCGCCATTGGGAAATTGGGAAAGTATTTTATCACACCAATTTTGGGTGTGGTCAGATGCGTTAAGGTCAGAGGAGAGATCTAGAGTCTAAAAGACCCCAATTTTTTTAAAAAAGAGTACCTGTCACTACAGATTGCTATCATATGGGATATTTAAATTCACTGTGATAACAATAAAAATGATTAAAAAAAACAAAAAATGAAAGGAAAGGTGTCAAAATAACATAAAAAAGCCAGGTTGAGTGCAGTAATTCTTGCAGTAGACCTCCTCTGTAAGTCTAAAGTGGTAACCTGTAAAGACTTTTTAAGGCTTTTAAAAATGAACGTAGTTTGTTGCCGCTGCACAGGCGTGCACACTTTTTAAAGCATGTCATGTTTGGTATCTATGTACTCGGCATAAGATCATCTTTTAAATTTTACCAAACAATTTGGAATTATATAGTGTATTTGTGCAATAAATTAAAAAAAATTGCTTTTGGAAAATCTGTGCGCAAATACCGTGTGACAAAAATTTTGCAACATCCACCATTTTGTTCTATAGGGCCTCTGCTTTAAAGAAATATATAATGTTTGGGGGTTCAAAGTAATTTTCCAGTAAAAAAAAAAAAAATTTCATGTAAACAAAAAGTCACAGAAAAGGCTTGGTTTTCAAGTGGTTAGAAGAGTGGGTGATGTGTGGCTAAGATTCAGCATAAAATGTCTGGACAGTTCAAACACCCCCCAAATGACCCCTTTTTGAAAAGTAGACACCCAAAGCTATTTGCTGAGAGGCATATTGAGTCCATGGAGTATTTTATATTTTGCCCTAAGTTTCGGAAAGATGACAATTTGTTTTTTTTTTGTTTTTTTTTTTTACAGAAAGTTGTCACTAAATGATATATTGCTCACGCATGCCATGGGTATATGTGAAATGAAATTTCAAGATAGCACAAACCCCCCCCCCCCCAAATGACCCTATTTTGCAAAGTAGACACTCCAAGCTATTTGCTGAGAGGCATGGTGAGTCCATGGAATATTTTATATTTTTCCACAAGTTTCGGGAAAATTATTATTTCTTTTTTTTTGTTGTTTTTTTACACAAAGTTGTCACTAGATGATATATTTCTCACGCATTCCATGGGTATATGTGAAATGACACCCCAAAATACATTCTGCTTCTTCTCCTGAGTACAGGGATACCCCATGTGTGAGACTTTTTGGGAGCCTAGCTGTGTACGGGACCCCGAAAACCAATCCCCATCTTCCGGTTTTCTAATGGCGTAAATTGCTGATTTTACCACTGCACTACCTGTCACAGTTTCAGAGGCCCTGAAATTTCAAGGTAGCACAACCCCCCCCCCCCAAATGACCCCATTTTGCAAAGTAGACACTCCAAGCTATTAGCTGAGAGGCATGATGAGCCCATGGAATAGTTTATTTTTTGCCACAAGTTTCGGGAAAATTATTATTATTGTTTTGTTTTTTTTACACAAAGTTGTCAGTAAATGATATAATGCTCACACTGCCATGGGTATATATGAAATGACACCCCAAAATACATTCTGCTGCTTCTCCTGAGTACAGGAATACCCCATGTGTGAGACTTTTTGGCAGTCTAGCCGCGTACAGGACCCGGAAATCCAATCTGCACCTTCTGGCTTTCTAAGGGCGTAAATTGTTGATCTCACTCCTTACTACCTATCACACTTTTGAAGGCCATGAAATGCCAAGATGGCACAACCCCCCCCCCCCCAAATGACCCCATTTTGCAAAGTAGACTAAATCTATTTGCTGAGAGGCATGGTGAGTATTTTGCAGCTCTGCATTTTTTTTCCTCTTTTTTCAATTTCCAAAACTTTGTGACAAAAAGTGAGATCTGCAAAACACTCAAAATGCCTCTCTGCAAATAGCTTAGGGTGTCTACTTTCCGAAAAGGGGTCATTTGGGGGGGGGGGGGGGGGGTTGGGCTGTCTTGGCATTTCATGGCCTCCGAAACGGTGATAGGTAGTCAGGAGTGAAATCAACAATTTACGCCCCTGGAAAGCCTGAAAGTGGGGATTGGTTTTCGGGGTCCTGTACTCGGCTAGACTGCAAAAAAGTCTCACACATGGGGTATCCCTGTACTCAGGAGAAGCAACAGAATGTATTTTGGGGTGTCATTTCACATATACCCATGGCATGTGTGAGCAATATATCATTTAGTGACCACTTTGTGTTAAAAAAAAAAAAAAAATAAATAAAAATGTAATTTTCCCGAAAATTGTGTCAAAATATAAAATATTCCATGGACTCACCATGCTTCTCAGCAAATAGCTTGGGGTGTCTACTTTCCAAAATTGGGTCATTTGGGGGGGGGGGGTTGTGCTATCTTGAAATTTCAGGGCCTCCGAAACTGTGATGGGTAGTGAGGAGTAAAATCAAAAATTTACACCATTAGAAAACCTGAAGATGGTGATTGATTTTCGGGGTCCTGTACACAGCTATGCTCCCAAAAAGTCTCACACATAGGGTTTCCCCTACTCAGGAGAAGCGGCAGAATGTGTTTTGGGGTGTCATTCCACATATACCCATGTCATGTGTGAGAAATGTATCTTTTAGTGACAACTTTGTGTTAATAGAAAAAAAAAGAAAATTGTAATTTTCCCAAAACTTGTGGCAAAATATAAAATATTCCATGGACTCACGATGCCTCTCAGCAAACAGCTTGGGGTGTCTGCTTTCCAAAATGGGGTCATTTGGGGGGGGGGGTTTGGGCTGTCTTGGCATTTCATGGCCTCCGAAACGGTGATAGGTAGTCAGGAGTGAAATCAACAATTTATGCCCTTGGAAAGCCTGAAAGTGGGGATTGGTTTTCGGGGTCCTGTACTCGGCTAGACTGCAAAAAAGTCTCACACATGGGGTTTACCTGTACTCAGGAGAAGCAGCAGAATGTATTTTGGGGTGTCATTTCACATATACCCATGGCATGTGTAAGCAATATATCATTTAGTGACAACTTTGTGTAAAAAAATATATATTTCCTGGAACTTGTGGCAAAATATAAAATATTCCATGGATTCACCATGCCTCTCAGCAAATAGCATGGGGTGTCTACTTTCCAAAATGGGGTCATTTGGGGGGGTTTTGTGCTATCTTGGAATTTTAGGGCCTCCGAAACTGTGACAGGTAGTGCAGAGGTGAAATGCACAATTTACGCCATTAGAAAACCTGAGAGTGTTGATTGGTTTTCGCGGTCCTGTACACAGCTAGGCTCCCAAAAAGTCTCACACATGTGGTATCCCTGTACTCAGGGGAAGCAGCAGAATGTATTGTGGGGTGTCATTCCACATATACCCATGGCATGTGTGAGCAATTTATCATTTAGTGACAACTTTGTGTTAAAAAAAATAAATAAATTAAAAAAAATGTAATTTTCCCGAAACTTGTGTCAAAATATAAAATATTCCATGGACTCACCATGCCTCTCAGAAAATAGCTTGGGGTGTCTACTTTCCAAAATGGGGTCATTTGCGGGGGTTTTGTGGTATCTTGACATTTCAGGGCCTCCTAAACCGTTATAGGTAGTGAGAAAATGCAATGAAAAATGTACTCCCTTTGAAATTCTGATGGTGGTGATTGGTTTTCGGGCTTCCGTAAACTGATAGGCTCCCAAAAAATCTCGCATATGTGGTATCCCTGTACTCAGGAGAAGCTGCAGAATATATTTTGGGGTGTAATTACACATATACCCATGGCGTGTGTGAGCAATATATCATTTCAATGACAACTTTGTGTAAAAAATCTTTTTTTGTTTTAGTCATTTTTCAAACACCTGTGACAAAAAAAATGAAATATTCAATGAGCTCAACATGCCTCTCAGGACATTCCTTAGGATGTCTACTTTCCAAAAAGTGGTAGTTTGGGGGGGTTTTGTACTGCCCTGCCATTTTAGCACTTCATGAAATGAGATAGGCAGTCAGAAATTAAAGCTGCGTAAATTTCAGTATTTACACCATAGTTTGTTGACGCTATAACTTTTCCGCAAACCAATAAAAATACGCTCATTGAATTTTTTTTGTCAAAGACATGTTGTCAAAGACATGTAGCTAAATACATTTTGGCCAAAAAATATGACATAAATTGAGTATATTGGGTATTTTTTAAGACAAAGTTGAAAATGTAATTTTTTTCTCAAAATATTTGCTCTTTTTTTATTAATATCGCAAAAAATAAAAAGCGCAGAGGTGATCAAATACCACCAAAAGAAAGCTCTGTTTGTGGGAAAAAAGGACGTAAATTTCGTTTGGGTATAGCATTGCATGAACGCGCAATTGTCAGTTAAAGTCACGAAGTGCAAAGTTGAAAAAAGGGGTCTGGTCAGGAAGGGGGTAAAATCTTCCGGGGCTTAAGTGGTTAAACCTCATATGCCATGTAGTTGCCCACCCCATTATTTTGTTCAGGTCCGCTTGTAAGGTTTCCACATCCTGCATAGAAGATATTGGCATGCTTAGTTTAGTATCATCCGCAAATACTGAGATTGTACTAGATATCCCCTCCTCTAGATCATTTATGGATAAATCAAACAGGATTGGCCCCAGGACAGAACCTTGGGGGACCCTACTTTCCACACCTGCCCAATCCGAGTACTCCCCATTAATTACTACCCTTTGCACTCTCCCCTGGAGCCAGTTCTCTATCCAGGTACTCACCTAAAGGTCCATACCTACCTTCCTTAGTTTGAACAGTAAGCGTTTGTGGGGAACGGTGTCAAAGGCCTTTGCAAAGTCCAGATACACCACATCCACAGGCTTACCTTTATCTAGGTGACAGCTCACTTCATCATAGAAGGTTAATAGATTGGTTTGGCAATAACAATTTTTCATGAATCCATGCTGATTACTACTAATAATACCATTTTCATTACTAAAGTCTTGTATGTGGTCCCATTAACATCCCCTCCAAAATCTTGCAGACTACTGATTTTAGGCTGACTGGCCTATAGTTACCAGGGATATATCTCGGCCCTTTTTTAAATATTGGTAGAACGTTGGCTTTTTTCCAATCAGCTGGCACCATACCCGTCTGTAAACTATCCTTAAAGATCAAGAATAATGGTCTGGCAATCACCTGGCTGAGCTCTTTAAGAACCCTCGGGTGCAAGCCATCCGATCCCGGTGATTTATTTATGTTAAGTTTCTCTAGTTTAGTTCTAAGTCTATCTTCTGTTAGCCATGGCGGTACTTCCTGAGGTGTATTTTTTAGTTTGGCCTTACAAGCTGGGTTAGTGTAGCCCCCCAATTCTTTTGTGAAGACTGAAGAGAAGAAATTATTTAACACTACCGCCTTTTCTCTGTCCTCTGTGGCCAAATCTCCTTTGTCGTCTTTTATGGGGCCAATGTGTTCTGGCCTCGCTTTCTTACTGTTTATATACTTAAAGAATTTCTTGGGGTTCTTTTTACTCTCTTCCGCTATATGTCCCTCGTGTTCTATTTTAGCCGCCTTGATTTTGTCTTTACATTTCTTATTACACTCTTTGTAATGCTTGAATGCTGCCTGTCTTGTATTTTTTGAAGGCCTTTTCTTTAGCATTTATATGCATTTTTATGTATGAGTTTAACCACCCAGGGTTTAGTTTTGCTCTTTTAAATGTATTTCCTTTTGGAATGCACTGGCCAATCCCTTTGTTAAGCATGCCCTTGAAGCACTCCCATTTTTCTTCCGTGTTCTTTGTTCCCACGGTTCTATCCCATTTGATATTTTCTAGCAGAGAGCGCAGTTTTGGGAAATTGGCTCTTTTGAAATTCAGTGTTCTTATATTACCTTTATGTTTCCTATTACTATGATTAATACTGAATCTAATTGACCTATGGTCACTGTTTCCTAAGTTGCCCCGTATTTCTATATCCGTGAGCAGGTCTGTATTGTTGGTAATCAGTAGGTCAAGTACCGCACTGTTTGACCTACTGATTACTGGTTTACATAGGGCTGGTCCTGGATGATTAAGCACACAGTCAGTGTGTGAAACGCGTCTACCTTGTCACGATTGTCATATTTGGATGTCCAGTCAATAAATCTGGATTTTGACTCAACCTGGAGTGCTGCCAAATCCTCTTCTTTTATCCGCACTGTTTCTTGTCGGTGCATTCACCATCTGACCCATGAAATTGTCCTGCAAAACATTTAGGAACTGCCGAGCCTTGGCTGTATGCGCGGTTCCTTCTGCCCAGTCTATATCTGGATAATTAAAGTCCCCCATTATAATGACATTTCCCATCCTTGCTGCCAATCCTATCTGTAAAAGGAGGTCCGCCTCCCCCTCCTCCCTTAGGTTGGGGGGCCTATAGCATACGCCCAATATTACCTTCCCCACAGTGCCTTCCCTTTGAAGTTCTTCCCATAGGGATTCTACCTCTTTCATAGTTCCATTATTAATATCATCCCTCATATTTACCTGTACACTGTTCTTAATATACAGACATACCCCTCCCCCTTTTTTACCTTCTCTATCTCTGCACTAAAGGGAGGAATACCCCTGAATGGTCGCCATCCAGTCATGAGAGCTGTCGAACCACGTCTCTGTTATCCCCACAAAATCAAAGTCTTCCTCAAACATCAGCAGCTCCAGCTCTCCCATCTTGTTGGTCAGGCTTCTGGAATTGGTATACAAACCTCGTAATTTTGACCGGTTACATATATCCTCATTTGATGTTTTTAGGCTGCTCTTGTGATTTTTCCCCATACCCACCTTGGGTTTAGGAGCTCTGAACACCCTACCGCTAATGTCCCCATTTGTGCCCTCAGAATCTTGCTCTCCCCAGCTAATTATACATCTGTACCCTCCCCCCCCATCACCTAGTTTAAAAGCCCCTCTAACTTTATGGCCATCTTCTCACCCAGTACGGCTGCACCCTCCTCATTTAGGTGCAATTCGTCCCTAACAAAGAGTCGGTGGCCGACTGAGAAGTCGGCCCAGTTCTCCAGGAACTCGAAACCCTCCTTACTACACCAGCTCCTCAGCCACTTGTTAACTTCCCTAATCTCCCGCTGCCTCTCTGGTGTGGCTCGAGGTACAGGTAGTATTTCTGAAAATACTACCTTGGAGGTCCTATTCCTCAACTTAGAGCCTGGAGTAATGTGTATTGGGGGCTCATTATGTAACCATTGTGTGATGTTGGGGGCTGGCTTTGGGTCATTGTTCATGTAGTGACTGCATTACTTCTAACGTGTATATAAAGCGTGTATTTCCATTCAATAAAGAGTCTGATTCCTGCTTGACCCTCAACACAGAGCCTAGTCTCGTACTTGGGGGGGGGGGGATTATTCGTATGGATTTCTTGTTCGGCTGAGTGGAGTGTCTGGTAGCTGCCTTTGTGAATGGAATGTCCTAAACAACTGTAAGCACTTTCATACCCGGGGTGTCGTTACAATTGGTGGCAAGCGGAGGGATAATTCCCACAGCCCAGGACAGCTACAACAGGACACAGGCCAATGGAAGCACAGCATGAATGGCTAAAGCGCTCTACCCCCAAGGACTTACTGGAGAACCGGGGCCGACCGGCCAACAACCGTAAGAAGAAGGACATTATCGCAGAACTAGTCGAAATGGATAGAGCTGAAAAACCCAACATAATAGAAAGGCCCAGCGTAACAGACAGGACACCCGAAGAGGCAAGTTTTGATCGGGCTGTTAACATGACTGGCACATCATGGTCCCAACCCTACAGCGGAGATTATAAACCGAGTTATATCGGCTGTGGAGGCAAATTGGTTACAGCAAAGAAGTGCAGCATCAGCAGAAGTCACAGCAGCACCAACTGAAAGGAGAAAGGTATATTTTGCTGCTTTTAAAAATTTCCTTCGAACGGAAGGGGAGATTGATGGGTACCTTGCCAATTTTGAACGGCAATGTGCCCTACAACGGGTGCACACAGAAGAATGGGTTACCATTTTGTCCGGCCGGGCCAGTGAAGCATTCAGGGCCATCCCAGACGAGGATATTATGAACTATAGGCTGGTAAAAGAAGCACTTTTGGCCAGGTATGCTGTCACACCGGAGGCATACCGTAGGCGGTTCCGAGAGACTAGCAAGCAGACTGGAGACTCATATACAGAGTGGGCATGCCGCCTACACCACACGGCATCTTACTGGGTCGCTGGATGCTAAGCAGCATCCGGGGAAGAGGTGCTGCAGCTGTTTCTGCTGGAGCACTTCTTTGACAAGCTGTCCCCGGAAGTCAGAGAGTGGGTCCGGGACCGAAAACCTTGCCTGAAGCAGCTCGCCTGTAAACAGCTAGGGCATAAAAAGCCAGACTGTCCGTTGAATCCAGCCAGGCAGTCCCAGTCTTGGAGAAAGCCAGCAGAGGGGAACCCCCGAACAACCATGCCTGTGGCCCACTGCGTTGAGGAGGTAGAACATTGGGACGTCCTGCACGAGGCTGTTCCAGTACAAGCGGCTAACCGGGACAACAGGCAGCAACACAGGCAGACTGTCTGGGTTAATGGAAAGGTAGCCAATGGCCTACATGATACTGGCGCCACCATGACCCTACTACAGAAGAACCTCATCCCAGAGAGCCAACACACTGGAGACACTGTAGCCGTAAGGGTAGCGGGGGGCACCATTTTCCGATAACCCGTTGCCCGTGTTCACCTGGATTGGGGGGTTGGTTCAGGACACGTGAATGTGGGGGTGATGAAGGATTTGCCAGCGGATGTACTGCTGGGGAATGATTTGGCCCCCCTCGTTTCTGCTTATGCCCCAATGAGCCCCGCTGAAGCCAACCCAGTGACTACCCGTGCCCAAACCCATGCTGCTGGAACCGGCCCGCCTGCTGCTGAGACCCCGGTAAGACTATCTTCCCCGACATTTACCTTAGATCAGGCTCCCCTAGGCTGGGATACCCCAGAGGCATTTGGGAGGGAAACCCGGGCGGACCCAACCTTACACAAGTATAGGGCTAAGGCAGATACTCAGGAAAGAGGAATAGATGGGGAGCCTTATGAATGGGTGGGGGATAGACTGTATAGGATCCCTAAGCTATGCCTGAGAAGTAAAGCCCCTTTGCATAAAAGACAGCTGGTGGTGCCTAGGAAATACCAGCTGGAGATTCTGCGAATCGGGTATGATGTACCACTAGCAGGACATCTAGGGTCCCGTCACACAGCCCATAGGATTACACAGAATTTCTTCTGGCCCAATTTTAACCAGGATGTGCGACAATACTGCAAAACGTGTGACAGGTAACGTGTAGGTAAGCGGGGGGGACCACCCTAAGGCCAGACTTATGTCCATGCCTACTATTGGGGAGCCCTTGACATTGTGGGTCCCTTGGCCAGGCCTAGTCGACCTGGGAAGAAGTATATTCTCACCATGGTGGACTACGCCACCCATTACACAGAGGCAGTGGCTATGTCCAACATTGAAACAGAGACAGTAGCTGCTGCCCTGGTTAAGATATTTACTAGAGTTGAGTTCCCTAAGGAGATTCTCTCTGACCAGGGAACCCAGTTTACCGTTGTGCTCACCCAGCAGTTGTGGAAGGTGTGCAATATTAAGCCCTTGCTGAGCTCACCTTACCACCCCCAGACTAACGGACTAACGGTCTTTGCGAACGCTTTAACGGGACCCTCAAGCAAATGCTGAGGACCTTTTCGGACGTTTGCAGAGACTGGGAGAGATTCCTGCCTCACCGGTTATTTGCACACAGAGAGGTACCCCAGGAATCTACTGGGTTCTCTCCCTTCGAGTTACTCTATGGGAGAAGGGTCCGCGGACCCCTCAATCTCATTAGAGGACACTGGGAGGGAGCGACAGAGCAGGAGGGGACCCCCCATAATACCCTATGTTCTGGAACTCAGGGACCGCATGGAGCAACTGTCTCTGATGGTAAGGGAGAATCTCCAGGCAACCCAGGGGAAACAGAAGAGATGGTACGATCGGGGGGGGGGGCGGGGGCGACAGCGTATCTTCCAGGTTGGGCAGAAGGTCTTAGTGCTCAAGCCGGTGAATAACGACAAGATGCAGGCATCTTGGCTGGGCCCGTATAAAGTAGTAGCCCAGGTATGTAAAACTACCTATGTGTAATGTTCTGGTACCTTTGGGTACCCTAATTACTCTTTCATAAGTGTATGCGCCCCACCATTCTCTTTTGGTAAGGTGCGCATACACCTTTAAGACTGATGCTGTCATCACTGAGCGCCGGACTGGATGGCTATTTAGATCGCCGGCTCTCACTCACATGTGTTCGTTCAAACTGCTTTGTGCCTTGATGCTAACCTGTCTTGAAGCTCTCATGCTTGCAAGCATACCTCGCTGTCGGAACCACGCTGCGCTGATCCCTGTATCCCGCTACCGGATCATCCGCTCTTGCCGAACCTCTCCTCTGCTACATTGCTATTAGTGATAAGTACCCCACAGGGGAAACCTCTATAACTTTCATACTAAAGCTTACACTATCTATGCATACCAAGGACTATTACTACATCTGCATTATCTAAGATTGCTAGCTCTTGAGCCTACTACCACCTGTTCTTGCACTGGGTTGATCTCTCTTGTATGTCCACCTGCTACTCTGTCATCTGCTACCATACATGATTGCTAAACCTATCTGCATCCCATCTGCTACTATCTTACTTTCAAGAACATTTCCTTTCAAGTGTCTGTCATCTACCATCTCTACCCAACCTGTCTCTTCAGCCTATCATCACTGTGTTACTATATACATAAGTCACTCTAGGAAACATCTTATTGAGTGTGTGTATTTACTTGCTGAATTGAGATCATCCACACATGAGTCATTGAGAGTTGGGATTGGTGTCTCAGCGTTTCTCTACATGACTACTGAAGTGGAATATTTCTGCAGCTGAAAATCCACATCATACATAAAAACGCAGGAGCGTTACAGATTGAACGAACCACAAATGGATTCAGCAGAAATAACCACTCAGATGACACAATTAAAACAGCAAGTAACTGCGTTAATACACGCACTTGCTGAATTAAAAGAAGACAATCAGGCTCTGTCGCAGCAGGTAATTAGACTGACACAACTTACCACTGCTCAGTCCCCTGAACCCAAAATAAATCCTCCTTTGGTATTTACAGGCGATCGCAAAAAATTTCGCGAATTTAAAAACGCATGTGAGTTACTTTTCTTGCTAAAACCCCGTACCTACCTTACTGATCACATTAAGGTTTGTACTATTATTTCTTACCTAACAGGGGATCTTCGGGCCTGGGCAGACTCTCTTTTTGAGAGAAACGATCAGCTTCTCAACTCCTATGCCTTGTTCCTAGCAGAACTCACTAGCCTATATGATGATCCCAATAGGCAGAGTACTGCCGATCTTCAATTAAGATCCTTGAAACAAGGTGGGAGACCTGTAGAAGACTTTGTCGCAGAATTCAAGAGATGGACCCTTGATTCAGAATGGAATGATGCATCTCTGAAAACCCAATTTAGGCTTGGCCTATCAGAGGCCGTTAAAGACGAGCTCACCCGAGCGGATCTGCCAAAAACCCTGGATGCATTGATACAACTCAGTATCACCATAGATAGAAGACTACGAGAAAGAAAGGCTGAGAAAATGGGAATGCCATTATCCAGTTCTTCTCGGATTTCGGCCGTTGACCCCGTTCCTATGAAGGTAGGAACCATACGCCCACCTCTATCAATTATGGAAAGAGCCAGAAGACGATCTGGTAATCTCTGCTTGTACTGTGCATCCCCGGATCACAAGATAAACGTCTGTCCCCTAGTCTACAAAAAGAAGGGTGAGTGTTCACATGTCCTCCTAGGGGGATTGACAACTTCAATCACTAACCCTTATCTTTCTGTTTGCTTAACATTACAGTGGGACCAGAACAGGATTACTACTATGGCCATGATTGACACAGGATCTTGTGGAAATTATATTGACATACGTTTTGCTGCTTTAAATAAAGTTCCTATTATTTCTAAACTTAAACCTGTCTCAGTGAGTCTTATTAACGATGTTCCTTTATCCTCTGGTCCGATCACTGATCAGACACAGGCAATCCTAGTCACTACTAACGGGTCTCATATGGAGACCACTACCTTCGATCTAATACCTTCACCCCACTTTCCTATTGTTTTGGGACTTCCCTGGTTGCACACACATCAACCAACCATAGATTGGAAGGAACGGATCCTGACCTTCCTCTCTTGCTATTGCGAGGGTACGTGTAACCTCCCGTCTTTCGGGAAGATCCTGTCTGTGGTGACAGATGAGATTGCACCACTATGTTATCAGGATCTCTCTGAGGTTTTTCTTGAGAAAAATGCTCAAGCACTACCTCCCCATCGAGACTATGATTGTAGCATTGATCTACTCCCAAATAGCAAATTGCCGTTCGGTCATGTTTATCCTCTTTCACAGGATGAACTTTCCCATCTCAAAGACTATTTGGATGAGAATTTGGAAAAAGGTTTTATTAGACCTTCCACTTCTTCCACAGCAGCAGGACTCTTTTTTACCGCAATAAGGACTCAAGTCTCAGGCCTATCATCGACTATAGGCAATTGAATGCTATTACAATAAAAGATCGCTATCCTCTACCGCTTATCCCTGAGCTCATTGAGCAGGTGCGTGGAGCTACCTATTTTTCAAAATTGGACCTGAAAGGAGCATACAATCTAATTCGAATCCGTGATGGACACGAGTGGAAGACTTCATTCAGTCTTCCGGATTCCGATACGGATTGTTCGAACATCTTGTAATGCCATTCGGGCAATGCAACGCCCCTGCAGTTTTTCAACGATTTATAAACGATATTTTCAGAGACTTACTAGATGTCTGTGTTGTGGTATATCTGGACGATATACTTATATATTCACGATCCCTGTCTGAACACATAAGACATGTAAGACTAGTATTATCGAGATTGCTTGCACACAACCTTTATGTGAAACTGAAAAAATGCTTGTTTCATAAAGAAGAGGTACTCTTTCTAGGCTACATCATATCCAAAACAGGAATCGAGATGGACATGAGTAAGATATCCTGCATTCAGGATTGGCCTACACCAACCACACGCAAGGCGCTACAGCGATTCCTTGGATTTTCGAATTTCTACTGGAAGTTCATTAGAAACTTCTCTGCCATTGTGAGACCCCTCACACAGCTCACTAGCATTAAAAAAACATTCAAATGGTCAGATGAAGCAAATAAAGCTTTTCACCTGTTAAAGACAAGGTTTACTTCTGCTCCCATACTACGCCATCCAGACCCATCCCTCCAATACATTCTGGAAGTAGATGCGTCAAACATGGCAGTAGGAGCAATACTCTCCCAACGACCAACTCACACTTCACCACTTCATCCAGTCGCCTTTTTTTCTAAATCCCTAAGCAGTCCAGAGATAAATTACCCCGTGGGTGAAAAGGAACTGCTTGCTATAAAATTGGCTCTGGAGAATTGGCAACATCTACTCGAAGGCACCCAATTACCAATACTTATATACACGGACCATAAAAATCTCCAATATCTTCAGACTAACAAAACTCTCTCACACCGACAGGTACGATGGTCACTATTCTTTCTAAGGTTTAACTTCCTAGTGACCTACACACCTGCAGATAAGAACAAAAAGGCGGATGCACTATCACGACTAACTGAAGAAAACTACTTCGAAATCCCTTCCGTTCCTATAATACCTCACAAACGCATTATTGGAGTTGTCCGTTCCTTGAAGGAAGAGGTTTTGCATGGTATAAGTTTGGATTCACCCCCACCACAACTAAATACTGATACAGAAGGCTTCCTCTACTACAACGACAAACTTTACATACCACCTACCATACGCACCAAGATCTTGGAATTATCGCATGATGTGCCTATGGCAGGACATATGGGTATGACAAAGACTCTTAATCTGATTACCAGGCAATTCTGGTGGCCTGACATGAAAACATCTATACAAAAATTCGTCTCTTCATGCAATGTCTGTGCCAGGTCCAAAATTGACACTACGAGACCATCCGGTCTACTATGCAGTCTACCAATACCCCAAACTCCATGGGAAGTTGTGTCCTTGGACTTTATAGTGGAATTGCCTCCTTCCAAAGGATTTAATACCATCTTAGTGTCAGTGGACCATCTGACAAAAATGGCACATTTCATTGCTATTCGCAGACTACCTTCGTCTAAACAAACGGCAGAACTCCTGATGAAACATGTCTTTAAGTTACATGGTATCCCAAAAACTCTTCTGTCTGACCGTGGATCACAATTTATTTCCAAGTTCTGGCAAGAACTATGTCACATACTACGGATCGAGCGGAAGCTCACTTCTCCTTACCATCCGCAGACCAACGGACAGACTGAAAGAGTCAACCAATGCATCGAGCAATATTTACGTTGTTACACTTCTTACCAACAGGATGATTGGGTGGATCTTCTCCCTCTGGCAGAATTTGCCTACAACAACGCAACCCACAGTACGACCAAGCAGAGTCCGTTCTACTTGAACTATGGGTTTCATCCCTCTATTCTTCCACCACGCATCCTTCCTTCAAATAACCCAGTAGCTTCAGACTATCTTACCCAAATAAAGGACTCTCTGGGTTTGCTTAATACTACCATTGCACACGCTCATAGTCAACAAAAGAAGTACTATGATCTTCGCAGAAGACCTTCTCCTCAGTACGCTATCGGGGACCTCGTTTGGCTCTCAACAAAAAATTTAAGACTGAAAATCCCTAGCAAAAAGCTTGGACCTCTGTTCTTGGGACCTTTCCCAATCAAGAAACTTATTGGAAAAGCTGCAGTACAGCTTACATTGCCAATAGACCTCAAAATACATCCCATTTTCCATGTGTCACTACCGAAGCCCCATGTTCCTGACCAAGGAATAAGGCCTACTATCCCACCTCCTCCTCCTGTACAAGTTGAAGGTGGAGAAGAATATGAGATAAAAGAGATTCTGGATTCTCGTATCCACAGAGGAAGACTTCAGTACTTGGTTCGATGGAAGAACTATGGGCCCCAAGACAACACCTGGCTAAACACCTCTGACATACATGCCTCTAGATTAATTCGCAATTTTCATGCGAAGTACCCAGACAAACCAGCTCCAGAGGCCTTCAGGAGCCGGCCTTAAGGGGGGGGTACTGTAATGTTCTGGTACCTTTGGGTACCCTAATTACTCTTTCATAAGTGTATGCGCCCCACCATTCTCTTTTGGTAAGGTGCGCATACACCTTTAAGACTGATGCTGTCATCACTGAGCGCCGGACTGGATGGCTATTTAGATCGCCGGCTCTCACTCACATGTTCGTTCAAACTGCTTTGTGCCTTGATGCTAACCTGTCTTGAAGCTCTCATGCTTGCAAGCATACCTCGCTGTCGGAACCACGCTGCGCTGATCCCTGTATCCCGCTACCGGATCATCCGCTCTTGCCAAACCTCTCCTCTACTACATTGATAAGTACCCCACAGGGGAAACCTCTATAACTTTCATACTAAAGCTTACACTATCTAGCTCTGCATACTAAGGACTATTACTACATCTGCATTATCTAAGATTGCTAGCTCTTGAGCCTACTACCACCTGTTCTTGCACTGGGTTGATCTCTCTTGTATGTCCACCTGCTACTCTGTCATCTGCTACCATACATGATTGCTAAACCTATCTGCATCCCATCTGCTACTATCTTACTTTCAAGAACATTTCCTTTCAAGTGTCTGTCATCTACCATCTCTACCCAACCTGTCTCTTCAGCCTATCATCACTGTGTTACTATATACATAAGTCACTCTAGGAAACATCTTATTGAGTGTGTGTATTTACTTGCTGAATTGAGATCATCCACACATGATGAGTCATTGAGAGTTGGGATTGGTGTCTCAGCATTTCTCTACATGACTACTGAAGTGGAATATTTCTGCAGCTGAAAATCCACATCATACATAAAAACGCAGGAGCGTTACACTATGTTATTGCCAGTTGTGCAGATTAAAGAATCCAGCGAACCTTTCATGTGAACATGCTGAAGGAGTATCAGGAACGGCAGGAGGAGGTTGCTGCAGTATGTGCCCCTGCTGCGGACGACTCAGAAGGTTTACCCCTCCCTGACTTACTAGAGAGAGAACCCCAGACTGACCTCACTAGCCTTGTACAGCTAAGGGACCTGTTAAGCCCCACAAAGAAGGAACAGGCTAAGCGGCTTCTGTGGGAGAAACAGGCAACTTTCTCCCCAGAACTGGGCTACACGACCCTGGCAGTGCATAAGGTAGAGACACCGGGACACGCATCCCTTCAACAGCCCCCCTACCGTGTTCCTTGAAGCAGTCCAAGAAGGAATGCGGAAGGAGATACAAGGGATGACTCAGTTAGGAGTCATTGAGCCCTCTGACAGCCCTTGGGCCTCGCCTGTAGTCCTGGTGCCTAAGAAAGACAGAACTACCCGATTCTGCTTTGACTATAAGCCACTCAATGAGAAGACCACCACTGGCGCCTACCCGATGCCCAGGGTAGATTAACTACTAGATCGTATAGCCAGGGGACGTTATTTAACTACAATAGACCTGTGTAAGGGCTATTGGCAGATTCCCCTGGCCGAGGATGCTATCACCAAGTCGGGATTTGTTACCCCGTTTGGCCTGCACCAGTTTATGGTCATTCCATTCGGGATGAAAAATGCCCCGGCTACCTTCCAACGTATGGTGGATAGGCTCCTCGATGGCTTCCAGGATTTTGCATGTGCATACCTGGATGACATTGCGATCTGCAGTGGGGTTTGGGAGGAGCACCTGGTTCACATAGGGCTGGTCCTGGACAAGATTCGGGCCGCAGGCCTGACCTTGAAACCAGACAAGTGCCATCTAGGTATGGCTGAGGTGCAGTACCTGGGACACCGAGTAGGATATGGAAACCAGAGGCCAGAGCCAGCCAAGGTAGAGGCAGTAGCTAACTGGCCCACACCCCGTACTAAGACCCAGGTATTAGCCTTCTTGGGGACAGCAGGGTACTACCGACATTTTGTCCCTGATTATAATGCTATCGCCAAACCCCTGACTGACCTGACGAAAAAGAATTTACCTAGGCAGGTCCAGTGGTCTCCAGCTTGTGAAGCCGCATTTCAAGCCCTCAAGCAAGCACTTGTAAATGCCCTGTCTTGGCTGCCCCAGTACCTAACAAACGTTTCCTTGTCCACACAGATGCTTCCATGTTTGGACTGGGGGCTGTGCTGAGCCAAGTCGTGCAGGATGTAGGAGAACATCCTATCGCATACTTGAGCAGAAAGCTATTACCCCGGGAGGTGAGCTATGCGGCAGTGAAGAAGTGAAGAAGGAGTGTTTGGCCCTGGTTTGGGCACTTAAAAAGTTGAACCCTTATTTGTGCGGACAGGAATTTTCATTAGTCACCAACCACAACCCATTGGTCTGGCTTAACCGTGTCTCAGGAGACAATGGCAGGTTGCTGCGGTGGAGCTTAGCCCTAAAACCTTGTCTATGTTCTCATTCCACTCTAGTGTTTAGTGGATGATTTTATCCATGTATGATCAATAAAGTTGTGATATTTTTATATATATATTTTTTGGTGAAGATTCAAATTTCTATCTGGTACCCGTAAAGTCCCACCATTTTGGTTGTCAGCCCTCGTCACTTCTCGCTACGGCGAGAGCTCTGTATCTTCAGAGTT